>NC_137472.1:9934771-10565604 GCF_918807975.1 Aplidium turbinatum
TGTATTCCCTTTGTCTGGAAGGCGCAATTATGACGTGTGAAGAAACATAGATGCATTGTTTACACTACAATAACGATTGCAGCTTGACAGAAATCATTAATCCCTAAATCACTCTATTACAATATTTGGTGGCTTCTGCACTCACCTACAATATAACCACAATTGCAAGAATAAAAATATTTCATCCTAAACGTTTTCTTCTAAAATGGCTTCTTTCCGGTGTATAAAATTCGTACCACATCATGCGCGTTCAGTCAGTGTGGTCATTTTTATGTAATGTTGCAAGCAGTTTCAGAAATATTTTGTTGTGTTCGAAAACATATTTTGTAACATATAGTCAACAAAACAATAGGGTTTGTGTTGCTGCTAATGTTAGAACAAGCGTCAGAAAATGATACAGTTTGAATATTTCCAAACTAAACTTACGTGTGCTTTGTTTAGTGTCCTATAAATGCTTAGAAATTTTTCTGTTCTGTGAACTGATGTATTTTTTTCTTCATAATAAACAACTAGTTGAATAATTTCACAATGGTGAAAGATATAATCACTTGAGAGAAATGCGATTACATCAGAAAACAATAGTCCAGCCGGAGACTTCTCCGCAAATAGTCGATGAAAAAATAAACCAATATACACAAAAGGAAATTGAACAAAAGCGTGTTGTGCTACGTCATGGGGGTTCCCCAATATCTTAGCGAGCAATAATGCGACGAAAAATACTGCGAGTGATCAAATTAAATACGCACAGTAAGGAGAGTTTCGGAAAATTAATCACGCACTTAACGGGTTAAAGCCACACATCTTATGCAACCGCTCGATGTTGCAGTCTTCGGTCCAATAAAGAGGACTTGGCAAAAGGTACTGGCGGCGTGGAGGACGGAGTCAAGGAGAAAGGGATGCTTACCCAAAGAATATTTTCCTGGGCTACTCCTCCATCTTTCCAATCAAATGCAGTCAACCCTGATTTATTTTGGATTCTATTTGAATAAGGCACTAATGAGTGATGAAACTCTACAGCAGTAGACCGAAATGCATATGCCAGAAATAGGGCTCTGCTAATTCTCCATCCATTTTTAATAAAAAATACTGAACTCTGAATCTGAAGGCTGGCTTCCGAACGTGCAGTCTCTTTCTTGTGAGTAGAAATGAAGTGCTGCGAAAGCTCCCCAGTAAGCCTTTTAGCAGCTGGCTGGTAGCCTACCTACCTACTGTAGAGAGAGAATAATTTTATTTTGCCAATCAGTTTATAAACCACGTTCATTACACATTTGATTTTAAAGATTTATAGTGTTTCCAGTTACGAGCTGGAATTACCTAGTGAATTTTATGCAAAAAATGTGACCTTGGTTATTTTGTGCATTTATTCAGACACTCAGCCCGACAACTCCTAGTTCCGTCAGTATTTTGAATGAGACTCTCATTAATTTGTTGACGCAAAACAGTTCTGTGCGGACAGAGAAGAGAAGTCATGGAGCAAGAGTGTGGTCGAAGTTGAAACCCGTCCTGTTCAAAGTGAAGTATTGTCCCCCCCCCCCCCAGCCAACCGACACCCAACAATTGTTCACCACAGAGACAGCGAAGTCGCCACGCTGCATTTGTGAGATTTGCAGAGAATGGAATGCACCAAATGGGAACGACGAAGAAGATGATGAGTGGTGGAACACACAGGCGAAGCGTTTCTACTCCAAATGGAAATTGTTTATTTAACAACATTTCTTTGGCAATTTATGGAAATGAAACCAGGGCATCTCAACTGCGAGTTTTCACTACAATTGAGTTGTTGGCGTGGCCACAGTACGGAGATATGGCATCAAATACTGACCTCTGTTTGGTGTCACCGAATTATAGAGAAGCGTGTTTATAGTGTGCCCAACATGGGTATTTTTCCTCAACATTAACTATTCAAGCTGCTGCAACTGTTTTACGCCGAGACGTAATTTCTACTTATCCTCCTGTTAACTGTCTTTTGGACAAATGTCACAAAATATTAGATACCATATTTTGTAGCCGAAACAAGTGTTTGTATCAACCCATTAATATCATGTGGACAAGTATGAACCAACCAACATCAGTTGGATTTTGGACCCTGAAACACTTTGTTCCTCTTCCAGTTTGTACTAAAAAAACATCAAATTGTTGGAACTAGCAACAAGTTCAAAGGTGAGAAATGAAAGCTTCAAGATAGCATATAATATGTCATTCAATTCATCATGCAGTAGGCCATGCTTAATCATACAAATTCATACGTAGGCTAACGAGAAGACGATATATTTTATTTACATTGGAGACCTACCTTTACCGTAGCTTACATATCATAACCGCAATGGACTTTGATGAACCAACTATCGAGCTCTCAAATAGGCGTTCAAAATTTCTAAGTGTAGGCCTAATTAGTTGCCCAATATTGTTTTATCTTGAAATTTGAAAATGTGATTGCATTGCCTTCCGCAAAAACAGGCAAGCCTCCCAAGGAAGCGGCCACCTTCTTTTCTATTGATCAACAGGGGTTGTGACAAATTTGTGGCAGTGGCACCTGCCACCAGTTTGGGTGGCATGTGCCACAATTTATGTGACACCTGCCACCAGTTTGCGTAATGTATTTTGTATACACAGCTGCATGTGTCTGTTGAAACAGCATTAAAACTGTTATTTGATGATCAATCCATACCGTTATCACAAATAAGAAACGCATTTTTTCATTTTGCTGCCTTGCAAGAATTTGAATACGATTTCACATGCGTACTTTGTGGAATAAACACTTCAATTCTGGTGGCAGATGGAAATTGGAAAAACACAACTACTGAGTCAGGTGAAACAAAAATGAAACTCTTCCATGTCTTCTGTGTTTGTGTTTTATAAGATAGTATACGAAAGAATCAAGTTGTATGGTTGAACATTTCAACCCTGATAAAAGACAACATCGTTGAAAATCAATGAAAGTCAATATCCACTTTGTGTGTCCATGTATTTCACGATTGCATGTAGAAAAAAAGGCAATGTAGCTAGCCGTGTAATAGAGGAAGGTGGGGCAAAACGGACCAAACAAATAAAAAATTGATTTTCTCGAAATAGTGCTGCCAGATAATTCTAAAGTTTGATAGCAAAAATTACTTTTGTTTTGATTGGGTATGAAAATTATGTTGAATTGAAAACAGGCATGCATAGCAATGGAGGAATTTTGCTCAGCTACAATATAGGACATAGCTATATTTTCCGCACTAGTGTTGCCAGATAAGGTATTTTCCCTCAAATTGAAAAAGTTAAAATATGCTGCTGGTTTTAAAATTGAAAGCCTGAAGACTGCAATAAAGCTGGAGGATAGCCTATCCAGTTGCAAAATCTAAAATTAGAACACCATCGGTCGCTTCATTTTCTAAAACTACACAGATGGATCAAATAGCGGTGGAAATTCTTCGAGATGCATGAAGGGTTTCCTTACACAGGCAAAGCGTTTCTACTCCAAATGGAAATTGTTTATTTAACAACATTTCTTTGGCAATTTATGGAAATGAAACCAGGGCATCTCAACTGTGAGTTTTCACTACAATTGAGTTGTTGGCGTGGCCACAGTATGGAGATACGGCATTGTAGCACCCTGCGCTTTCACTTTAAGGCTTTTCAATCTTCTTAACGCTTGTTACCGCCTTGAGATCAACGTTCTGTTGCACAGATGTAACGTTACTCTGGAAGTCAACCAACTCATGTAGTTTGGCAAGTATGCTTCGGGCCTCTGAAGTATGATTAGGAATTTGATTAGGAATTTGCTTGCCTCTTAAGAAATCGTTTGCCAATCAGCTAAAAGCATTCTGGCAACCTGCAGTTTCAATCACATATGCGTAGCTTTTCGTCTTTTCAACGTTATAGCTTACAGATGCTTCATTCCTCAGCGACTATGTATATCGCGTTTTGGCCAACCATTCAACAGACCGAGAATTTTAGTTTTGGGTGTAAAGGGTATGGTACTTGTAATCGAGAACTTTACTAGACCTTTACTGTAATAGATTTTACCTTACTATTCAACTATATTATTCGAGACGATTCAAGAAGGTTCGCTATTATTTTCTGGTTGCAACCAAGTCGGCTGTTTGATTTCTGCAAGTTGAAGTTCTATTCTTTGAAAGTTCGGTGTTCTTAGTTCGCTATGTTTAAATCTCTGTTCTCCTGAAAATAGTGGATCGATTAATAAACAACGGAGCCTCGTAGAATTCAATCTTATAGTCAAGTATTAGCTGTCAAGCCAGTTAGTAAATAGACAGTGGAGACCATCGTGTCCTGATCATTCCTTGCCAGCTCCAATCTCGTTCTGCCCAGGAATGTCGCCGTCAGCACGGACGGCAGCATATAAGCGCGCACTAACCGACGCGTCCGCTACAGCATCAAATACTGACCTCTGTTTGATGTCACCGGATAATAGAGAAGCGTGTTTAGAGTGTGCCAAAGATGGGTCTTTTTCCTCAGCATTAACCATTCAAGCTGCCGCATCTGTTTTACGCCAAGACGTAATTTCTACTTATCTTCCTGTTAACGATCTTTTGGATAAATGTCACAAAATATTAGATACCATATTTTGTAGCCGAAACAAGTGTTTCAAAAACAAAAAACATTTGTTTCGGCTACAAAGCAAGTACATCGTTTCAAAAGAAATATTTCTTGACAGTATGGAGAGTGAAACGTCAATAATTTTGTGAAGTTATGTTATAGGTTTTGTTTATGCATTGAGTAATTTTTCCAGTTTTGCTGTTCTTATATAACTGTTGGTTGTTTCTTTATCTCTGAAAAATCTTGTTTTCTTTAAAGGAAGTGGCTATTTTTCCACACTTAATGCCATGGTTACAACTAGGTGTTGCCAGAGTTAGGATTAAAGTTAGGAAGGGTTAAGTTAAGGGATAGAATTATGAATGAGAGGACTCTTTCCCCAGAACAAAAAAAATTCCAAAATGCAAGTTTTTATTTTCAACAACTTTAAAATTTTTTCAAATTTGGGCAGAATTCATTATCTGGCAACATTATTAAGGCATCATAACACTATACAGCGCACGTGCACTTTGCTGGATTAGCAGTGCATTAGTCTGCTTGGTGGATGCGTTTATAAATATTTTGTTTTTACAGTTTTTAGACAATATTCTACTTTGAAATCTAGTATTTTGATAAAGAAGTCGTTACTTATCTTGTTACTGAAACAAACAAATTTGCTAATCAATTTCATGACGAAAATACAGAAATTCTCTCATCACAATCACGGGTACATAGCTGGTATGACACTAGTGCAAGTGAAATGAAAGTGTTCATTGGTCTGCTTATTCTGCAGGGCATTGATTCTAAAGTGGCAAATTCGATGTATTTTTCTACTCGTGAAAGTGTTGCTTCTCCTTTTTTTCACAAAGCAAAGTGATGAGTGGGAGAAGATTTGACTTGCTGCATAAATTTTTACCTTTGGCTGATAATGATACCATAACAGATGGGCCAGGAAGAAAGACAGCGAAGATAAAACCATTTATTGACCTCATTTTGAAAAAGTTCAAGGAAAATTACGTTCCAAATCAGAATATTTCTATTGATGAATCTTTGTTAGGATGGAAAGGGAATTTGTCTTGGGTTCAGTATATACCAACAAAACGTAAAAGGTTTGGTATGAAGTTTTTTGAACTTTGTGAAAGTTCAACAGGTTATATTTGGAATTTCTTCATTTATGCAGGAAGTGACACCAGTTATTTAGAAAGATATATGGATTTGCAAGTGACTTCTCGGATTGTGTTTTGTCTAATGGACCCTCTGTTGGGAAAGGGGTATTGCCTTTACACTGATAACTTTTACACAAGTCCGACATTGGCAGATCAACTTGTTGACTGTGAGACAGATATTGTTGGCACTGTGAGAATAACAAGAAAAGACATGCCATCAAAAGTAAAAGAAGCAAAACTGAAAAAGGGTGAGACAATAGCAGCATACCGAAAAAAGTCAATGGTACTGAAGTGGAAAGACAAAAAGGATGTGTGCGTTCTGAGTACATTGCATGATAACTCTATGGAAAAGGTAAAGTCTAGGCGTGGAAAGGAAATGTATAAGCCAAAAGCAGTGGTAAATTACAACTCAAACATAGGTGGTGTTGATTTGTCTGATAATCTCATGGTTCATTTTTCGACGGCAAAAAACAGGCAGAAAAAGTACTACATGAAGGTATTCCGGCATATGTTGGACATGACTCTTCTGAACTCGTATGTTACATACAAAGCTCTTGGTGGAAAAGTAACACGACGTGAGTATATTTTGACGCTAAGTGAAAACCTCATATCTCAATATGCCCCTGAAAGGCCTGCCGCTACACGAAGGCCACCCCAATTGTCAATGAAACCATTGCGGCTAATTGGCAGACACTTTCCAGAATATTGTCCCCCCACTGAAAAAAAAGCAAGACCAGTCAGAGTTTGTGCTCAGTGTCGAAAGAACAAAAAAAGAAAGGAAAGCTCGTATTGGTGTAAAGACTGTGAAGTTGGCTTGTGCGCTGCTCCCTGCTTCAGAGATTGGCACACCAAACAATGAATTCTGTGTTTCAACAAACTTTTGCATACGGCTTCAACGGCCTATAGGCTATTTTGGTATTTCAACACTTCATTTTATGTAAAAAAGTGTGCTGAAAACTAATAAACTGAAATAATGTTCAAAGCTTTTTCTGCATTTGTTATTGTTCTAACATGAAACAATAAAAATCAATCATTTGCAGGGAAAAATATTTTAGAAGACGCTCAGCCCTTCCTTGACCTAGACCCTGTCGATTATTATGGTCAGGTCTCTCCTGATGAATTGGACTGGTTATCAGCGTTTGATCCAGATTATGACCTGGACACTGGATATTTTGAATTGCGAGTGCGTGGAAATCTTCGATATTTGTTTCACCCTTCTTTAGGATGGGTTTTACTACCACGTCTAACCGTTGATGCATTACCACTCGGGTCCGAATCACTGTTATACCAATATAGCAGTTTACATGGGACTGCCTATTCACCTTAATCCATTTTTTCTTGTGTCGCATTGTATCGTTTTCACAATGTCTGCTTCGTTTGTTTAATATCTGCTTTTTATTGAGTTGTAATAAATACGTCTTTGCATGCATTTCATAGCAGTTTACATGGGACTGTTTATTCATCTTAATCCATTTGTTTTGTGTCGCATTGCATCGTTTTCACATTGTCTGCTCGTTGGTTTAATATCAGCGTATCTCTGCTGCATATCTTTTCAACTTTGGTTATGAGCCCTCGGGCGTTTGTTGCTGCTGCTCGTGTAATATGTCTCATTTCGGTGTCGTCATGTCATTGTGACGTCAATCACTAATCAGATTCGGATTGGTGTTTGCTTTACACTATGAAGCCCGCACAACAAGGCAGCTGACGTCATCGCATGATGTCGTTATTCCCGTTTCGTCATCGAATGATGTCATCGATCCAGCAACGTCATACGTGATGTCATAGTGACGTCAAGCACCAATCCGGAGGATTAAGCTCACTCTTATACTACTGCGACCACTTTGGCCCTGGGCGCCCAACAGAGCTCAGCGTTGAGATAGAAGAGTACCTGGTATCTGCACTGGAATATCTTGGAGATACAGGTAAATGTAATTTTGGAAAAAATCATTATAGCAGATTATACGAGTTAGAAAGGTAATAAAGATTGCTATTGGTAAAATTTTTATTGACTGATTGTTCAAAATGTATTGTCAAACTGAGAAATCCACATAGGCTACTTGAGATGCTTTGAACGAACGCTGGGCCCAATAGCCATCACTAGGCCTATAGCACACTGTTCTATATTAAGTAATTTTTTATTTTTTTAGGTTGGCCACTAGAACCAAACCAGGTGTGCTCGGTGGTGAAGACGTACCTTGATGAGTCAGGACAACCAAACCGATTTCCAAACAATAAGCTTGGGGTGGACTGGCTTACTGGTTTTCGCCAACGATGGAAACATTGTTTAAGTGCCAGAAGACCAGAATATGTAACAATCGCCCATGCAAAGGGCCTCAGTCAAGAGGTCCTTGACGGCTTTTTTGAAACTTTAGATTGTCTTGTAGACAGTCTGGGAATAAAAGATATGCCCAATCGAACTTGGATGAGACTAGACTCGCGCTTGACCCCAAAGCTAGGAAATGTTTTTTCCACCGTGGGACGAAAACAGCCCAATATCCTGTGCCTTCCGAAGGCAAAACAATGTACACTGTTCTGTTTTGTGGAAATGCTTCTGGAGAATATTTGCCTCCATACGTCGTTTATAAAGGTGTGGGACACCATATCATGAATTCATGGATGGTAGGGGGACCAGAAGGCACAGCATATAATGTAACTAAGTCTGGCTGGATGGAGGACTTTGTATTCGAGGCGTGATTCGAAAATGTATTATTGACATTTCTGAGCAAGAAAGCCAAGCCCATTATTGTTTTTTTGATGGGCATGGGTCCCGTATGACGTAGCAAACTGCCTCAAAGGCTAGTAAAGAGGGAGTGTACATTGTGTGGTTGCCTCCACACACTTTCAGTGCTTTGCAACCATTGGATGTATCATGCTATGGGCCCGCAAAAAGGGAGTGGTATAAGATTTTAAGTACCTTTTATAGCGAAGCCAAATATAAAACCGTGACAAAGCCGGCTTTCCCTCGACTTTTAAGGGTTTTGTACGAAAAGGCGTTTGTAGCCAAGCCAGAGAATATCATCAGTGGATTTCGAAAGGCTGGCTTATATCCTGTAAATAAGTCAGCCATACCCGAGGGTAAAATTTTGCCTTTTACCATGGTCATTAGGCCTCCGCCAATCAGTCAACCATCTCCTCAACAGCCAATGGCAATCAGCTTATCTCCTCATCAGGCCATGAGAAATGCCATTGTCAATGCGGTTTGTTCCCGTATGTCAGAGAGTAAGAAGGAAGCATTGTTAAATGCCAATTGCAAACGAACACGCGTTTAGAAAGATATAGTGAAGTGATGACATTGGACAAACAAGAGAAGAGGGCTGCAAAGAAGAGAGAAAAAGTCAAGAAGGTTTGCCGAAAGCTAGGCCTGATAGATCAGACCATCTGTCACTTTTGTTTCCAAAAAGAACCGCCAACTCAAGAAGAGTCTTCCGACGATGAAGAAGAAATTGACTGGGTTGGATGCGACAAATGTGACAGGTGGTACCCGTCAACTGGGGTGACTTTGATCTGGATGGGGTGACTTTGATCAGACACTGTTTTAGCTTTTTAATTGCCAATTTAAGTAACTGGACCTCGCTCAAATTCCAACGATATGGTCTGAAGTACTTTAGTATGAATCATAACTTGACTCAGCAGTGTTGCCAACAAACATTTTCATCAGAGTTTCCAAGAGGCCAAAAAATTGGGCGCAGGAAACATTTTTGAATTAATAATTAGCATTGGGCAATTCACTCACTTTTTGGGCCATGAACTGAACATTTGTGTTACGAATGCAAATTTCCATCCGTCCAAATTTTTTTATTGATACCGTAATAGATCAATTATATTCGGTAAATATCGACAGACCATGTGCTTTTAGTTGCACCCAATGACTCACCCGGTTACGCTGCTAGAGCAAGGTTAGCCAGTAGGCTAACTTGAGCGATTCTAATAATAAAGCATTTCTTTTGCCGGTTTGGCCCTGTTAATAACAGCCAGTTTTTCTTGTTAGTAGGGGGGTATGTTAAAATTAAAAAAATCTCAGTACCCCCCAAAATTGTGCCACTGGGTGTAAAAAAATATATTATGAAAAAAATTTTGGGTAGCCCCTCCGGGAACTCCCTGCTACCGGGGGGTCTAACAAGCAATTTCCAAAATGCATGGAATTTGACACCTAACTTTTGAACCGGTGGTCATAGAAAGCTCGGACCAGTCTCAAAAGTTTTGTCTTGAAAAGTTAAGATAGGAATGTAACAGTTTCAGAAGTGTCAGGTATATAGTTTGGCCCGTACAGACCCAGTTTGGCCCAAAATGACCCATTTAGCCTACCGCGATAGTACAAAATCGAAAATTTGGCAATAATTGGCCTTAATGAGTTGGAAATGGGCCAAAAAATTTTGATTAATAAGCTATGATAGGGTTGCAATATATTTGCATGAGTCATATATGCCCGACTTGACTATGCTTCAGGCACATCATTTCCTGCAAACATCAGAGTGTGTTACTTCTTTTTCATCAATTGATATGTTCAAATCGACATTGCCTAAACCAACAATTCTCAGCTCGATCGATGTTTGCTTGCAAGAACACTGTAACGAAGTTAAGAGCTTGCTTGCTCTATTCCTTCAATCTTTTGCAAAAGGCTTGGCAACTCAAAAAGGGTCTCTGTTTGGTTTTGGTCCTGCTGCAAATGAGGACACAGGATCGCTGTTGAAAATTGGATCGGCAAGTGATGATGTTCTACAGAAACTGGATAATCTGCCAGTCCACAATCTGGGTGAAGAACGTAGTGTCGGATTAGCGAACTACAAGATAAATATTTATGGTAAAAGAAATCTTGATACAGTCTCCAGAAGCGTAGTTTTCAATAAAAGCACGGATTTACTTGAAAATATTCAGCAGATTGACAAAAAGAAATGGGAAAAACCAGTACAGAAATAAGACAGCAAAGAAATTAGACTGCAATGGAATGAAAAGATGAAAGCTTATGAAGAAAAAGGTTACTCTAAAAAAGAAGCTCTTAATATCAGAGCAAAGTAAACTTGCTGATTTAGAATTCCTGAAGGCGCAAAATCCACCAGGGCCTTTTACCACTTCTGAGAAAGTGAGTGCTTACCTTCAAAGTGATGCTGTAACAGATCACATATAGGTAAACCGACAAATGCGTGTAACAGCTAAAACACCATCAAATGCGCGGAGGCGTAAATTATAATAAACAAACAAAAAATTTGTAGGTTTCAACTGGTTAATTTTGTAGCACTAGCACCATTCTTGCAATGATAGAAAATGTAACATCTTACCTTTTTGTTTTCGTAGAAAAATTTCTCTTCAAATCTAACTAAATCTAACTTTTTAATTTTAGCCCAATAACAAGTTTGCCGTTAGGAAAATTAACTTTGCCACTGCTGGCTCATCAGAAATCCTATTAACGCCATTTTTTCTTGATTTGCAGCGAAGAGCAGATACTGTCGTCATATCAAAAGAAACAAACCAAATCTCTTCTATTTTTCTCATTTTGGACGAACCACGCTATCAAAGATTCAATTACGTCACCTGATCATTTGAGCGCACGTGTGCTAGGGTTGCCAGATTGGACTTTTTAATGCCAGAATTCCACAGATTTTTTTTTTCTAGAAAGATTCAATTACGTCACCTGTTCGTTTGAGCACACGTGTGCTAGGGTTGCCAGATTAGACTTTTTAATGCCAGATTCCACAGATTTTTTTTTTAGATTCTGTTGGCTTTAGAAATTATACATTTGGCCTTTTTCTAGATTGAGAGTTGAAGTTATTGAATGCGAGTTGATGAAAGTTTGTGCTACTATATATAAGTTGTGATCGAAATTACAGTTATATCATATAAGACAATTTATGCAAAAAAATAAAATAAGGCCACAGAAGTAAAACAGTTTTAATGATAATAAATACGATACAAAAATATCTGGCAGCACTACTTTTTTTTATAAGACGAGGAAGGTCTAATTAATACCGTAGCCTAATTAAAACCCCTAACCCTAAAAACCCCAACCCCCCAAAAAACCCAAACCCCCAAAAAACCCCAAACCCCCAAACAACCCCAAACCTCCAAAAAACCCCAAACCCCCAAAAAACCCAAACCCCCAAAAAAACCCATCCCCAAACCCAAAAAACCCCATCCCCAAAAAACCCCAAACCTCCAAAAAACCCCAAACCCCCCAAAAAACCCAAACCCCCCAAAAAAACCATCCCCCAAACCCCATCCCCAAAAAACCCCAACCCCAAAAAAAACCATTCCCCAACCCCCAAAAAAACCCCATCCCCCGAACCCCTATCCCTTAACCCTATAACAGCAATGATAATTAGGCTACGGTACCCAATAATTTAAAAAAAAATCACCGAATAGGGCTCTCACCGAATAGGGAACTCACCGAATCGGACTCACCGAATCGGGCCATTCTGGCCCGAAATACCCTAAGACCGGCACTGCTGGGGTCACAGGAAGAGAGTTCCGACGTCCCTAAGCCCTGTGAGCCGTTATTCATTCATTCGATTGTGCAATAGGTGATGTAAACCTATTTATTTAAGTGGTTTCCGCGCAATGAAATTTCACGTGCGCAATTCTGTAATAGGCGTCACGCATTAATATTTTTAAGTGCAAATGAGGGTAGTGTGTCTTTAATTACCTGCTTAAAAACGTGAACTGGAAATGACGTAATTTTTTGGGAATACATACCCAAGATGTTAGGCTAGCTACAGGATAAAAATTAACTGAAATGTGCAAGAACTATTTAAGCTACAATAAAGTTTCTTCAAAACCTCCGCGCATTTGTCGGTTTACCTATAAAGAACAAAAGATTTTGCACTGAAGTTCGCTATGCAAAGAAGACATGCCTCTCCCTAAAATCAAGTGCTTCAATATTCCGACTGAAACGAGACTATAAAAATTCCAGATTTGAAAACTATGCCAACAACCTTATCAGCTAGTTAGATAATTAATTCACGTTCATGTGCAACTACAACAATGTCAGACCTCCAAAGTGTGTTTTCTGCTATGCATTTGCTTACAGAGGCAAATTCAAGCTCCACATCAAATGACCAGGAATCTGATTTTGCAGCACCAGCCTATCAAGTTGGTGAGTTCATAGCTGCCATCTGGATTGAAGGAAGCTAATAACACCGGTACCTTGCTAACATTGTTGAAGTTGTGAATGATGATGCCTTACTACTTACATACTTCAAGAAGGTTGGCAACAGTAGAGATGGAGAAATATGGATTTTCTTGAAAATCCTGAACTTCTTGTTACTGTGTCATATGTCAGATCTGCCCGAATCAAATGCTGTGTTTCAAATGAAACAATTCAACTATTGAATGAAGCTCTTAATGAAAAGATAAAAAAACACTAATTTGATATCTGGAACTACACAATACTTCAATCACATTGGACCTTTGAAACATAACTATTATTATTACTTATTTGCGTCAGACAAAGCTGTCCATATCCAAAACAAAACAACGAAATAATACACAAACTGCAAATGCACAAACAAACAAACTATCATTTAATATTACATAGAATCCTGTTCTTATTATTTTATCAGTATAACAGTATATAATACTGAATATATATAATATGTCGCATTGGTAACTGACAGGTACATATATTTATATTCCAAAAGAGCAAACATGGGCAAGAAAATTTAAAATGCTTTATAATGACTGGCTGTATGCCTATATTACAATTTTTACGACATTACCCAAAACGTCTCTGATTTTAAACGTAATGACGTCATATAATCAATCAATTTTCTACAACTAGACATGCATATGATACATTTGAAAGTACTAATTCGAATCATAACGTTTTAAACAAAAAATTACCCCGGTTTCAAACTTATTAAGGTAAAATTTTGAATTTCATACAATCGCGATAGGCCAAACAGGCCGTGTTGGGCCAAAATGGGCCTGTCCATACACCTGACACTTCTAAAACTGTTACATTTTTATCATAACTTTTCAAAACGAAACTTTTGAGACTGGTCCCAGCCTTCTATGACAACCGGTTCAAATTTTAGATATCAAATCCCATGTATTTTGACAATCGCTCATGAAACCCCCCGGTAGCGGGGAGTTCCCGGAGGGGCAATCCAAAATTTTTTTCATAATATGTTTTTTTACTTCCAGTGGCATAATTTTGGGGGGTACTCAGAGTTTGTACTCAAAATTCGTCTTTTAACATACCCCCCTATTGTTAGTAACAGATATTTTTTAAGTAATGCAGGTTTAGTCTAATTATTGTGAGTATAGCTGCTAATTTAATTCAGAAGATGCCTAGACACTATAAGTGAAAACTTAGATCGAGAACGTACAGCTCAGGTTATTCGAAAACAGCGCTATCCAAAGCACTTCGAGAAGTTCGTAGTGGAGTTCTCTCTATCCGAAAGGCTTCCAAGATAACAAAATTCCATTCGGTACCTTGAGGAACAAGGTTAAGGGGCTTCATCGAAAAATGCCTGGTGGACAGAAACGATTGAGTGACGAATGCGAGGGTAACATCATGAAAGCTATTTCTGTTCTGACAGAATGGAAGGTTCCTCTTGGAGGAATGAACATTCGCAATTTGGTAAAAACTTACCTTGATGCTCGTGGCATTGTTGATGCCAAGTTCACCAATAACCTACGTGGTGAAGATTGGCTAGATGGATTCATTAAACGCCACAATCTTACGAAAAGAATCTTAATCACAATCTTACGGACAAGGTAAAAAGCAAGCATGCTGAACTGTCAGCAGAAACACTGAACGAGTATTTCAACAACCTTGACATAACATTGCAAGGAATAGATGCCGATCATTTGTACAACTATGACGAAACAAACGTCACTGATGAACCTGGATCGAAAACGATGATTGTGCCCAGAGGTCTCCGCCGTATCCAACAAAAAAAGGATCATTCAAAACAGTCAATTAGCGTGATGTTTTGTGGAAACTCTGCTGGAGAATATCTTCCTCCAATGGTTGTGTACAAGGCTAAAAATATATATTCCTCTTGGCCTGAGGGGGGTTTACAAGGAGCGGGGTATGATACAACACCCAGTGGCTGGTTTGATTCCAGAACATTTGAAAACTGGTTTTGTAAAGCTTTCCTCCCTAATGTTAGAAACAAAAAAGGAAATAAAGCAATAATTGGTGATAATTTTCCCTCCCATTCTCCCCAATTGTCATAAAAAAACAGAAGAACAAAATATTAGGTTTATGACAATGCCCCCCAACTCGAACCATCTTCGCTAGCCTTTGGATGTAGCGGTATTTGGACCAGCCAAGCGAACCTGGAGGAAGATGCTCAAAAACTGGCGAAAGGAAACCAGGATCAAGGGACCGATTCCTAAGAGTCAGTTTCCTGGGATGCTGAAGCGGTTATGTGATAGCCTTCTGGCTGAAAACTTGGTAGCGGGATTACGTGGCACTGGACTACATTCTTTAGAACGTGAACAACAGGTGTTAAAAAGAATCCCTGATCATGGCAGAAATCTAGGTGGTGAAGAAAGCGTCACAATAATGAATGATTCGGTGTAGGATGAAAAGTTCAACCAGAGGATGAAAAGTTATTGGACAAAATGTCTAATTTATTGGATCAGGTTGCCGCCTGGGGTTACCCATTTAATGGATTTGAGGTGAAGCTAATGGTAAAAAACATTTTTTGATCAGAAAGGCAATACGTCGATTTTTAAAAACAATATGCCTGGCGACAAATGACTGAAAAGCTTCATTTGTTGGAACCAGGTATCACAACCTCTCCACAAATATTAAAAGAGCCAGGTCAAGCCTCAGCCAGGAGGCTATTAACATCTTTTTTGATAATATTTACACAACTCTAAAAGATGTTGCTCCTGAATAAATTTTTAATTTCGATGAGACGAGGCTAACTGACAGCCTGGAGCAAAAAAAAGGGAGTGAAACTTTAAATTTGTTAGTCATTATGTAGGTAGTCTACATCCCTGTATATGTACCGGTATGTAGGCCTAAGTATAATTCTATAAACTCTTCAAGGTCCTGGTACAGAGGGGAATGAAGCGCGTGGACAATGCACTCAAAAAGCTCCACATCAATCATGTGGTGTGGAAATGCCGATGGAAAAACTGTCCCGCCAAACGCATGAACCTTGTGATCAATGTTAAATTGTGTACAGAAAATCGCTCCTTTCAAATATAACTATAATTATCTACTTGTGGTTACTTCTGAATAACAAAAATAAACTTAACTGAAAGTTATTTCGTTATGTTTAGGTTGTATACAGAGCGAAGAATAGTTATGAAAGATGGAATAGGGGTGGTAAGGATAGAACAGGGGTGCCTAACACCATCTACAATGTAACCCTCAATGGCTGGTTTGACAGCAAAACCTTCAGTGTCTGGTTCCACATTGCTTCCTCCCATTTGTGGAAGGCAAGCCAGGTTCTAATGTTCTGCTGGGCAATAACCTAGCATCACACTTCTGCCCAGTTGTTATCAGAAAGGTGCAGGAGTGCAGTGTGTACTTCGCCTGCTTGCCGCCTAATGCTACGCATTTTATGCAACAGATCGATGTTGCAGTCTTTGGTCCAATAAAGAGGACTTGGCAAAAGGTGCTGGTGGCGTAGAGGACGGAGTCAAGGAGAAAGGGTGCTTTACCCAAAGAATATTTTCCTGGGCTACTCCTCCGTCTTTCCAATCAAATGCAGCCAACCCTATCTAACAATCTGAAGGCTTTAAATTTATTTTGGATTTTATTTGAATAAGGCACTAATGATGCTCTACAGTACTAGAGCGAAATGCATATGCCATAAATAGGGCTCTGATGATTCTCCATCCATTTTTAATAAAAAATACTGAACTCTGAATCTGAAGGCTAGCTTTCAAACGTGCACTCGTGCAGTCTCTTTCTTGTGAATAAAAATGAAGTGCTGTGAAAGCTTCCCAGTAAGCCTTTTAGCAGCTGGCTGGTAGCCTACCTACTGTAGAAAGAATAATTTTATTATGCCAATCCGTTTATAAACCACGTTCGTTACACATTTAATTTTTAAGATTTATCGTGTTTAGCAGGAATTACCTAGTTAATTTTATGCAAAAATGTGACCTTTGTTATTTTGTGAATTTATTCAGACACTCAGCCCGACACTCCTAGTTCCGTCAGTATTTTGAATGAGACGCTCATTAATTTGTTAACGCAAAACCGTTCTGTGCGGACAGAGAGGAGAAGTCGTGGAGCAAGAGTCCCTTCCGGTCAGCAGTTGGTGGTCGGTTGAAACCCGTCCTGTTCAAAGTGAAGTACTGTCCCCAGCCAACCGACCCCAAACAACTGTTCACCACAGAGACAGCGAAGTCGCCGCGCTGCATCGTCTCATTTGTGAGATTTGCAGAGAATGGAATGCACCAAATGGGAACGACGAAGAAGATGATGAGTGGCACACACAGGCGAAGCGTTTCTACTCCAAATGGAAATTGTTTATTTAATGCCATTTCTTCGACAATTTATGGAAATGAAACCAGGGCATCTCAACTGCGAGTTTTCAATACAATTGAGTTGTTGGCGTGGCCACAGTACGGAGATATGGCATCAAATACTGACCTCTGTTTGGTGTCACCGGATTAAAGAGAAGCATGTTTATAGTGTGCCCAACATGGGTATTTTTCCTCAACATTAACTATTCAAGCTGCTGTAACTGTTTTACGCCGAGACGTAATTTCTACTTATCCTCCTGTTAACTGTCTTTTGGACAAATGGCACAAAATATTAGATACCATATTTTGTAACCGAAACAAGTGTTTGTATCAACCCATTAACATCACGTGGACAAGTATGAACCAATCAACATCAGTTGGATTTTGGATCCCGAATCATTTTGTTCCTCTTCCAGTTTGTAATCTCTTCCAGTTTAAAAAAACATCAAATTGTTGGAACTAGCAACAAGTTCAAAGGTGAGAAATGAAAGTTTCAAGATAGCATATAATATGTCATTCAATTCATCATGCAGTAGGCCATGCTTAATCTTATAGATTTATACGTAGGCTAACGAGAAGACGAAATATTTTATTTACATTGGAGACCTACCTTTACCGTAGCTTACATATCATAACCGCAATGGAGTTTGATGAACCAGCAATCGAGCTCACAAATAGGCGTTCAAAATTTCTAAGTGTAGGCCTAATTAGTTGCCCAATATTGTTTTATCTTGAAATTTGAAAATGTGATTGAACTGGTGTTCTTTGCCTTCCGCAAAACAGGCAAGCCTCCCAAGAAAGCGGCCACCTTCTTTTCTGTTGATGGATGTACTATTCTGTTTCGAATCATCCATTTTGTCACCGCAAACGTCGCACAGCTAAAGGAAAAGGTGAAAGTCCAACAAACTGTCCAAATACCAAATAACTTCTGAATTTAGCCTATTTCTGAATTTATTGGAGAGAAAGACTCAGCACCGTGAAAACAGGTTAAACACAGCTGAGGCTAAAGTTGAAGCTGTCACCACAGAAGTCGCAAAGCTGAAGGAAAAGGTAAAAGTACAAAAAATAAAATCATGTGTCAAGCTGATGGCCTCATCAAATAACTACATTATCAAATAACTCGTTTATCGCCAAATCATAGTCAAACTACCTGAAGGATAGAAAAGCAAAATTTGTCAAATGAATGCCTCATACTTGCTGACTTTGCTGAAAACTATTAATTTGTGGTACAGGATGAGATACAAAGCTATTACTGGAGCAGTAGGAACCTGAAGGAAAAATTTGTAAACGAAAAACTAGTTACAGTTGGGGAAACATTTCGCAATTTCAATGAACTATCCCAAGCTCTAAAAGAATACGAAGACAAAAAAATTGAGAGCTTATACATCAGAAGAAGCAGAAATGTTGCCGCTGGAAGAATAAGGGCACCAAAGCGACATTTTGCAGATGCCTTGATGTATTTGTCATGCAAACACGGTGGTAGTAAGGTGATGTTGTATTCCACAGGAGTTCGACCGAACCAAAGGGAGGCTACTGTAGCATACTTTTTTTCTGGTTTGGGTGAGTGAAGGACTGATCGGAAGATGAATCCTAAGAAATGCAGTCCCAATGGTGACCATGTTACGATGTCCAGTCATCCTGCTTTGTTGTTTATCTTAATTTAATTTCTTAGTTTGCTTATGTCTTTCATTTATTTATTTCACTGCATCTATTATGATGAGTATAATAATTCTAATTGGTGAATCTGTAGTCTAGACGACTGATACAGTTTGAGGGAAGAAGACAAGCACAGAGGAAGACCTTCACGTGGTCCCCCCCATCAGTAACATACGAAATGTATGCAAAACGAAGATTGTCAATCAAGAGCTAACGCTCATACAACGAAGAAGAAGATACAGTTACTTCAAAACAGATATTTCAGATAAGCAAAAGTGCAAGTTTTGTTGCAGCAATAAAATATTCGGCAGATTGATTGCACACAAAAACAAATGTTTTTTTTATTTTGTTATTATGTTTTTGAAAACATGTAAAAAAAAAAGAACGAGCACAAAAAATGCCTCACGTCCCTTCCTCTCTCCCACCACTAAATCGTTTTGCATTACAGCACATATCTACTCAACTACCCCTTTACAGTGGCTGTACGAGTCGGCTGGGATGGAGAAACGCTCATTGTGAAATCGTGTGAGGATGAGCATAATCATGACAGAACAGAAGTAGGCTAAGTGGATTGGATCAAGTGGGCCTCAAAAAGGCCTCGGTGCTGGAGGTAAACGCCGATGAAAATTTATGAAACTTCATATTTGTGGTATATTGATCTAAACACAGTACCGGTACCACAAAAAACGTAAGCATGGTGAAACCAAGATTTAAATTTCATGGGGCGCCTGCAAAACCCTAGCCTAGTGTTTATCTCAAAATCACATTTCTGGTAATTGGGCCCTTGTTGAATTCATGTATTCAATTACCATTTCATAAGGTATTTGCTTCCTGTTTTATTTAAGCTAACTTATTTTGTTTAAAATTTAAAGGCAAATCTTCAATGTTGATGAAACCGGGTTCACTCTTGATCCAAAAGAACATAAAATTCTAGCTCAGAAGGGGAAACGGAATGTGTACTAAAGCACTGGTGGTTCCGGAAAAAGTCACATTACTATACAAGTATGCATAAGTGTGGATGACAGGGCAATGCCACCAATGATTTTGTTTAAAGGAAAAACTTATACGGTACGACAAATGGACAAGAAATGATTTCCCAAGGACAAAATATGCAACAAACGAAAAAGGTTGGAGGACAACTGACGAATCTCACTTGGTTCCAGGAACTCTTTCTCAAGAATTTACCATCAGAAAGACCCATCCTCTTGCTTCTTGATGGTCATGTATCTCATGTGTCATATGAACTGGTCAACGTGGCAATTCAAAATGGAGTTTTATCTGCTCAAACTTCCACCACATACAACCAGTCACTTGCAACCCTTGGACAAAGTTTGCTTTGGTGTGGTAAAAAATGAATGGCAGAAATTGTTACAACAATATGTGTGACACACAAGGAGTCGAATGCTGGAAGTTTGAGTTTGCTCTGAAATAAAATTTAGTTTAAGCAGAGTTAAGGTTTTCTAGAAGTGACATTGATTTTAATTATACCGGTACCTCTGGCAAAGTGTCAGATCAGCAGCAAGATCTCAGTCTGATGTTAACCACTTCCCATCGGCATTCGCGTGCCATGATCGTGACGCGGTAAACGGCATTTTTTTCTTTTTTTTCTCGCGTTTCTGCATTTTGACTGTCTTGTACAAAAAGTAGTGTCTAGTATAAAAGCAAACCTTTTCAGTGATTGACATTTAATTTTGCATTAAAATTTAAAAAAAAACTTTGTAAAATGAATGCAGCAGTGGTGTCTTGTGTTAAAGCAAACATTTTCAGTGATTGACATTTGATTTTACATCGAAATAAACGAACACTTTCAAAAATAAAAACAGCAGTGTTGTCTTGTATAAAGGCGAACATTGTCAGTGATTGACATTTGATTTTACATCGAAATAAACAAACACTTGGAAAAATGAAAGCCAAAAATGTCCGTCTTCAGCTCTGAGACGGTCAGGGGTGGGAAAAGATCTTTTTCGGCCAGGGTTTAGGTACTCTGGAATTTCTGCTGATTCCAACATCTCAAGGGCTAGCATGACTTTGAAGTTTGGCAAAGTCAATCGTCCGTGCTCTTGATAGAGCATTTTAAATAGCAGAAATGAATTCACCAATGCTATGTCTACTATAGAAAAAAAACTTTTTGTACTACCTCGTGTGCTTTCCTACAGAGCAGCAGGTTGCTGAAAGCTGATCTGAACGATCAACTCCCCCATCCCTTGATTGTACGAAATCACACAAGTGGGTTTTATGATGGGATTTCCATTGAGGTTGGTTTTACCTGTTGGACATAGTTCTGATGAATGCCATGTAGAACATCTTTACGTCCTTCCACACCCAGGGCTGGATTTAGCTGATGGGGGCACGGGGTACTTTTAGATCGGAGGGCCCCATACAAAAATTTTTTTTGCACCAACGGCGCGAAAAACCACCTCTACCTCTGCAGTAGCATTAATCTAGCACTGCACAGCATTTTGCAGAAACTTCAAAGGCTGAAAGGAAAACAAAAATAACACAAAATCACATTTTTCCACGTCGAAGGGCCCTTCAAAAGGGGGGACCTGCACTCTCGGCCCCCCCCTAAATCCTTACCTGTCCACACCATTGCCATCACACCATTTGCTGTCTTGAACACGTGCTCTCCTCTTTTTAATTTTTTTCCCGAAAGATTGCTTGGCATGTGCTTCCGGTTCAGCCTAACTGTACCAACTGTGTGGGTTTTGTTTTGCAGCAATGTGCAAAATAACTGTGGACTGCTGTACCAGTTATCGATAAAAAGATAATAACCTTTTCCAAGTAAATCATGGCATAAATTTATGACCACGTTTGTACTTGCTGGTACAGCACTGTCTCGATCCTGGCCACTGTATTGTTTGAAATTCCAGGTGTATTCACACATATTCCCACATGATTCATAGAGTCGTAACAGCTTGTCCAAACCGTGCCCTCTTGGAAAGATTGTATTGCTTGAACTTTAGCCTGCCGTGAAATTTCAGCATAGATTCATCCACAGAGATGTGCTTCTGTGGCCAATAGACTTCCTGAACATTGTGGAGAAATTCATCAAGCAGAGGTCTTGTCTTGAACAAACGATCGGTTCCACCATCCAGGTGCAGGTGCACCGAACTCCCGTTTTAAAAGGCCCCCAAATTTCTCACAAACAAAATTCCGCTATAACACTGATTTATTACAGCTGAATCATTGCCTCAAGATAGCAGAACTATTAGGTGATTCCCCTCTCAACTGCTAGCAAAGGACGGCAAAAACCGACTACCGCAGTCAAACCAAGAAAAATCTGTCGGGAGTAGCCGACGTCCGACGAATTGGCACGGAAAAAAAATGTCGGCTATAGCCGACCGCCGAGCGGAAGTGGTTAAGCATAAAACTTAGACACACTGGCATCAGAGCAGCACTGTTTTTGAATAAGGAACTGGCTCGAACAGCAAGGGTGTCGTTACAGGGGGCAGGCCTGAACTCTAACGTCATTAGTTCGCCGAATTGGTGTATTTGCATTTGGTTAATACTGTATATATATAATCTTTTGTTTAGGTCATTGACTCTAAAATTTAACTACAATAGTCTAACTTATAGTTTTGCTACTGGTATGGCTCGAATCCAGAAACGAAAAGTAGGGAGTCGTAAATACAAGACCATATACTCTGAAGACATCTTATGTCTGCTTTGCAATTGATTCAGAACAATTCTATATCCATCAGAAAAGCATCCAAGCAATTTGACATACCGTTTGGAACCCTGAGAAATAAAAGTAAAAATTTACATTTGGGAAAAGTAGGCAGACCATTTCGACTGTCAGAAGATTGTGGGGGACTTATTTTGCAAGCTATCGAGTGCTTGACGACGTGGAAAATTCCTTTGACAGGACAAGACATTTGTTTCCTGGTCAAAAATTATTTGGTCAGGCATGGAGTAGAGGATTCGGTTTTTTCAAACAATCTTCCAGATGCTGACTGGTTGAATCTCTTTATCAAAAAGCATGGATTGACCAAGCGCCTGGCAGACAATGTAAAATTGAATCGTGCTGAAATTACGACAACAATCATCAAGAGTTATTTTGACTGTTTAAAAGAAACAATACCGGCAGATGGAATTCCTCATGAAAACTGTTTCAATTATGATGAGACAAATGTTACGAAGATTGTGCGAAGAGGAATCAGAAGAATTGAGCGAAAAAGTGAGCATTCCAAACAAAGTGCATCTATAATGTTTTGTGGAAGCGCTGCCAGCACCTACCTGCCACCAATGGTAGTCTACAAAGCACTTAACATATATTCTAATTGGACAGTTGGTGGACCACCAGGAACAATTTACAATGCTAAAAAAAGTGGGTGGTTTGACTCTTGCACGTTCAAAGATTGGTTTATGAAACTATTTCTGCCTAATGTTACCAGTCAGTCTGGCCCTATACTATTAATTGGTGACAACTTCCCGTCACATTTTTCCCCACTGGAGTCTTTTGGAGAACCATTGTGGATAGCTGATTGTGAAGAAAATGATATCAAGTTTATCAGTTTAGTACCCAATGCAACCCATCTACTTCAACCACTGGATGTTGCCATATTTGGGCCAGTAAAAAAGATGTAGAGAAGGATACTGGAGGACTGGAGAAAGGAGAGCAGAGTGAGGGGCAGCATACCAAAGACCGTGTTTCCAGGAATGGATCCAGTCTCTAATTTTTGGGGGGGTGCTGCTGAAATGTATTTTCATTCAAGGAGGTCCATCAGTGTGGCACTGTCAAAATGTGTCTCTACTGTATTTGGCATAATGATAAGAAAACTCGTTACAAAGATCATAATGGAAGGGAAGATAAACGGTAAAAGAAACAAAGGCAGACCAAGAATGATTTGGACATCAAGCATCACTAAATGGACAAAATTAAGTTATGAAAATGCAATACGGACAGCTCATGGTCGAGAACAATGGCACATTGTATCCAACCCTCAATACGGGGAAGGAACATAATGATGATGATGAATATTCATTTTACTTGAGATATCACCGTTTGCATTTTACGGTAAAATGTTGTTAAATTAAGAGTTTTGAAATTCTTTATATATTATATATTAGGGTGTTGCAGGTGCCCCATGAAATTTAAATCTTGGTTTCACCATGCTTACCTTTTTGTGGTACTGTGTTTAAATCAGTAGACCACAAATATTTACCTCCACCGCCGAGGCCATTTTGAGGCCAATTTTTTGAAATTTTTTATGTATTTTGCCCCTAGAGGGCAGTGTATAAGTTTTGCAATATTGGGGGTATATTTAAAGAATGCCCTATGATGTTCTGAATTGTTAAAAAAAAAATTGGAGAAATGGGATAAGTATATCCAAAAATATACAAGTTTCGTCACTAATTTTTTGCACAATACTGCCCCTAGTGGTGAAAAGAAAAATTAAAATAACTTGAAAACTACTCATCATATTATTATGGAACTTGCATGCACCCCCCCATTTTTGTGGGTATGGAATTTGATTTTAGCAATATTTTTGCAAAATATTACCACTAGAGGGCGGTAATTCTAATTTTGAACTATTTTTCTGTAAAAAGGCGATATTGTTGCATTTTTTGAGCTGTGCTTCTGAAGAATACAATTTCATGGCTTATGCTCAACAAACTTATCTTCAAATTGTAAAGAAACTGCATGCATACATGTACTATATATATCAATAAATCCAAACAGGCAATGTGAGTCTTAGTTAACACAATTTCCGCAAAGGCAGTTGTGCATCTTCATTGGGTTGATAAACGACGTTTTCTAAGATTTGGTATCTTTCTTCGATCCTCCTCCACCGCTTGAATATAGTTTAGCAGATTTTTTTCTTGTTTTGCTGCATGAAGAAAGTCGGATACCAGTTTTACCCTTCTCTCTGCTGAATCATTATAGGCTCTGAGTGCACTTATGATACCATTAGCAGAAGCATAGCCATCATCTATTTCCTACTCTTTCGGGTGTTTGGCAAGAAAAGTTGTTGAAATGTGCAAAAGTTCAAAAAACATTTTGCTTCTGGCATTTGCATAGGAGCACAATCACAATGAGTTATCATTAACAACATCTGGCAGCTCTGGCTTACCATATCCATTACCAAACCTGTTTGTAACCTGGCCATGGAAACTTGCATTTAAATGCAGCAGAGTTCTAGCGAAAGCTTTCTTTTCATCCATAGTGACTTGTTCGAATGTTCGTCCCATAGAGCTAAGGGGATCAGCTCCCCAGTTACATACCATGAGTGCCTACCTAAAGCTTTTAAAGCACCAATACTGATAGTTTTGTCTACTGCACCATAGCTTTTGATATTACTTACCAGTTGCAAATCGTCAAATCCGAGAAGGTCGGGGCGCCTGCAACACCCTAATATATATATACCTTTAAATTTAGGCCAAGGAAGCTAGGAAGATGTCAATTTAGTTATTTTCAATGACCAGACAAACTTACAACAACAAAGACATTGCGAAAAACAACAGTATAAATTGGTCGCGCGACATTTTATAGCTAAAAATGTGAATATTTTCAAGGTAAGTGTGGAACCTCAAAAATTAAATTATTGTAAAAAACTTTTGGAAAAATGTTACACCCTATTGGGTAAATAAATATACGTCTGGCATATATAGGGAAGGCATATACGTCTGAAATAGGCAATTATTTAAGCGGCCAGAAAAAGCTTCAAATGCGGCGGGCTGTTGGATTTCAACTCGATCGTTAATGCCGATATCGTCTCAACGAGATTTGCAATTATTTACACCGCCAGATAAAGCTTCATATGCGGCGGGCTGTTGGATTTCAGCTGGAGCGTTAATGCTCATGTGTAAACATGAGTACATTCATTAGTTTTACAAACACAAAACAATCAATACCGCACCATTTGCAAAGTCTCTGATTTTATTCGACTACATTTCCAACATAAAAGTTGATCACTTATTATGATTTTTTTCAGATGCTTGCTAGGCTGGGTTAATCATTTTGTTTGTGATGAGAGCACAGTAGCCTATAGGCTTACTGAAGTTACTGCACCACCAACTATATAAATTTGTTCACTTTCGTTTAATTGTGTGTCTGAAAATACGCTATCGTGTAATAAGCCAAATATATACAAAAAATGTATGTTTTGAATGATGATCAAGACATGAAAATAGCCCAGCCTAGTCTAAGCTACTAAGCCTAAGGCTGGGCTATATCCCTGACAGCGTGTACAAACAATCTTTTCTGTAAAGCCACACCAAATTAACAAATCAAACATCCAAATACACTAAATTTCTCTCTTCAAATTATAACAAATCCGCAGTTTTATATAAAATAAATCCTAATCTATACACTAACAGGCCTAGGCCTACAGAAAAATCAAGCTAATTACTTCTGCTTGGTGTTGGTCTACATTTAGGTAAGATAAAAAGCAGATTAGTTTTGGCATGGACGATTAATTATTGTTGTTTAAATGTGCAAATTGGTGCCAATGAAATGGCCCTTCAGGTATTATGTGCTTCTCCAAATAAAAACACTGTCATGCAGTTGGTGGTTTGGCTTTTTGATAGTCACACTACGTTGTCCAGACAATACAAAAGGTCACCTATAGCACAGTGAAATTCGGAAACCACAGTTTGAAGCAGTGACGTAGCTACCCATTGGATCTTGTGGATAAATCCAGGGGCGGCATGTTGCTGGAGGGCTGCAAAATGTCAGAATGTTTTAAACAAACAAAGATAGTCACATTAAATTATTTTCAAAGAGACTCAGACTTAAACGGCCTAAGTTGACACTGGTATAAGTGATCTAAGTCAATGCATCGCAGTTAGTGGGTTTGTTGGACTTGCAGCCCACAATACCAAACAATGTCGATGCATTGACTAAGATCTAAGTCAATGCATCGACATTGTTTGGTATTGTGGGCTGCAAGTCCAACAAACCCACTAACAGGGCCGGCGTGTCCATTAGGCGAACTAGGCAGTCGCCTAGTGTGCAGCCTCCAAGGGAGATGCAGAACTTTCTTTTTCTTGGAGTTTTACAACTTTGTTGAAATTAATTTTCTTTAAACAAGACATTTTTGTGCTTGAAATATTGTCGCACGCACTGCAAGCCTATATATACTTTATGAGCTAATAAATAAGAAAGTCGCTCTGATGCTTAGCAACCGCAAGTTTGGTAGGCTACAGGCTCATCTAAAATTATACGGACTTGTATTTGCAAAGCCGTTACAAGCCTTTTGGGATTGTTGTAATTTGTTTAAAACGTTAGTACCTAGTCCACAAACCTATATAAAATTTCAAATTGTAGAGCTTGAAAAACATTCTCATCATAAGTTTTTGTTGGCTAGGCTGTATTGTTAAAATCGTTTAGACACAAAACTTTTCCTCAACACAATTTCTTTGTAACGTTAGCCAACATTGCATTAAGTCTTTAAAAAGAAAAAGAACACTAGCAGTGTTCTTTTTGAAGGGTATTCAATTCCAAATGGAAGTTGGATTATTTCATGATCGAGACGGCAGCGCATGCTATGATGTGTCTAATATGCAGTCAAGTACTGTAGTTAAAACTGTTTATGGAGATAATGCAAAGCAGCATTTTCGTCATCATATGTCACACAATTACGCAAAATTAGGCAAGTTGAGGAAAATCTATGTCGAAAATAAGCTAAAGCTTTAATTTTGACAAATCTTTTGACTTTTTTTGACAAGTCAAAAAGTAATTGCCCTACTTATTAGCCTACATATCATTAGAGCAAACTTGAAAGTTATACACTTTTTATCTTTTGTCAATTGGACATTCATTTAGTTGCCACCTTGAAGCAGAATGCGCATCAACATGGGCTATCAGTTTTATGAATCACAGTTTTAAACTTGGCCTATAGCTCGCCCAGTGTCGTCAAATTGAGTGTCAGTGCTGTCCATGCATGAATGTTGACATGCCATGTTTTTGGTGGTCTGCTTCGTTTCTATGCAGATTTCGCTGACTCTGTATTTTGATCTTTTAGTATGGCCAAACAGTTCCCGGTATAGAACTTTTCATTTTATAATTGCTGCAATTGGTTGCAGCTTCGTTATAGCCTATAACCCAGTGATTCTTAATCTTTTTGGCTCATGGACCATATATTTAAAAAATATATCTGATGGACCCCTTTGCTATGTTGACGTCTCATGAACGCCACCAGTCGAAACTGTATTACACACAGAGATGGGCGTGATCTTGAAGATCACAAGTGCTTGGTGATCTTGATCTTGCCCGCCCCGATAGCTCAAATTCGTTAGCGCGTCACTTCTGGAACGAAGAAGCCAGTAGAACACAGTAGTCTACAAAGCTGTTGTATTTTTTCTATGGCATGTGTTCGGCTGCAAGAGAAATTTTATACTTTATACGGTGGAATGGCTCAGCTGATACGACGCTCGTTTTCCAATCATGCACCCTACTCTCCTTAGTAGTAATGGCCACCTCAGTGTTAATACCATAACATTTGTAATTATGTTTTTAGGAAGACGATATATCCGAACATGCAAATGCCAGATCTTTGCTGAATTCTTCTCTTGCTGAGTTCTCTTACAGCGAAATTCTTCCTGTTGCAGCAATGATACAAGAGACATCTTTCACTGACTCAGAACCTGAAGATTGTGCGCCAACTGGAAGGCCTGGGAGAGATCAAACAGACGAGTTGAGGTTTTGGATTGTGAAAGGAGGCACTACCAAAGGCAAGAATAAGCTCTTTGACAGTCATGGATATTCATACACTCTTCAAAAAAACACACCTTCTTCTGCCATTTGGACTTGTTCTATTAGAAATAAAAAAGTTACCTGCCGTGCAAAAGTCCAACAGTCTTGCCGTAACCCTTCTCATTTTCAGAGAAATCCAACCCCACACGTCCACCCTGGAACTTTTGGAGCTAAAGAAGCAGCAGTTCTTGCGAAGAAATCAAAAACTGAAGGCCAATTACGACCTTTCGACTCTGCTGCGCAAATAGTTAAAAACGTTATGGTTAAAGAGGCCATCGACGCTTCAAAATGTGAAGCTTTATCTTCAATGAACAACCTGTCCAAAGTGGTCAACTACAGCAGGCATAAGCAAAGGCCAAGAGATCCAGATTGTAAACTTTTCAAATTGTTAGTCGAACACTTGCCAGACGACTTTCTTTTAAATGATATTGTCCTCGGTGGGGAGAGACACGTCATATTTGCGACTAAAAAGCAAGTCAAACTATTGCAGTCAGCAAAGACGTGGTATGTTGATGGGACGTTTTCTGTTGTAAGAAAATCTTTCTATCAATTGTTTTCGATACACGCGTTTGTTCGCAAAAACAGCGAGGTAATTCAGCTTCCCTTGCTCTTTGTGATGATGTCTTCACGCAGTGCAGCTGATTACCTGGCAATATTGCAGGCTGTAGCAGCAATATTCACCACACCGCCGGCAGTGACCGATGTCGTGCTAGATTTTGAAAGAGCGGCATGGAATGCTTTCCGTCAATGTTTCCCCGATGCACATTTACATGGCTGTTCATTTCATTTTACACAAGCAATTTTTAGAAAGGTGCAGTCTTTAGGTTTACAAAACGACTATATGGAACAACCTTCTGTGAAGAAATATATTCATAAGGTCATGGCATTATGTTTTCTACGGGGAAAACACCGCGGTTAGCATGTTTTCTTCCCTTAGAAAAAAAGCAACAAGCGAACGACTTCAGCAATTGGTTGCGTATGATGAAAAAACATGGTTTTCCACATGGCAGCCCAAAGACTGGAGTATACATGGAATGCCAATCAGAACCAACAATGACGTTGAGGGATGGCATAACAAATTGAAGCGGAAATGCTGACCAAGCACATCCTTTTATTTGTTGGTTTCGATTTTGCACCAGGAATCCTTGGAAATTCCTTTAGGTTTAGAATTACTTGATCAAGGAAAACTAAAGAGGCGGCAGAGAAAAGTGTACAAGCACTAGCACAAGCGAATATTCCACTACTGGAATCAGTACGAAAGTGGTGAAAAAAGTGCAAAACAGCTTTTATTTGCTTGTGCACACCTTGCTCACTATCCATGTAATTCGTCATAGCTTTCTTACAAGTTGTAAGTTTACCTACAAGCTTTCAACTTGAAACCACTTTTCTAAAAAAAAAACTTGAAACCTTTTACGGATGTGTTTACAAGCACTCTTGTATTCTACTGTACTTTGTCCCTTCTTCTTTTTCTTGGGACTCATGTTGTCAACCTCCACGTGGTGAGTCCTGATAACTGATCAACAGTCAGGCAAATGACACTTGGGACATGCAAAGTCAGATTTAGGTTTTGTTTGACAGACGAACTTACTGGGCTCTTAGCTTCGTAGTTAATCGATAATATGGCATTATTATCACTGTTCGTGTAGGTTGTAAGGTGCAGGTCTGCTACTATTCGGTGAGTCTGATTCGGTGAGTTCCTAACTTCTAACCCCTAACCCTTAACCCTAAAATGGCAATGATAATTAGGCTACGGCACCCAATAATTAAAAAAAAAATTGAAAAAATCCCCCGGTAAGGGATCGGACTGACCGAATCGGACTAACCGAATCGGACTAACCGAATCGGACTCACCGAAACGGGCCATTCCGTAAGGTCCATTAGTGCTGATAAGGGGGGGCCGGGAAACTTTTGGACCGAGGATAATTTTAGGGTCCATCATGGCCACGTGGAGATGCAACCTGACTTGTCACATTTTGATTACAGCTACTGCTAGTGTTTGACCGACATTTTCTGAGATTTTTTTTACTTTTTGTTGTTTCTTTGTGATATAAGCGCTTTCTGTTGCCTTGGGGAAGCAGTAGCAAATGAGAAAAAGTAAGTTGAAAAACACGAATCAAATTGTTATTGAAAAATTAACAGTATGACTAAAATCTTCGAAATCAAATTTTCTTTGTTTTTCAACATGTGAGGATGTTAAAACCTATTGTGTCATCTGGAGAAAACAGTAGAGAAAGCGTAAAAATATAATATTTAGAAAAATTTATTTAAACATTCGCCCAAAGTTAGCAAAATCTGGAAATGTCTGCAAAATGTGGCAAATCGGGCCATATCTTTAGGTAGCCATGGGTCCATAGAACTGGAAGAAATCAACTTGCATTCGTTGAATTTTGAGCGTTCACCTTAAAAGTGTTTTAATTTAGGGCCCTAGGATCTCATCAGTAGCCTATTGGGGCCATTAATTGTGACGGTACTCAACTAGTCATTGTTGACTTGAAATGCTCTAAAAATCAGTTTGGCTTCATTTAAATCACATAGAGTGCTTTTAATTGTTTTGTCAAAATGAATTGAAACGTTTTAACAATCGCTTGATCCTTCAAAAAACTAAAATAGCTAGGCATACTGCTAAAAACTCTGTGAAGTGTGAAAAGTCACTCTTAAAGCGTCCTGCAAAACATGGGTCTGCTACTATTCGGTGAGTCCGATTCGGTGAGTCCGATTCGGTGAGTCTGATTCGGTGAGTTCCTAACCTCTAACCCCTAACCCTAACTCCAAACCCCTAACCCTAAAACGGCAATGATAATTAGGCTACGGTACCCGATAATTAAAAAAAAAAAATTGAAAAAATCCCCCGTTAAGGGATCGGACTCACCGAATCAGACTCACCGAATCGGACTCACCGAATCGGACTCACCGAATCGGACTCACCGAAACGGGCCATTCCGGCAAAACATAGTATTTTGCTGTTGGTTTTTGGCTAGAAAGGTCGTCTATGATGTCGCTGGTTTGCAACGTCATTATACTTGCTACCGTAGGCCTACTGCTATAATCAACTAATTAAACAAAACCTCAAAGCAATATCGCCTAACAACACATAAACTGAACAGACAGCAGCCTCAAGCCAGACGTTATTGTTATGCAATAAACTGTTGTAGCCAGTTGCGTATGCAGAATTTTCTAAAGGGGAGGGGGGGCATTGAGAGTAGTGTAGTAGGGAATTTTGAAAGGGGGGTTTTGACGACCAGCGAGTAAAGCCCGACGGCGTTTTCACTTAAGACGAGACCTAGTGGCGGGGGGTCTGGGGGACCTCCCCCAGAAAATTTTGAAAAATTGCTTTGAATTTGGTGCATTCTGAGAGCATTTTCAACAAAAACGTGAGTATGAATATTCCTGTAAAATGGCGCTGTCAGGTGTCATAGCAAAAGGATAAGATCATGTTTTCTTTGGCATTTTTCGGAAATAAAGCTAAGTCTCTATGTTTTCTTGTTGTTAATTCCTGGCTGAGATGTTTGAATGTTTGATATTGGCAAAACTCTATCTTTTAAAGCAGTTTTGTTTAAAACTAGGCAAGTTTTTTTTAGACTGAAAGCATCATTCCCAAAGCATAAAGAGACTGAAAGCATCATTCTCAATATTGTAACGTCACACGCGTGCCAAAGTGGAGTTGTAACCCCCCCCCTCCCCCATGTACCGGTATTTCATATTGGCTTAGTCTATAAAACAACATTGTTACAGTAATTGCTTTGACAGAGCAATGCAAAACATTAAATGCCTTAACTACAAAAAATTTTTAAGGGTTGGGGGGCATTGGGCCATGCCCCCCCCTGCATACGCCACTGGTTGTAGCTTTCGGATGACAGCAGCTGCGTAGCCTACTGTACCTTGATTTATGCTGGATAGCCACTGGTTATGACATTTTACTTTGTGTTGTCACAAACGTCGCACGTTTGAGGTCAGATCTTTACTTCATTGCTGTTGAGTTGACTGCCATTGCCAAGTTAAGTCAAAACATCGTTAGCCTATAACCCTGCTTATTAGGGTGTACCAAAAAAAATAAAGTTGTTTGGATTTTTTAGCCTATTGGCTAAAACTTGCATTTGGGGTCACAATCAACTTTACAACAAAAATTTTTCAATTTCAAAGACGTCTTACGCCGGTACTCTGCGTTTCCGTGACGACGCGGCCAAAACTTCATATTTTGGTCATATATTCAGATCCGTAAGTGCTAGAGACTTCATTCTTGGTGCTATGGATGCAGAATGTCCACTTTCCTATCACCATTCAATACATTTATATACCCTAAAGTCTTTACTTTTTGAGTTTTTTGCTAAAAACTGATTTTTGCCCTGTTGTCATAGAAATTTATCCAAAAATAATCTTAAAAAACATGAAATTCAACAAATAATTCATGCTAAATGTGCATATTTATACTGGTACAGGTATGTATGATAGTTTAAATCCAGCTGCTTTACTAACTGCTTTTCATTTGTTTTTGGAGACAATGCAATTTAAGTGGTATAATATAATTAGCACAGTACCGTACAAACCGGCATAAGCCAGTTATATTACAAAGCAACATTACAAAGCAAGAAACACAAACTGTTAAACAAGAATGTTTGTCTTGTTGCAGACAAATATCAAATTAGCCATAGCTAGACCATTAACACAACTTGTATTTGCAATAGGTTCAGACTTAAACAATATCAAAAAGAACCAGAAAATCGTACATGTGGTATATCTGTAATGACCACCAAAAATACGCGGGATAAAATTAGAACTCAAATGGGTAGTCAAATTAAGAGACACAGTGAAAAACTCTCAAAAATGCTCAACATTTGCGATACAATCTACTGTACAATGGGATGGCCAACTTTTGCATCCTACAACACAGCACACTCAAACAAAAACGCAACACATGGCTATACTTTCGCAATGCCTCATTGAAGATAAAGAGATCCTCTTGTCTCTAAGTGATGTGAAAAATAGTGACTCTGAATCTAATGCAAAAATTCAACAATTACAAAAATATTGTGTTGATATATCCCAAATTGTTGGTTTAGTGTTTGATACCACTTCTGTGAACACTGGTTGTAACAAAGGTATTGTGATTCGTCTTAAAGAATATTTTAGACGAAACCTCCTTCTATTTGCTTGCCGGCACCACATCTTTGAGTTAGCATGTGGTGCTGCATGCAAATTGCACAACTGTTTATGGACTGGTGAGACATCCTCTCCAGAAGACAGCACATTTAATGCTTTAAAGGAACTCTGGCCATCACTGAACCTTAATGATTACGATATTTGTGACAACAGTGCTTGGCCACGATGGACTAAGACCAGATGTGAACATGTGCTGATGTTTTGTTACCTGGCCCTGAGTATTCAAACAAATTCCGTAAGGATTATACAGAACTTCTTGTGCTTTCTGTTGTGTTTCTCAGAGGAGCATTATCAAAAAAGGAGAACTTTGCTTTTAAAGCTCCAGGTGCCACCAGTTATGCTAGATGGATGGCAAAGCTTCTCTACACTTTTAAAATTGCTTTATTTCAATCGCAGTTGAAAGCAAAAAGTATTTTCAATGAAGAAGTTCTGAATAAGGTGTATTCTTTGGCAACTTTTCTTTCTCTATATTATGTAAAAAGCTGGTTAGAGTGCACTAGTGCATGCGATGCCGCACTGAATGACTTACTGCTGTACAAGCAGCTGAGTAAAGATATTCCATTAACGAAGAATGGTGCATCTTATCTCCCTGCTCAATTGAGTCACATTGCTGAGGAAAATTTGAAGAAGCTAGACTGCCATCTCTGGTATCTAACTGAACGCTTGGTGGTGATGAGCTTGTTTGGCGAAAAAGTAACTACAACGGAAAACTCTTTGAGAAAATCTTTTTAAAATGAAAAAAAAAACAACCACACGTCAGCATAAACCAGATAACTGAACAGCAAATGCCCAACAACATCAGCAAGGACATGCAGCTGCGAGATTTATTTGGCTCCGAATCATGGATTCTTCGGGACACAATGGGAATAGACTCTTCTTTTCTAAACAGCAATCCAAGGAAATGGGCAAAAGACAGCAATTTCTTGAAAGATGAAGAAATGGTTCACAATATTTGTGTTGTTAATGATTCATGTGAAAGAGCATTAGGTTTGTTTACAAAATTCCACAGCAACCTCATCACCACAGACAAGCAACAGAAACAGTTTTTATACAAAATAATCCAACAGTTTTCGAAAGAACAAGCTATTAGTATTACAGCAACATCATCCGAAAAATTCACCAAACGTAATATGGTCAAATACTTTGCTTAGCTTCTAACACAAAGAGCTTTTGAAGACTGCTATAATGCTATATAGTAGTTTTATAGAAGTTGTGTTATTCAGATTGGACTCCAGGGTTAAGTTGTAGATTATTCTGCATTGTTGCTGTTAGTTTTAACTATTTTTTAGGCAAGTTAATTGCTTCCAATTTTCTTTTCAAAACATTTTAGTTGGTATGTAAAACTAATGTCTCATATGGTATTATCCTATACACTGAATAGTCTTCTATTTTGTGTACAGTATTGTGATGTTCTGCCACAAGCTTGAACTGCTAGCATGTAACTAGCTTACTGCAACATATCAGCGCTTAATCAACATAATTATACATCACATGCTAGAGTAATGAGTATGAAATAATGTAGTTTGGTATATGCGACATTGATTCTTAAATGTAATGGTACATTCTACATTCACTTACTCAGTAAATAACTGATTGGGTGATGTATGTTCATTAGCTAATTCTTTTCTTTGATTTATAGTAATCACTGCCTGTCAGCTGAATACCAGAAACAGGTGGAACATACCAGCATAAATATTCATATTTCCATGAATTTTTTGTTGAACTTCCTGTTTTTTAAGATTTTTTATGGATGAATCCCTATGACAACAAGGCAAAAATTAGTTTTTAGCAAAAATCTCAAAAAGTAAAGGCTTCAGGCTATATAAATGTATTGAATGGTGATAGGAAAGTGGACATTCTGCATCCATAGCACCAAGAATGAAGTCTCTAGCACTTACGGATCTGAATATATGACCAAAATGTGAATTTTTGGCCGCGTCGTCACGGAAACGCAGAATACCGGCGTCAGACATCTTTGAAATTGAAAAATTTTTGTTGTAAAGTTAATTGTGACCCTAAATGCAAGTTTTAGCAAATAGGCTAAAAAATCCAAAGAACTTTATTTTTTTTGGTACACCCTACTGCTTATTGCCAGGCGGAAAAACTGAGTTACTCATTCTGTATAGTAAAGTCTCAAGTTTCGATTCGCAAAGCATTCCGAATGCCTCCTCCTCCCTTGAAGAAATCCCGCGTACGCCAGTGGACCTACCAGATAACCTACCACACTTGTAAAAAAACATAACAACTACCGTGAAACCTTACAACTTTGCCCGGGTGGACAACTTTGCCCAAAATTTGTGACTTGTATATCCGACCACAATACGGTTTTCATGATTTATTGGTTTTGTTTAATGAATGATATTGTTAAATATGAATATTTTATCAATTGTTTCAGCAGAAAAAAATAACTTTTTAAGATTATTTTCATTAAGTTAATTCCAAATGAAAATACAAGGAAAAAAAATGCAAAAACTATGTGTCGGAAATTTCACATGGAGGTCAAAGGTCATTTACCCATGCAGAATGTTTTCCATATGCAAAGCTTCTATATTTATTCATGAGTATGTGCAAATAAGTTTTTATTAAATTCAAAGAAGTTTGATATTTTTTTGGACATTATTAGTGGTTGTGACCCCTTATTTTGTGCTTTGGGTACAACTTTGCCCACTCTTCATGATCACTCTAGCAAACACAAACTGCCTATTTCTTGCATATGACTTTTATAAAGTTTGTACCTAAGGTCATGAACTTGACTACAAGTCACTAAAAGACACATTGCTGTGATTGGTTAAAATAGCATCATGAATATGAGGTGATACCTCATTCAGCTAAATCTCTAATTGCTAGCAGTTTTTAAATCAGCAGAAACAAGCTGGATTGATGGCTATGATTTTTTCTCTGTTGTTTAGTTAGAATTTTTAGGATAAGCTTGCACACAGCTCTGGTTCCAGAGCTACAGCTTGCTCCATCACTAGTGCTGTCTACCAGGTTGACGTTCCAAATCACCACATTTTGGCACTATATGACATCAGACGACGTTGTGCAGAAAAAATACGGGAATCTATATCAATGCCGACATGGAAACAACAGCAGCTTTTTTAAAACCAAACAAAGATGAATTAATGGTGTCTAATTGCGTAGTGGTGGAATTTAATATTGGTTCAACCTCTCGAAACACAACGGGTGACAATAGCAAAATGTATGTGGGCCAAATCAGTTTCCAATTCAGTTTATGAAGTCAAATTCTTAAGGCCCCCATACAATTTGTCTTGTGACAAGTACTCATGGCCCTTGAATGAGGATCAGACCTTTGATGCCATATCTCGCGTTCTTCCAGAACCAATCTTTGATCGACGAAACAATATTTTCTTTTCTGTGTAATTTGTCACAAACTGTAAAACATGTATTGTAATCGTTCTGCTGTTGGTATCCAAAATTAATTTTTGTAACATCCACTGTTGCCGCTGTGTCACAGAAAGGTGTATGATTGATGATACTGTCGTTCAGTAGTTGTTCATATTTCTTTACTGTTTATGTTAGCAATTTCTATTCAATAAACAAGTTGATTTCAATATACAATCATTAAGCCTGGTGTGGCTAATCGCGACCATGAAGGTAACCAATTGTATCAAGTCCCTACCAATTGGGCAGAAAGTTATTTTTCTACTGTAAGTTATTTTTAAAAACACTGCTTGTGGGCAAAGTTGTATGATACCATGTTAAAATTGCTTGATCCACAACTAAATGTGTAAAATATAGCCAAAAAACTAGCTGTGGGCAAAGTTGCCACTTTGGGGACAACTTTGCCCAGCAAAATAAAACAAACAAAAAAATAATGAAAAAGATTACTTCTGATAATTTAAGTTGTTACATGCTTTGGCACATGTCTTTGCAAACCAAATAAGCCATTGCAACAAGAATTACCTCTTTTACAACAAAATTTACAACAAATAATTGTCAGCTAACTCATGATATCTGGGCAAAGTTGTAAGGTTTCACGGTATTCATTTTTAAATCATTGAAAGCTATTGGCATGACAATTGCTACATGTCAGAGTTGACGTTTTTTGGCTGTTTCTGTGCTTTTTTAGTCTTATAGGATAGATATGTGTGCTTTCAGTGAGTTACGTTGGACTTGTCAAAATAAATGTTCACGAAAACAAACTGAGTGGTGACTAGAGGAACATGAAATCCATATTCCTCGGACGAAAGAGCAGTGCAAGATTCATTAGTAGTCAGCACAATGTTATATTGAAATAAATGTTAAGTTTTCAATGTTGCCTGATAGCTTAACGCCAAATCAACTTGTTCGATCCTACTATTGCTTCGAAAAACATTCCAATCACACTTTCATTTGGCTTTTCATTACAGCCCGACTTCAAAAGTATGGTACGTTTGGCATCTCAAGCGCCAGTGCTTTCTCTTCGCTTTTTTCCTTGACTTCAAGTGGGGTAAAAAAAATTTTTTTTCAGAAAGGTTGTTCTAGATTTTTTAGCTTATCAAGTATGACCACTAAAGTTGGTCACAATATAGAGACAATGTATGTCCATCATCCCCCAATGAAATTTTTTAAATCCATTAACTGGTTTGAAAATTATGCCCAAAATACCTGAATTTTTTTTTTTAAATTTTTCATGGGATAAAAAAACACTGTTAGTATATATAGCAGCTTCCTCATCTTTATTATTATAATATTGATTTCATATGTTTTGCTATTGATTTCATATGTAGTGTAAATGATTATCCACCAGAGGAAAGAAGCTTTGTGTAACTCATATATATATCAAAGACTGTGAGAGATGCTGAACCCATAGTCGAAACTGACTGAAAATTTTGCCCACAATTTTTGCATGCAATTTTTGCAAAAAACCTTTAATAAAACTCCTCCGAACCTTTTTTTGCACCCTTTGCTGGCCATATTTACTCTATTTAACATAGCTCTTCTTTGTCAAATCCAATCTTTTTCCTCTACCCCTCAAAGTAATCTCCAAAGACCACTTAAACAGACACTAAAAAAGTTGAGTGAATATCATTTTAGATGTGAGATGGGAAGTGCTTTTTTTTACCACAATAACCCCACTATTTTTTTTACCCCACTTGACTATATGCCAGCCAGCTTTGCTGAAGCTGAGCGTGGCTTCAGTCAATTGAAAATTGTCAAGACGAAGCGGAGGGCAAGGCTCCGGACTGACCACGTAACAGATCTTCTGACCATTCAGCTACAGTCAGCAGAAATAAAAGATTTCGACCCCAAACCTGCCATACATCTATAGCTGGCAAACGATTCATCTGTGAGGTCAAAAAGGCCCGACACTGGCTATGTGTTTACAAGGCCAGACAAACACACATCGGATTCCGATTATGACCCGTGATCATCCGTCATCATATTCCGATTATGACTCATCATTGGATTCAGAAATCGAAGAAGAGCCCCAAGTAGATTGAAGACTCAACGTAGCTTGAATGTCTTGTCTAGATAAACTGTTGTTACTGTTATTGCCACCATTGTCGTTTTAAGGTGGTTTTTTCTGGGTTGGCCTTGTGTTTCCCACGACAATCTTGTTTTTATCAGTAAACAGGACTGACCAGTGCGATCTCGTGCGGACCAGTGCAAATGGTGAGCCACTGGTCCGGTTGGCCAGTGCGAAAAAAAGTTAGGGTCGAACCCTGCTTGGGGTTACTATGATAATATTTTGAAGTTTTAAAAAAATGTGTACACCTGAAGAAAAAAAAACTTGTTTCTCCATTTTTGAAGAGTTCAGACCTTAAGTGTTACTCATTCCAGGAATAGACATTTTTTAAGCTACAAGGGTAACACACTGTAACCAAACATCTCAAAACCTATCATAGTAGCCCCAGTTGACGGTAACTTTGATCAGTTTAGTTCAGTTTGTTTTTATTTCTGACCATCACAACGAAAAAACAATATATGACAAACATGGCAGAGGTCTAGAAAAAGGTAGAAGAGACATAACGCAGACGTTATAACGTGCATGATAGCAAAACAGGACAATCAGTTTAAAATATGGCACTGCCCCAACACCGGTCGGTAAAGCGTGGAGCCATGCATGCCTTATGACGTCATTGCGGTCTTTTCATGGATAGATGAGACTGTTACGTTCGGACAGAAAGCAGTTTTCTATTAGTAACAGGGATGCTGTTTTAAACGTAAAACCATCTGTTTAACTAGCCTACTGGTGGGGCTATAATGATCGGTTAAAACATTTTTAATAAGGTTGTCCTGATCTCACACAAAAGTTTTATTTAGCCTGAGACCTAGCCTATACATTTCTTGATATTGAAGAAAACACAAGACAAGAGCATGATCGTTAAAGCCCCACTTTTCCCTAGTGTAAATATAGCAATCAGTGGTGACTAACCTTTGTTCAGGTGATTTATCCATTATGTTGTCTTCCCAAATGCTGCACTTAGTGGAAAAGCAAGTTCTACTCTACTGGAGGTGGAGAACGGACACTGGACAGTGGAGAGTGGAGACCTGCAATCCTGCATCACTCCAATAAACCCTAAAAAAGGCATTTTTCATTTTTGAACAGCCATCGTTGATTCGTTGAACAACAAAGGAAGTGGCACGTCATCAGATTTTCATCTACCTTGGAATCAACTATTTATCATAACAAAAATTTGTGGGGTTAAAAAAGTTTTAAAAAATGGATGATTACTTAGCATTTGTTTCGTGGTGTGGGCACATTCAATTCAATTTATAATGTTTTACTGCTGGCACAAACACATAGAGAACGACAAAGAAAACACGCAAATTTGACTCTAACAAAAGAAAATGTTCAATGATATAATTATGTGTAAACAGTCAAACAGCCTAACAACAAGAAGTAACTCTCCTTATATTCCTATATATTGCAGAATTAATACTTGCAAACAATCAATACGGTACATGGGGCCAACAGTCTGGAACAAACTTCCAACTACTTATGAGATAAATGTAAAACTGTAAAAGGCTTTAAATCAAAAATAAACACGCCAAATCTTCCTTGAAATAACCCTATCTAAGTATTACATACACCCAGGGTCCAGGGATATCTAAAGAGGGTGATGCGAAGGCTCACAACGATTGCCTTATTCTCATGACAATAGAAGGGAGGTAATTTGTAGCGTGTTAAACATGCGGTTCTTTTTTAAATTGTAGAAAGGTTTGTAGCGCAACTGGTACAGTCAGCTACAGAAGACAGTTAGTAAACGCAGTGGTGCCGAAGTAGGGGGGATGGGGAGGATATATCTCCCCCAATATTTTGGGAAAAAAATACTTGCTATGAAGTTGTACTTTGATTTAGTTGTTTGCAAGCATCTCGAATTGCTGTTTTTTTTTTATTGATGTTTGATCACAGTTCTAAATTGTCTTGGATTTGACGCTAGGCAATGAAGGACCTTCATTGAAGGTACTTAGGACGAGTTGGACCAGGCTACTGGCCACGGCATTGCAGTAATGCTTATGAGGGGACTCATTGTATTAATCTCCTGTGCAGGCCTCGTGTCTCTAGTTTTGAAGCTTTTGGCACATATGGAACAATTAAGGAGCAACCTTGTAAGGAGAAAAGCTTGACATTGGCTCTTGTGAAGAGCTGTTTCAGACCCTGAAAATCACTCCAGAGAAATATCGTGATTTAGAGTTTGAGAACAATTACAAAATGCAGTTTCACTTCCGGAAAAATTTGCTGCTAATGTTATCACGCCTTTGCAAGCACCACGGCAAAGAAGAGTCCTTGAAAGAGTGGGTAGAGGCTCGATGGCAGCTACTGCAGACACTCGACTCAACTGCATTATAAAGTACTTTACAATCAGTTCATGGACAGAGACAGAGTTATCTCTGAACTAACCGATCAGTTTGAAAGTAGCCTGAATTCCGATTCGGCAAAGTATAGCCTAAAGAACTTGCATGAGTTTTTAAGACCGGCATAGTTCATGAAATGGTCAAAAATTATCCAGAGCTGAATAGACAATCGATGAGTTATCAAATTGATTCATTCAGAAAGACAGCAGGAGAAAAATCTTTGTCCTCCTACTATAAGAGCTTACCAGGCATTGTGCGAGTTGGAAAAACCTCTCTATTCTCAAATAGTCCAGCTAATTAAGATCCTCTTAGTTTGCCCGGTAAGCTCTGCTGCTTGTGAGAGGTCGTTTTCCAATCTTCGTAGATTGAAAACCTGGCTGAAAAATACTTTGGGACAGGAAAGGCTTAAAGTGCCTCTGACAGGTAAAAATAAATTCTCTAAATTTATCTAAGACACCAAAAAGATGACATTAACAAACTTCCCTGACCAGCAAATCGTAAAAAATATCAACAGGCTACCGGTACTAAATTATACGCTTGCAAACTTTCGTTGACATCGGCGAACCTGGCAGTCATTCAATTGCGAAAATAAAAACGGCAACACCGCTGTGACGTCACAGTAAGCGGAGAGGATACATTCTTTTTCTGTGATGACTTGGTAAAGTATGGTACGGCTACTGCAAAACGTGAATGTGTGGGGCTCTGTTGGTCTAAATCTAAAGCATGTGCAAATTAAGAATTACTGAAATGAAAAAGTGATTAGGCTATTACTATCAGGTTTCGATCAAATAGGTTGAGTTTACTTTTATCAAATAGCATCTCCATTCAATTGAAATTGCAGTTTCATACGGCTACAATTTTCATACTTTTTTATTTGTCCTAATCTGGCTATAGCCATTTGCAGTGTAACAAACAACAGTAGGCTATCTCACAAACAGTATACCTTTAATTTATGGTTGAGGCAATGCCTACAAATTGCTGTTTATGTGACATTGTCAGTGACAAAGACCGTGTGCTTTCTTTTCCCACAAAACAAGGTAGGCTACTGAGAAGAAAATGGTCAAAGTTTTCTTCAAGTGTTCGAAAGTGGGATGGGCCATACAAAACTAGTCGTAGGCCTATATGTTCACTTCACTGAAGATGATTTTGTTAATACCACTCAAGTAAAAATGCCTACAGGCATGTGTTGGAGTGTATACTACAAGGTGATGCTCTCGGAAGCAACAATCGGATTGTGATGCCGTCATGCATTGTTTGGCGAATCCGAAACAATTTTCCACATCCAGATGGCCGTTACACTGGATTTCAATGGCCAACTGAAGGTACATTATGAGAGAGAGAAAGAACTTTTATTTATTTTTGAATAGTGATGATGAATTAAATATGAATGATGATTCGTACGATTTCTTCATTTTTTACTTCAAGTATATTTTAGGTTTTGTAGGAACGTATCCGGTACAGTTTTATTAAACTGCAAAAAACAATAAATCTTCGAAAAAAGCAACCGCTTGTACCAACTCCGACCAAACTGTGATCCACCAATTACATCTAAGAAGCGTTTGTTTCATCCGTTGCTAACGACGTCCACTTAGGATGACGTAATACCACCAAAGTCGTCCCAGAGCAGTGAAATATGGAGTTTCTCGTTTGATTAAATTATGCCCTAACCAGTCGAGCTACGAGGTTAAGATTAAAAAGTTCGCTAAGTAGCCTATGATTCTGCGCTAGGAAATGCTTTAAAAAGTTACTATACTTGGATCCAACCTGTCAGGGGCACTTTAATGCTAGTAGGCTATTGTTTGCAACATTCACCAAAATATTCTTCAATAACACCAGCATAGGCCTAAATGACATTGCTAATGAGTTTTCAATGCGCACTACCGCAAAACGCAACCAGGAAACAAGAAAACATAGAGACTTAATTAGCTTTATTTCGGAAAAATGCCAAAGAAAACATGATCTTATCCTTTTGCTACGCCACCTGACAGCGCCATTTTACAGGAATATTCATACCCACGTTTTTGTTGAAAATGCTCTCAGAATTCACCAAATTCAAAGTAATTTTTTTAAATTTTCTGGGGGAGGCCCCCCAAACCCCCCGCCACTCGGTGTCATCTTCAGCGAAAACGCCGTCGGGTTTCGCCCGCCGGTCGTCAAAAAAAAAACTTTCAAAATTCCTAGCTACGCTACTTTCAATTGCCCCCCCCTCGTTGAGAAAATCCTGCGTACGCCACTGCTCCTGACTAATGACTTTGTCCTATAGTGCACTAAGTGCAGTGATTCTAGTGAAGGAGAGGACAAGGAAAAATTATAACTTCTGGGTTTTTTTGGAAAAATTAAGTATTCATTAGAAGGTCATAGGTTCGAATGCCGCATAAGATTTTTCTTTGCTTGTTTCTTAATCTTGCAGCAGTCATTCACAAGAGCACTGGTAGCACTTTTATCTCAATGATTTCTTATCTGTATATTATGCTGTTAGCAGCTAATTTACTGAGTGGTCACAGCGGTAAACCATAATCGCTTCGTGGGAAAATTGTAACATAAAATTCCCAAATCCGTTCGTCTGTATGTACTGACCGAAAAATAAACACACTTTCGAAACGTCTATTCAAACAGTGTATTCCTGTAAAATTAGCCCGAGGCTACCGAAAATCGAGATGCAACGACACCTCTAAAACTGTCACTACAATACAAATTACTTGGATAAAAGACGGAACTTTTGTCCAGCTAGCAAGCACTAAGCCAACAGTTAAATGAGCGGCCAACTTTCAAGCAATCATTTTACGAATGACCAGAATAGATATCAATATCTCAAATTCACGTAGAAAGTAACTGTGACGCAATAAATGAAAGACAATTATGAAGTCATTCCAACAGGTGTTTAAAAGCTGATGTAATATTTCCTGTTTAAACAGGCCCAAACAAGTCCAAACAAGTCTATGAACAATGGTGCAATTTCGGCACATTTTCTAGCAACTTCCATGACGTAATATTCAGTAGACTTGAACGGTTTTATATGACGTTTGAATTGTACAGAGATTGGCCGTAACATAGCGGCCCCTAGTTATGACAGTCTAACATGGCATAACTAAAAAAGAATTGAAGGACAATCGTGAGCCAATGAATAAAACACACGATACACAAATTGTTTGAGTCACTCACGTTAAGTTAATACGTAAATACAAAGGGCATGCAAAGAATGAACAGCAATAAGAATAATACACGACGATACATGAACTTGGTACCATAGGTACACGCTAAAAATGACGCTATATACAATAGTTGCGATAATAACCGACTGTTCCGGGCTCAGACAAGTATCGGCCACCGCAGACAAAACCAGGCTCAAACCCTAACACTTAGGTGTTCTTTACGGGGGCGAGGCACGAAATATCCCTCAACACGTAGTCTACTTTCACTTTCCCCGTACTCTCATCATAGTTGCAGACGGCAACTTTGGCTCTACGAACCACAGGCTTCCCTTTCCTAATTTGTGGAACTACCTCATGCACCCTCCCAAGTTGATACTTCCCACGTTTACCAATGTCTTGGAGAGAACCTACCACTACAAGTTGGCCAGGCTCCAAATTCTCGGCCATTTTTAGCCATTTTTTCCGGCCCTGAAGACCTGGCAAGTAAAAATCGATCCATTTGCTCCAAAACTGCTGAGAAAGTGACAAATTGAACCGATAATCCCTTCTTAATTGGTCACGATCATGTGGTTGCCCAACAGCACAGTATGGGTCTAAGTATGGGGTCAAAAGTGAGGCAGGGGTGATGACAGTAAAATCCCTAGGGTCGTCACTCAAAGGTACCAAAGGGCGTTCGTTCACGATCCGAACGGCACTGCCTGTGTACGTAAGCAGTTCAATAAAACTGGGCTTACGTATTGAAGAGTCCAAAATGTGAAAAAAGTATTTGGTCACATCAGCCATGAAACCAAATCTTTCAAGCCGAAATCTAGCCAAGACATCTGCCAGAGGGTTTAACAAGTCAGACAATTCAGGACAGGAAGACATTACATCATTTACACAAGTTCCTCGGAATTCAGATTGTTTTAAAGCCTTCTTCTTTAAAGCAGCAGCTCTATCTGACGCCAACACAAAATTGTTAGGTAAATCAATATCTTCCTTCAACGGAACAGGTATCTCAAATCGACCATCTTTCAACTCAATATTCGGTTCGACAAGTTCTCTAGCCAAAATATCATTGCGAGACAATTCACAGGTTTCATTTTGCAAAGTTAAATCCTGAATGACTTTATTCAGGTCTGCTATTTCCATATCACGAGACTCAATTTTACGCTGAAAGCCAGAGATGACATCCGACTCTGAAGACGTCTGCACTCTGCACACTTTAGCAACGCTTTCAACTAAGGGTGACTTACCACCACAAGCCAACCAACCGAGAGGTGTGAGCAAAGCATGCGGTTCACTACGATTTTCACCAACACGTTCTTCTTTTGTCCACATCAAATAAGCGTTGTCGTTGCCAATCAGTACATCTACAGTACTACAATCATTCAAATGAAACATATTCACGTCATGAAAATGACGGAAACCACTTAAATCTTGTTTATGAGGTAAAGTTTTAACATCGTCAGCCCAAGCTGGGTTAACCACCGAAGTTATATCACAAAACAGTTCATCTGTCTCTAACGACTGGATGTTGAGTTTGACAAGGTCAGCACAAGTAGCTTTCTGACCAGCCAGAGTATCCATTTTAAACGACGCTTTATCGTACGGTTTAAGATCAAGTTCACACACCAAATCACTCGAAACAAACGTCAACTGCGAACCAGGATCATGCTGACAATACACCAATTTCGATTTGCCAGTCATTGGATTCAAAACACGAGCAGCAGTAACGCGGTTAAAAGCTGCTTTAACATTTCCAATCTTAACATTACGCACAGGAACTCTGGCACTAGCATCATCTTTGCTGATCGAATCCAGAGAATCACGTGACGTCACATAAAAATCATGCAGAAGAAAATAGTGTTTCCTATCGTTGTTAGGCCCACACTTACGACAGTTATTTGCATGAACGCAATCCCTAACCATATGCTGGCGCAAACAATTCAAGCATTTGCCAGCTTTCACAATGACATCTCTCCGATCTTTAGGTGTCAAGCGCAAAAATTCTTTACAGTTAGACAAAAAATGATATTCAACTTGACCACGTGACGAACAACAAAAACACGCCGGTATGTCACTATGTCTGGCCACACCGCCGCGCGGTGCGCCAACAGCAGTCGAGTACTGCGAACTCCCTGAAATCACATTATCATGGGGTTTTACCGACGTCTGCCTAACCGGACATGAAGGCAATTTTCCTTTGCCAAACTTTTTAAAATGCTGCGACTCACCAGAATCGCCCATTAGCATAATGCTAAAATCAGTCGACTTGCGCGTTTCCTCCCGTACTACAAAATCAAACAAACTCTGAAAAGTAGGTTCCTCAGTGCTACCATACTGATCACCTAAAAAGTCAAGATAACGCTGCTTAGCGTCAAACGGGAGTCGTTTAGCCAAATCCAAAACAAAACGTCCTTCCAATTTGTCACGCTGACCATAAGCTTGCGCGTAAAGCAGACACTGCGACAATTCATCTTTAAACTCTTTCAGATCACTGGAAGAGGTCGAAGTCAATTTGCTACCACAGCGATACTTTCTAATTTCCGGTTCTGCGAAAAGACCTCCACGAACCCCAAAACGTTGGGACAAGCGAGCTAACGACATTTCTATTCTGTCTTCCTCTGACAAGCCAGGAGTGTCGGAAACCAAATTAGCAATCGTTTGCGCAGCTGTTCTAACACAAGCTGCTTGTAACAAAGTCAAACGAGTTCCCTTAAAGGGCGAAGCTGCCATCAAGGCCATAACACGATTTTTAAAGAAAATAAATGGCATATTATTACCATCGTAACCAATCAAGGCCGCCTTATCGAAAAACGTCCTACTATTTTGGTATTCAAAAAAGCAATCCTGCTGTTGAGAACTCGATTTAGCGGGAGAAGACAAGCTATATCCCTTAAGGGGTTGAGAGGGCTCAGTCATATGCACAGCCCGATCACGATCCTCACAAACGTTAAAATCAGGAGACGCGATGCGCCTCTCATAATCACCCAAATTACGTGTAGCTGGGCGATCAACAACTAGCGGTGCAGAAAACTGTGAAGAGGGCAAAGCATTACTGCTAATGGCGGCCCCGTGACCTGTACGCTCTGGGGGAGGAGTTCTGTTGTAATTCGCAGGCCTTGGCTCTACAGCCTTCGGAAGACCCTTAGCCGCGGCCCAGAGACCTCCTGAAACAGCTGGAAAACGTGTGGATTGCACTGGTCCACTTACAGATTGAACAGGCGTCTGGAAAAGGTTATGTAAATTAAACTGTGATTGATGTTCACTTCTGGAATGCCTAGAAGATCCCTTCTTAGAGCTACGCCGGGAGCCCACATCTGATCGATATTCAGCCAAAGCTACCTCTTTACGTTGTTCAGCCCTCAACTGTGCGTCTTTGAGTGCAAACTCAGCAGCTCTCGCTTCGGCTTTCGCGGCAGCCTCAGCTCGTATGGCCTCAGCTCTTGCTTCGGCCTCGGCTTGTATCTGGAGCTCCTCTCGTCTTAGCTGTAGGTTAATTTGTGCAACTATCCGTGACGAGCTCTCAGACATCCTAGTGCTTACATTTGAGGCGCTATCCTCAGGATGTATGTCAGCATCCCACTTATCTGAGAACTCACTTACTTTTTGTTCGAAGTTAATTTTTAACGAGTTAAATTCGGGATCTACCCTATCACGAAGTTCTGCCAAGGTTGCAGAGTTAAAAATTTTACTCAAGAGAGCATGGAAATGCCGTAATTCCTCTTCTAAAGTAGATAACTTAGATCTAAAAATTAACAGTTCCTGCTTATCACTCAAAGAACCTAGGGCTACAGAAAGTTCCCCAATTTGAGTCAAAATATCCCGTCTAAGATGCCGGGCCTCTCGAACTGACTTAGCCTCATCGTTAATGGGTCCCTCCCCAAAATGGCCTGCCCGACCGCAAAGAACACCATCAGGCCTAAACTCAGTCGAGTCGACGGCGGTCGAGTCCCTGTCACCACCGAGTGTAGACATATTAAATGTTAGGGCTAAATTTTACAATTAAAAAATTAAGTTACACAAACACACAAAATTATTACAGTAGTTATAAAAAACTTAACTGCAAAGACCGTAAAAAATGTAAAAAGAATTTAAATGCACGATACCGTAGCTGTACGAGTATATGAAGTCCAAAAGTCCACAAAACTTGCTTGGATTCTTCCACTTGAATCTTCAAGCACAGATGGATTGTCTTTAATCTTCTTTCTTGCCAATGAATGTCAAAGGTATTCTTCTTCAGTACCAAACTGAGAAGAAATGTCTTTACTTTTCAGCTTAAAGTTCTTCAGTAGCCTACCAACCGAGAAGAAATGTCTCCAATTTTCTTTGCTTCTGTAAGAGTGTAGACTACCAACCAACAAAATCTTCTTTATTATTCTTTGTGCTTCTAAGTTCCAACTGACAACAACGTCTTTTAATTTTTTATGCTTGCCTGTGCTTCCGTACAAACACTAGCCAGAGAATCGTCTTTTATTTTTTATGGTCACAGCGGTAAACCATAATCGCTTCGTGGGAAAATTGTAACATAAAATTCCCAAATCCGTTCGTCTGTATGTACTGACCGAAAAATAAACACACTTTCGAAACGTCTATTCAAACAGTGTATTCCTGTAAAATTAGCCCGAGGCTACCGAAAATCGAGATGCAACGACACCTCTAAAACTGTCACTACAATACAAATTACTTGGATAAAAGACGGAACTTTTGTCCAGCTAGCAAGCACTAAGCCAACAGTTAAATGAGCGGCCAACTTTCAAGCAATCATTTTACGAATGACCAGAATAGATATCAATATCTCAAATTCACGTAGAAAGTAACTGTGACGCAATAAATGAAAGACAATTATGAAGTCATTCCAACAGGTGTTTAAAAGCTGATGTAATATTTCCTGTTTAAACAGGCCCAAACAAGTCCAAACAAGTCTATGAACAATGGTGCAATTTCGGCACATTTTCTAGCAACTTCCATGACGTAATATTCAGTAGACTTGAACGGTTTTATATGACGTTTGAATTGTACAGAGATTGGCCGTAACACTGAGGTCCGGTGATTGTTTAATAAACTTAATACCGGTACCATTAAAATTGTGTATAAAAATATATGCATCCCCCTCCAATGTTCAAAATCGTCTAAAATTTGAGAAAATGATGATTTATCCCCCCCCCCCCAATCCTCAACTAACTTTGGCACCACTGAGTAAATGTTACATAGAGCATATTCAAATAATACTTGTTTGGAAAGACAGTTGAAAATTTGCCTGTAAGCTATTTTTCTTAACAAAGCCTTTGCAGTTGGCTAAATGTAAAGCAAGTATACGGGTAGTTGAATTAACAAACAACCATGAGCATGCAGTGAGTATCCAGGCCTGATGCTAATAGCGCAATGCAGGTTATCATAACAAGATTTATTAAACTACTATCGGTGCCAATTGTCATTTTACAGTAAAGAGAGATTATTTACGATAAACAGAAGCCCTTCTACTGTCAAACTAATAAAAGCCTTCATATCCCCTTCTCTAGATAGGTACCGTAGCCTATCCTTACATTCCTACATGGTACATTCTCATATAGTATATGGGATAACAATTTGGGGTTCATGCTGTAAGACACAAATGAACAAGCTTAGCACCTTACAATATAAGGCTGTCAGAATACTATAGTAGCAGGTAGCAGGTGGTCTGATCATGTCACACCTTTCTATAAACAACTTAACATAGCCTACTCAAGCTTAACGATTGGTACGAACACGAAATTGCTAAATCCATGTTTAAATTTGATACGGATGTATTGCCTCTGCCTTTCGCACACTACTTTGTAAAAACCAAACTCATGTCTTACTACGAACAAAAGTCTTACTGGACATTCTACCAATGATTGTTATTTTGTCCCACGTTACGCCTCATCCCAACTCCAACGCAGCATTAAATATGCCGGAGTGAAAGTCTGGAACTCCTTACCAACGAGCATGCGTAAATTGTCTTTTTATTCTTTTAAAAAGCAACACAAATATTCACTCATCGCCAAACATTAGCACGACTAATTTTGTAGTACCTTCATGCTACTGATAGGCTACTTCGGCTACTAAATAGGCTATATTTCTCTGTGTAAGACTATCATCTAACACCTTGTCTCAATTTTTCGTTATTGAATTATTCATTGTGTTCTCTATCCTATGTCGCTTATTCGTAGTGATCTTTTAGATTACGTAACTAACTATTATCGCATTTTTAGATCTTCTATTAGAATCTGGGGTATCTGCTTGACTCGAAGACCCATGGTCTCTTCGCAGATTCCCGTTGCTAGGAATTCCTTTTTCATTGCTGTATTTATTGTAGCCTACGGTACTATATTTACCTACAACGAAATAAATCAATCAATCAATCCCTGACTTACACCAAACATACTAATATTTTTTTTCCCAGCAATGATAGGCCATTGTATGTAGATTTATTAGCAAAATAGCAAGGTTGTAGCCTAAATAGGCTACTCCTACTGGCTATCTGGTTCTTGTGTTTTTTGTCCACAGAAGTTCTACAGAGTCTGCAGAAGTTTTTCCATCCTCTTTGAACAATCCCCATCTTTCGGTGAAGCGGTGGCCATGTGCTCCAACCAGTTGTTTTATATCAATATCTTGGCCTGGATCGTCATGCTATTGTCTGATTGTTTATCTATTTTTGCAACGTAATGTGCCGAATTGGAGTTTGTTTTACTTTTATCATGGTTTAACATGTAAAACATGCGATAACCCAAATTTCTCATATTACTGTGACATGCCACTATTACACCCCATGCAGCTAGCGATGCATGTCATTTTTGCATTATAGCAAAACAATATCATCATCTTGCGAAAATTCAATTATAGCCTAGCCTACCCAGGGAAGTTATGTCTTGAGTATATCAAGCGTGCTTTGATATAAAGTTGCGTTGATAGAGCGATAATTTTAGACTCCCGTCAGGTAAACTCGTCACCTCCACAACGTTCGCTAATGTTGGATCGGTGTGGAGGTGACGAGTTTAGCTAACGGGAGTCTAAAATTATCGCTTTATCAACGCAACTTTGTATTAAAGCACGCTTGATATATTCAAGACATGACTTCCCTGGGTAGGCTAGGCTATAATTGAATTCCCGCAAGATGATGATATTGTTTTGCTGGTTTGTTTTGCTTGTTTTTATCATTGTTTTCATGTCGTCAAGTTATAGCCTATCTATTTTGTGAGTCCTGCAAGGCCTGGTGCGTTGGGCTTGAAATGGCTTTGCCCGTGGTAGGATTTCTTTGTGGGGTTTTCTTTGCCTGCCTTGCTCTTTGCTATGATCTAAACGCATCAAGACGTGTTCCCCTTACGACCATCAGCACTCTTGATAACGCACCATGGCCGATCTTCATAGCAACTGTCCATACAAATCTGAAATATATCAGCTAAAGCTATGTGGGCTAATAAAGCTATAGCCTAAATATATGTTGTTTATTTTATTTTTTTGTTTGTAACATTTTCTTTTCTTTTATTTTCCCTTTATAAGCTATCTTAAATTTTTCTGAAGGCATTGCGACCGTGCCAAATTTCTTTCAACTCAATAACTTACTTCGGTCACAAGAGTAGTTGGAGATGGATGTCCATTGCCCCGTGGCTATTGGCAACGGGTACCGCCAGGTACTGGCGTCATTACTTTTCGGTGCGGTTATATTTGTGGCGTGACGTCACTCTACAATGTAGTAATTTGTTTTCACAAGTTCGGCAACAACAGAAATGACCGCATGATAAAAGTATAATATTGGTTCGTTTAGTGTTTGATCAATTGTTGTTACTGTAACATCAATTATATTTTATACAAGTAGGTTAGCTACATGAGAATAGAATATAAGGTACCCTTCCCTAATAAGGCCCGCCTTTTTGATTTTGTCTCAAATTGATCATGAAATGAAAAAAGCTGGTACCAATGTGTGTTTTATTGTGTTTCAACATCATTAAAGCACTTCTTTAGAATGATTTTAATAACATATTGACCACAGTTTTAAAATTATAGTTGATTTCCTAATTACTTCTGAGTGTGCCTTGAAAGGGCACCATTGCCTTAATAAGGCCAGCCTTCTCAACTCAATTTTTTGAGCCATAAAAAAAACAATACACAACATCAAAACAGTGAAAAATCCCCAAAACAATTTAGTTACCATAGGTTATTACAAAAAGAAATGTTACACTTCACGTAGTGAGTTCATGTAAGTTCTTTTCCAATCAATCGTAAGCTCGTGCAAACAAGTTTTTTTTTCAATCACAAGTTCAAATAAATTTTTTCAAAGATATTCTTTTTCAACAATAAAACATTTACATATCACAATCAGGGCATATAAATTTATCATGATCTTTTATTAAACCAACACAGTCTTCATGGTTGCCTACCATATTTTACAACTTTCACGTTGCCTCATGTCGGAGACTGTATTTTCTAAACATAGACCTACCGAGCAACACCAATCTCCTACACTTGGACGTCTATGCATATTTACTGTTTTTCCCTTTCGTTTTGCCTTTTCTCTCCCTTTTCCATACGTGTCAAACAGAGACTTCGATACAGTTGTTGCTCGATATAATTAATGTTCCTTTTTGTTTGCCCCGCTTCTTGCTTAGGGTATTTGCTGACGGTGTAGCGATAATGCTATGACATGGTGTTGATATGGGGGGCTGTGTTGAGATCCCATGACTTGTTGGTGGTTGAGGATAGATCCGATGACTTGTTTATATTTGTGGAGACATTTCATGACTTGTTAATGGTTGTTGAGATATCCTTTAACTTGTCTTTTTAAGATTTTCCATCCGCTGAATCTAAATCTTCAACAGCCAAGTGTAAGCCTGGATAGCCTACAAACAAAAAACGGAAAATTTACGTTAAACTTTACGTTTCGTTCAAATGCACAGCTACAAGGTGTACATTGCTGTGGTGTAGATTTCACTGGTAGGTTTTTGTCAAAATGTTGAACTCTCTCTTTGGTAGCAAAAAATGAATAGTTTTATTGCTACATCACAATGTAAATTGTGACATTGTGCTACATCACAATGTAAATCATTTGGTTTTGTGGTAGGTAGGCTAGGCTCCTATAATAAGTAGCCTACGGATATTCAATAAAATATTAGTTAGATTTGTATGCCTTGTGTTTGAAATATTTTCATTTTTGTCAGAAAAATTAGGATGGGTTTGGTTATAGTGTGCAATTGAAGTAGGTAGCCTACATGGGAACAGTTGCTCAACCTACCTAAAAAGAAATAGCCTTGTAGACTACTTATTTTTTGAACCGCTTGAATTAGTGTTTCTTGGCTTTATTAGACAAAAAAAATCTGAAATTAAAATATCTCGTCTAAAACTAAAATGCTCGGCACGAAGCTTAGTTAAGTTCATTGATAAGCTAATAGAAATAGGCTAGAGTTTAATGTGGCGCTCTAGGTTACAGCAGTGTGACCAGGCCCGGATTTAGGGGGGGGCAGAGGGGGCAGTTGCCCCGGGCCCCCCGACCTTTGAAGGGCCCCCCGACTTTTGAAGGGCCCTCCTATGTGGAAAAAAATGTGATTTTGTGTTATTTTTTTTCTTTTGGCCTTTAAAGTTTCTGCAAAATGCTGTGTAGTACTGGACTGATGCTACTGTAGACGTAGAGATGATTTTTCGCGCCGTAGGCGCAAAAATTGTTTTGCACGGGGGCCCCCCGATTCAAAAGTGCCCCGGGCCCCCCATCAGCTAAATCCGGCCCTGAGTGTGACCACTGACCAATACCATATCCAGGTATTTCACCGCATTTGGTCACGTGCGTAGAGCAAGGTGGTGACACTTCAGACAAATTATCAAATTTTTACTAAAAAAAAATTGCACACTCAACATGTACACAAAGAGTGTGAGTCTATAACTAATGACATTGCTTGGCCACTATATACACAAAAAGCAGAACAGGTAGCCTTGCCTACAAGTTATTAACATCTTGGTGGACAAGCCCCATTACTCCTGCCAAACTATTTGATTCTGATGGTGTTAATTTTTACTTTGTTCAACTTGGTGCCCCCAAAATTTTGTCCAGATCCACCACAGCAAGTGACACACGAAAAATTATCTGTTTGCATGTTATCTGCATAGCCTTAGTCCTCATAAAAGCATTTGTATCAGATTATCGAATTTGTGAAAATTTTAAAAACAATGTAAACAAAATTATTCCTGACCGAAGTGGCTGAAGCATTTACATTCTTATATTTTTGCGCTTTAATGTAAGCTATTGTTCACATAAGCTTTATTTTAATTTTGAGATGACTGGAGTTTAGCTGTCGTAAAAACAACAAACTTATTTGCATTTACCACGAGAAGAAAAATCAAACGTTTATCTAGCCTACATGGAAACAGTTTTGTAGTGGTTTCATGCGTTGTTACAATGTCCATGAAATACTGCCGCCTCGAGTCACGTGTCTTCAATCATTTGTAAACATGGCTACGTCATAGGAAGTTATATTATTTATAACATCACAACTCAATTTAGTTCCGAATTTGAGTCAAATCCGAAGAACGTTTTATTTATTTCAGTACACTACTGGGGATTTCTATAAAGAGCAAGACAGGGGGGTATCGAAAGTAAATCAGATAAAAAAAGATTTTGTGTTTAAGTTGCAATTGCTTTCATCAGTTAGTTTGCATGATTTAGTCAATGAAGCAAGCGCATGTCAAAGAAAAGAATGTTGACAAATATACTGATTCTTATCTTGTGCTTGATGCTGACAAACTCTGGTACATCATCTTATTCTTCTCCTATGACTTCGCAGCAGAAGTTGAACAGGACAAACGTAACTGAGCAAGCAGGTGAAGAAATTACAAAGACAAATATTTCACACAAAATTACTCAAGAATTGAAAAGATTGCGATGTTCTTACGCACCGGGGTTGAGCGTGGGTGATCGTGAAAGAACAGAAAGATGCTGTGCAGCAATAAGTAGACAATATAGAAGGAATTGGGCCCGTATAAACCAGCCATTGTCTCGGTATTTGGAAACATTAAGAGGCTGGAATTGTACACAATTCACAACTGAATGCGGTGCCAGAGTATTTGCATTCAACCAGTTTACAACTTTGCTGTATGATTACTTTTGCGAGTATCCTACTTTTGTAAACCAGTGTTTGTCTGAAGTAAGCAACACCTTGGTGGCGACGAAGCTACGTCAAAACATATCCTTTCATGTCAAAAGTAGTGCAAGTCACAATGCGACGAAACATTCAAGTTCTGTCATATCACAATGGAAAAGCTTACTTCACAAGATGAATATATCTCAATTAACAATTAAAGAACTGTTACAGCCTTGTTTGCAAGTAGCCCAATATGATATGGAAGAAATACATCGGGGGGATTTTCAAGAGATAAATAGTATAGAAGTCCCTTCATGTGAGTTAGTGTGGTGTGGATTTGGTGGAGATGCCTTGAAAGAACGAGTCATTTCACTGTGGACTTGCATGTCTGCCAGGTAACCTGCAGCAATTGTGTGAAAATTAATGAGGCTACTTTCTAGTTATAATATACTCCACGCAATCCATTGCAATTTTCTAACCCTAGTAGGCTATGTCTAAGCTAATACGTGACATTACGGTAATTTGGCTACGCAAGTAACATTCGCGTCACTGTTATTCCAAAATTCCTGCTTGCATAAGTTTGCTCATAGTTTCAACATCGATCGATTAAAAATACTATAAATATCCTAAGATAGGCCTATGTACTACTGTAAGTCTACTCGGGCTAGTCGCAAAGAGAAATAAAATAATGTAATAGTTTCTTGTCTTCCTCTTGCGTTTGAGGCCGCCGCGGGCCACGTTGTTACATCCAGGCACAGAATGCTGTTATCCAGGCTAGAATAGTTTCTTGTAAGCGTCATATCACCGCGACATGCCTGTAATTTCGTTTAGCCTTCACTGTTACAATTTGTAATACAGTATATTACAGTATAGTATATTATTTAAATATCTTTTTAAATATGTTCTTATTGTAATACAGCAGTCCCCGCTTGTTAAGCCCAAGGTTAATAGGTCCTCCCGCTTATTCAGTCCTAATTTGTCCGGTCCCGAGTAAGGGATTAATAGGACTAGGGGACTAGCTTACTGCAAGCTACTACAATTTTAGAGTTTACTTTTTTAAATGCAAGAAAAACTAAACAAATTACGGCATTGATGATAAAGAAAGAAGTTTACTTTTTGTTTTACCGGATTATGCCTAATAACCGTGTTTTTACTTGGTTTTGTTTTTTTATTGTAGGCTATTACAATTTATAACTATAGGCTATAAGTATTTATGTGTATATTAAATTACTACTGTTATAAATTATCATTGAAACGTAACCTATGTCCATGTAGTGTAAAACCTATTGCACGCATGCATAGCTTTCTCATACGTAGGCCTACTTGTACGAACAACGAAAGCTACGTCATCACTTTCATGCTTTTTGTACTCATAAAACAGTGACATGAGTTGCTGTGCCGAGCTTAAGTCATAAAATAGTCTCGGAGCGTTCATATTATATAAACAATTAATTAAAGGAAATAATTTCTTTCAAACGTTATTAAAAATGATGCATTGGACTGATGTAAAATTAGTTCTCAGCAGCCAAACCACGACTGTGGAGTTTTAACGTCAAAGTACAGCTACGATAACAGGGCATCCAAATTCCATACAAGTGTTTCAATTAAAATAATGAGACCCTTGATGCTTCCTCAAGTTACTTATACTCATATGATGAACCTCAAGTTCTCCCCAGTGGCGTATTAGCTAGGGAATGTGCCGCCCGGGCGGATTCAGATTTTGCCGCCCCTTCAAGAAAAAGCATGTGCAAATGAAATGCGTTTTTTTATCAGATTATAATCAAAATCAAAAATCGTAGTCTGAAAGTGCCGCTCCCAAACGTGCCACCCGGGGTGGTCCACCCTCCCCGGCCTCCTAGCTACGCCACTGGTTTTCCCCACTGCGCAAGCTTTGTCCCATCCTTTTCGGAGGTATTTTACGGGTTGGGGGTCGTCTGCAGAGATCACCTTTTTGCTTGGAAATGAGACACCCCATTATCTTGCCTAGTAATCATCATGTCACAGCCCTCATTGTAGATTTTTCCCATCGCAAGGAAGGACACTGTAGCACATTACACACATTCAATGCGAAAATTTTAGATTGTAAAAGGCCATTCCATAGTAAAAAGTTTTTCAAGGAAATGCTTAAAATGTCGCAGCATTGGCGCATCTCGTGGCCAACTAATGGCCCCCCTTACTGAGTTTCCCGTAGCTCCTGGGAATGCGGCATTTTTGTGCACTGGGGTAGATTACATGGGGCCTATTCTTGTCAGACGTGGTCAGCGATAATTGCTTGACTTGCAGCAACAATAAGTTTCAATAGGAAAAACAGGTTGGAGTAACGTTGATCTAACATTAAGAAGCCGGTTCTCTTAGAATGATAAGATTTTATCTCTAGATGTAAAAATTTATGGCTAAAGTTGCAGCAGAATGGAAAATAGTTCTCGTTTCGAAAATTAAATTTAGACAAGCCATATTTGTTTATGCAAAAGTACGTGATGATGACAAAAAACTATATATAGCTTTGTAACCCATGATTATATTTGTTTATACTAGGCATTCCATGTTAGCGATGGCATTTGTTCTTTGAAAATTACTTTTAAATTTCATCGAATTACATATCAGCTGAATAATTCTTAGAAGTTTGGTATTTGTCTGCACTTGATGAACTTTATACGAATAGCATCTATATAGCCATGTCCTTCCGCAATGGAGTAGGCTATAATTAGAACATTCTTTTTATAAAATACTTTTTTGGTTTGAATCTTCTAACAACTGAATCCCATCTCCGTATTTTCATCTGGGCAACTTTTACATTCCTAATCGGGATTAGTTGATCCACCAAGGGGTGGTAAATGTATTCCCAAAGGGAGGTAGATGCTGCATCTTTTGGATTGGCAACACTGATTTAAAAAAGTAGAATCTATTAGAAGTATACGATTCCTGGTAGCAAAATCCGTCGATTGCACATTGTTTCAACGTCTGCAGACGTTAAATCAATGTAAAAATGACAAATTTTGCAGTCTGGGATACAGGCATACCTATAGCATTCATGTTCTGATTTGCAACAGTAGTTTGGTTAATTAAAATGAACAAAATCAAATTATCTATTTCTGCACATAAGTTAAAGAACCCAAAGTTTACCAAAACTATAAACCAAGTTAACTTCCAATATGAAATAGAATTACCTCTAATCAAATCAAGTGCTTCAAGATGTACACTACAGTGCTAAATCACCTTTTCGTCTATCGTACAGTAGAAGCGAAACAAGACATTGATTTTATTAATCGTTTGTCACTTGCAAGAGGTGTATAGCAGAAGTTGCCACATAAATAATGAATTTTTTCTAAAAATCTGACTGGAACGCTGAACGAAGTTGTCCAAATCCGCTGTTTCATTAAGTTATTTTAGACTTAAATTTATTAGGTAGGCGGGTTGCTCGCAAACCAGTAAGGTAATTTACAAATAGGTTGACACCAACGTTTATTTTGTGCAATAGCAGGAGTTACTGGTCTATTTTTGTTCACGTCTTGTTGTTTTGGTAGCCTATATGAAAATTTGTATCATTGTTCTAACTTTATCCATTAATTTGCTCCTGTTCATTTTCAGCTGCCATGTCAAAATCATCGTCATCATGGCTGTTTGTGGAGCTATGGCCTTGGCGGTCACTTTTGTCAACTTGAGTATCATTCTTGTCATGGCAACAAATCCCTCTTTACGAATTCCTCAGTCAACATACCTGATATCACTTGCAATCGCAGATCTGATTGTGGGTGTCATAGTGCTTCCATCCTGCATAAGCAGCCTGGTGAGATTGCTTTGGACTCGGCATGAGCGGGAAGGATTTAGCTCCGTGGAAGGATACGAGATAATTGACGGAAATTTTCGAGAAAACACAAGCTTTGTAAACGTGACAAACCTTTCAGGGACTCTTTCTGTTAAGCTGCCTGATAGTTATAGACAATCCGTTGGATTTTTTACAGCAATTTCCATTTTCTCTTCCGTTTACACTTTAGCTGGAGCAGGAGTTGACAGGTACTTTGCGACGGCAAAACCAATGCTGTATTTTAGAAACAAAAGCCGTTCAAAAAAGATTGCAAAATGGGCTTGTTTGCTGGCTTGGTTGGTAGCTAGTTTTTTTGGTACACTTCCGATTTTTGTACCAGAGTTGCCCTATGTTCTTCTGTTGTCTGTATTGATAACTACTAGTGGAGAGAATGGAGCTTACCTTTTTGCAATAACTTTCATCCTTCCTCTAGTATTCGTTTGGATCATAAATGTCGTTACTTTCAGAAGTTCGAAGACAGATCCTGTATTTTTGAAAACGCAGTCCGTGCAATTTCAAACCCAGAGACACAAGGAAGAGAAAAAAAGAGCAAGAACTATAAGGTTAATAGTTGCAGTGTTCACACTGAATACTTTACCATCGGCAATCTTTCCACTTTTTACTTTGATTTTCTCCAACGCCAGGTCTGACAGTCCTCAAGATTTCAACATCCAGTTACATTTCTACCTCCTTATCATTGAGTTTAGTGCTGTAGTTCTACTGTTGAGCAACAGTTTTTGGAATTTTTTTATTTACTGCGTCAGAAATAAAAAGTTCAAATCGGCAGTGATCGAAATGTACTTGAAAGCATTGAAAGCGATTAATGTGATCCTATGGCTTCTCGCAATAGTAAAACGCTGCAGAAGGGTAGCTCACGATGGAAAGCGACGAATCTCTAATTTCTCTTTTATCACTAGTTACGCGGCAACGCGAAAAAAGAGCTCGACACCTACAGTGTTCACCCATGTATCAGATGAATGCCCAACCCACCCAAGCCATACTACCAATGACACGACGCATGTGCCTTTCAAATCGACGTCACCAAAGTTACATCACAATTGGGAGACAAATAATAAGGCAGCATCTCGTGGCCGTATCGATGTAGTCTACATGAACAACGATGGAAACAATGAGCTTTGGAAGAAATATAAACATGCAACAGATGAGGAGCTTTCTTCTTCTGTTTTTGGAAGTAGCTCAAATTTACAAGCTTTCTTTATTGTTGAAAAACAGGTTTTCGCGGCCGAGTCTGCAACAAGCAAGCCTGATAAACAAACGACAATCGCTGATGTTCGTGAGGAGTAAACAACCAGACGTAAAATTACACTGTAACGTCTATTTTATACCAATTACTGCATTTTCAAACATTTTGTAACTTACATGAAAGAAATGTGCGCTAAAATTCTGAATCCACGCTGTTATATAGACAGAAGACAGGTTCATAATTAAACTAACTCTTCTGGAAAACCAGAAACCTGGAATAATTGTTTTCCAGAGTTTTTTTCTTTCGTGAGCAATAACACTTTAGGTATGGGACAACAAAATGGGGTGGGATTGCAGTACACCTCTCACCTTTGAGGAAGTTTTCGGACCCTTAAAAATATTCTGGGTGTCAGTCTAAAAGTAGCCTACCCTTAAGTTCTCTTATTAATGCCAGTATTCATAATTATATTATGTAAAAGTTTTAAAATATACAATGTAAGATTATAATATTTTATTTTCCAGTTCGATTCAGTTGTATGATAAACTGCAACATGCTGTATTTTATTATTATCTCACATGTGTTGTGTATTGTAACCTACAACAACCCACAAGGCGCACTTCCAACATAAAAAAGGTTTTGATGCAAATGTGATTTGAAATTTTTTTAAACTTTTGTTGCAAAAACGGTTTTTAATGCTTGTGTGTCTTTACGTAAAACACAAAGCTTTACTTCTATCTATGGTCAGTTAAACTGATAAAGTTTTTTTTTTTAAATAACGTGTTGTCACCACCTGCATTCCTGCAATGTCAGTCTGTGTATGGATAGATTGCACTTTTTAGACTTTAAAGTTTTTTTCTTACAATAAGTCTTTTATAAAACAAATTTTAAAGTCTGATATTTTGTATTGTTAAAGCCTTTTTGTTTGTTGAAATATTTGTCCTTTATATTATGCAGTTTCGTATATTTATCCGTTTTCTAGCAACAAAGACAGGTGTATTTTATCATTTTTTTTTAAACACTTTTTATTTTTTTGTAAACTTATCTCTTCAAACAAGGTTTTCATGTAAAACCATGCAAATCTAACAGCATTTTTGTAATCTCAATTGATTTTTTTATGCCTGTAAGCTATAATCCTGTGAGTCAATATTGTCGCAAATGAACAAAGGTTATGTTACCTACATGTCACCATGAAACCTTTGTTTTGTCGGCTGTATACCTGAGTGGTGAGAGCGTTGGAACGGCAATCGAAAGGGCGCAGGTTCGACACCGCTCAAAAGCATGCGGCTGTGTCTTTGGCAGGACACCTAAATGCATGCCTGAAGGTGGACAAGAAGATTGGCTTTCCTTTTCTTTCCGTCCACTCAATCAAGATTTCAACAATAACCAGAAACTTTAGTTTATCAATCTTGGTGACCGGGTTAGCGGTTCAAAGCCTCTACAAGTATGTGAAACTATCAGGATTAAGATCTCAAAGAAGCTTTCTCAGTTCGAGCATAAAGATTCAATCAATCAAGTTGATTCCCTTCTTTACACGCAGACTTATAATGATATACGACTATCGATTATAATTCTCCACTTTTTTGTGTTGAATGCACGACGGGTTCTTCTTCTCTCGTGTTGTCGCTATATGTCATGGCATCCGTTGGTTAACCACTGCCTGGTGTCGTCATCGATAGAAACTAGGCCTTCCATACCATGAGGAGGTCTGTATAGCCGGCAATTCTTGATGATGTGTGCTGCCGTCTGCATTTCACCACACTCACAAGCAGCACTCTCTGCCGAGCCCCAACGCAACATGTCTGCACCATAGCGTCCAACACCAGTGAGCAAACGGTTACGCCTTGATGAGGCAAGCCTAGAGAGGCCATGGCCCAGCTGGTTCTCGGGCGGGGATCTGAATACTTGGCGAAGTGGGGATGTGCTGCTTGACCATTGTTCACACCACGCCTCGTGGCACCACTGTTTGCTAGGGCTTCCACCAGAGACTGCCAGATGGTCTTGTACAGCGCGTACAAATGGCTTTCTTGATTTTAGCCGCTGCTTTGGTGGGTATCTCAGCGTGGCTATGTGCAGCAGATGGCCGGGGTTTAGAGCTTTACGGCTCAGGGAAAGAACAGCACGTTGTCGCCGTAGTGCAGCTGACTCAATGTTTGACTACGGGTTCATTCAAGGATTTAGCTGATCGGCCGATTATGTAGGCAGTGATGGGCATTATCGGCGATAATTCATCGGCGATAATTATCGGCGATAATTATCGGCGATAAATTTTTATCGCTTATCGTTATCGCTCAATTATTTTTTCATTTATCGTTTATCGTTATCGCCAAAGGCAATATTTGATTATCGCCGATAATTAATCGCCGATAAATTTTATTTCGGATCAACACACAAGTGGTAAGACCATGAAAAGTAATATTTTTACTAGCCACCTAGTTAATGAAACTAAAATTAAAACCAGTTCTTCTTCAGTGCCTGAAGTGTGTGTGCACAGGTCGTTATCAGGGGTGGGGCACGCCCCCCTGCAGCGACGGCCCTGACAACACAATAATTTTTAGAGTTGTAAATTGCAATGCAATGAAATGCATGCAACAAGTCTCTTATTGTTTTGCTGCAATGGGCAATCGCGAGTGAATTTTACAATTAAAATGTAAGCGCACAGGCGGCACAACCTCCTTTGAAGCGAAGCGAAAGAAATTGGTAAGTGGTTTGTGAAAGTGTCGCAATACGAGGCCGCTTTTACATCGGAAACGTGGTCTTTCGCGCCACCTCACCATCAACTATTTTATTCTTGTGTTTTCTTTTTTCGTTGGAAGTGTTAGTTTTTAGTAATTGTCGTAAAAAAATAAAATCTCTCTCGTCAAAACATGAAACTTACTGTTTTAAGCGCATTAAATCTTTAGATGAGTAGATTAACTAAAATTGCAAGAACTTGCCTTGAGACGTGCGGTTACGTCACAAACTCAGATTAAAAGACAAAATTCACACACAATAACAACACAAGATCGGTTATAGACTGTAAGATCGATTTTTTTCTAGCTTGGCGATATAACTTTAATCCAAAAATAATAACCAAATCCATAAGTGCCATTTAACTTAAAAAGTAACCCATTTGTGCCGAAAGTGAAAGTACTTAAAAAAAATTCGGAAAATTTAAATATTGCATAATTATGACCTAAAAAACATATCACAATTATTTTTTTCCTAATTATGTTTGCACTTTTTGAGAAAAAAGCCGTCCTATATATAAGACGCTAGGCAAATCCGTTATCAAATTTCATAAGTTTCTTGTGCGTAATGCTTAAGCGTTAGTACATTTTACTTATCGCTCAAAGTGATAAATGGGAAATGTCTTGTTCATGTCTTGTCATGTCACTATTGTCATCAAGCATTTTATTGAAATGAAAGTTCAAAAAATATGAAAATGAAAATTAGCAAAGTAACACAACATCACTGAAACAAGTCATTGCGGAATATGATATTGCTTGAAGCATTTGACATGCAGACCGACATCATATTTTTTGCATCTTGTAGTAGTTTTTGCATGACAATAGGTGCATCGAGTTGCGTGGTAAAATTATGCTAAATACAGTATAACCTTTCTCATTTACTGTACCTATGCGACATAGCCTACCTCAATCAAATATTTTTATTCCCACTAATACAGTGCCTACATTGTAATTCTTATCTCAACAACTCAGCGTTCTGCCATTGCTTTAATGATGGTGTTCACAAAGAAAACAAAAAAAATATCTGAAATTATCAGTAAATTACGATAGTTATGTTATTGTTCTTAAACAAACACGACTAATTTGACATGCTTGATGGATTTCACAGTACCTATGCACATTTTTACTACCAATAACGCTTAAGATTACTGATAAATTTTCAAGCATTTTGCGTTTTTGGGAATTTTTGTAAATATTGCTGACTTTGCTGTAAACAGCCCTTTAAGCAGAAAGCAAAATACAAAGTTTGAAATTTTTTATGGTATTTTCATTTGATTTAATTATTTTGCCTACTGCACGTAAGCGGCAGTGTAACTCAATTGATAAAAGCATCCAACTGGTATCTGAAGGTATAATTATAAGCACGGCGGTTACCTCAGTGGTTTGATTCTGGATCAAGAGGTTGAAGATTCGATACCCACTGCCGCTATTGCGATTCTATTTATGCATAACTTACAAAAAGTATTGTCCCTTTACAGTATATTATGTTCGATTTTTCGTCATGTTGATGAAAACTGTTCGTGCTGCATGGGATGGGGCAGCGCTAATCAAGAAAAAAAAATTATCGTTATCGGACAATATCAGCGATAATTTATCGTTTATCGTTATCGCTTAACTTTTTTTTGATTTATCGTTTATCGTTATCGCTTTAGGCATTTTTCGTTTATCGATTATCGTTATCGCTTAACTGAAAAATGAGTTATCGCGCCCAACACTGTATGTAGCTTGCTTCGAGATTATCATTTGTAAGATGGTGATTAGAATCGCCAAATGACGACCACTGGGGGATAAGAAATTGTTTAGTCCAATTAAAGATTACATCTTATCAATATGCCATTGAAGTTCTTTTGTCTAGGTTACGGGAAACGAATGTCATTTCATTTCTTCCTCTTAAAACAATAAATGCTTCAACGTCATAATTAGGCTATAACGATTATTCAGTGATTAATATATCGTAAATCAACACCATTGTTACACGTAGGATATCATAGACAGGTCGCAAAGCAAATACGAAATGTTGTAGAATACTTGTAGCTGTGTGGCTCTCAATAAAGTTACTTGGCTAGACATGGAAGTGTTGAAATAATTTCAACAGCATTTGGCTAGGAAATCAATTAACTTGGTTTTATTTTTCGTTTTATTTTTTCAAACAAACTGCGCAGATTAATAACTTACTTCGGTCACACTCACAAGCACGTTTTAACGTTTGCGTATTGTAGCTTTTTCTCGACCTTTGCTATACTTACGTGTAATATTTTTGTTGTGATGGTTAGAAATAAAAACAACTAGACTAATTCTAAAATCCGTCATGTCTGGTTTAGACACAAATTGTACAGTGGGCAGGGCTGTAGGCCTATGGCTTTTCTCAAAACCTAATATTCCAAATAGCCAATACTTGGTAGTCTACACCTCTCTATAGTTTGTAAGGAGAATCGTAAAATTTATTGGCTTCTTTATGGCAAAAACCTCAAATAAAAATCAGCAAAAATTGTCAGGTACTCTTACCTCAAAAGCCGATTGAATTAAGTTTTAAAATAAAAGGATATGCACTAACTGAAACAAACAGTGTCATGGATTCATATAGAATAACAGTAGTCAGTCGTAGTCTATAGAATAAGTTTGTCCGTGTGGGAAAATAATGCAGAAATTTAAAATCAATGCTAGTTAAGCACGTGAGCATGCAATCTTTTGTCCTGGAGCTTCAGAAAAAGGGTCATTAGATTGTACTGCAGCTTGCTTGATATATCCGGCAAAAATGGTGGTTTTGGAAAACTGTAAGAAATCAAAAAGTGTAATTTTCTAAAAGTCCACCAAACGCTTTTGATCGGATTCGAACTGTTAACCAACGATCAAGCACTCAAACATAAAACATCTTCATGAATTGGTCAGACCTTGTTAGAACTTTTAACCTTTATAGAACAAAATCGTGGGTTTATACAAACAACCACAGGATTAATATCACGCGCCATCTTTGTTCATCGTCAGAACGTGAACAAAATAATTAGCGACCGAAGCAATCGCGCAGTATTGATTGTTACGTCACTGCAGTCTAACACAATACTGAACTGTTATGCTAAAACACGACTGACTTCACAATAATAGGCTGTTTGTTTAAAAAGTTATTTTTTAAATGTCGCGTTCATTTGAGACCACTTGAACGCTTGTTCCTCTATCTAATCAAATAAGTTTAGTGCAGATAATTACACAAACAGTTTCATAAATTTAACAGTTCCACTTTGAGAACGGAGTGGCAGTAAGAATTGTCTCCCTGTCAGAAAGAAGCCGCAAATAACTTTCTGATTGTTTTCTTTGCTCTAATAGAACTTTCAAGAATAGCCTGGTTAGACAAATCGTTAGAACTGTTTCTCTACATTTGAAAAAGAACACCAGTTCAACATTTCAAGGCCACGTCGTTATAATTTTGGAATGGCAGTTGGGGCTGGATACACCAACAATTCATCTTTTAAGCGGTTACGTAATACGTTATATGTTAATCGCCTAATTAGTTAATCAAGAATCAATTTATGCAAGTTTGTCTATGGATCAGTAATCGGCCGTTCTAATCAATGGATTACATTTGGCGTTTATGAAAAAATATTCTCTCTAGGTTAAGCTGGTTAATCGACTGATTTGCTTAGTCAAGGAATGAAGGGCTGTTGAAGGCTGTTGGTGCATTCAATCTCAAATAATATGCTTGAAACTAGTAGGTTAGATTTCTCGCTTTCCAATTGGTCTAAATGTTGAAATGAAAATTGAAATGTGTGATTCCTGTATCTAAATGGATCAAATAAATCTTAGGTTAACTGTTCTAAAATTTAACAGGCTTCAACATTTTTAAACTTACTTGAACAACGCAAATATTCCATTTTTGCATTGTCATCACCACAGAAAGCTTACAAACATTAAAACTGGTTTCAAACTCTCTCTCACGCCGGCGACAAATGTCGAACTTCGAATAATAACGACGTCTACGATACTGACGCAACAGTGAGCCAACAAAAGCAGCTCAGATCATCAGGATATATTTAAAATGATGATCAAGTTCAGCAAAGTGTAATGAGGGGCAATATATTCTTGCAATACACTTATACAAAGCTACATGTTTTTAATTAGCGGAAAACTTTAACAAGCTGTTTCACCTTTATTGGGATCATCAAAAGGTTTTTATTCAAATAGAATATTTTTTATATATAAATTGCTCTGCTTGGGTTTTTGTTTGGCATTGAGCACTTTTTTACGCAGTATTAGTAGTATTTATTGTTTCAAATTTGATAACTTTTTTGTTTCCTTTTCCCACCAAACTTCTTGTTATTATTTATAGCTCTTGTACCGCAAGCCACCGCCAGCGGCAACGTGTCATTAAGCTTGTACGATACCTATACTTTGGTAACATGCCTTATAATATTTCCGACAGTGCTTTTTGCTGCTCTACACGAACCTGAACCAACACGGTCTTAATGGTTTAAATTACACTTTAAAAATGTCAAATATGCGGTACATGATACGGTAGCAAGATTGCAAACCTCGCTAGTATTAGTTAAGCATGTTATGGTTAGGCCTGAGATGTATTTTGTCTGATCAACCAGTTATCTTATTTTGATGTGTTATCGATGAGGATGTTTTCCAATAGAAAGAGCCAAATAGAAAAAGAAACAATTCTTCAGATTGTGAAAGAATTTTCACATTTGTAAGATTGTAAACCAACGCTTGATAGAAAGAGGTTTACACTACGATTTCTCTGAGGAATACCAAAAAGTGTTTGTATGGCAAATTAAACTAGCAATAGTCGACAAGATTAGTTAATTAATTTTATGTTAAAGATCAAATCTTCTTCATTGACGTTTTCAAAGAACATAAACAAAAAGATAAAGTTATGATTTTTTTTTTGAAAAAAAAACTATTGAAGCAAACTAAGTTGGCTCCAGAAAGTTTTATCTCTAAATTAAAATTCTGTGTGAGTCGTTAAAGGCTGGTGTCCACAAATGTTTTGTGTGTCCTTGAAAACTTTCAGGGCATTCCACAAATGGCTCGGTTGTAGAAAAAGGTTTAAATTTTTGGGATCAAATTTAAATACTTATTAGCGATTTTGAAAATTTCACCTAGAAACACTCATAAGACTTTAAACGCAGGCAAGCTAGAATATTACAAATATTTAAAGAGAGTAGCAGCGGTTGAAGCAAAAATGTTAAAAGTAGTCAGAATTTTATACAACCAAAATTCTAGAAGAAAATAGGCAATGTAAACAATTAAAGTCTTTAAGAAGCAAACAATTTATTGATAAATTTGGAGGTTTTTACGCCACTTAAAATCGGCAATTTTATCTCCTTTTAAGTCCCTTTTTGCGTATATTGTGAATCAATAGTTGTTTTGTTTTTGTAAAAGACGACCAACATTGTATGGTTGACAAAATTCATCAACTTAAAATTAAAAATATTTGTACAGTTTGAAGTGTAAAGGTTTTTTTTAAATTAAACTCAAGTTTCCAATTGTCTTTTTCATGACCACAGAAGAATTTCAAAACTTTTATTTTAACAAAGGCTTGTATATTATTGTAGACTACAGCTTTTCAATAAAATTTTGGAAAACCGTCGGAGGAGTCTCCACTTTCTGTTGTAGTAGATCGTAGCCTAATCGTAGGCCCTTCACCTTATTCATTTATTTACGTTGATTTGACCACTTGAGCTGTTACCACAAGTGTAGTGTCTGTGCATTTACAGAATCTGTATTGGAAACCGTATTAACTGTTCCCACAAGTAGTTGAGCAAGACTTTTTTACTTTGCAATATTGTATTATTTTTCTCAGTCTTTGGGGGGCACATTAAAGCTTTCTACTTTCTAAGCCTACTGTTAAAACACGTGCCGTAAGTAGGCCTATGACCGGTTAGGGTTAGATCAATGAATTTGCATTGAAAAAGCGAAGCAAACGAAAACAATTTGTAAAAAGAATTTTACTAAGTAGGCCTACTGACAAAATTTACGTTTTTATTTCTTATTTGGAGCGGGGTTCACGTGACTAAGGCCCCTCAGATTTGTTGCTGTTAAAAAGGCTAGTGACCACAAAAATGTTAAACCGCTGCCCTAAGTCAAGTATGCAGGTATATTTATCAACAAAATTTGAACCAGTTTTAGTTAGCTTCCTCTTGGGCATCCTTCCTCAAAATAGTGATACAGATTGTGCACTAACACATTATTTTGTTTAAAACTGAATAAGGCAGTTCACCAGGCAGTTGACCAGGCAGTAAGTTCACCAGTAGAACGCATCACGTTATTTAACATTATTTTGTTGTTGCAGAATTAGAAAGCTATGATAATGTGCTGGTTGTTAAGCACAATCACTTTACTTTTGATGAAGAGAGCTTGTGTTGTATTTTCTGAAGAAGTTCTTCTTGTTCGACAACAAGGCAATTATTCTACAGAAGGCTTGAGACGTCATAATGCGGCCTCAACTACGTCATCTATAAACTCTATGACGCAACCGGGCACGCCACGAATAAAATGCTCATACGCCCATGGAAAGATTGTTGGAGACAGAACGAAAGAACTTGAATGCTGTGCTGAAGTGATTGCTAATTACGAATATGGTTGGGCGTCTTTCAATAAGCCTCTGAGCCGGTATCTAGAAACTCTGAATGCTTGGGAATGTCCACAGTTAGAAGAGGAGTGTACTCGGAGGCTATTCGCTTTCAATCCGTTCACAAATCTTTTGTACGACTACTTTTGTCAATACAATAAATTTGCCCACAACTGTTTCCAGAAAATCAACTCTAAAGTCAGTGTAGCTCCAGAAACTTTGACCACATCTCAACCGATTGACTCAAATAACAGTTTAAATTGGACTGTGCAGCAATGGCAAGAAACTATCGCTGGAATCAATGCATCTAAGTTGTCAATGACAGAATTGTTGGAGCCTTGTTTCCAGGTAGCGCAATACGAGCTAGAGGAGATACACAACGGTGACTTTCAAGAAGTCATGAGTGTGGAAATTCCGTTTTGTGAAGTTAGTTGGTGCGGGTTTGGTGGAAATGTTTTAAACGAATACGAAATCTCATTATGGACTTGTATGTCATCAAGGTAAATAATTTGTTCGTTTAGATTAGGAGGTGTCGCTTAGCCTGTTTCAATGGTGGTCGCCAAATAATGAGTTCTTAAATTAAATCATCTTAATCTAACATTGTTGTATGTCCCAGACAGCAAAATCTGTCATTTTTACATTGATGCAACGTCTGCGTAGGCTACGTCTGTAATTTGCGTACAATTTTAGTGCATCTTTGTAAATAAATAGCTAATTGAGTAAATTAGTTGCCAAGACTTACAAAAACAAAACAGATACACTCAAACATCATATGTACGACTAATATTGTCTTGCAAAACGTCATCTGTTTAGTGAAGTTGGTCAATCATCAGGATAAATAGAGAAGATTGAAATGCAATATGAAACATTAATTCAACACCTTATTACCTGACACCCTCTACACTACTGTATATATGTCTGGTAACACTAGGAACCTGAGTATGTGAGTAATATATATACGTTTGTAGCCTATACTTTGTACGGCATCTCAACATGCTATGATGTTATTAGACCTGGCTTTGCTTGCAACTTGACGTAAATATTATTTTGTTATTTGTCACAGCTGTCGGAGCAAAGTTATTGCAATCATGATCATCTGTGCGATTCTTGGACTCGCTATATCGGTTGTCAACACAATCGTGATCGCTGCTATTGTCATCAACCCCCACTTGCACAACAGTCAATCTACGTATAAAATATCGCTGGCTGCTGCGGATTTATTAGTCGGTGTGGTCATTTTACCAACTTGTATCAGTAACTTAGCAAAACTGGTGTTTACCCGCTATGTTCAAGAAGAGTTTTACAACATTAGGGGATACGAAGAAATTGGGGGAGAGCTAAGTGATAATCTGACTTCTTTTAAAATGAGAAAGTCATCGGGAAAATTTACTTCTATGTATTCAAGCGGCTATTTAAATTTTGTAGGATTTTTCACAGCTGTTTCGTTATTTGTATCAATTTACACATTAGCAGGAGCCGGCTTCGACCGGTTAACGGCGGTTTATAAACCCTTATCGTACCACAAAGAGAAAGCAAACAGGGTTGCCAAATGGGCTTGTGTAATATCCTGGAGTTTGGCTTTTATTTTTGGAATAGTTCCTACATTTGTTCCAAGTTTAAATTACGGCCTTATCCTGGGTATATTCATCACAAACATGGACACGGAGGGAGTTTATCTATACACAGTAGCTTTTATTATTCCTTTAATAATTGTTTGGATTGTGAACGTCGCGAGCTACGTCGCCACTAGAAAGCATTCCAAATTCAGGAAAAAAATCACAAACACCTCTCAAACAAAATCTCAAAGTTTGGAAAACAGATTGGCCCGAACTTTAGGATTAATGGTTGGAGTTTTTACATTGAACACTCTTCCACTGATCATACTGATGATAGCATCTTTGTTGATTCCTAATATTGTATTTTCCAAGCCCAAACAACTTAATTTAAAAGTAACACTTGATTACGGTACTGTAGAATTTGTTGCTGTGATGCTTGTTTTCAGCAATAGTTTTTGGAATTTCTTTATCTACAGCATCAGGAATAGGGATTTCCGCCTTGCAATTGGAGCCATGTACAAGAAAGCGCTCAGGAAAATTGGCATTTCCATGGGACTGGATCCAACCGCTTCACGTTCGCAACGAAAAGTTGGAGCAGGATACAGACGACGCTCTTCCACTCCGAATCTATCCGCGTTTACGACCACACGGAAGAAGAGTTCGGTAGCGACTTTCTTCACAAGGTTCACCAGCGAAGCACCATGTGCTAACAACATCGAAATGACAACTAACGCGCTAGGTGCTTCACTGCCTGACATCACGGCTGACCCAAAAGCTGCTCCTCGAGCGCGAAAACGCACTCAGAGTCTCGATGCTAGTTGTCACTTGGATCTTAACATTAACTCATTAGGTTTAGAAACGTCATTTTCTAACGGAGGTCTAGAAAAGCAAGAAAGTTCTTCCCACGTTGAAGACGATTCGATTTTCCAATCTTATGTCGTAGACGCAAACGCCAGTCGATTGTTTACGTCAGTAATGGAAAACGTACCTTCGCCATAGTAGGCCTAATAAAATTTTTGGCAAGACAGAGAACTACAGTTTTTAAGATATATTATGATATGTGATATTTTATGTAGTCTAATTTATAATTTTGCCCACACTAGTCTTCAAAAACATTATAAAGGATAGGCCCACAAGTCTCTGGGAAGTGATGAAAAGCGTATATTGAATCACATAAATTGTCCTATTGGTTTCAGCTATTAATTGACTTCTAATGCTTAAGTTTATTTCAGAAATTACAATTATATTGTTTATTTATTGTGGCTCTACAACTGCTAATGTTTTTAGTCACAGAAGGTGTTTAAAGTTTGCACCGTATGTACGAAGTAAATACATTATTATCGGACTTATCTTTACTGAGTTATGAAAGAAAGAACGCAATTGGTGCCGTTTTGTGAAATCTTCTGTACGCCTTAGCTTGGAATCGAATCAAGGCCTACGATAAGAAATTACGACTACACTGACCTAAATCAGTGAGGTGATATCCGCGGTTTGTGGTGTCAACGAAAGTAAAACAATACAAAATGCAAACCTAACGTTAGAGATTGTTATGTGAAATTACTTTTGCAGTTTTGTATTCACCAATTTATTAATGGGCTTGTTAGGACCATGATTCTGTATTCTTATTCATGCTGAATGTGTTTGGTGGACCTTGTTTCATTTTCAGAATTGCTCTTGATGCAATGCCTTACCAACAAGTTTATGACGTGACAAAATGAAGTCGCCGTAAACAATAAATTGATATTGACAGATGCGATTGAATCATTAATGAAAATTCGCCAAGCTCAAAAAAAGGATGTGATTTTATGTTACATTGTATTGTATATAGCGGGGTTACTCAACTAATCTTAACAAAGGTCCAGTTTGACAAGTGGAATATTTTTAGCGGTCCTGTGAATAAGTTATTTCACTCGCAACCAGGAAAGTTAAACTATTTGGGAGTGACTATTGAGGAGTCTGGGAGTCGAAGCTCCCCAGCAACTAGGATACTAACAGAAAAAAGTGCTTCCTCCCAGTGGAAATATGTTTAAAGAAGTCCTGAAACGTGGCAATGAGGTTATTCTTCCGAATGCTCAAGGTTCACCTTCAACACCCAAAAGGTCCGGATTCGGAACGCGGCCCGCCAGTTGAGTAGCCCTGGTATATAGCATAGTGACGTAGCAGAAAAGAAAATTTTATGGTAGCACAATCAACTGTTGGGGGGCAAACGTGATGAATTACAATGTATTAAAACGTTGTAATTGTATTAAAGCATATTTTTTGGGGGGAATGATAAAATTTTGGGGTAGAGGTTGTCCCCTCAAGCACCCTCGGGGCTACGTCCTTATTGTATTATTGTTCATACTTTGTTGATGCAGCTACATGTCAACGATATAGTTGTTCTTCGTGTTTCAATAACTCCTTGTTGTCACGCATTATCGCGGCCATCAATTCTTACTGTATGCAACCTTTTTAAAATTTAGCAAATTTTCACCGTTTGCATTCAATATTTCAAGCATTGAAAATAAATACTGCGTTTACGCTACATTGCGAAACAGAAATCATCATCATCATCATCATCATCAGACAGTGTTAATCGTGCAACATTTAGATACAGAATATATTAAGACTATTCACCGGGAAATTAATTATAAAATGATATCTTGCGTTCTTCTGGTGACTACCATTTTGTGTGTTTTTGAATTTTGTACCTTACGAATTTCTTCATTTCGTTCAATGTGTTTCTGTGTTTGCTGCTAAGCGGTCAGCTTTGGCAAGTTTCGGCATTCTTGATAAAATCAGTCGTTCTGATCGACGAATGTCGAAAATAAAGCTGGTTTTCATTCTCAATATCTTGTTCTTAATTAGTCACCAGATGAAGGCAAAATATTTGTTCATTAATGAACGACATTTGTTTACACATTTGTTAACTATTTTTTATTAGTGTTGATATGGTGAAAGGCAATAGTAATAAAAGGTATTGCCAAAAATTAACATTCTTGAAAAGTTTTGCATTTGTTTGAGGCTGTCGTAGTTACTTTCGTTTGAATGCTATTTTGTCAAAATTTCCCACAGAGATCATGGTTAGTTGTGGATTACGTATCTTTAAGCAACCAAGCAAGGATCAATTTTCAGGTGTGCTTTAGGTTTTTAAATAATGCTTCATTCGCATTATCGATCTTTGTTGCATAATAATACGTAGGCTACACTATAAAAACTAAGCATGAGCCTCAATGCATTCATGCGAGGTTATTATGAGATTGTAAACAAGCTTGAACTTTGTTCAAACTAAAGTTCCCATTCTTCAAATCTTGCTGACTTTTGCACGGAGCGGATGTATTCCAAATAAATGTATGAGCAGCAGAATTGCAACAATATGAAAGTAGAGGAAGCAATCACAGTTGAACTGGACTTGAATTTCCTGTTTTCTTGTGGGTTTTCTTACATCCATCAACATCAACAAGTAAACAGTTCACATCGACAAAGTTCTAATTTCTTTCTGGGCACGTTGAAAAGATGTACACATAACGTTAAAATACCGATATGCAACATTAACGTTTAACTTGACTCTTTCTTCTGAAAGTGAGTGGGTTTTATGGGAAAAAATAATCTATTTCCAATTGCTTTGAAAAGGCTGAAGTTCAACATTTTGTTTTAGTTTTTCTTTACTAAGCCAAGCTAAGCAGGAGTACAGTATATTATGTGTGAAAGTCACCAGAGAATTATTATTTGATTTTGCATTTCCAAATTGAATTTTATTTATTGTCGCTTTACAGCTGCTAGGGTTGCAAGAAATGTGTAATGCAGGAAAGAATATTATCTACCGGTTTTAAAGTCTTTGGTATGACCCATCCCAGCATCGAACCCAGATGTACCAGCGCTATAGAAGAAAGCAAAACCAGTCAGCCACTTTTAGCTGGTGCCATAAAACATAAAATCAAAAGCAACAAGTCACTGTTCGGGCTTGCAAACATGCTACAGGTGTCCGTGGACGTTCTGTAATGAAATAGTTTTGGGCACACCACCGTTTTAGATCATGACTTCAAAATTGAAGTCCTGACTTTGAGACGTCACAATTTGAAATTTTAATTTCAGCATTAAAATGGCGTCGTGTTCACAGTCAAAGCATCTTCAATTGCAAAAGGTTTATTTTTTATACCGGTCACGGTCATGTTTTCATAAGTTACAATATGGGTGTATTGTTGTAGCTTTGTTGATAATTTCAACCTCTTTTTCATCCAAAACTTTTTTTTGTAGTTGAGGTAGGCTACTTTTCTCAAGTTTTCAATTGAATCAAAGGCTACTTTCAAAACTACATTTTGTGCATTGTTTGCAAATTACTTTTCTGACATTCGAACTGACAATACTTACGTTTCACGTTGAATTACAGTAATTTTCAGCAAATTATAACTTTTTGTTGAGTCCTTGATTGTGTCTCGTACTTGATTATTCGGATTTCGTGCAACAGACGGCAAGGAAGTTGATTTTGTTGTGAACTTTTAGGAATGCCCCGATCCCGATGGCTGACTTGGTTAGCACATGACTTCTGAAACGAAGAAGCTTCAGGATCAAGAGGCGTTGGTTCGACTCTCGGGGTGTGCGCTTGAGCAACGCATTCTAAAGACTGCTCTCTATTCAGCTGGATCTAATGGATGGAATAATTCTCGGCAACAAGACTTCAACAATCGGAAACTTCACTCTGTCAATCTCGGTGACCGGGTCTACGTCAGTGATTCAAACTTCTACAAGTATGCGAAACTGCCAGGATTAAGCTCTGCAAGAAGCTTTCTCAGTCCGAGGGTAAAGATTGATTGTGATTGATTGATTCAATTAAATATCATAATAGAAACACAAATCGAAGTCCTTGCAAAGGTAGATCAGATATCCTCAGCACTCAGGTCCTCATCCGACAATCGACGCGCCACACGAAGAGGCCACCGACAATGCTCACTGCTCAGTGACGAGTTAATAGTCAATATCCACTTACTGTAACCTTATCGATACGTACTATAAAATTTGAAGAAAGAAACTTTAGACTTTTCAGTTCAGTTGTTTTTATTTCTGACCATCATATCAAAACAATACACGTCAACATAGCAAAGGTCGAGAAAAAGGTAGAAGCTTTTAGGTAGAAGCTTAGGTAGAAGCTAAGGTAAAGGTAGAAGCTTAGGTAAAAGCTTTTAATCCATTAACAGTAGTTTTGATTTCAAGGTGCTTCTTTCCATTTATCACATATGTTCATGTTTTCGTTGGTGATGCTATCATAAGAAAATTATTACCACTCAATCAGTTCGGGAAATTTTAAATGGGGTTTTGTTGCAGTTAAAATTTTAAGTTGGCAGAAAATGGGGAAAGTTTTTATATTACTTTTACTGGTGCTTGCTTGCCTTAGCCTGGCTGAAGGGAGAAGGAAATATCAAGATTGGCCCAAAAGAAAACATACAAATCTCCATCAGCGACTTGCATCCATGAGACGACGATGTCCCGAATGTGATCCTCCAGTTGCTCCTCGTTTGGTAGGAGGAAGAGGAGGGAGAAACCGTCCAGGACTACCAAAACACCGTCCAGGTGCAAGAGGAAGGCAATATGTATCACAGGTCAAGACGTTCTTGAGGAATCCGAACTTTAATTACCTGGATCGAGTTGCCCGATGTTCCAATTCGTGCCAAGAAACTTGTCTTGGGCTTGAGCAATGCCATCAACTTTGCAAGACTGAGTGTGATGACGGTAAGAAAGCTGGTGTTGTGTTCAAACAAGAAAAAAAATCATCATCGCTTTGAAGGATAAAGTGTAGAATATGAGTTACAAGTTAGACAAAATGGACAAGTTAGACAAAATGGACAGCCTTAAGATGATTTTCAAGTGGACTAATTTGCAAAAAAACGTTTAGTGTTATTATCACGCTGATAATGAATAAATCTTCTTTTAAAAAATGGAACTTGGGTTTAAATCCATTATTATTTGTACAGGCCTATAGTGTTCTCGAGCTCATACAAATAAATCACTTTTAATTTTTGTAGCTTATTTCACATTTTTTTGACTTTTTTCATGCTATCATTGGGTTGCATTAGGAATGGATCCTATCTAAGCTAAATACTTTAAGGTTAGAAGACCAAAAGAAAATTATACCACAATACCTTTCAAAAAATTTTTTTCGAACTAACACTACCAAATTATTTTTGGTAGGCTATTATTGTATGAAGTGATGGTCGGCCTACATGATATTTCGTATTTTATTTTTTCTATTTCTTTTCTTTTTGTAACATTGCTCAGGCACATAGGCGACTGATTTAAACATAATACCGAAGAAGTAAAACATAATTTACCCTCCCATTACCACTTTTGTATTTTCAGTGCGAGCTCCTTGGCTTTGCAAAGCCAACTGCGTCGTCAATTCTTGCGTCACAAGCAATTGTACAAGTTGTTATCAATCGTGTCTTGCACCTGCTCCATCATACAAGCAGACCTGGTGCCAAAGACTCTGCGGAAATTCTTGCCCCTCATCTGGACGAAGACCAAGAAGACGAGGCATGAGATGCAGATTGTGTTCTATGAGTGGATGTTCAACTCAGAATGGACGTCCAAGAGAAGATACAAGAGATGATATCTCTTCATTCTTCCAGACTACACCTCCGTTTAAGAATGCAGAAAACGATTTTTCCACGCTTTTTGGTATGTCTAGTATCTCTAAAGAACTGCCTGATTCATTGACTGAAGATTTCTTCCAGGAAGCGATTGTCGGTTACGTCAACAAAATGCCACTTTCAAACTAATCAAATTTTGATATCAAAAACAAAAGTGAAACAAACCATTTCACTTTTGATTTCATTTTCAGCAGAACAGCAGTAGGCTGCTCTAAAGCTCTAAACATTCATTATTCAAACTACAATTTGTAAATGTAAAGTTCTTGGTAACAACCTACAACGTTTTAAGGGATAAATGGAAAATCATGTTGACCACGTTTAGGCTACTTTCATTAATTCCAGCTTTTGGATATCGCATTTGTACTTATTTTTCATCACACCAAAATGTGTCGATTAAATTTCGAGCACAAAACGTCTGATCTCTACGGTTTTACCATAATAAGCTGAAATGCGTTGAGATTGCTTAATTAAGTGTCGATCAAATACCGACTCCAATATCTCACTCGGAAAAGCCCTGACTTTGTGTGCAAACGTGACAAGATCAGGCAACGCTGGTTCGGCTCTCGGCGTAGCCTATGCGATTGAGCAAAGCACTTCAAGGATATCTCTCTATTGAATAGAGAGATATCCTACGTTGAATAGAGTCTATTCAACGTAGGCTACCGATGTGGATTAAATTACTTGCGAAGAACAAAGCTTCAGTAACGAGCATAAATCTTAGTGACCGAGCCTGCGTCAACAGTTCAATTTACAAGTATGCAAAACCTCGCCTAGTTAACTCAGGGACTCATGATCACGCGGCGCTAGTTCGACTCTCGGGGTCTGCGCTTGAACAACGTATTTTATGACTTCTCAGTTCAAAGATTCTCACAAGTAATCAAACGTATGCTTTGATCAACTTCAGTTTCGTCTGGCTAGAGATTTTCAAATCATTAATAATTAAATATTGTCTTTTTAGGGGAAAGCCATGTAGGCTAATTTGGACCAACACTCATTTTTAGGGGCGTAGTCAGGGGGAGAAGGGGCAATTGCCTCCTCCAAAATAGTTTAAATAAACATTTCACACTATGTTTGCATCTTTTGACAAAGTTTTACTATTGAGGTTGAAAGTAGGAGCTACGCAATTTTTTTTTTCAAAAATTTCTCGGGGAGGTCTTCCAGTGGGTCTTCTGCCTTCAGTGCCTCGTTGCCGGGTTCACTCACATGTGCGAAAATTTTCCTCTCCCGCCAAAATTTTGTGTTAGCTACGCCACTGCCCATTTTTATTTTACGATAGAAAGTTTTTTGTCGCAGTTTTTAAACAAGTTGAATCAGGAGTTAAAATTATACAAATTGAAAAATCTCAGTTCATTTAATTGAGAAACGTGGTAGCTTTGTTCGAGTTTGTGCTATATTTCAAATTTAATCTAGTTTTGTGAATTTAATCTTTACTTTTACTTAATTTAATCTAAATTTAATCTTTACAGTAGCCTATTATTGGTGTCCAACGTTTTCTTCGTAAACAGTTCTTCGTAAGCAATTTTTCGTAAACAATTCTTCGTACAGTTAATTCTTTGAAAAACAATTCTTCCCAAAGCATTTATTCGTGCATGCAATGGAGATTTGATGTATACGAAGAAATGCTTTACGAAAAATTCTTTTACGGATTTCATTTCACCAACAACTGTTTACGAACAATTGTTTTACGAAGAATTGCTTACGAAGAATTGCTTTACGAAGAATTGTTTACAAAGAATTCGCCTATAACCCCTATTATTAGGCTGATGTATCGACTGTGCAGATGACTGTGCTAATATTAAGGCTACTGATGACCTCATAATGATAACAACCAACGTAAGACGGATTTGTTTCATGAGACAAATACAACGACAAAATATACAAATAACAAAGATTTTTAGTCCTCCTGAAAAACAAAAAAACATGTGAACTTTGGTTTAACTGTAGTTTAAGTTTAGTAACTTAATATTGCTCCTTTGGTGAGCTACAGGCGGTGGGATGGCGCAGTGGATAAGGCACTGACTTTCCAATAATGCTTCAACATAGGTTTAGTCCAGAGGATAAGGCACTCACTTTCGACTCAAGATCAAGCGGCACTGGTTCGGCTCTCAAGGTCTGCGCTTGAACAACGCATTTCAAGACTGTTCTTCACTCAGTTAGGCTTATAGGCTACTTAGTAGATGGAGTAATATTCTTCTACATCTACAATAACTATCGGAAACTCCAACCTATCAAAGGCTTTGTCGGTGGGAAAATAAAAATTTAAAAATCAACAAATCAATAGATAGCCTAGGTTAGATAGATCAGTCCAGCGATTATCGAATTTTGTCGTCATAGAATCAGTGAGTTATTTCTTTCCTTCGGCCACTGAGCATGTTCAACTTATTACAACCAATGCCTGTTAACCATGTATTTTGTATCAAGGGTAGGCAATCAAAAAAAGACTAGCCGGGCGTCGAACTGAGTTCACATGATTAGAAAGTGAGCGCCTTATCCCCTACGCCAGAGGGCACCAAAATGGCGACACGCCGGCTGCATGCAACCATCAATGTAGGCCTACAAGTAATGCCAATAAGGTTGTGATTCCAGGTGGGCGTTGCTTAAAGTTATTCAAATACAATATCTAAAATATTGCAAGGCATCGTTTTTGGGTTCTTTTCAAATAGCTATGGACTCCCGGGATCAATCAATTTTTGTGAAAAAGATTTGGTTAAAAGGACACAGAATTAGATATAAGGAAAGTGAATGAAAATTGATGCAGGAAGCCAGCAAGAGTCGGGTGGTTTGATTCACTGAGGGTTGGACTAAGAAATACAAACAAATCTTTATGCTTTAAAGTAGTTTATCTTGTCAAGGGTATTTTTGTTCTATTTTCAATTTCTGCGGCTCTGATGAGTTTTTGGGGGTCAGTCTATTTAAAAATTACTGGGCTACCTATCTGTGAAGCAAAAAAACAGCATTAGTTTTGGATGAATATTTTGATGAAGTTGCTTCGCTGTGAGTGCTTAAAACAAGTGCCATTGTTTATTAGGCATTGTTAAAGAAGTTAGAACTGTTGTTAAAGAAGCTTGGGATGGCAATATAGCGTTGTTCGATTATTATTATTTTTGTTACTGGGTGATTCCAAGATAGGCCTAAATATTAACAACTTGTAGAGCTGGGTACTGACAACGAAATGCGGTCTTTTATAGCTTAAGAGTCAACCAAAGTTATCTAACATTTTATTAGCGTGGCCCGCCACAGCTTTCTTCTGTGCCAAAATGACCCACATGCAAAAAAAATTGACGACCCCTACCCTACGTCATCTCACTGACTGATATCAAATGACTATGCCTGCCCTTGCCTCATACGCTCGACTACTGGATACATCCTCAGTGAAGATTGCAACGTCATAAATCTTTGCAAAGTCGCTGAAAAAGTTAAAACTTGATAAACTCACCACTTGTGTTTGTTCTACATCTTCAGGATCTTCAGAGAAAGGTATTTCCTGAAGTTCTGATTTTTCCTGATTTTTATAAAATAAGCTGAAATTTTGCAGCCTGCATAGGCTAAACTAAGCCTCTTTTGAAATTAATCTTTACAGTATCGTATTGTTAGGCTGATGTATCGACTGTGCAGATGACTGTGCTAATATAAAAGCTACTGATGACCTCATAATAATAACAACCAGCGTAAGGCGAATTTGTTTTATGAGACAAATACAACGACAAAATATACAAATAACAAGATTTTTACTCCTCCTGAAAAACAAAAACAAATGGGTTGATCTTCGGTTTAACTGTAGTTTAATTTTAGATTAAGTTTAGTAATTTAATATTGCTCCTCGGGTGGGCCACAGGAGGTGGGATGACGCAGTGAATGAGGCGTTGGCTTTCCAATAATGCGAACCTGGTTCGACGCCCGGCTTTAACCCAATCCTCCACTCAGGGTATAATAAATAGGCAATTACTTTACCTTCATGGGTCTACATCAGGATAAGTTATAGCAAAATAAGTTGATTTGTTGTTTTTTGGATCTTAATATTTTGGGCCTGCAGTTCAGATGTATAGATATTGATACAATGCGTAGCATAAACATTTTTAGGGTGTTCACTTTTTTTCAGCAAACTTTAGTGTTTAGTCTATTTAAAAAAGACCCGGGTAGCCTACGATTCAACCGAGTCAGCTTCTCTGTTTTCTATTTTTTTTTAAATACAAGTAGACCATATGCTTAAAGTTTTCTGAACAAATACACCCAAAAAAAAGGTCACGCTATGTCACTGATGCAGAGCATTCTCAGACAAATTTGTACATTAATTCAACATCACTAAGAAAACAAATCAATAGCTTTTTTATGCAATTTTTCGTTCGTTTTGGTCCACTAGTGCTGAAATGTATTTATATTGTAGGCTAATTTTGTTTCGAATAATTTTTGCTTCGACCCAGTTGTGCTGAAGAGTTCTAATGAACGAAAACATGTTCCACGACATAAATTAAATTTTATTTATTGAAATACTATTGGGAGTGTTAGCCTGGTCAAATGTTTTAAGGTTCAGACTTTTAGGGAAAAAAAGCTATTGATTTGTTTTCTTAGTGATTACTTTCTGTATTAGGTTGATCGCCCATTTGAGGAAGTGTCATAGTACCAGGTCGCCTTTTCCGGTTAGTTTTTCCCACTTTTAATTCAACATCTGCAGATATTGAGCCAATGTGAACCTGACTGATTTTTCTACCTAGGTTGCACTTGCCATACCATTAACTTTGTTACATAATACTGTATTTGGGTTAAGGGTTGAAAGGTTTTCAGTCCGATGTCTGTCTACTTTGCATGGCGACTCGCCTTCTAACAAGACAGTTAAATAATGATTGGACAGATGGGATCTGCGAGAGTGGAAACTTTTCGTCACACAACCAGAAAGTTATTCCTTCCATTCGGCCACTTAACACACCCAACCCATTACACCCAATGCATTTTATCTATATCTTTTGCATATAATACGCAGCGTATTAAAAAATAATAAATGCTTTAGCCGGTAGTTGAACCAGAAGCACATGTTTGGAAAGCTGGCGCCTTGTCCTCTGACTACGCCATCACACTAAATGATATCAAAATATGTGTGTATACTGTACGTCCTTGCTTTTAGCCTACGCTCGATCATCGAACATATCCTTGGTAGAGATGGCAGGTACCGTTTGTCCACCCCGTTAGCTCAGTAGTTACGCGCCCAGCTCAAGATCACGCGGCGCTGGTTCGACTCTCGGGGTGTGCGCTTGAGCAACGCACTTGCAGGACTGCTCTCCATTCAACGGTACCTAATGGATGGAATAATTCCCCGGCAACATGACTTCAACAATCGAAAAACTTCACTCTGTCAATCTCGGTAACCGGCCCTGCGTCAAGATCCTCTACATGTCTACAAGTGTGCGAAACTACAAGGAATAACCTTTCAAGGCTTTGTCAATCCGAGGATAAAGATTCAAAAACCAAACCAAAGTTGCAACGTTCTAAATCTTTGCAAGGTCGTTGAGAAGTTAATACTTGGTAAACCCACCACTTGTGTTTGTTCCACATCTCCAGGATCTTCCGGGTGTTCAACATCTTCAGTAGAAGGTTTTTCCTGAAGCTCTGATTTTTCATTATCCTCCACTTCAGTTTTCTCCTCTTCTGTTTCTTTTTCGGATTGTGGCTCTAGCTCTTTCTTGTCCTCTTCATCATCGTTTTTGTGAGCAGAAGCTGCTATCCTGCAATACAACATTCGATCAACAATCCAGCTACCAGCAACATTGTCTTGCAGGGTGTGGACACACTTTGACATCCCTTCGTTGAATCATTAACATAGCGAGAAGGGGTGACAGATCATTAAACGTAGGTTCGAATCTCACTAAACGCAAGTGGATAGAGTCAAAACAGACATTGCTTAAAAGTAAAAAATAGACACAAAGATTAGCCTTCCTTGCCTTCCTGTCAAAACAGACATTTAAAAGTTAAAAGTAGACAACAAAGATGTTTTTGTGTCCTTGCCTTCCCGTCCGCCTGAAAACCTTCAACCACTCAGGGTTAAGTTTTGCACTACCAAACCTTTATCATTAATGATTGCCCCATATCTAACAGTTTTGCACATTGCTCCATATCTAACAGCTCCATATGTAACAGTTTTGCACTACCAAACCTTTATCATTTATGATTGCCCCATTATCGATGGGGTATCAAAACACACCGATTTGTTCAAATTCAAAAAAAAAGCAGGCAAACTGTTGATCATTTGATTTTAGACTGTCCATAGTCTACACTACCCGGTGGTTTCAAAACAGTTTACAAATGCAGAAATATATTCAATGGCTGGCTAAAATAAAAATAGCTTCAAGTGTGAAAATGTCAAACGCAACTACTACTACCATTAATGTAGCAGAAATTAGTCTTGGTTTGAAAGAGACATCATATGCTATATACCCGGTATACCTTGTGATATACGATATGGATGCCCGGTATCAAACAACAACTATCAAACTATTGTAACAATTATATCAAAGGTATTGTGACAACTATCAAACAACTGAAATGGTAATGGACAGGTCATACAGCAAGACATCAGGACAACAGATAGACCAACAAATTAACGACTTGGATACCCTTGGAAAACAAATGCAGACGAGGAGCCAAAAGTGAGATGGAGAGACGAGACTGATAAAGAATGTGGAACAACAAACTGGTACATAAAAACACAGGATCGACTGGATTGGCAAGAAAAGGGAAATGCTTTCGCTTAGCTCTATATATGATGATACTCTGCATATATATCATTGAGGACTTTGTGTGGAAAAACTCTCCAATATGGAGGTAAACATTCAAAGTTTAAACCGCATAGCAATCACAGTTCCAACCAAGTGTTGCATTTACTCACTTGTTTCGCACATCATCCAAGGCTTTCGTGATCGCGGCCTCGGCAGCTTCATCTCCTTGCAGCTTGGCGGTGTGGTGGGATGATTCAAAAGATGTCACAGCTTCCACGTACATTTCAAGTTTAACTGGAAGAGTCATGTTATTAACGACATAAAATGAACTAGTAAAGCGCATGCTAACCCAACAGAAGAATCTAGATGTGTATCTTGTAAATAGGCTACCAAGTAAAATCATGAGCGTATCACACAACAGGTTAAGCAGGGAGGTGTTCAGTTGCTGTTGGAATCTAGTTCATAAAATCCTTATGCCATAACAATAACAAGTGAATAAAATCATCCAAATTATAAAACTTGTATAATTTATTGATAAAGCTTTTGCCACTGTACAGGAGGCTTCTTCAAAGTATGTTATTCAAACAGAAAGATCCTTGTGTAACTTTTCATCCTCAATAACATCGAGGAACCAGAACAGAGATTGAGGGACATCAATCATTAATTCATTATATCGGTTGGTTTAACGGCTAATTTCCTATCAAAAATACGAGGAACTGTTTTGATGAAAACCCCCACCCCACCTTCAGCTTGAGCGATTAGAACCCCCGCATTGAGCTGCCAAACATCATCCTCTGCATTCTTGGCCTCGGCCAGGGATTTCTGGCCATACTCCCTCGCCTTATCGCTGGCCCCTAATTCCAGATGGCAGCGGCCAATCTCGTGGTACAGCCAAGTGCTCTCCAATGCCGACTTGCTCAGAGGTAACTTCTCTTCCCAACTAAAAAACGATGAGTCATTCTGTGACGTATATGGTGACAATGCAAAATTTTATAGTCGCCTTTCTACCACTCTAAGCTGGTAGCTCGGATTGAAGCATCCATGCCTTGAGAATGATACAAGAACTTTTACAGTAGTTTCAGCATAAACACAGTACAAAGAATAGTAATGAATCCTTTATAAGCATTCATAGGAAATCCAACACCAGCAACAAATCACAAATGATTCTTTTCAAAGTTCTCTCTGTTGTTTACAAACAGTTCGAGAATAGAAGTAAAACAAGTGTAAGAACTTAAGCAGATTACTTAAACAAATAAGTTATTTCAAAGATTTCCAACAGATCAAAAGCGCTTAATTTGCCTCCTTTGTTTGGCCCACAACTTACACAAACATTGGAAACAATTGATACGCAATAGATACGCAACAAACTGACAGATCTCACCAGTCAATCGCCTTTTGGAAGTTGCCAACTCTGGCATGGACTCTTCCTAGATTGTCCAACGCTCTTGATCGGGCGTCTTGGAAGTTGCTGAAAATAACAAAACGAGGTATCAACGGCGCTAAAAGTGCTTGCAAACCTTTTAAAATGTTTTTCTAAGTCAATAATTGGATCACCTTTTAAAATGTTTTTCTGGGTCAATAATTGGATCACTTGTCTCGGTTTATGTTTTACTTACTTAAGCTAACACACTACAATAGAACCAGGGCAACCCTGCGATAAGATAAAAATGGCGACATGAACTGAACGATTTGCACACTTTGAATGCGGCGTGACTGTTAACTTAATTTAATATATAATTTTAACTTCAAAATCTTTTACTACAATAATTAAACAGTAAAACATTTTGCTTTTATGGAAACTTCCAGATCAGGAGTGTCCACTGTCCAACATTTTTTAGCCAAAGGGCCACTTGTGGTTTACGAATGATTGCGCCGGCCACTTGAGTATTTACTGCTAATTTGCAATCTTAGAAATGGCTGTCTTATAATTTCTAATTAAAACCCTCACACCAAAATTCTAATTCTAGAAATAGGTAATATCCTCTTTTACAATTATAAGAACAATAGACATACCAAGATATAAAAAAGTCAACAAAGTTTTTACTACATGTCGACATTTCAGAAAATATTTCACTGCTACATGCGTTTTGCGGGCGTCTCTGATATCAGATGCACCTCAATGAAGCAAGAAATATTACTGATTGACTCTTGAAGCACATGGACGTAACAATGTGGAAAAGGTGATGCGTAACAATGTGCATTGTGATGCAATAAAATTAACTTGAACAGTTGTGCATCCCTGCACTAGAGACTGCAGAGTAATAGACAAAGAAAGCAAACAATAAATGCCAATTTCTCGAAATGCAAGTTCAACATAAATTACGTATGCGATTAAGTTGATAATACAAGTAATTAAAAAAAATATCGCCCGGGCCACTCAGAACCTTCCCGCGGGGCACATGTGACCCTCGGATTGGACACCCCTGTTCTAGATTAAGTGTTTGGTGGATTTGTTTCTTCGTCAATCCACCTTCATTCAGCGTATTCTCGATCGAGGGGTTTACCGATCCACTATCTCAAGGCAGAGACGACACTCTGTATCAACACACATATACATAAACGCGGCATACGTAACTTACTGGGGTATCCGTATGTGTAGCCTACGGACACAAATAATAAACACATCCAGATAGCGATTCATATCTCTTCTGCTAAGATCAACCATGATCACTGCCACTGCAGGGCTTACAATTCCACGTACACATTACCACCATTTAAAAGCAGCTGGTACGTGGTTGAGCGGTGAGAGCGCTTGAACAAAAACGCTCAAAGGCACGCAAGTGTTTAGCAAGAGACGCGATATACGCTGATGTCATAATTAATCAACGTCGTGTGTACTGTTTGTGCTGTAATGGACACTTTCACCTGTAATGCTGTATCCTACCTTGTACAGTGCACAGTAAACATGTTTAAAATAAATCATTTAGTTTTCTCATTGTTAACGCTTGCATTCTGTCCACATGTAAAGCATCAACCACCGGATGTAAGCCTGGACAGGCCGTTAGGCCCCGTTGATAAAGTCAGTCGTTCTGACTGACGAACGTCGGAAATGAAGATGGTCATTAGGGTGCCACAGGCGCCTTCATGTGACCGAAATCACCTGAACTTTTTTTCTGGTGTGACATTTCACATATTAAGGCACTTTGCAAAGTTTGATTGAGATTGGACAAAATTTGGATGTGCAGATTGAAAACGAAAGTCTAAACTGAAATACAGTAAAATTAGGGGATTTCCCTAGTTTGAACATCAGTTTTTTTGCTATTTCTCATCTTTTTTTCAACATTGAAACAAGGTAAATTCAAGAATTAGGTTAGGAGACCAGTGCCAGTATGTCAAGAGCTCAATTGAGGTCAAGCATGACAGCTCCGCGCCTGTTACATTGATTCATCATCTTGCAACATTGAATCAACATAGCTGGCTTGACCTCACTCAGGGTCTTGGAATAATGGCTTTAGTATTTCTTCTTCTGTTGAATCAGTATTGCAGCGCCCAGGAAAGCTTAGTATTAAACCCATGCAATTTGTGACTTAATCTGGGAGAATATAGCAGACAGCAAAGATAAGGCAGGTAGCCTACTGTAAGAAAGGGTTATGTTTCCTTCGCTTCTTGCAGGAAAGGCTAATAATGTTGCAAAACCTATGGTTGTATTGTTTTTTAGATTATTCTATTAATGATAATTGATACGGTAGTGCTTTTACAAATCGGTCTGGTTAGCATTACAATAATGAACAGCCAGTCTCAGAATGCTGAGAAACAGTATCTTCTTCTTTCTACTATTCCAACGAAAGATGATCAAAAAATCAAGGGAAGTAAACTGCCAACTTATCATCAAGTGATTTTAAGCTTTCTTGCCTGCAGGAGATTGAATCTCAAAATCCCACGAAAAGGAAAATCCAAATACCAGTAGATGCAGCAAACGAGACAGTGAAGGACATCTTAACGTTTTACTACAAAGCTAATATTCCAACAATTCATCTAAAAAAATGGCTCAAAAAAATTCAATCTTTTCGAGATGAAATGAGTCTTATCTTCAAAATTCAGATCGAATACTTCCATAGGAGTGATGGAAAGCAATCGGCAAGGATTAAGGAATTTAAAAAGAAATTCAATTGATCTTTCCTTTCTGGCCTCGCGATGTAATGAAGAAGATGTCAATTGAGGAAGATAAAGAATTTTTGTGGAGCATGCAAACTACCAGAGAGGCGTCAATGGCAGGGAGAGACAATGCTTTGCGTAAGACGTTGAAACGAAAACATTCTAGAAAAGAAGCAGAAGTGCAAAGGAAAGAAAAAGAAATAAAACGTCAAGAGGCTGAATCCAGCAGCAAAAGTAACATTTTACTTTCTTCTAGCGATGATGCCAGTGATGAAGTGACTGCAGTTAACACTGCCGAGCCTTCTACATCCACAGGAAGTAAAAGGAGTCACCGTTGAGTTGTAAAAACCGGTACCGCAATATTTGTACCACACGACGTTTTACGATCACCTGGTTTAGTGGCCACAAGTTTACTAAACAGAATAACACCAACTGCATTATCTGCAACACTACACTCGTTAATCAAGAGTTGTTCTGGTGAAGCTATTCGCGTAAACTTAAACCACATGATGGCTTAAAGGTATAGAGTTGAAACGATTTTCAATATTTCTGAAGCGGTTAAAAAAGGTTGGGTACCTCCTGAAGTTGGAACCATTCATTGGGATGGTAAAATGATGGAGTCACTAACAAACCCTAATAAGCAAGTTGATAGGCTTCCGATATTACTATCAGGTATTGGAGGCTCAAAACTGCTTGGTGTTCCTATTTGCCTGCACAACATCCAATCCAAAAGAAAAGCAAATAGCCAATGCAAGCATGGAATTGTTAAACAATTAGAACTGTACTGCATGTCTTGCTGCAATGGTGTTTGACACTACAAGTAGCAATAAGGGCCACAAAACTGCAGCCTGTATCCAAACACAAAATCATGTTGGAAAAGGCCTACTTTGGGTAGCATGCAGATTGCAGGCATCATATTGGGGAGATAATACTGACGCATGTTTGGGAAAAACTCAAAATAGAAAGCAGCAGTGGACCCAACATTTCCATATTTCAACGCTTTAAAAGCAATTTTCAAACTCTTTCTGATAGCGCATCAGGTTGTTTTCATACATCAAAATCGCACGAGGAAATTGATCTGCTTGCCAGCAAGCGGGAAGAATTGTCTAATGCATGAAACCTCATATTTTTAGGCATTTTTCATAAATTGTTGAACATATACAATTGACACATGGTCTGTACGATTGTAAATTAGTGAGTAAGCTCACCAGAAAGTGTTCGAAGCACAAATACTCCGTAACTGAGAAGAAATGTCTGAGTTTTGATGATCTAGAGAGGATTTTACTATTGAAATTGTGAAAATTTACCTTTAAAAACTTTAAACTTATTCTGCACGTCCAAATTTTATCAAAACTTATTGAAATTTCTCACATATGCTTTTTTTACCAAGTGTCACGTATGAAAAAAAGTTCAGGTGTATTGGAGGCAATTTTAATTTTTGAGGGGCGCCTGTGGCACCCTAATGGTCATTATTCTCAACATCTTGTGATAGCCTAGTTTGCAGTCGCCAGAAGAACGCAACATATTATTTTATAAACAGAGCGTTGCTGAACTAACTTACTTTTTCTCTGAGATCTCGAGATCCTTTTCATGATGCTTCAAAGCTTCTTCAGTTTGCCCGAGTTCTAAGTGCGCGTTGCCGATGCAGCTGTGAAGGTTAGCGACCACGTCCGATTTGTTCGGGATCTCATTGTTGGAGAGTTTGTTGATAGCACGGAGAGTGGACACAGCTAAGGACAAGCTCTGAGCTCCTTTGCCTTCAGCCAAGACTGCAAATATTGATAGTTGACGACACAGTTCTTGAAACGGCGATGCATTCGGAATGATTCGGATGCATATTAAAGATACATGCAGGTTAGTAGATTCTCTCAGGGGTCAAAGTACTTTTTAAATGATACTATTTTTAAAACATTTCATGACACTGTCATGCTCAAGTTTAAACTGAAATAGAAAATTAACTAAAAAGGGGTTTGACACATTTAACCTTAAATAAACGTAAAGTTTGTAAGGGATCCACGTAAAGCAGATACTTATGCGTCGAAAATTTAAGAAAAAAATAGGTAGAATGCCTTAACATATTAACGTCCACCTTGTAGAGTACAAGTCAATTCAAAGAGAAACAAGAATTTATTTGCTAAACTTCCATGTTTGTCATTATTACTGCTCGTAGACTAATTTCGCAGACTAATTCGTTTCTTGGCAACCACATAACAATTTTGTCATTTTCTAAAGTGAACTGCTGCAAATTTTACTGTACAACGGTATGCTTTTTATGAAGTTGTACTGAAGAGGGTTTAATACCCGAAATCGCAATCTGCAACACGATAATTTCAAGCTGAACCAGAAAAACTTTGAAAACTATTAATGCTTTAGTTGATCAAACATGGAAGTTTAGCAAATAAATTCTTGTTTCTCTTTGAATTGACTTGTACTCTACAAGGTGGACGTTAATATGTTAAGGCATTCTACCTACTTTTTTCTTAAATTTTCGACGCATAAGTATCTGCTTTACGTGGATCCCTTACAAACTTTACGTTTATTTAAGGTTAAATGTGTCAAACACCTTTTTAATTAGTGTATTGAAGTATCTTGCATCCGGCTCGCTCGGATCATTCTACAGGAGGCCGGCTTGACTGGTCCCAGATTTGGGCGTATGTCAGCTTGACTGACCCCCATTTTTATTGTTAGAATTTAAATACTTCCCGGAATGCTTTTAATGTATTTTCTTTGAATATTGTATGACCCAATTACCTTCATAATTTGCATAAAAATTGTCATTATTACTGCTCGTAGACTAATTTTGCAGACTAATTCGTTTCTTGGCAACCACATAACAATTTTGTCATTTTCTAAAGTGAACTGCTGCAAATTTTACTGTACAACGGTATGCTGTTTATGAAGTTGTACAGAAGAGGGTTTAATACCCGAAATCGCGATCTGCAACACGATAATTTCAAGCTGGACCAGAAAAAACTTTGAAAACTATTAATGCTGTAGTTGATCAAACATGGAAGTTTAGCAAATAAATTCTTGTTTCTCTTTGAATTGACTTGTACTCTACAAGGTGGACGTTAATATGTTAAGGCATTCTACCTATTTTTATCTGAAAAAGCAAATTTGGTATACTAAAAATAAGAGCACAGACAGGCCTAGTCAACCGCATGCTTAAAATTGAGGAAAAGATATCATTCCATCTATCATCTGGTGTTAAAATAATTGCATCCATCTACAGCACAATGTAAAGCGATGAGAAAAGCGCAAAGAAAGATGCAAACAGAGCTGCTACAAATGCAGACCACTCACAAACATCAATATCTTCCAAATTCTTCAATATGAAGGTTGTATGGTCGGAAACGATGCTTTCCATCCTCTTCTGCGACCATTTCTGCTGCATCAGCGAACGGTCGCGCTTGCGAGCGTACATCGGTTTTTGCTGCCTCCAGAACTCGGTCCTGAGAAATAAAGAAAAGAGGTTGAAAATTCAGATTTGTATCAACGCAAAGGGATGTGTTCGTCCCGTTTGGAAATGTTTATATCGTGCACAAAATCTAGTAACAGTAATGCTGAGTAAGACACAGCTGGGGTACCACATCAGCAGCACATGTTGATAATAATAGTTTCACGCCACGTTACGACGACATCATATAGAGAAAACACGCCGCTACGGGGCGCCATCTGACCATACTGGTGGTGTCTCTGAACCAAACGTCGCGTACCTTGTGTCGAGGTAGTTGATGCCAGAAGCAACAAGATCGTATATGCTCATCCCACCTGCACTGCCCTTCACAAGGTCTGCAAGCAACGCACATCATTGGTAAAAAGAAGCATCAACGATGACTTACTCTTCATACTAAAAATATTTCTTCACATAGGCCACTTTAGTCATGGGCAAAAGCAATTACAATAGTAATGCCGAAAATTGGCACCTCATTGATAAACTAACACGGCTATATACTTCAGGCACTCTTAGATGACGTATTTGAAAATTAAAACACAATTTAAATTTGCCCAAAGTAGAATGAAAAGATGAAAAGTGGTTATTGAAAAAAAAAATGAAATAAAAAATGTATCTTGCCGATTGAAGCAGTGTATAAGCCAAAGTACTGAAGAAACCTCGCTTCGGGGGCGCCAGCCGAGGCTCAATCGTTCGACGTTCAAGATGCAGTGAAAAGGTAAGAGGTGGGCAGAAATATTTCTCATTAAAAAATAACTAAGAGGAAGTTAAATATTAGTACAAATCACAAAATGACCTGATCTAGATCACTCCAAATGGGTCTTCACACCGTACAAGGACTTATTGGAAATATTAGAGAAAAAATACTTTTCTATCGGTAGCTAGACAGATTTTAACCGTAGTATTGATTGCAAAGTAGATGATGCTAATGAGTAGTTATAAACTGGTCGGTGTTTTAGAGGAAGAATTACGCTGTCAAGCAAGACGCCACTAAACTAATGGATGACAAAAAAGATGAAGAAGGGGCATGCAATAACCACCATTGTCTTTCAATAGTTTTTCTAAATATTCCTTGTCAGCATAAAGTTCCCCAAGCAGAGCTTTCGCTGTGCGCTGGCTAGTCCCGTTCTTTGACTTAGTCGTCCGCGCCGCCTTCAACGCAGCAGGCTTCTGAGGAGGCCTAGTAAAAAGAGAAAGAATTATTTCATTTTTGGAACAACTTTGACAAACGAAGTAAACTTTCAATTTTAAGATGGCATGAAGTGCATTATAAGGTGTATACTGTATAAGTGTATATGCAAGTGATGTGGCAAACTTTGGTAAAAATTAACATAGCTAGTGTAAGACATCAAATAAGAGTTGTTAAATATCGTGTTGTGGTATATGTTGTAATATTTTATCAATGAAAAATTATAAATAGCCTACTGTAGTTTGTTATTGGAATTAAAGTACCCCGGCTTAACAAAACCAGCCATACTATATCTCGTGTTAACAAACAAAGGAAAGCAGAATGGCCTATTTATATTATATGAGTGGGTTTATAGCACCATGGTCAATGGTCATACTCGGTGTACCTACTGCACTGATGAAGCTGGAAGGTGTGCCACTGTGGTGTGGCACAAAATGGTGTGCCACTGTCTGCAGTTACAGATGTAAAACAAGAAGCGAGAGAGGATATGAAGCAATATTCTAGTAATGTTGGTGAAATGTTGAAATTCTACTTCCTTCAATGTTACAAACGTTTTAATGTTCAAATGTTACAACAAGATAAGTTCCCTCTCTCACCTGTATTGTCCTCGTGGTTTTGATTTTCCTTTCCCTTCGTCCATTTTATTGAAAAACGACAAATCTCCTTTGTTCTCAAGTTTGACAGACGAAGGGCCTGTCAACAAAACATAAAACTGTCAACAACAAACTATGCAATTGTGACATGTTTCAAATGGTGGCAACAAACGACAGAAGGAAGTTTTATTACTCACAAAAACAACAAACAACTTTTGGTAAGTTTTACTCCTTCAAAGTTTTTTTGTGTCAAATTTTATGTTAAACTGTATTTTATATTACAGTAATGACTTGGAAAAAATTCAAAAAAAAACTAAACTTTAACAATAAAAAGAAACCACAATTGGTCAGCAATGTTGCTTGATCAACAAACCACACTTACGCTGTCATGAATGAATCGGTCATTACGGTATAGCCTAAGGTAGGAATTGCAAGTAAGGTCACTTTGACAATACGTAAATGAAAAGTTGTGGAAAAGACAGCGAAACCATTGACTCACTTCCCACACAGTTATCAATAGCTTCTTGGGCCTTCTGGATGCCAAGACGAAACTCTTGAAGTTCTGGCCTCAGCTTATGGCCACGATGATAAAACACCAAAGCATACTCAAAATCTCCCATTTGGTAAAGTGCCTCTGCTTTTTGGAATAAACCCTGTGCAGAGAAAAATGTAAGTTGCTATCTTTCCATTGTTTAGCCTTCTGGGGAGGCTTGAAAATTTAGGCTTGGGCTAAATAGGGTTAATTTAGGTTAAACAAGAAACACCTTTTGGCAGGTTTTACCTTAGTTGCTTTCATACACTCGCGTAGGAGAGGTATGGATCAAAAATACATTAACTTAAGTGTTTCGTTCTTGAAAACGTATTATCATATTTTCAGCGTCATAAAACGTTACATTTAGAACAATGCAAAACAGAACTATAGCAGAACTATAGTTACTTGTCAATTACCCTCATTGCATAAACAAAGATTTACAATCAACAATATAATTAATCATGTGTTTAGTTCAAAGGTTGATTGACTTTGCTGAAAAATGTGTGGAATGCCTGGTCATGTGGTCAGCCTCATAAAAAAAAATAAAGTGCCCAAAAATCAATATTAAACACATGGTTATTGTTTAGCAAGCGTTTCAAAAACTATACTTTGGCACTGAAGATGAAAACAGTTTAGTATATGAAGCGTTTGCTGAACATGGGTTTAGTATCTATATTTTGGACTTTCTCTTTTTAATCTGATTGACATACTCTTTTATTTTTTGTAGTGTAAACCAACTAAAAGAAACTGAATAAGTGCAGATAGAAAACAAAATAGAAAACAAAACTACTAAATTTCATTCTATTCATTTTTAAATTTTAAAATGATACAAAAAGGCAAGTCTAAAAAGGTGTAATTTTTTTAACAAAGTAAAGCAGGCATGCATCATCACAGAATCTAGTAAGAACCTTGTGGAAGTCTTTGTTTTCAGCAAGGGAAGCTTGAGCATCGTCCAGAGCTGACTGGGCATCTCCAATTTGTAAATAGCATTTTGCCCGAGCAACAAGAGCGGTTACATTTGACGGATCCATCTCCAATGCCTGAAACATATTTATAATAGCTTGGGTGTGTAAAGTGATAAAAAAAAACTTGGGAAGAAAGCAACTAATTTGCATTGCATATGGTAGTAGATTGTTTCCTTTAAATGATTTTTCGTAACTTACAAATTATATTTCATGCGGGGGTATCTAAAGAAGGGGATGCGAAGGCTCACAGCGATTGCCTTATTCTTATGATACTACCAGGGCGGTAGTTTGTGGCATGTGAAACTTGCAGTTCTTTTCAAAATTGCAGAAAGTTTTGTAGTGCAGCTGGTACAGTCAGCTACAGAAGACAGTTAGTAAATGTTACATAGAGCATATTTAAAGATTATTTGTTTGAAAAGACAGTTGAAAAGTTACCAATAAGCTGTTTTTCTTAACAAAGCCTTTGCAGTAGGTTAGATGATGATGGCGTATGCCGTATACGGTAGATGTAAAACAAGTATACGGGTAGTTGAATTAACAAGTAACCATGAGCATGCAATAAGTATCAAGGACTGATGCTAATATCGCAATGCAGGTTATCATAACAAGCTTTATTAAACTACTATCGGTGCCAATTGTTATTTTACAGTAAACAGAGATTATTTACGAAAAACAGAAGCCCTTCTATTGTCAGACGAATTACAAGCCTTCTTATCCCCTTCTTTAGATATCTCTGATTTCATGTTGCTGATAAACCTACTCTTATAGTGAGGTACTGTATTTAACATAAGCTTTTTTAACTTAGTTTACCATACAATACATGGATTCGATCTAGCAAAAAATACACTACAACCCCAGTATGGCAAACTGAACCATACATCCTTCCTATTGCATATTTTAAATCAGTGGTTCTCAGCCTTTCTAGGCTTACAGCACCCTTCAGAAGATAAAAATATTTTGTGGCAGACCAACGATCTTTCACCTCGAATGCAGCAGGTTGTTGGAAAAAAACTTTAACCGTTTCATATCAAACACATTGAAAATGGCAGCTATACCATCTCTGATTGACTTTTAGCTATAATGTAGTGTGGAGAAAAGTAGGCAAGTTTTCTTGTTACGCCCTTAGAAAATTCAATTAATAATACACCTTCAGAAATCAATGTAAAAATAGTAACGCTTCAGTTTTACATGGAAATTGAATTCCACTTTGAACTGACATTTTGAAATTAAATGAGATAAAGTTTATTATACTTGTTTCCAAGTCAGTGTGAAACTTAATATTTTGCCCTTCTCTTAACAGACAAAAAGGGCAAAAACCTTTCTTTGCACAGCATTTACCTACCGAACTACAGTCGACAATCAGCACAACCTGCGCAGACATTGGCATCACGAAGCCACAACAATATAAGAGTGCCACACTAAAAATTCGTGACTACTAAACATCATATACAACCGTATGACAAAAAGTTGTCCTTAATTAAGTAACGAAACAATGGAGTAAATATTTTTATTAGCAACAATGGTCTGAAAAGCTAAAACCTCAATTGCTAAGGTAACAGGGATCAGTTGTCAGTAGATGTTACAGAAAATATATTTCGCACTTATATATTCAGTGCATCGTCAGTTCTGATCTAACTGACGGAATCAGAACTGACGATGCACTGAATAAGTGCAAAATATATTTTCTGTAACATCTACTGACAACTGATCCCTGTTACCTTAGCAATTGAGGTTTTAGCTTTCTAGATATGGAACAGGGATCGTTTCAGAATAAGACTAGGTCAGAAAGCGAGGCAGACTCCGACGCAGCTCAGCATCAGCCAAGAGCAGTTAGCTAACAATGGTCTGAGCTTGAAGACAGATAAAAATGAATATGAGAAGTAGCTCACGGCACCCCAGAGTATTGTAAATGGCACCTAAGGGTGCCGCGGCACCCCGGTTGGGAAACACTTTGTTAGATAATAATGGATAAACATATAATTAAGCAAGAATCCTATCTCTGACGCTGTGAAGTTAGGAAAGTTAGAACTAATATGTTGCAAGTATTTGTAATTGTATGGCAAGAACTGTGCTGGTGTAGTCTGTACAGGCAATCCAGCTGCACACAGTTGAATTGCATACCAGTGCTATAATCGGTTGGTTGGTTTGGTTGATTTTGAATCTTTATCCTCGGACTGACAAAGCCTTGATAGGTTATTCCTGGTGGCTTCGCCTACTTGTAGAGCCTTTTGACGCAGGGCTGGTTACCGAGACTGACAGAGTGAAGTTTACGATTGTTAAAGTGTTGTTGGCAGGGAATTATTCTATTATGATGTAATGCAGTTAAATTAACCACCATCAACATTTTAAGGGAGTGAAAAAAAGTATCAATGTAGACAAATCGGCATAATTTGTTCTTTAAATTCTAACTACATTTAATGTAATAGCTTAAAGTGTATTCTGCTTAATATTATAGTTTCACAAGTAGGGGTACTGATGTAGAGCAATGTGACAATACTACACTGTAAGATGCTGGTAACAGTATTTATTATCTAGTAAAATAAAATGAATGTGAGCAAAGGTAAGTCTGCCTGGTTGTCATCACTACTTTTAAAGCAATGCCAGTAGCTTACACGTACCGGTAGCCTACTTATATATAATGAATAACCAAAAGATGTGTAAGTAATGCAACAAAGTTAGATGCTTTGGACGTCAAAATGCTGACAGCTACAAATTGTACTTACATTTTTGTTATGGGCTATACCCAGAGGTGGACATCTGCTACTTTAAAAGTAGTGCACTACCTACTAGCCTACTCCAGCTAAAGTAGTGCACTACCGCTATCAACAGATAAAAGTAACATGATACCCACTACTCGGGCTATAGTAGCTCAGGGTACCGCTACTTCTCCCGGTACTTTTGCCTTAACTTTAACTAATACAGGAAGCCCTTTGTGACGTCAAAATAGCTTGATGTTTCTCAAAATAGTGGAATGATTTCTGCCTTGTTATTTTCATGCATTCTTTCATAAAAAAATCTCCAAAAAAACGGTCATTTTTTTCACATTAATGGGGAAAGTATCAGGTAGAGGGGGTGCAACTGAAACAATTGTAGTGCCTCTCCACTTCTGCTACACTAAAAAAAGTAGTGCCGCTATTGCAGCCACTAGTCCAACAAAAATGTAGTGGCACTACTTCTAACAAAAAGTAGCAGCGCTACAAAAGTAGAGCGATACTGCCCATATGGCTATACCTTATTGTACTGTACATGAAATTGTAGGAAAGATTATGTAAGGAGTACAAGGAGTAACTATAAATGAAATAACTACAGTAGAATAAATGAAACAACATGTATAATTGTAAATGAATAATTTCATTCAATCTTCATTTGCATCGTTAAAAGTACACGGTAGCCTAGTAAAATATGGCAATTACAAGTTATTAAGGCCTGGATCAAATGAAAATGGAAGAGGCCATACTTGAGTTTTACCTACTTGCATATTTTGTAGCCTCCATTTCATTAAAAATAAATTAAAACAAAGAACAAGACGTACATAGTAAAATTAGGGTAGAGTACAAACCGTTCCATAGCTTTCAAGTGCTTTCTGAAATTCTCCAGTGTTGTATAGTTTATCACCTTCCGCTAAGTAAGTTACAAACGAGCTTTTTGGCCCATCTTCTCCATCATCATCTTCATAATTCATGTTGAAATAGCGTTTGTTAAACTTAAAGTAAAAAAACTATAGATAAGAAAATCTAAGGCTAATCGTGACCGTATTCTTTTATTGCCAGCATACAATAACTTTTGCAATGGTTCTCATAACCATAACAACCACATAAATGGTAACCGACAAAAAGTATTTAGATATTGAAAAGGACTAAGAAGAATATAAAAATCTTAAAAAAATCGTTTTCCTACAAAAACGCATCAAACTTTGCCTCATTTTAAAAATTACGGTCAGAAAGAATTTGTTTTTTTGTTTTTTAAATTTTGTCATTACTCAGCTTTTGATGTTATGTATTTCACTTTTTTCTGAAATCTGCTTTGAGAATACGGGACAATAAATTGCACATTTAGACATGAAATTGAACTTCGCCCAGCAGAGTGGGTATCAACAAATTGTAGGTAGGTTTATAGGTTATGCCGTACAGCTGTAGGCTTAGCCTGTAGGCTTTGTTATATAAAATTATCATGATTATGAGCTGTCTCGATCCAAAGACAAGATGTTTACAAAACAAGCTATAGGCTAGCCTAAACCTATCTACCTACAAACAGATTAATTTTAAATAACGAAATAAGTCTCACCAGAATGATCAGATTCGTCGTCACAATCGAAACTTTTCTCGGTTTGCAATTGCGGTAGGAAGTAAATTTTGCAGTCTCTTTGAATGTGATCTCGCAATTCGTCAACAAAGTCTTCTTCCAAAAGTCCAGCGCCTCGTAGAAGTTCAACTCTTTTTAACCTAGACAACCCTTTCCAAACATTTTCCCCGCTTTTTGGAAAACAAGTGACTTCGTTTTTCAATTGAGAAGCTTCATTAGCAGAATAAATCCGAAGAGTTGCATTTTGGGAAGAATTGTTGTCAAAATTATTGCTGGTTTGTACCGGTGCTGTCTTCGGCCTGGTTTGCAAGATTTTTGAGCTTTTTTCTGTTGTGTTCTTTTCATCGCTTCTGCATGATTCTAATCTCGGAGAGCAATATTTAGGAGTAGATAACCTGCTGAAGAGTTCTTCAGTGCTTTCACCTTTGGGCATAAATTTTTTTTTTAGGTTTCCAAATTCATTCATTCTCAACTTAATGTTTATTTTTTGCTGTTATCTTAAAGCGTGAGAAATTTAACTTGCAAGCCTGCACAGATTTAGGAATAATGCTTAATTAAAATGGCTTGTTGACACCACGAAGAGTTATTAGCGCTTCCTCTCTAAATTTAGATTTAACACTTCAAAAAAGTTTATAGACTGACGTTGATCCCGCGTTGACCTATAGTTGTATGCCGAAGTTTAGCATCCTCAACTGTTACTTTGTTGGTAATGGATTACCGTTGGTAAACTGTCGTAGTAGGCCAGCATATTATAATATTATTTGTAGTCTGAATCAACATAAGAGAGTGCGGTCTGATAGGCTATAGGATGAGGCTACATGAATCCTTTTCGGAGTTCTACATATCCTTGGAGTAGGCTAGGCCTATAAATTATTGCTTTCCTGCACAGGGCCGTTGAAACGGCACCCTCAAGAAGGATGTCACAAACGTGAGTGAAAAACGTCAAATTTGACGAACGCGATGTGGAACATACAAGCAGGGCCTCTGAGAGAAATTTTCAGTAGGGGTACGAAGAGTCATTCCGGGCCCCCTTTGTCTTGGGCAAAAAGTGGGATGTTTGCTTAGGCGTATTGCACACCACATAACATTTTATTGCAGAATTAGACATCTGTGCTGCAATAATAAGTTAGTATCAGGCTGCAATAAAACTATTATTTTGTGTTGTGCATATCATGTGATCTGTCCCTCGCCAATTTGTGTATCCTGCATTGAATTCATGTGTCAGTTGTTGATGGTGCTGTCGCTTATTGTACATCTTTTAATGTAAAATTTTTAAACTCATTTTTTTGATTTCTCTTAGATGTACAGTAGCTTACAATTATTCTGAAGAGGACACTATGTGGTGTCGAAAACGTTAGATTAAGTAGTTTTTTTGTGTGTGTTTAATGTTAAACCCGCTAACGTTACTGAGTGTTATACCATGTATCTGGTACAAGCCAAGCTCTCTACCAAGGCTCAAACATAACATCTTGTTAAAACATAATCAAGTTAATGGTCTGACCAATCCTAACCTTTCTTCATTAACTTTTGCATTCACCACATGCCCAGCACTAGCTGAGGTGAACGACAGAAGTCACTTTTTTGACTCCGGCTCTGGTTCTGCTCCGCAAGTATTCTCCGGCTCTAACTCCGAAATTCATTTTCAAGTAAAATAAGCGTGAAACTACCTTTGTAAAATAGTTCTTAAAAAACACAAACAAATCAAAAACACCCGGGTTTTTCTCAAACCTGCTTTTGCTGCACTATGTCTCTCCTCCCCCTAGGACAGGAGAATAACTAACTTTTATGATTTAATTTAGGGTGCTTTTAACAGAACATTTTTGCATGTAAAGCATTAAATTACCACTTTGGGCCCCTAATTTGCTCGCAAAGCACTCGATTACCTTTCTGGACCCTTTTGCTAGATTACGGGCCCCCCAGGACTAAAGAATAACAACTTTTATGCTTGAAATCAGTCGTTTAAGATGGTTTTAACCAAACATTTTTGCGCGTAAACTATAAAACCACAATTTCGGGCCCCCCAACAAACACAGGCCTGGGCCCTCAAGGGTACGCCGTACCCTCCGTACCCCCCTCTCATAGGCCCTGCATACAAGCAAAATGACACTGAATAAAATTTAAGAAGTTTCAAAACTTAACATTTCACTGAGAGCAATAAAGTTCATGCATGTTCCTGCCTGCAAAAAACATACCAAACTTTATAGATGATATAGTAAATAATCTTAATTAATTAAGTGATAACACCACTAAAATCTCGGACCGACTATCTCACAAAATCAAACGTCATACAACTGTGGTTTACCAGGTTGGTCTATGCTGAAGTAGCAAACTTTTGTTGAAAATCTCACTAAGATTCACTGCAATGGAATAGGCAAATCTGTTTTTAACCATTGGAAATACAACACGGTAAAGACAAGTTTTTATTGAAAAAAATAACGCCCCTAAACCATGGATGCCTAAACATTAGCATCTCTTCTTTCGCTTAATATCTACAGTAGTTTATACTCTAACACAGTAAATATATAAAACTTCAAAAACTTATCTAAAATATCTGTACAATGGTATAGTTTCTTCCTCAGGTGTCCACCATGAATATTTTATGAGCTCGCTATCAACATAAATTACTACGTCTCTCAATCGTCTACATAAGTTAAAACTTGCGAATTCAAAAACAAACAGATGAAGTTGTGTATAACAGCAATTGGTAAATGGCACTTGATCAAATGATTCGATTAAATGTGACCACTTCAGCTGTGATAACCACAGCACACCCTTAAGTGGACCAATGATGTACGCAACACAATGTACGTCAATACAATTCAATTTATCTGTAGGCTACCATGGTAGAATGACATGAGGAAAACTGTATTTTTCATGTTGTTTCAATGCCATAAGACCAAACAACAACGTAAAACTTACCGGAATAGATAGCAAGTGTAATATAAAAAATTAAACTAGAAAGGTTTTTAGCCTCAAAAAAGATTTTTGCCTGACGAGCTATTCGGCAATAAACAAAAATCATAATTAAATTTCAATAACGCATAACTGCGTCGAAAAATAGAATAATTTACTGGTAAATAATATTAAACATAATCACAAAACAGTGATAACTGTTAGTAGAAGTCTTCTATGAAAGGTGTACTTGGCCGAAACAAACTACGTGACAAAAAACTTAATTCGAAACGAATCTACGGAATATCGAAGGAAGACAGTTTTTGATCTCTAGTAGAAAGCGTTTGAGCAACATGACAGAAAATCACTTTCAAACGCTTCTATATTCTCAGGTTTTTGTTTGTGGCAATCTCGTATAGAAGAGCCCGATAAGCTGGTATTAAATGGACGGGAAGGCAAGAAAGCCAATCTTTGTGCCCACCTTCAAGCATCGCAGTCAGTGTCTTGCTAAAAAAAAAGCTTCGCGCTCTACATGAGTTTTTAACTGAGGTCCGTTGGAACGCCGTGGTTCCCACCACTCAACCATACTCCGCATAGTTGAGGCCGTTTCAATGAACAAACAAATCGATAGTGATAATAGCATCCACATTCATCAACTGCATCCAATGTACTGCAACACTACAGCAAATGATTCCGCAAAAAGCCTTGTGGCGACGTCATCACACCGCTACATTTAAACAGTTGCGAAAGCATGACTTAAACGTGACGTGCCTTAAAACACTGCAGAGAAAAAGTGACGGATTTGTTTGGTTAGATCAACAAAACATAAAGACAGGTGACAATAAAATATGAGAAAATAATACTTCTGAGGAACAAGAAACGAAATTGTTCAGCAAACAGTTGGAAAATTGCACTGTTTTATATCCAGAAGTATTAAATTGGTCATTTTTTATATCAAACGTATTGTGCAGCAAACGAGGTGAAAAAAATGGATTTACGAAATCAAGCTTGTATGAGAAATAAAAATATATAATTTTATGCGAGAATTTATTCGTGCTGTGAATCGTGGTCTTTAACCTGAAGGCAAAGAACCAAAATTGTCCCATGAAGGAATTGTATTGGCTGGGAATTTGCTGATACAAGTGTATTTGATAGATTAACATCAGCACGTTATAATAGCCTCGTGAACCACAAATACAAGCTTGAGATGTTTAAAAATGTAGTTTCGAAAATTCAAGTGAAGCAAAGGTGCAAATCTATGCGTTTGATTGGCATTTGGCAAAGAACATTGACACAATTTTGGATCGCTGTTTGAAAAGATTATAAAGCATTATTACAAGCAAGCTACAACACAAGATTGTGGTTTAAATTTCAGCTTTACAACCACAAAGGAAAAAAGGGTAGTTAATGTTTTAAAGCCTTTTTTCCCCAAAAAAGAATGACCGAGATCTCATTTTTTGAGCCTCCACTTGTTGAAGGTAAAATATCATCAGACGACCAAACACCATCGCACCTACTAATGCATTCCAGATAACATAAATTTCTGACAGTGTTCGCTTGGCTTAAAATTTTGTCAACCTTTCTGGAAACAGGTCACCCTAGTAGCAAGCGTACGTGCAAATAAACAAGATGGCGAATTCAGTCTCTGCACAAAGAAATAAAGTAGTTACTTATAATAAATAAGAGAACCACATAAAAATACGTGTCCGTACGTGTGCTGGCTCACCACCACAGCTTAAATGGGCGCGCATTGAATTGTATTAAAGGTTTAGAAAAGGGTTCAAACAAAAAGGAACGCTTCGTGCAAATGATGGATGCTGACTCCAACAGTTAACCCACGTTTTTTTTTTTGGGGGGGGGGAGAAAGAGGATTTCTACATTTTTAAAAGTGAAAACTTCAAAAATAAAGGGTTTTCATTCTTGAAACAGACATAAAAGCAAATTTGAAAAGTAATTTTTGTACACTGCAAAGTTGGAATATAAAAAAGTTTTCCTTCCCACTGCTTCCTGAACTGAGCCTAAACATAATGCAGTGACATTGCTATAAGCCGCCTAGGTGCCAATGTATAATCGTCAGCCAGGAGCGCAAAAGCAAATAGTTTTTAAAACAACTATTACAAAACAATTGACAAAATCCGCATAAAAACTGCAGGTTTGGGCTTAAAACCAGCGAGACGTTAATACATTCAAGGATAGGAGAAACATGTCTTACCTGAAAGAACTTGTAAAGTCGTTAAAAATGAAGATACTTGAGAGGGCATACTTATATGAAAGGAGATATTGCAACCAATTCTGAATGGGAGAAGCTCGGGAATAGAAAAAACATGGAGAGATTGGTAGCAAAAAGGGAATTTAAAGTTACTCGTCAGTAACAGTAACTAGCTTTGATCTATCAAAAGACCATCACTGTGGCATGCAATCGTACTTAACTAGAGAAGAGAGTGTACTGTATAGGCCAGAAGATAGAAAGAACATATGCGACCCAGAAGTCAGAACATGCAAACCCTTGCTTTTGACGACACGCATAATATAACCACATTATTATATCATGACTAAAACTAATGCGCTGAAAGGTTTAAAATAACGTAATATTGTATGATAGCCGTACATTGTCTAGTTCTAGTACTTTAGTTACATCATTCTACTTAAGAGCTAACGGGGGAAAAGTGATCAACAATTCTATTTTGAGTGCGACAAACACTCGATTGAGAATCTAACAAGAGAAGCAAACGACGTGGCGATATAATCCGATAAGAATTTGAAATAATATCACTGCTTGTAGCCTGCTAGTCTACTGCAAAATATCCACCAATACAATAGAGAAGAATCGTATCACTGCATCAGTTGTTGTCCACTGCAAAGGCGGCTTTGTACATATCAGAGTTGAAAGTGACAAGTTGTGTTATGTTGAGGTCGCCCCAAGTCCACAGTTGGTTGAGATTGTTGTGGTTGCACTCCCTGGCAAACACCTTGCCCTCCCCGGGGGACGCCTCCAAGCAGGAACGGGAAACCGAATGATAGAGTTGCTTCTGGTCGTACTGGAAATATAGTGATAATATGATATGAGATGATGTTAGATATGATATAATATAATGTAAAATATGATATGTGTGATATGATATGTGATATATGATATGATAGTGATATGGTGCGTCTTTACAAAACGCAAATGAATTATACATATAGACTTGATTGAGTTTCGCTGTATGATTGCTGTTTATTTCAAAATCTGAACACAAACGATGCTGTGCGGGTTCGCTGTGGTAGTAGCGGTTTATCACAAGCTTTCGGAACTCGTTTGCATCTATTCTACACTTGTGTTACAATGAAAACTATTAATACTACGAAAAGTGCTCAATGCTAAGCAAACGTAATTATTATTCAAATAGCATCTATTTGAAGAATTCTATTTGAATAAGGAACTTCTGATGATCTTCCTTTAGGTGAAACAGATTGTCAAGGGTTTTGAATTAGATAGTAATAACTATATTTGATTTATATAATATATACTATTTAAAATGAAATCACCGGTACAGCAACTGTTTAAAACTGCATAGCAACCTTCAGGGCGTGTTTCAAATTGAAGAGAGGTCATTAGAAAGTCTTTTATCAAGTAAACTCCATTTTATAGATGTTTAAGATAAGTTTATCAACATCATAAGCTACGCTCATTGGGAATGTTGTTTGTAATAAACTAAATTAAAACGAAATTGTTCGTAAAAATGAAATGCATCAATAAACACGATGCAGTTGCTGCCATTGCAAGCATGTTTAGTAACTGGTATTCAGCAGGTTTTGCTCTCTTCATCATAATAATATAGTTGACAGAACTCATGCTGCGCTGGTGCTTCATTTTTAGAAGTGCGAAAACTTCAACATTGTTAAAAAACTTAAAAAAATTAGCTAAAACTTAATTAAAATTCATTGTTTAAAGACTCACAATGTACTTCCACAGCTGGTTCCCTTGCATCTGGTGGCACTCCCAGAATGAAACTACGTTATCTCTTCCAACGCAGTCCAGGCACACCTTTCTAGCAGCGTCCGCTGTGTGTCCTCCAGGACGGACGTCCTCATGCCACGTCAACCACCAGGACTGTGAGGAAGAAAGAAGAGCAAAATAAAAGAAGACACCCAGGATAAAGAGCTTAATACTAAGCACTGTATGCTTGGAAGTATTCAAGTAAATTAAAACAAGTTGCTATGTCAGAGATTACGACAACTTTTAATTTCTGCAAGTACGACGTCACGAAGAAGACCACGTAAGATGAATGCGACGTCACAACCCACCAATTCTCCTCCATGTTTATCGCAATCGCTGATGAAGACAGGAGAACCAGAACCACCGAACTTTCCATCCAGACACTTCTTTGTCCCAACGTTGGTCAAGTGGCCCCATGCCCCACTGGGGGGCTCGACTAAAGGATAGTGCCTAAAGGAAAGCAAATATACCCATTTTACCCAGCAATCCAAGCTTTAATTTGGAAATACCACTCAGCCAGTAGACAGTGGCAAAGTTGCTGGAAAGGCAATTGTTTCTGGCACACAATCAATAACATGCCGGAAAAAAATATAATTATGAGCTGAAAGCGTATCCAATCTACACTCATAAGGTATACATCAGGTTTTAATATGGGATCCGGATCTATTAATCGGGTACTGGTTTGACAACTTGCATAGGTTGGTCAGTATCTTTTTAAAATTACAGTTTCGAACAAGACGTAACTCTTTTGAAAGTGGGCTGCTTGATGCTGGTATCCAAGCGTCAATTCCCAATAACACGCTTGCTACATTGTATAACTACTACTGTACTAATAAGTAAGTTGTTAGTTCTGATGTGTAGTAAAGATATTCAGGATTATAACTCAATAAACGTTCAGACTGAAAATCTTGGCTACTAAACACTTACTTCGGAATGTCATAAGCGATTTCCTTCATGAACCAATCGAACGTGCGACAGTGCAGCTTGCTCCTGATGGATCTTGGTATAGTGAGGTCGCCAACATCAATTTCCTGTACCTCCGGACGCCGCCTGAGCAAATGCATTGCGGTTTGAATTTACAAAACGTAATGGAAATCAAATGTAATTGTGCGTTGTACCAAACAAAATCTAGTGGATCAGAAATAGGGTAAATCTGAATCAATCGTAATCGTGCGAAATAAATTTTGTATGGGAGCCCTAACCACACTCAACTTTTGTCGTAGGCTATCTCAGATTATGCCTTGGGGTTGAAAACTTTAAGTGGGCGGGAAGGCAAGGAAGCTAAGCTTCGTGTCTACCTTCAGGCATGTCATTGGATTTCTTGTTGAAGACACAGCTTTGTGTGGTGTCGAACTCGCGTGTTTCTCACCACATGGCCATGCAGTCAATATCACAATGACATACAACTACAAAGCCAGCAAACCGACAGCCATGACGTCAATCCATTAGTCAGCCATCAGATCACGTGATCACCCTAGATAGGCCATCGTTGAGTTGATAATCACGATCTCTGACAGCAAAATCTGTCATTTTTACATTGATTCAACGTCTGCAAACGTTGAATCAATGTAAAAATGACAGATTTTGCTGTCTGGGTTCGAGTGTGATTGTACGCCATTTCTGATTCTTTTTACATCGGTTCAACGTCGTATATAGACATTGGATGAAAGCAAAAACACCGAGTTTTGAAAATTGCGAATGCTTCAACAGCAGAACGAAAAAACCACCCTTCTCCAACGTTTTAAGCCAGGTACATTCTATTTGAGCAATACGAGAATTTAACACGAAAATAAAAAGATGTTTGATTTTCCTGACATATGAATGACTCTGCTGATATAAGACTACTCACTTGTAGAAATAATTCTTGTATCCGTCCCACCATGTCTCGATCACTCGCTTGTAATTCTGAATGAAACATTATTTATGGTAAAAACAACGTCAGTTTATGACAAGATAATAACTTGTTGTTTTCCAGCTAGCAAACCCCGTCGTTTTTACAATGAATGCATTCGTGGTTTTCACTCTTAATGAGAAATAGAGAATTTTGCCAGCTGTGTTTCCACAAAACCGGAGCAGTAAAAAAACAAAGCTAGTCAAAGCAACTGAAAGAGTGATCGATATATATACTGCTTTATACTAAATGCAACTATTATGTGGGAACAAAAGCAGTTGTTGAATAGTGTCAAAAATAGATGTCTCATGATATCATTATCATACTAACAATGATGTTTTTTATCAAATTATCTTTATCAATTAACAATGATACCTATCTCATGAAAATATTACATCATTCTACGTGAGTTCAGCATTCATGTTATAAGAGCTTTGCTATACTTACCCTTAATACGGCGTCATGGGGTATATAGGAAGGGGGTGGGTTGCCGCGCCACCCAGGGAGCCTATACACATGCCCCACTCTGCTGCAAGGGACAAACAGTAGTTGGCCCCCACACATCCACACCTGAGAATATATGACAGAATTTACAACATTTTACGAACAATAATTTACAATATTTACAGCATTTACAAAAAGGAACTTCTGCTAAACAGTCACTACATGCATATTGTACATTATGTAACTCTAACTATCCATACTAACTTTAATCAAATGTGGCATACGAAAACCAAGTTCCATTGATTCTTTAGATAACTACAGCTGCAAGATACAGAAGATTGTAAAATTTAGAAGTAATTACGTTTCAAAGGAACTATTTTCCAAAACTATAAGAAGTAAGTGTCAACCTTATAAGAAAGCTCAAAGTTCTCGCCTCCCCATATCTCCAAACCGTCGTCATAAAGACCTAGTTCGAAGAAGAAGTCGCGGTCGATGGCGAATAGTCCTCCAGCCATTGCAGGGGATCTGAGAGGGAAATTTCTCGAATCAATCATCGAAGAGCACATAAAAGATGATAAATAAGGGTTCTTCGAATTCAAAGAACCAAGAAGTTATTTTATTCCTTTCGAGTTTACAAACAAGCCACTCGCACCGATGGTTCCAATCCTTTATGCACAAACTACAAGCATTAAGCTTCAAAAGATACTTTCACACTCCGAAGAAATATTAAGCACTTTATCAATGAAGCAATACCCTGACAGCAAAATCCGACATTTTCAACGATTTACAATTTACATTGATTCTTTGAATTTACGTCTACAGACGTTGAATCAATGTAAAATGACGGATTTTTGTTATCTGGGTAAATTATTCCATCAATCCAGCACCAACCTATATGGTTCTGTCAGCTCCTGGCGATGAGATTTTTCTTTCTTTGTCAAAGGGATGCGTTTCCATTGAAAGCTCCAATCCCATGCCCCCCTGGCGAAGCCATCAGAGTCTCCCCCGGCCTGTTCAGTGAATGTGTACTTGTTACCATCAATCACATCGATCAATGGGACGGTGCATGCGCGGTAGTCGTTCAAAATAGGAGTGATCAGTGGGGGTAACCAATTCGGCTCGGCTTCACAATGAGCATCCAAGTAGACCAAAATCTGAAAAAAAAATATTTGTATTCAAATAAATCTTAAAAATGCAACCTTGTAACAACTATTAAGTCGTCGCCTTTTGTGACTACTCAGACAGCACATCAACCGTTTTTTTACTTTGATTCAACGTATGCAGACGTTGAATCAAAGTAATGTAAAAAACGATTGAATTGTTGTCTTGGTATGTTTTTTCCGTGCAACAGTTGGTTGATCATGTGCACGGTTTTGTTTGATCCTCACGTCTCCTTCATCGTGCATTGTAACAACATTGAAGCGTGGCTGGGATTTGAGAACAGATGTTCGATATTCAACGTGACTACTTCACAGCTGCTAGTTTTGACGGCAATATGTTAAAATATCCACCGCGACGACTGATTCGGCTTAGGCACTGTGCAAACGTATCAAAGCTCTTGTACTCATTAAGCGGCCAAGCGGTATAGAAACTCTACAAAGTGGTATTTCATAATCTATCAACATTATAAGAACGTGATTAATTTCAACAAATTAAAAACACGAATATCATCTGTGGCTTTATTTCCATTCGATGGCTGAAACAAAAACAATGTATACCGCAAAAAGCTTCTTCACTACAATCGGCCACCAATAAGAAATTATGTAACTCACTGCCCATGGCCTGTCCGCTGCATAACCGTTTGGTGCAAGCCCTGGTTCGACGTTTCAAAGGGTACCGGTTCGGCACCGCTTGGTAAAAAGATAGACTTTCGGCCCCAGAGGCTCATACGACGACAGTTTAAAAACATGTGGCTGTGTCTTTGGTAGGCCACTTAAAGGCACGTCTGATGATGGACACGAAGATAGGCTTCCTTGCTTTCCTGTCCACTTTTAAATCTTCTAGTGAAGTGCGCTATACGACAATGTCATACTGACCTGGCCACTGGACTTCTTCGCTCCAATGCTTCTCGCTCGTATCAATCCTTCTCTTCTGGCGTTGCGGTAAAGCTTAACAACTCCATTGAACCTCGTCACGTAATCATCAAGTTTGGAACCGAGATGGTCTGCAAACACAATTTCAAGTTTGGGGGTGCAGGTGATAGTTGAGGAGTGCACGACACTGGACAGTGTGACTCAAGTAACTATAATGATAAAGTAAAATAATGCAAACGGTCGGCTAAGACATGAGGCATACTTTGAATGATCTCATGCTCTAAAATCGATCAACCGATATCACTTTATGTGTTGGCGGCAAGGTAGAGCTGTAACGCCAAGAATATTCTCACCACTGTATCACACTAAATTTCCAATATGGAATGTCAATTATCTTCAACGCCAGTAAGCATTCGTTAAAACTACATTCATGAGCAATGCATTTATAGGAACGCAATTTGAGTTATCAACAATTGAACCAGGAGTCCAATGGTTTGGCGGATTTGTGACATGCATGATTAGATCATAGAAGCGTCAAGGAAAAACAGGATCAAACTGGCTTTGGTCCAAAGATGAACAAAGTAGATTTATTTGTATGCGCGGTATCAGAAAGAATACACGCAACGATACACATTAATCAGTGCCTTAGCCGCCACAGATATGACTGCCTAGTCTAGTGACTTGTTTAATGATTCATAAAAACAGATTTACCTTTATGACTGCCATCGTCAATCATAACAATTTCATGGAGATACTCCTTCGGTGTGTAGTTGATCACGTTATGAACAGTGCGCATCAAAGGGGACCACGCTTCATTGTGAAAGACTATGATGACGCTAACGGGGGCAAGATGGGGCGGGTAGTCCCACTTTTTACACCTGTTGTCAAAAGGTTTACATCATACAAGCACAACATAAGTTTTTAGTTTGCTGATGCTATAAAACACTTCTCACGAAAAGGCAATAAATTCCAAGAAACTTGTGCACTTAAAGTTCATATGGTTGATTGGTGGTGTTTAATAAAGTTATAAATCCAATAAAGAATACTTTAGTCTTTAGATTTTAGAACGTTTCTTTGTGAAGTGGCGCAAATAATTAAGGGAAACAAAAGAAATTCAAGTTGAACAACAAACACCGCACAACGCAGAACTTCTTGTGACCGAAGCACTTTTGGAATGTTTCACTGCGATACTTCCACGTATGACAAAACCACATAATCTGTAGAAAAAGCTATTGCTCGGGAGTCATGTGAAGCCTGCAGACGTTAAATCAACGTAAAAAGGAGGTAATTGTTGCCTGGAGAAGCTCATGGTAACCACTTTATAACAGGATATGTTTGGCTTGTCTAAACATTGCGATACATGCGACTGGAAAAAGTGGTGGAAAGGAAAGCGAGCAACTCTTGAAAATTGTACGTTGTTCTTTCACGGCGTCTTGAAGGTTCGTGTGACACAAAGACGTACTGACATAAATAAGCCATGAAACATAAATACGATATAGTATTTAAAAAGCTGACACTAACACACAGTCACACACACGGAATGTTAGAGTTCAACCAAGCAACATTAAATACCATCTTTTTATTCAAGCCAAGTGCATTAGGTATGATACTCATGCCATCATCATCGGCCATGCCTGAATAAGGTATCAGCTACCGTGAGTATCCACAACGATCGATTGTCCATCCATAGTTCTTATTAAATTTACAAAATCTTGGTTTGTCCATGTTGAAAGAGTTTTGAAGATTTCCAAACATGGACGCCCCCTGATGGCTCTGTGGACGCCCCCCGGTGCCTCTGACCAGAAAGTCGCCCCGTAACCCACGCCAAAAGAATTATTCGGTCAAATTGCATGCATGGGAATTACAAAAATAATTTTTGAAAAGAAATGTGAGAGCGAAAAACTACTGATCTATGTACTCAGGGTGGCGAAGATCTTTCGGTGCTCGATCCAAAGATACTCTGTCACTGGCTATCGTGTTGAAACCGAATTCTGCAATTACACCTTTCACTGCTGAATCGAGGCTTTTGTCCAGCTCAACAGCTTCCCCATATTCCCCCGCCCCAGCACGCCTGGAAAGTAGAACTCGTGTCATTCAAGTGGTCCACAAAACCTTCAACTGTAGCAGACCTCTTACCATCCACAAACTAGGAGTAAAATTTGGTGTTCCAAACCTTGCTAATTTAAACAACAAAGTAGCCTAATTGATTTGGTGATTTGACTGACTCAGTCAATCACATCAGTATAATATACTACCATGATGATACTATAATACATGAAGTGCATATATGCAACTTTAATTCTCAATTAATGGAGCAAATTTATAGACCATGCCCTAGTAATTCACATTTAAATGAGAAAATACACCATACCATTTCTATCCTGATGTAGAAAATCATCATTAAACAAAGTAAATTATATATATATGAAAGCTGACAGATTGCGTTTTTAATGCAACGATGAAGTGAACAGGAGCTCACTTTTGACTTGACTCGACTTCATAGTTCCCAGGTCGCTCATTCTGTAACTTTGGATATTGGAAAGAATGCGGATGCTGTAAGAGATAAGGTTGTTATCAACATTTTTGTTAGCTTTCGGTCTATCCCAACGATAGGCAAACTGCAACTCGTCGACATGTTTTTTGTGGCTCTTCTAGTTGAATAGTATTATATCCTAATTTTTTCACTTTCCAAAACAAAGTCAAAGTATGTTTTTAAAGAGAATTAATGTCGAAAACATTCTGTCATTTCTCCAGTGTCAGAATGAGAACAAATGCTTTCCCGAAGAGGCAAGCTCAGATCCCAAATTAAAAGAATACAAAAATAAATTGTAAGGTCTAGGCCTACTGGAGGAGTTCCAAGCCAGATTTGCCAGAACTAAAACTATGTTTTGATATCTTTGCAATTCCATTCAATGTTATTGTGGTCAGTAATATGGTTAATTGGTTATCCAGTTCGCCAACCGTAACTTGTTACAACTGCACTCTGCTGTAGAAATGGAACTGATTGAAATCCAAGACATGGTTCTAAAAAAAATTAATTGATACCACTGCACAGTGCACAGTTGTTTTGGAGAAAAAAATGATCCCTCCCTAGGTTCCAGAGTGTAAAAGACCAGTGTACTGTACAATATTTTTGTTAAACAGGACATATTGTTATGAATGTTAATTTTTTGAAATGAAGTTTGTTAATTCAAAACATCTTGCCATCCCAACAATCACTTGGGAAAATTAAATTATATATAGGTATCATACAGCTTCAATAGCACATTGTTCAAACTTTCAGAGATTGGCAAATCAAACAAAAAGCTAATATTGTGTTTGTTCACTTTGTTGTTTTTGACTTATGTTAGGTTATTTTACATAAAACTTGCATTGTTTACCTATTTTACTGTGACTACATATTTTGCTGTGGGTGTTTATAGTTTTTAGCAAGTGCCTCGTTTAATGAACAAGCTTGCCAATCTCTGATCTATCCACTGTGTCGATGAAAGGTGGCATTTTCAAACACAAAATGCTATCTTGAGTAGAATGAATTTACTGAATAATAGGTGAAGTCCAGTAGAGTAAGTGTTAACAAAATATGCCATACGCCTATCTCACGGGTCGGCATTCGGCAACCTTTGGTATTGAAAGAGCCATTTGGTCTCATCTCCATCAAACTAACACCTGCTCTGAGCCGCACCATCTAATTGAATGCTTACAGAAGCAAAAAGCTAACGCTTACAAGAAAGCCTTTTGTCCGAGTTATTCGGCCGCACCCTGTAGAACTGATCTGTAGTTACCATTCCAACAGCTGTCAACTCTTAACATGACTGGGAAACATAACTAATCGCTTAATCGGAAACGCAACCAAAATGGTATGCTACCAAATTTTTTACTTTTTGGTACAATCAAAGTACTAATCTGCAAAACTGGCTACAAAGGTAAAGTGTTGTGCCTCCTTTTCGCAACTATTCGGTTTTTGATTATTGCACAATGATTTAATTGTGACACGAACTAGTACAAAAATGTATCAGGTGAGTCTGTATTTTATTGAGTGGCAGAGATAAAAAAGAGTCGCATGCGGGTAAGTCTTTGTCAACTTGACCAAGCTATGTAACCCATGGTCTCAGATTTTGATGAAACTTAGACACTTTGCAGAGCAAGTCATTCTGAGAAAAATGATACCAATCTCAGCAAAATCGGTTCAGCGGTTTTCGGGATATGGCCATTTGAAAATGAGGTGTTTTCGCGTTCGCTCAAGCATGAAATTAGTGAAAAGTTGGTACAACAAATTTTAAACGTAAATAAAACATACACCATTAATGTTACAAACTTCAAATTTTGTGAGAACTTAAGTTTGGTTGAAGTCAACACATTTACAAACTTTCAACAATTTTGGTCATGGTTGAATGATTTTGAAGACTAGTTAACATTGTTGTGGAATTGAAATCAATCAACCGTGACGTAACTTCCAAGCACTATACTGAAAAAGGCCCCTCTTCAATTTTTTCGAGTAATACATCATTTGAAAGGTCTTGACTTCCCCTATACAGTGAAACAAAGATATCTTTGTGTATTTGAGAAAATCTAGGTGTAGTAAGTCGAAATGTAACATATACACAAAGTGGCTAAATTGATTGTTTTTATAATTGTTCAACAGTGCTTTGCTTCCCTTTTTTCCAATTATGCACAAAATATATACATTAGTAGACATAATAGGTAAGTTGAAAGCTTTGAATATCTTGCTTAGTCAATTAACCATACTAATTACTATGACTACTGAAAATCAAAGCAAAGATTATTGAAATTCAATGTGTAAAATGTTTTACTTGAAATTGGTTTTTAATGATTGTATAGTTTAATGCCAGAAGGAAATAAAACCAAGAATATCATACTAATAGAAAAGTGGCTCTTTTTACCTGGTCCAAAGATGCAATTTAATCAACAAAAAAGGTTATCGTGCTTTGAGAAATTTTAAGAAAAACATAACGATATATCACAAAATTTGTCAGCAAAAGCCAAAGGATAATTATATTGAACTCTCATTGCAGTTTTGAACCATGATAACTTTTGGGCTGCTTTTCAATTTATATTCAATTTTTCAATTTATAAGTCAAGAGAGCCGCAACAAGATTGGCGAAGTGTTTTGTTTGTGGGAAATGCAGTAAAGGAAGGAATGAAGTGGAAGGCCATGATGATGAGTTCTGCCATGGCATCGAAACAGTGACAGACTTCTGTTATCTGGGTGATCGGATAAATGGAAGTGGTGGATGTGAAGCAGCGGTGACAACAAGGGCAAGATTGGACTGGGCAAAGTTCAGGGAATGTGGGGAAATGTTGTATGGCAGAAAATTCTCACTAAGGATGAAAGGGAAAGTATATCGGAGCTGTGTGCGGCCTGCAATGCTATATGGTAGTGAGACATGGATATTGAGAGAGAGTGAACTGGCAATCCTGAGAAGAACGGAAAGGTCAATGGTGAGAGCAATGTGTGGGGTGAAAACGAGAAGGGAAAAAAGGACTGAAGAATTGTTGGATATGCTAGAGATGAGAGAGACCATAGACCAACTGGCAAGGGCAAATGGAGTAAGATGGTATGGACATGTGATAAGGAGGGAGGAAGGAAGTTTTCTTAGAAAGGCACTGGATCTAAAGGTGGATGGGAAGAGGAAACGCGGTCGTCCAAGAAGAACGTGGAAACAACAAGTGAAGGATGAATTTAAAAAAGTCGGACTGAAGGAGGAAGATGCAAGGGACAGGGTGAAATGGAGAAAAGGGATTAAAACAATTGCTGCGCGGAAACAATCGGCCACCCCCACTAGTGGGGAACAAACCGACGATGGATTATGATGATGATTCCCAATTTAAATAATTGGTTAAACTGGATATTAATGTATATATAATATATTCCAAAGCATATGTGTGACAGAAATTAATTATTTATTAGCTGATCTCCAATGAGTTTGAATTTGTTGCTAACATTGCATGGAAAATTGATATTGGTCTTGAGTAGTTGCAAGGGTTGGATTGTCTACAACACACAAAACATGTTCAAAAGGAATCCAACATACGTCTTTGGTTCTTGGCCAATGAAAAGATGGAGACGGTCCATTAGGGTGCAGAAAATTTACAAAGATGTCACCATTTTCTGTGTCAACTACCAAAGTTACTCCAACATAACCACTTTCCATCATACATGGCTGCTACAAAGTTACCTTGATTGATGCTTTTGTTGCTGTACTTGGTATCAAAGTTGAAAGTGTAATTATATGTGAGTTCATTGCTTATTCTTTTGATGCCAATTTTAGACTTGTCAACTGGTTCAAAGTAATGAAATCCTCTGGTTCCTTTTATTGTACTTGCTAGCTTCCACCTTTCTTCCAGACGTTTTCTTTCATTCGTCAAATCTTCCTTGAGAAGTTTGATGAAATGTATTGAAGGCAACTTTTCAGTGCAGTGATCCATCATTTCATCTAAAGTACCAATTTGATGATGTAGAGGTCTTCGTAAACTTTCCATAGCTATGGAATGCTTTACAGTGCCTCCAGTGCCATCGCAAGGTGACTTACCATGACTTGTGGCAAAGAAAGACCATGATGTTTCCAGGCCAAAATCATGTTTGTGCAGGCACAAATGAAATTTTCTTTGCCAACAAGCTAGCAAGTGCAATAAAAGGAACCAAAGGATTTCATTACTTTGAACCAGTTGACAAGTCTAAAATTGGCATCAAAAGAATAAGCAATGAACTCACATATAATTACACTTTCAACTTTGATACCAAGTACAGCAACAAAATCATCAATCAAGGTAACTTTGTAGCAGCCATATATGATGGAAAGTGGTTATGTTGGAGTAACTTTGGTAGTTGACACAGAAAATGGTGACATCTTTGTAAATTTTCTGCACCCTAATGGACCGTCTCCATCTTTTCATTGGCCAAGAACCAAAGACGTATGTTGGATTCCTTTTGAACATGTTTTGTGTGTTGTAGACCAGGGCTTCTCAAACTTTTCTGTTCTGCGACCCCATTTTGAAAAATATATTTCTATGCTACCCCATTATGGGGACATCCACGTTAATGACATTAAAACGGGGTTAGTTTTTTTGTCTCAATTTGTTTCGGTTCTTTTTGGCTTACTTTATAATTCTCTTTCTGAAGTAGTAAAACAATATCGAAAGGAGCATGAAAACAACAACAATGAAACATGAAAAAAGCAACGAATGAAAACAAGAAATAACAAACGAATAATCCGACCCTAATTAAGACTATAACAAAACAATACAAATGTACCCAATTCGTTACTTTTGGTCAGCAATGATAGCGTAGCATCAATTGTTACGATTGGTTATATTTTATCGTTCGACATTTCACACCGACGGTTGCGGTCAATTGACATCATGGCAAGACTACAACCTACCGGCACTAGACTAAATTAAACTATTTTATTACGACCCCAAAATTTCATTACGCGACCCCATTTGGGGTCGCGACCCATAGTTTGAGAAGCCCTGTTGTAGACAATCCAACCCTTGCAACTACTCAAGACCAATATCAATTTTCCATGCAATGTTAGCAACAAATTCAAACTCATTGGAGATCAGCTAATAATTAATTAATTTCTGTCACACATATGCTTTGGAATATATTATATATACATTAATATCCAGTTTAACCAATTATTTAAATTGGGAATATAAATTGAAAAGCAGCCCAAAAGTTATCATGGTTCAAAACTGCAATGAGAGTTCAATATAATTATCCTTTGGCTTTTGCTGACAAATTTTGTGATATATCGTTATGTTTTTCTTAAAATTTCTCAAAGCACGATAACCTTTTTTGTTGATTAAATTGCATCTTTGGACCAGGTAAAAAGAGCCACTTTTCTATTAGTATTCTTGGTTTTATTTCCTTCTAGAATTAAACCATACAATCATTAAAAACCAATTTCAAGTGAAACATTTTACACATTGAATTTCAATAATCTTTGCTTTGATTTTCAGTAGTCATAGTAATTAGTATGGTTAATTGACTAAGCAAGATATTCAAAGCTTTCAACTTACCTATTATGTCTACTAATGTATATATTTTGTGCATAATTGGAAAAAAGGGAAGCAAAGCACTGTTGAACAATTATAAAAACAATCAATTTAGCCACTTTGTGTGTATGGTACATTTCGACTTACTACACCTAGATTTTCTCAAATACACAAAGATATCTTTGTTTCACTGTATAGGGGAAGTTAAGACCTTTCATATGATGTATTACTCGAAAAAATTGAAGAGGGGCCTTTTTCAGTATAGTGCTTGGAAGTTACGTCACGGTTGATTGATTTCAATTCCACAACAATATTAACTTGTCTTCAAAATCATTCAACCATGACCAAAATTGTTGAAAGTTTGTAAATGTGTTGACTTCAAGCAAACTTAAGTTCTCACAAAATTTGAAGTTTGTAACATTAATGGTGTATGTTTTATTTACGTTTAAAATTTGTTGTACCAACTTTTCACTAATTTCATGCTTGAGCGAACGCAAAAACACCTCATTTTCAAATGGCCATATCCCGAAAACCGCTGAGCCGATTTTTCTGAGATTGGTATCATTTTTCTCAGAATGACTTGCTCTGCAAAGTGTCTAAGTTTCATCAAAATCTGACACCATGGGTTACATTTTCCCTTTTTTCTGGTCAAGTTGACAAAGACTTACCCATGCGGCTCCAGAGCCGCAGGTTGCCGACCGCTGGTCTATCTCAACCACTCAATAAAATACAGACGAAGTTGCCGAATTGATGCCGTCAACCTGGCATGCACGTATGACTATGCGACTGCGTCCTCACCCAGCGCTAAATGGGATTATTCGGTGCAGCGGATTTAGAGACAGACTTTTTCATGTCTGCACCCAGCTCTAAATTGGACAAATGGAAATAGTACCCATAGAGCTGCACCCATCGGACATAGTAGGCTTATAGTAGCAAGTATTATATGGTACATACTCTTCTCTCCCAGTCAAACGGTAAAGCTTTTTTCCCTGTAGGTAAGTTTTCAAGCTTCACTTCATTTGCCAATGGGCCTCCTTTCACCTAAGAAAAACATAGGTGCAGTTGTTAGATCATCCCAACCATGCTAGTAATAATCGATATTCACATGCTGATCCATAAATAACGTAGGCTACATATATTTTATATGTATAACATATATAATAGACTTTGATAAACTCTTTCCTTTTAAATCTAAGTTTAGATGTCAACTAAAAAAATATCTTTTCTATGCATCACATAGGGGTGTTCAATTTCGATTATTTGAATATTCGAAATTCAATTTGTTTTCGATTTTCTAATTTCGAATATATATTACAACTATTCACCAAACTGCAAAATGTGATTTTATTGAAAGAAACAACATGAAAATTCGCTAGAAAATGCAAAAAAAAAGCCATGAAAATTTGCAAAAAAAGAACACAAAATAACGTCTACAGCTCCAGGCCAATGTTGGTGTTTATGAACACAAGCTGATCGACATGGTCACCCGTCAGTCGGGATCTCAGCTTCATGACGGTCAGGCCAGCTTTTGAAAACGATCGCTTCACTGGAGCCGAGGTCGCTGGGATCCCAAACACTTCAAGTTCATCTTCACAGTGAGCGATTCACTGCCGCGACATTTCACTGCAGAGTGCAGAGGTTTCGACTCAAAAGCGACATCGAGTACGTTTGCAAGCGCATAAAGCTAAACGCACGCTCCGTCTACATAGCAAATTATGTTGTTTTTGGATGCATTTAACATCTGATGACATTGAATCGACACAAAATGGTAGACGTTTGCTATGTCCCAGGCAGCAAAATCAGTCATTTTTACATTGATTCAACGTCTGCAGACATTAAATCAATGTAAAAATGACAGGTTTTGTTGTCTGGTGTTGGATTGTAGCATCGCAACTCGTTCATAGTGATTATTTATCGCAAAGCTGTTGCGGTTTGCATTCAAAAAGTGTTTTTCTGCTGCCGATCGCTAGTTCATCTATTGTTTTATGTATCAATATTCAATACAGCATAAAAAGTTGCCCCCACACAGAAATATGCGTGGGGGCCTGGCACCCACGCAGGCCCGTAGCCAGCCAGGGGCCTGGGGGACCTTGCCCCCCTGAAAAAAAATTTGCTCCCTCTTGTCAAAATCTCAACATTCTCGAGCAACAGCTACAATTATAATGATTTTGCCCATTTACATTTTTTTGCCCTCTTCCCCCTGAAAAAAAGTTGCCCCCCCCTTGCTCTGCGGTCTGGCTACGGCCCTGCCCCCATGGCTTAGGCGCCTATGGATTCGGTAAAAAATGGATAAAACTGCGACAAAGCTCAGCCTACACTTTCTGCTATTGCACAACCTAGCTATCTTCATTCTTGAGAGAAATTTGGCATTAAAAATGCCAACCTGGCATCCCTGGTGCAAGACTGGCCGTTGGACCCGCGAGAGCGTGTGGTAGTCACGTGATCGACGATGCGCATGCGTCAAAGTCTTTTTTTGCTTGCAAAATGCGACAAGACAGATTTCGCGCCACTCGCGTTACTTTCAACCGCGTTCAGCCGAAAGGGCTGCTATAATTTCGAATATGTCTGATACGAAAAACGAATTTTGAATATCATCTTAATCGAATATCGAAATTGAACACCCCTAGCATCACAAAAGCATTTTCTGAAGATCATTCCCGGCAGTTGTGCACACTTGCTGAGGCTTTGAACAACTGGCACAAGAAGATCACTAAGGTTGAAAGTATAAATCTTCTTAAAGTGTTGTTGACTTGTTGCTAATAATTAATTCCATTAACGGGGTAGTTCAGTTCAGTTTATTGTACAGCTAAATGGAGTTCACGGTAGCTTACAGCTAAATGGAGTTCTCCGGAACCATGAAATGCACAGTTCAACTGAAGATGTTAAGACTTGAATTGGTGCTTGTTTGGGGTGATTCTTCTTTTTCAGAGCCAGGTTTGATAATGGAATAGACACACACAATGTAAGGTCATTAGGGCACATTTTCGTACCTATGTACTGTAATAACTTTTGAGGCTTTGCTGCAAATGTAGTATATAATGTATTAAAAAAGTCCATTTTGGAAAATTACAACAAAAATGAAATGCACAAATAAACAACAAATCTTACCTGAGAATTTTCTCTGTAGTCAAAACTATCTGGTCTATTTCTATGAAATTTATTTGTTTCCGCATCTTTCAAAGCATAAAGATAATACACAATAGATATACATGATAATCCTATTAAGATCTTTGCAACATTTCTTGCTTTTCTTCGCATTGTTTAAATACTAAACGCAGTTTGTAATACCAACATACAGTTCTATAACAAAACAAAAAAACTATTAGGAAGTGGGTATTTTTCCACACTTAATGCCATGGTTACAATCAGGTATTGCCAGAGTTAGGAAGGGTTAAGGTAAGGGTTAGAGTTAGGAATAAGGTTAGGATTTTGATCTTTGCCCAGGACTAAACAAATTTCCAAAATACAAGTTTTTGTTTTCAACAGCAGAACAGCTTTAAACTTTTATCAAATTAGGGCAGAATTCCTTATCTGGCAACACTATTGAGGCTATTATTACACTATATAGTGTAAATATAGCCAAAGCCTATATATATATTATAATTATTTGATTAAATCAAATATAGTTATTAGCCTACTATCTAAACCTTTGACAGCCTGTTTCACTTAAAAGGAGGATCATCAGAAATATTGAGATGGTGTTACGTTCTAGGGAGCTGGTATACAAGTCCCCCCTCCCCTTGGTAACTCATGACAAAGACAGGACTAAACCAAACATATAGGGTGAAACTACTTTACCTTTGCTTTACTGTAGTCTGTAACTCGCACACTTCAATCCACATGCTTTGGTCAATTCCTCTTTGTCATGAATTGCCAAGGGGGAGGGGACTTGTATACCAGCTCCTGTTCCAGATAGCAAATCAGTCGTTTTTGTCGCTTCTACCTTTTTCTCGACCTTTGCTATTTTGACGTGTATTATTTTTGCCATGATGGCCAACAATAAAAACTACTCAACTGCGGCCTCAACAATCAACAACTCACTTTTGTGTTGCCAGATCTCCAATATGACATTTCCCTGGAAAGGTTATAAAACACACATTTTGCGCGAATTTGTCTAACTTCATCATCATAGTCCCACTTTGGTTTTGTTCCCACTGGTAGAGTGTCGCTAGTTGAAAAGCATGATTGTATTTTTGAGAGCCAAAGCAATATTTTGTAATAAGAGTAGACTGCCGCTAATTCCTGAGGAATGTCAAAACATGCTCTACAACATACTGAGGAGACCTCGGTGCAACGTAAAAATTGAGTTCCGTTTTCAACGTTAGCCATGCTGGTCTTAGGGTAGATGAAAAGAATCAGTGCCGTTAAAACAGACGTTATGTCAAAGATTTGTCACGTGTTAACGAAAAGGCGATCACACAAAGGCTGTGCTTTGGAAAATGATAATTGTAAGTGATTTAAGAGCTACCGGTAGCCTATGCGAAAAGTTTGTAAATATAAATTACCAGATAGACTTTTCTAAAAAAATTTAAATACAGGATTATACCTCCGATTCTAATGACCTGTCCAGTGTCCAAATTAGTCTTCAAATATTAAAGTTTAATTCTGAATAAAAAAAAAAACTTATCTAGCCTACATCGTCGCTGGAGATAGGGGGCGGCAGTCGTTTCCTTCTGCAAAAAAAAGTACTGTTTTCTCTGCTTTTGAAAGACACGTGGGACGTGGCCAAATAGCCCAGGCTAGGCTACATCGGTTCCTTGTATCGACTGTAAGGCATTTCCCAGGTTACCAGTTCCAAGTTTCTTTGATTACGGTTTGGGTTATGACTAGGCTAGGGGTTAGGGTTAAAAGTATGGTTCGACAACCCTTGAAAATATTTGAAAATTGCCGACAATTTTCAACAACTGCCAGATCTACGAGTTTTGCCTGTAAAACTGGGCTAGTTTTGCTTCCCAATTACGGAAATTATTAGCACTTAATGGTGAGTTGGGCAGTGATGTACACGCATACAAAAAATATTGACGCCGCCAGCGTAAACGTTCCAAAAACCATACGCCGTATGCGTCAACGCAACTTGTAAAAAATGTTGGCGGCGTCAGCGTTTTAGCGCATACACTAGCGTAAACTAGTTTTGTTTGCTAGGTGCCAAACATTTACACGGTATAAACCACTCGCAACGAACAAGTTTTATTTTGAATTTCCACGAAGAAACACAAGCATCTGAAAGTGTTTATCTGACATTTTGCTGTGTTTTGGTTTCCAATATGTGTTTGCCCATTGAAAACATTTATTCAACTGCAGCGCTGGAGCTGGAAGGTATTGGCGTGTTGTAGCGAAAATAATACATTAACAAGTATGCGTTGACGCTATGCGCTAAAAAACCGCGAAAACTTTACGGCGTAGCCTCAAGCGCAAACTATCCAAAAAAATGTGGCCGCAATGGTGAGTTAATTATGAGTTGGGGTAGGTATGGTTGAATTCTTTCATTTCCTATTATTTGGAATCGAATAAATACTAATTTTACTTGAAAACATCCTGCAAATACTGACAATCCCGACATTGGTCTAGTCTAGTCATCCCAAACACCAGGCAACGTCATCTCCGTTTGCAAGGTAAACTTTTACGGATGTCAAGAAACTGTAATATCAATTTAGAAGTGGACTGCTTTAAAATGACATAACATTAGGCTGCAACTTAGCAAAAATAATTCAATAAAATTTTATTTCTTAACAACAGCTGCACTTTTTTAAAAAGCAGAAAATTAATTGGCTATGAACAACATTCAAACTAAAATAAACGACAAACTGCTATGCAATCGCAACTAGGCTACGTGACAAAAAGCAATATAGATTATAAAATACATTGACAGTATAGTTTAAAGTTGAGACAACAGAAATGCTAACGTGACGTCACAAAATACGTTATTATTAGGGCCCGCAAAAGTCAATAAAGTCAAAAATTTTTAAGGATCTCGTCTGTCCACGAATCAAAGAAGAAAGTTGTTTTCAGCACCTAGGGGACTATTTCTAAGAAGTTTATAGGTCAACATAAAGTCAAAATTTTCATAAAGTCAAAATTTGTCAAATTATGGCTTTTGACAAACTTCCTGTGTTTCTTGAGAGTAATTTTTGTCAAAATCCTCGTAGAATCATTGTAAATCAAGAACTGCGACATAATTAAACCATAAAAGCAGGAAATATATCACAATGCCCACTTGGATCAGCAGTAACTTTTATCGCAAATTGTCCATTGTTTATTCATTGTTACGTATTTAAATAATTCTTATAAAACAATCCCTCTTCACAAACGTGTTTTTTTCGAAGATCAACAGTTTGGATTTTAGGAATAGCCAACTGACATTCTGTAATACAAAAATGCCTAAGCAAGCTAAATCGTATTCAGCAAAAGTTAGACAGATTTGTCGAGATTTTCCTGGTGAATTTAATGCAACTCCCGGGGGTGATTTAAGGTGCAATTTTTGCGAGTTTATAGTGAAGTGCGAGAAAATGTATTTTGTTGAAAACCACAGGAAAAGTAAACGCCATCAAGCTGGTTTGGAGCAACAACAAGCATCGCAATCAAGGCAAACTTTTACTGAACAAGCCCCTTTTATTGAACACGTTTGGGTTTGAAATCGACAAGATATTATGTTTGAGTAGGCTAACTGGTATCAATTCAAGGAAGAACTGTGGCATCTACAAACAAGCAATTTCGTTAGGTCAAAATAAAGTCAAAACATTTTTTTTAGGTCAAAATAAAAATGGCCCTAGTTATTATATTACAATAGGATATGAAACACAAACAATCAGTCGATGCAAACAAATTTTACAACAATTCATACTTTTTATGCTTAATTTTTCAATGCTTTTTCCAATTGTTTGTGGAAAGAATAACGTCAAACCCTTGGCTGTGGTACGCTACAAATGGTAGGCTGAATTTAAATAATGTGGTTTAAATTCATATCTTTTTGCTGGCAGTGTATGTTAGCCTACATGGCATTAAACTGGAAAACAGCCTAAAGAATTTGTTACCGACCTATGTTCAGAAACTACAAGCATCCTTAACCAAAGTATTGCACACAAAAGAAATAAAAGATGTTTTGTGGCAAGTGTGAAGATAAATGTTGACCTTTGGACAAAAAATCTAGTGTTAGTTTACACTTTAGTAGCCTACTAGTGTAATGTTACGCAATGTTACGTTACGCAACAGACGTTTTAACGTAAGTGATACGCTTATGTAACTTAGGTTAATAAAAAATTTGCACCGACAGAATTGGCATTCAAGGCACGTAAGTAAATGATGTCACAGAGAAAATACATAGGCCTAGACACCATGTGAAAGTGCATACAAGCAGTTTTTAAAATATAACACTTGGTGAATCAAATATGGCAAAACAAAGATACATTCTTTCGGAGATGAATTGAAACTTGAATTATATAATTACCGCTTTCCAAACCACATGAAAAGCAACACGACGCAGTGTTGAAAAATGTAGGCTATAAATTTATTTTGCCAAAAACTTCAAGTAAACAAGTAGCCTACCTACATTGGTAGTTTGTTCCAACGTTACTTTACAATGGGCAGTCACGCATGAACGTCGAAAGCATATTATGTTACGTCAGTGGGGCTAGATTTAAGTGGACTTTTCATAAAAGAAACAAAACAACAATAAGATTCAACATATTTAAAAAGGAACTGAATAAGAAAACGACTTCGAATCAGATTGAAGTCTGTTTTATTGCAACTGAATTCAGGAAGAAAAATATTAAAAAGCAATTTATGTGTGTAACAATCGAGATGCCGAGGCTGTAAAGGCCAGCAATAACCGTCCCTCAGATAAGAAATCAGCCGTTTTTTACATTGATTCAATGTCTGCAGACGGGTTGCCTATGTTATTTTAGCAATCAAGTAGCGGTGTTCAAAAAACACACTAAGTTTAACAGAAATTGTCGAAATGACATCACTTTTCTCGGACGTAATTTTTGTCCGATTCTTGGGGTGCAAGGTGGTATTCACTTTCTAATGATTCAAAGTCTGGGTCTGTTTTTCCTCCAGCAAGGAATCTCTGTTTCACCTCGTCCTTTTTTCCTAATTTTGGGGCACTGCAACAAAAAGCTATGTTAAGCTATGCAAGGCAGATTGCAACCAGTGTTAACAGTTGATCAATAACTTATCTAAACCAGTTGTTCTTAACAGCCGGTCCACGGACCAGAAACGGTCCGTGGCACCTTTTGTGTCAAAACGTTGGCTTAGTTTGTTTAGTTTGAAAGAGCTTCGGTGGAGAGTTTGTCTTGTTGAACCATAGGCATACGAAGCCAAGCAATGTGATCAAGTTGAACATATTCAAGTTTATTACATTCACAGAAAGACAAAACTACGCAACAAATTAAGTATCGAACGTTTTGACAACGCAAGATGTCCTCTTCGGGAATAACATACAATTTAAATACATCTGAATAAAATACAATGGCTTACTGAATCTATAAACAGAAAAAACAAAAACTGCACAGTACTTCTGACTAACTTCTGACTCACAGTACTTCTCAAACTCAACGATATGAGTTCTACGAGAATCAAATGTAACTGCATCAAAAGTTGTTGAACAGATCACATAATGTGGTAGAAAGACAAGGTGCGAACTCTTATTTTAAAATACAGAGAGCAAGAAAGATGAGCCGCAAGCATACAATTGTCTGTTCAAAGGTGAGTTTGTTCAGTTTGCTCAATGAATCACTTTTCGCTTCTTTGTTTTGGCATTTTCTTAGTGTCTGCAGGCTATGTATGTGTGTGTGTGTGTGTGTGTGTGTGTGTGTGTGTGTGTGTGTGTGTGTGTGTGTGTGTGTGTGTGTATGTATGTATGTATGTATGTATACTGTTATGCCATTTCTAATATGCTCCTTTGAGGTTAGGCTTATGCCAATCTTACTTCTAACACCGATGTTGTTCAAACTGATCGTACAAACACACAGTACACACATCATTGTATTTCGTTGGCCGTGTCAGCTAAACATGTACCTTGCCAGCGAAGCTACCACCCGCACTACTATCCATGTCTGTTCACAACCATATAATTTTGCTACGTTTTCACGTTCACTGGCATACTACGGTATACCGAGTACTGTAGATAATGTTGCACGTTAACCCCGGATAAGTAAACGACAAAAAATAAGAGAATAACATTCTCTTTACGTTAAATAGATGTTATTTTGATGACAAAAGCTGCTCAGTTATCGCGCAAGCAGTTGTTATTCCAAAGACACAATGCATCAGTTATAACTGAAGTGTTCGATGCAGCAAGAAGAGTTGACATTGACATAAAAGTCAAAATCTAACAAGTTGTGCGCTATCTAAAGATTCATACCAGGCAAAGGTCAAGAGCAAACTCAGAATAGAATATTGTTATATTGATTGAATAGCGGCGGAGTCAAAGCAAAATTGAGTCTTTTTCTTTTAAAAATTTCCAGCAACTTTTTCACACCAAGTCTCACCTGACACCAACAGCTTTTAGCTTAGCGCTCCATTGGTTGACTCTGGATAGAAGAAAGTGTTTGTCTTTTCCTTCCTGAAGAAGAAAAATGCATCAGTGATAATAGTCAAAAATGCGAATAAGGTGGTTGTATGAAATATCACCAACACATGTTAACTTTACGCTTGATAACGCAACAACAACAACAACAACGTGAAATGCTTCACAGTATCTTCATAATCCAGTAGTACCGAAAAATAAAAGTGAAATTTTTATTTTTTTAAAGTGTAGTCCAACCAACACAGAATATTTAGCAGTCAAAAAATTTGTTTAAATTTACAACATTGGGCTAGAAAGGGTAAATTGAGAGTATTATTTTATATGATTTTCTTCACAAATATTCATTTTACTCTACCAAAGTCATGCACTTCTCAAAAATCTTTGTTGTGTATATACAACATTGAGAGCTACTGGGTTTTAAACGTTTTTATCACGTTACGTTAAAAATTATTAAAAGGTTTTCATTATGGGAAAAACGTAAATACGTTTTGGGTTGCTCGATAGAAGATAACCGCTGATGAGATAACCGCTTTTTCATAGGAATAATCCCTTATTCCTGTAAATTGTAAAAAATATGCCTACAATCAACACTGGAAAGTGTAACAAGGAAAATGAACCCTTCACCATTAACCGCTGATGAGATAACCGCTGCTCTCCCAAAGGTCGTTTCAGTGAATAAAGTGGATATTGAAAGAGGAAGTAATTCCAGGGTAGTCAGTAAACATTCCACAATAAATTAGTAACTTAAATAAAGACACTCAAGTTTGGAAAGATTTATACATAGAGCTGTCGTCACCGTAAAGGCGACTTCATCAGTATTTTTATTCAAAAGGAAATCCAAATTGAGAATGAAATTTTGAATTTAATTCAAATTGAGAATGGATATCGCTACCAAACTATCACTACAATATTTGGTCTCCATTTGGGGGTCTTAATCGGGGCTTTTGTGGCATTGGATGGAAGTAGTCCATTGTAATTCTGAGGTTTTTTTTGCAGATTAAATTAAGGTTATAATGTTTAATATCTTTTCAGGCATTACCGATGTATTGTTTTTGCATGTTTTTAAGATCCTTTTGATAATCCCCCTTTTAAGGGTGAAACTGTAGTGTGGAGGTTTTAGAAAGCAATAACTATATTTGATGTAATTTTCTCTGCTTGGATTTTTTGCTTGGCATCGAGCACTTTTTGTAGTATTAATAGTATTTATTGTTTGGTTTTGACACATATTCTTGCCATCTGATAAATGCAACTTTGTGCACAAAGAGAAAAATTTTATGTCCCGTTCTTGTATCAAGTTACATAAAACAACAAGACAGTCAACTTGGCCTTACCAGTGTCAGTTGGATTTTGAGCACGGAGATCATCTCCCTATTAGCGAGAGCCAGTGTGAAATAATAATGGAGGATCAAGCTGAAGGAAAATAGAAGATGTAAGTCATATCAGAGTTTAAAGCGACAAACAGATCTAAATTTAAAACAAAAACAAGCAACTCTCGTCATACGAATGCTTTTTCTTTCCCTAACAAGCTATTCCCCATTCTTTCAACCTCGAGGTTAGGTGTTGGAAAGTGGACACATGTCAAGGAAGATTAACATGGCTAGCAGTTTTTGTTCCGAGCAGTCTTACGCTGTAACAAGCATTAAGGTAAAAGTACACAAAAAAAAACTTTTAGAATTCCAATAGTAAAACTCAGGTACAGAACCTCTGCGGTTATGATGATATTGAAGAAAGTTCATTCTCACCTTAATATTAAAATTATAAAAACAGAAAAGCCAGGAGTGCCGAGAAACCAGAATGTCTGTTGAGCCAACATAGGAAGCTTTTCCATGGAGGCAGTGATAACGTAAAACATTCTGGGAAGAAGACGGAACGGTCCGCAATCCTTGCTTGGCTCCATTCTGGTCATAGATAAGAATACAAAAGCAGCTTATAGATATTTTGATGGCGTAATGCGTAAGTATAGTAAAGAACATTCGGTCTATAACACTCTATCACAGCCATCTGGCAACACAAAATCTGGGTCTCTGATAAACCTTATTGACCAACAAAGTAGCCGCCCGTACAAGAAACTCAAAACAACAAGCCATGCCATACCATACGTATACCACACGTATTACGTAACAATGTATATTGTATATGTTTGATACATGCAGCCTTGTGAGATTATGACGATATATCAGTGGCAAGACTTCAAGAATCTGAGTTGTAGTTCAAGTAAAGCTGGGCTACAGTCGCTCATAGTCAAACATGCGAAATAGCCCCTAGAAAAACTTTAACATAGTTTTAAGCTTCAAATGTAGGGTAATGATTTGCTGTGATTGACAGCGATACTAAATGATTTTAATGTAAGTCCACTGGTAAACCAACCTCAACAATATGCTCGGCTGTGCGATTAAACATGCATAATATGTGAAATACACAGCGCTTTAGCCTACATACAGTCGCATACCATTACGAGTTTTTAATATAAGTTTCGAGGACATTTGGAAAGCTGAAGATGTTTCGTGAACGAATTCCAAGCTCAGCTTTTCAAATACGTACATTCCCACACCAATGGCCACTGGAAAAGCAGCAACTAGGAATCCAAACAGTAGAATCAGATAGTAGAAAGTTCCTGTCTTGCAAGCCTGGTAGGCTTTCGAACCAGGCCGGCAATTGTAGAGAAGTGTCAGTTTCTTTAAGTAGAAGAAAATGAAAAACTGTAAAATGACCATCACTGGCAACAAAGGGGCATAAAAAGAGCCAATCCTGAAACAAAAGTAAAAAAAAACATTCAAAACTAGTAATAATAATGTGCGGCGATGATACAAAATATTCGCTTTGAAAAACTGCTCAAGCTTTGAACGAGGAACAGCAAAACATCAAATAGCACTGCTGCTGGAATTGATCCAAGAAGATCAGCCAATCACAGAATGAAGTAACTCACCAACCCACGGTCTGTATATAGACCAGGTCAAGCACATTGGCAGGGATTGAAAATTCTTGTTGCCCCAACCGCTCGGAAAAACCGTAGCACTCTAAGTGGGTTACGATCAACCTGAGATTCAAACAACAGTGATGAATTTTTGTCATAAAAAAAACAGGCTTTCCCAAGCAATACGTGAAATGTTTCTCTTTAAATTTCTGTTTGTGTTCTGGTAAATAAAAAAAATGTTTTGCTTTATTGGGAAAAAAGCGATATTTTATCCGCTTTAAACTCATGTTACAAATCAAAATGAAGGGATTGAAGAAGTCGGTCAACTAAAACAAGAGCAAACAATTCAACGAAGCCCAACATACAAGTTACAACAGAGATTGTCATGTCTGACATTTAGGCTGATTATAGATTTCGCTCTAGCATACAAATATAGAACATTCATAACCAACCAACAACGGTAGAGGCAACCAACGATTACGTCACAAAGCAACGTCACAACAACCAACGATTACGTCACAAAGCAGCCTAAGCAAAACCATTCGTTTATAAATCTTGTTGTTCATTCTGATTTCTTACCGCATATCCAAAAAGCTGACATTTTTGTACGCTTTGCTGGTGGCTTGCTTTCCACTAAAAACCTTAAATCACTTTAAAACCAATCTCACTCTTCTTATATAACATTATTATGCAAAAAAAAACAAAAAACAAAACGTAACCCTTCTTTATAGTGTTGCGGATAAACAAAAAGCGGATGTAGTTTCGCATCCCTATGATCTACATTCCCTGGTCTTACTATGTGGAGTGAACAGTGTCAGTTTCGAAAAACCTCCTTCACGACGGTTATACGATGCAGCCCAGTCAATAAATCGCCTCTTTTTCGCATTGATCAAACGTGTGTAGACGTTTCACCAATGCAAAAAATGGTTTGGTTGGTTTGGTTTTGAATCTTTATCCTCGGACTGACAAAGCCTTGATAGGTTTTATTCCTGGTAGTTTCGCATACTTGTAGAGGCTCTTGACGCATGGCTGGTTACCGAGATTGACAGAGTGAAGTTTCCGATTGCTGAAGTGTTGTTGACGGAGAATTATTCCATTCACTAGGTGCCGCTGAATGGAGAGCAGTCATGAAATGCGTTGCTCAAGCGCACACCCCGAGAGTCGAACCAGTGCCGAGTGATCTTGAGCCGGGCGCGTAACCGCTGAGCTATCGGGCTATGTTGAAGTATGATCAACAAGGAGGAACTCACGTTCTAGGGAATTCCACTATGAAGGTCAGTCCGAGGACGATGAAGAAGTTAAGTAGCGCCAGCTTGTACATCTCCTGTCCCAGGTGCGTCTCCCAACACTGCAAGCATAAAGAAACGTCGTGTTTTCGCAAACAGACAAAGCACGCAGAACAAAGATCTTTTAATACAATCCATTGGTTTGAATTGGTAAACACAACTTATTTAAAGGTATTGATTTACAGTAGTTCGACCTCTGCAAGCGCTAAGGGTTGGATGCACAACAGCGGATTCTATAAGCGGCTGATTAGGCTAAACATTTGGTTAAATCAATCTGTGGATCAGTAATCGGCAGTACCAAAAAGCGGATTACGGTTGATGTACAAAAAAGTTGTCTGTAAAAGAAGTTACTTTAGCATGAAATTTGCTTAATCGATGAATATGATCCACTGTTAATGCATCATAAGGAGCAACACCAGTCATAAGGAGCAACATAAGTCAAAGGAAAGTGTACAGTTGGAGTAACACCTCTAGAAAATCGTGTCAGTGCATCATAGTTGATGGTAAAACTTTGATGAACCGGATGTAACAGTCTTCTACTCTCCCACACAACTTTACGTTTTTCTTTCCTCTAATCCCTTCCAAAAAATAAAACAAACCAAGTTGTTTTTTTATTCTTCTTCTTCCAAGTAATCTCCATTTTATTACTTAGTAAGCTCTCATGCAAAAAATGAATTACAAACATTGCAAATCCCACCCTTGCTTTCTTACAGCCACTACAACCAGTTCCCCAGTGCTCCATGGTTATGGATTTTTTTTTTAGGAAATTGAATAAAAATATTATGTGTTGTTTACCACGGGAGCACGTATCCCATGAAAGTGCATCACCAATGCACCCACGATAATATCCTTGCATCCCTTGTGTCACAACATCATCATTATGATTATGTGTCACAATATTATCGTTATGATTATGTGGTCACAAGATTATCATCATGGTTATGTGTCACATGAGTATAATTTGTCTTTATGTCTCGAATCTACGCTCAACCAAACGTTTGCAGACGTTGAAGCAATGTAAAATACGGTTGATTTGCCATCTGGGTATTTACCTCCACTCCAATGCAGATGTTACAGATAGGGTTAAACACGTTAACGTTGTTAGTATCGCAGTTGGTTTGCACATAAACGGCAACATACAGGAAAACGATTGACACCAGTCTCAGCAAAACCGCTCTGAAAGGTAGTGTTCAACTTATTAATTGATGAAATAGAGAAGGAATTACGGAACAAATTTTTTGTGTAATTACATCATCAATTTGATTACTCCATTCTTACATTAACGAAGTCAATTTCACGAAATACGTCTCCTGAGTAATCACACTTTCATTAAAACTGTTAATCAAAAGGAAATTTTAATCGTTTAAAATGATCAACTTTTCGTCTATTTGTGTTGCTTATGCAAGAAGAGCTTGTTGAGTGACTTACCTTATCAATGTGATGCGGATGGTGACCTCCGGAGTGTACTCCTCAAAAGTGACGAGGACCTCAAAGAGCAAGGGAGCGATAAAGTTTAAGAAGGTTATGAACAGTGACGTCATATAAGTGACTAACAAATCAACAAAGAAGCTGTTGTTTTTTGAGGTGTTTTGAAGAGAATATTGAGCCGCAAAGAAGATGCCCACCAAAGCACCCACAAGAAAGACCACAACGATGAGGTTTACAATAATCCTTTGGGAGTACAAGATAAACCTCTCCTTCTTCGTTCTGTTTTTGTGTTTCTCTTGATTGCGTTCTTCTTCAATGGCGGTCTGCAATCAAAAGATGACGTCATAAAATGTCGTCTTTAGATGATATCATTGTCATCGCTTTTAGCTATTATTATCAATCATTATCAAAATAAGTTTCTCCTAATGTCGTCATGAAATGACGTAATTATCATCACTCTGAAAAGAATGACGTCAAGTATGCATAACAAGTGAAAGAGGCCGTCAATTTTATTTATTATGAGTTATGTTTAAGCAAAATCAGTCAAGTTGGTAGCACAACATTTAAATCAGTTGATATTAAAATTAGCCACAAAACTTCAACGTTAAGTTGCAGCAAATAGACAAAATAAGATATAGACGGTATGAAGCCCGAAGTGGTCTCTCTTGGAGCCAAGTGGGATTTGTGGCACTTTGAAAAGCTATTTCGGAGGCCCAGCTCGTATTTGCCAAATTGCTGCAAGGGAATGAACAGAACACAATCAGAACAAAGGTGAAACAACAACAAACAAAATCTATCACCTTTTGATGAATCGCTCTTATTGCAAGTAGCCGTACACATACAAATATATATTCCAAGGATAAATCATATAGTAATTGCAAACGAAGTGCTCAATGCAGCTAGCAGAGCTAATACAATTACAGAAAAACTAAACTGGCTAAGCCATGCGCTACCTAAACTTTCATGCTAGGTGGACTGGCAATCATCAGGTGGAACACATATTCAAATAGAATATTGATATATATACTGTATTATTCTGGCATAAAACCTTAAATAGCGCATGACTTAGCTATTCAAGTTCTCCTGTAATCATATGCAAATACAAAAGTGTTTTTTTACTTGAGTGGTCGTGAAGAATTGGTCTCGCAGCCACAATAACTTTCTATTATGACGTTGATCCAACATTAGCTTTGATTTAAACTAAGCAATGGTTTCCAGCTGAAGCTGCTTTTGGCCAGGATACTCCAAACCACTCAAGGCATCTTTTATTAATCTTACGTTTACATTGATACTGTGTTGGGAGACGTCAAAACGATTCAACAAATGTGAATTAATCACTGCTTGGTTAATAGTAGGCTACAATATTAGAACAGATTCTTCTTTCTTATCTTCCCGGTAACTTTCCACAAAATAACGTATCCACCGCAACATCAGGGTTTCGTGAAAATTTCAAACAACTCCAGACATTAAATAACTTTGTCAACGGTTCGTAGCTAACCAAATATGTCCTTTTAACATTGGTTCAACGTCTACAGACAACGATCTATAGTCTATAACGATAAATAGAAATCGTCTATAGTCTAATGAAAAAAAGGGGGTTTAGATTTAGCCTAAATCTACACAAAAGCATTGAAGAATATCATTAACAAAATCATCAAAAAATAAAAATAAATGAAATATTAAACAAGGTTTAATACTCGTGTGAAAATAAATTCCTGTGTATTAAACAAGGTTTGTGTTAAAGATGATAAAGTATTGAGTATATAGGTAGACCATAAAACACCAATCTTTACTAGAAGACACGCAAAAAAGGCCCGAAAAATTCAAAAAGCAAAATAATAGATAAGAGAAATAAACGCTGGTATGTACAATAGCGTTGACATGTATTGCAATCCGCGATAGATACAGCGCTGATAGATACAGCTGATAGAGCTTGATGGACGCCACAGTTTTCAAATGTTTTTAATGTTAAAAGCCAAACTGCTAAAGTTTTCAAAAGAAAATTTGTGTCGGAACTCTTTCACATGAAGATAGACTGGCTCGGCTCACAGACGACAAAGAGAAATCCTGAAGCTGTTTTTGTGCTTGCATAGCACTTACTGGGATGGTGCAAGGTTAACGAACAAAGGGACGACAAAAAATGAAATGCTTTGACAATATCAAGCAAATTACCGGAATAAAAAATATGCCAGAAGTACTAGCAAAAACAAACAGAGCAAAATGGAGAGAGTTTATACGGGGGACCACAGCTGATCAAATATGATTAATCTGTTGAAGAAGGTAGCACTTACCATTATCTCGTATTTTAAATGTCCATGTTTCCAATCAGCAGCCCGTTTGTCAGTGAAGCAATAGTCCCACCCACAGAACACCTTGTTGACATAAGCGGTTGCCTGGTCACTATTGGATGTGGAGCTCTTAAGACCTTCGGCAGCCCTGGAAACAACAGTGTAACATTGTGGATTGAACAGTCAAACTTCAAGGTCGATAATAATTATCGATTTATGACGTCATCGATTCAACTTGAAGGTTGCGATTTCCTGGGTCCATCAGTGACTGATTTAGTTTCTGACTCAGAAACGAAAGGGCATCAGTTCGACACCCAATAACAGCAACTGGCTGTATCTTTGCAAGGCACTTAATAGCATGCACGAAAGAAGATGGCGAATGATTGGCGTGACGAGCATGCGCTTGGGACACGATAAAAGTATAGAAATCCAGTTAGTTTCTATTTACATTGATTTTACTGCAAACGTTGAATCAATGTAAGATACGACTGATTTGCTTGCCGAGAAGAACGTCATTTTCTTCGTAGCATAGTCAGGTGACCGTTGGTAACATAAAAGACAAACAAATCAATTTAGCAAACCAACGTTCGAAACTCAATCTATTGCACAATTTAGCAAACTTATGAATTCGCTTATAGAACTATACATAAATATACAAAAATTAAAGAACTTCAGTGAACCTGCAGCTCTTAGAGTTAACCTGCAGCTGTAGTGGATAAAATCAATAGCAGGTCGTCCTCACCTGCGCGTCAAAAGAATTAAGTTGAGAAGTAAATAAAAAAACGCGACCAGCAAATATGCCAGCGGCATGTTGTAGTGGAAGTTGAAATGTCGTGCTGACGTCAGTGCGTTGCTATAGTAACCGTAAAACAAAAGCGTGTTTTCCATGAAACCCTGAAACAATAAATTTCAAGAGCGCTAAGCGATAACCCACTTGAAAGCTCGTAAAAAGTGACCTGAGCCATGCAGAAGCATCTGCCAACTGCTGACGTCGCTATGAACAGCAACCTTCAACTTGAGGTGTAACTGGAACAATAGGTGATCCGATGAGGTAGTACCGGAACAAAAACAGAACGTCCGGTTGAAATACTAAAAGTTCGGGATAAAAGATTGAGAGCTCAGGATAAAAGACTAAAAGTAGCAGTGGGACATCAGGCTGATATTATCCTGAAAAATTGAACCAATAACTTTTATGTCACAAACACACACACCCAGGTACCAAATCGTTTTTTTTTTACATTGTAAATCATAGACAGACAAATATAAGTTGCTTTACAGGGTTTAACATAGGCTAATGTACCTGTATTGCAAAAAAACAAATAACATAATAAAATAAACTCTAACGTTTTTGACACGTAATTGTGTCCTCATCAGGAATTAAAAATCTGATTTTTGTGTTTAATACATTGGTAAACCCATTAAAGTTACTTGTCTATGGTTTAACAAAGCAAACTCTCTACCAAAGCTTTATCAAATCTTAAATCAACGTAAAAAAACTGATTTTCCATCTTGGAGATATTAAACTTGTCCAGAGTAAAACTAAGAGCTTGAATTAAAGTAAAAATGATTGATTTTGTTCCTACAAACAAACTACCTGTCCAGTGAACCACCAAATCAAGTATCGTGTGAAGGAGTTGATGGATTGTGGGTCATAGGGGCTGTACGCGCATTCGGATGACACTGTAACGCACAATATCGTTACAGCGAATTCGATCAATGTTAAACGTAAAACTATTTTACTATACAAAAGTCGTATCTCCTATTGGAGCGCACTTCCGGATACAATGCGGTCAACTGCTTTAGCCTTATGTTATTTGACCGCAGAAAATGTCTGCCTAGTTCAACGATAGAGCAAGAGCTTGCGTGATGCTCTGGGCTACGGCCGTGTGACACACGATGAAGAAGAATTCAAAAGTTGGCAATACAAATCCACTCTTGCACTCCATTCGTTTTCAGATAGGTGCTATTTGAAGATGTAACGTTTTTGTTAATTTAATTCTATTAAATTTGCTTTAAGTTCGTGGCTGGTTAGGCCATACACTTGCACTGAAGTATGTACGCCACAACTACTTTTGTACAAGCCAGAAAGAAATGCTACAAACAGCGAAAAAAAATCTTTTGTTGCAGTAATTTGAACTTACTCTTGCAATGGACTGAAGTAAAAAAAAACTACAAATTGTTTGTGCTGAAACGTATGAACGTCTACTTATTAAAGTACACAATAATCACAGCGCAACAAATATCTTGAGATCCTTATATTTTCAAGTAGAGCTATCGTGAAAAAAAACGGCAAAACCAAGCAGATACGGCGCAACTTTCGGTATGTGTTCTTAAGCAACGCACTTTAAGAACTTCTCATCATCCAACGAAACAGTACAAAATGAACAACATGCCACAAACAACATTCAGCTGCGTCCAGGGGATGGAAAATGCACAAGAAACTCTTGAACAACAACCGGAAACTTTGCTTTGTTAATCTTGCTGATATGGCTTGCGTCAGTGGTTCAAGGTTCCACAACTACGTGAAACTGCAAGGGTGAAGTTTTCAAAATTATTTTTAGTTTAAACCATACGATAAGCAAATTAATCCATGTAATAAACTTAATATTCGCAATAAAACCATAATCATAATAATTAATCAACATAATCATTGAATAAACATTCAAGCAATGACGTAATTTTAGTCACACAAAAATTGTAAAACATCACAAAATCCTGCGCACCATTCACCAGGGTGTCGCTGTTCGTGATGAAAGTTGAATTGCCCAGAATTTCAAAGACGACAGTTGGTACAACAATGAAGACGAGCGGAAGCAAGAATGTCAGCAAGTTGACGAGAAACAGCCATCGTAGGAACGAGAAGTATGAACCAATGCCGTGTCCAAAGCGCCCTGTGACGTCATCGAGTCGTTAGATAAAACACGCTGCAATTGTTGATGTGAAAAAAACATCTTTTTAAAATTTAGCTCTAAGTTATTTATTTGAAAGGAGTGTGCTATTAACAATGGTTGGACCGTTGAGACATAGGCTGTTTATTAACAGCCTATGCTCGGGGCCATTGCAGAGAATACTGTAAATCAACCGAGCACATTACTGATATTATACATAGCGGATGGAATAATTCCCTGTCAAAAACACTTCAACAATCGGAAACTTCACTGTGACAACCTCGGTGACCGGCCTGCATCAGTGATTCAAAGCTTCTACAAGTATGCGAAACTGCCAGGATTAAGCTCTGCAAGAAGCTTTTTCAGTCCGAGGATAAAGATTCAATCATCTTGGCTAGACGAGTCCACATAATAATGCACTGTGCAAGAAACGCTTTCAATAAGAAACAACACAATTCTTCAAAATAACCTTCAGAATATGAAGCGTGTTGTTGCAAATTTAAGATAAACTATCAAATTTTATTACTCGGTGAGAATGAATCAAAAATTTTTCGGCGAAAACCAATAATGGTAGATTATACAGTATACATATTCCATAACGAGAATTGTATTTGAATAACTCCTTCTGATGATCTCCCTTTTAGGAAGAAACAGGCTGTAGAAGTTTCAGAAACTACTAACTAATTAACTATATTTGATATATTCCGTAACTACATATGCTCGATGACTACACATTTATATACAGGTAAAACCACTAGTCTAGGATGGCCAAGGTAGATCCTACAGAACTGGGCCTAGTTGTGCTATCCACTTTGAAAAATTATTTTCTATTGCTGTGTTAAGAGCAGAGTGCAGCTAACAATTGTGAGAAACAATTTATGAATAAACAGGATTCTTTAAATGGAAAGAATGTTCAACTTTGCATGCAAAAAAAAAACACAAATGATGTACAAAAGTTACAAATATTTCAACCAATGATGCATGGTTGCCTCTCACCGCTGATCTCAGCCGAGATAAAGCCAAATATTGGCTCAGTGTCAAAACTCACTTGATAACAAAGGTAGCTTAACAGCTACAGGGAAAACTTGGCCTAGTTACGTAGCCTAACAGTTACATGGTAATCACATTAGGAGTGGACGGTTGGTTGAATGTCTTGTTCGCTTACACTCAGAAATCCATTAATTTTGCTTTGCAAAATTATGTTTAAATTTGCACTTCATTCTCAAGAATTTAGCTTGCTTGGTTTTTGAATCTTTATCCTCACACTGACAAGCCTTGATAGGTTATTCCTTGTAGTTTCGCATACTTGTAGAAGCTCTTGACAAAGGGCCGCTTTCCGAGATTGGCAGAGTGAAGTTTCCGATTGTTGAAGTGAAGCTTCATACAAAAGTGTGAGTACGGTACCATGAAAAATGCACTCACACTGTCTAGAAACCTCAGGCTACTGGTGGTTGAGAGCCGTTTTGCAAAAATAAAATGAAACATGACAAAAATGCAGATAAAATAAACAACGAAGAAACGTTGTTTTTTGATATATAATAAATTTTTGATATAATTTTTTTTGATATCTAAAAATTGACATATAATAAAAAATATTCTCGTTTGTTTTGTTAACAATGAACATTAATTTTGTAACATTAGAAAATTCCCATAGCGCAGAATTGTGCATATTACACAACACATACAGAGAATCATACACAAACTTTAAATGCAAAGCGGTTATGAAACAACAGTTACACGCAATGTTACTCAATGTAGCTGTTGTATAACTGTTACAATGACAAATAGATGCCAAACCTTCAATTTCACGCATGGACGACCCCCACAGCTGAAATTGGTTGTGTGTGTCACGAAAGTTTTCTTTGAATCGTCGCCATGTCTGAACAATGAACATATCAAAACCAACAAGCAAAACCTTACTTTCGGTGTTTATTTCGAGCAGAAATGGGGTGGTAGTGCACATTTAGAAGCACCAGTTTATATCTTTCCTGTCTTTTTACACACTTTAAACTTAAGCTTCTCATACAGCTTCCAACCTAGAGTTGTAATTTCCTTGCAGAAGTAAATGAAGAGTCATCTTCAGCAACTACGCCCACCCAATTTATTATACCTGGATAGAGGTGAGCGGTATTTTTTTAATAACTAGCTGAAGCCGGGAGTCGAACGAGGTTGGCATTATTGAAAAGCCAGTCTGCTACACCATCCCACCACCAAAGAAATATCATATGGGTTGCAAAAAAGGTCAGAATGAAATGACCAAAGCAAACGGTAAACTAGGTTTATGAATCGTGCCTTGATAGTTCTGTTTGGCTTCGCGGCATTAATTCTTTCCTTACACGCAGTTTAGAAGGTTCTTTGGATGAAAGAAGTTACTTCCAATTTATGAAATATTGCCGGAGGGTAAGATCGGCATAATTTAAAGCAGACTCTGTGATAAAAAAAGAAAAAAAAAAGTTTAATAAACGGCATTGCAACATTTCTCTGATACAGCCAAACTTTGCAAGCTGTTGTAAGCATGTAATTGTGAAAAAGTGGTTACATAATAAACGGACAGAGACACATTCCAAGATGATGGGCAACCCAGCTGGATCAAAGTATCGTTGAAGGTATGGTGAAAGGAGAAGATGTAAAAAAAGACGAAAAAGAAGTTTTGGAGATGAAATAATCCATTTCTTACTGAAAATCAGAGAAACAACAAGAGGGGAGGACTTAGATTTGTGAAAGCAATTGATAAAAAGTCATGTACTTGTGAGAGATATCTTAAATCGAATTTTATCACTCGTGTCTTGTGATCTGTTCAAACGTTTCGGATAAGTAGTTTAAAATTTTAAATCTTGACAGTGTAAATTAGTTAATGAATAGGCGCCGTACCACGAATACGTACCAGACCAGAGCTTGGAGACCATTCCGAAGTGTTTCCAAGTTTGCCATGGTCGTCAAAAATCTTTGCTCTGAAAATACAAACTAGTGTCGTGGATGTTGACATTTTAGACTTTCACCTTGAATGTCACAATCTGGTTATCAGCAATTTAGTGGGCTTCAAAACGAACTATGACATTGCCAACAATCCAATTTAGTGGGGTAGGCCTATATTGTCAATCGATTAAAGATTACAAATTGAAGCCATAGCTTACGATTTTTTACAAACACCACCTTTCGTTTAACGTGCATCTGGAGCCTACAACTTTTTTGAAAAACTTCTACCTAGTATTAACGTGTACCATTTAGGCAAAAACAATCTCCAGAATTCGATTGAGTTCCACCATACCGTTGTAATTTGGGCTGTTCAGTTACACTGGTTCGTTTCTATTCGTGTCGTTTCAATCAAGTTTGAAAAGTTTAGAGGTCTTAGTGTTTAGATTTTAATACTACTTATGATACAAGTTGTTTGAAAAACGTCGGGCCCTCCGAACACCTAAGCCAACGTGAAAGTAGTTTCCGTTTTCATGTATATACAAATCCATTGCTTGTAAATGCCACATTAATACAATCTTTCACGGTTGCTGTGAAAATTGTTCGATTGAGTTTTTCAAGAGTCTTAAAAATGTTCCTTAACTAAACAATTGAGATTCTTCTGAAATTTGTTGCATATTTACAACCGAAACTCACAGCAAAAACGTGACGAAAACGGCAGCAATTGGTAATCAATGCGAAGAAGTGAGTCTACGAAAAAATGTAGGCAAATATTCTATTTTATCATGGCTTATATAAGCAAATCTCCGTTCTGATAATTGCTGTTTGTTTAGCCATTTATGCTCCTTCCTAGTGTAGCTACTGTTACACGAAATCCTTGATGTCTGACTATCTCTGACGAACTGTCTTACGCAAACAGGTAGCTTTATTTAAATCTCAACATGTACTCAGACTTCAACATAAACCAACAACACAAACATAACACTAAAACGATTAAACTTATTATTGAAGCTAGAGTTGGAATTGGAATGTCCCGATGCTGTCAGGAAATATTTAACAGCGGCTAATCAAGAGGTCATGGAAAACGAATGCGAAACACAAGGTGCAAACATAAACGGCAAGTTCTCAAAAAAATTACAAGTTTAAAGGCACGTTTCCAATGTTACACCCAGGACTAACATTGAGAGCATCTTGAATGGCAATCAAATGTCGAATTTTGAAGGAGCTCCTTGTTGTTCGAAAGTAATTCATTCAGCCGCAGGGGAGCGGGCTGATCTCCCGACACCCAGCTCAGCGGCTGTGAATGACGTCGGGGAAGTACGTTAATAGCTTTAATTAATGACGATCAGACATTGTTTAAATAAAACAATGAAAACATTTAATATTACTGATTTACTGTATACTTGGAGCTGGAGGAACTAGAAAACACGTATTCATTGTTAGATCAAATTTCAGTTACTATTTTCTAATAACCAATATACAGCCTGTTTTGCTCTTACTGGGATCATCAAAGAGATCCTGATAATATGCAAAAATAATAAATCGGTAATACTTGAAAAGATAAACATTATATCCTTAATGTTGTCTGCAAAAACATCTCAGAACTATTAGAGGGCTACCACCAGCAGATGCCGAAAAATCCTTAATTAAGACGTCTATTAAAAACTAAACCAATCTAAATAACACCATTTATGACGTCATTGAGAAGAAAATGCTAACGCAACCTGTAGTGTACAGCATGCGCCATGCACAATTCAAGGAATACAGTACCGTTAGCCGAATACAGTAAGAAGACACCTTAAAGAAAGAAGACACGTCCCCAACATTCTACAACATCTGACGCTGCAAAAAGAAACCACTTCGGTACTTTGCAAATTAAGCAAAAGAATTCAGATAGAAATAAAATGATTTTGAGTACGTATCAGAATCCTGCAATGCTAATTCCCTTTTGTCTTCATCGCAGAATGAATCTCATAATCATATCGGTCAATGGAATAGATTACCCAGACAGCAAATCCGTCATTTATACATTGATTCAATGTATGCGGAAGATGAATGAAGGAATCTATGTAAAAGTGGGGGATTTTGTTGTCTGGGTAGGTGACTTTTGTACTGTTTTCAGTCTCTAAATATATTGAAAGCATTTAATTCCATAGTGAGATAAATAGAATTTGACAAAGCTTTAGTAGAGATGTTGTATGTCACATTATCCTAATATACATTTTTTAACTTTTTTAAACTACATTGTCAAGCAAAATAATATACCTTTTGGTAACACAGACTAAAGAAAAACTCATAAGATAAGACTTGTGTTTTAGTAAATAGAAATTAAATATATATATATATATATATATATATAAAACAATGAAAACGATTAATACTACAAAAAAGTGCTCAATGCTAAGCAAAAAAGCAAAGCAGAGCAAATTAAATCAAATATTAAAATATAATTAATAATTAAAATAAATTCTGATGATCCGTTAGGTGAAACAATTTGTAAAGGCTTCAGATAGTAATAACTATATTTGATTTATATATATATACACACATCATGAAGTATTTGTTTAAAAAGCAACATGATTTCTAAAATGTTTCACACTCAATTTTAATCAAAGCATTAAGTTTGGAGAAAAAAGCAATGTTTACAAACAAGACACATTCATCAACATTGACAGAGCAATGTTTCTGGTTGTTGGTCTGTGTTTGCGAAGACTGATGCTTGCTCAAATGAGTTAGCCATAACAAGGCTGTGGGAATACCCCCTAAATTTCACTACCATAGTTAAATACTGTACAGAAATTAATATACCATTTGAAAATCAAAAAGTTTAAAAAAATTCATATGATAAGTGACAAAAAGCTATATGAAAACTATTGTTATTACCAAGTATGAAAAACATCAACATAGCTAAAATAGTTGCATATTACATACCTCAACTCTTTCTTTTTTGACATAGGCAAGCTTAATTCTTTCAAGGTGTATAAATCCTTATAACTCAATTCATTCAATATCTGACTTGACATTGATACAGCAGATAGAAAAATATCAGGTCCACTCATAGTTCTTGAAGGCCCACCAATGTCTCCTAGTTCCAAATCTTGAGATCGTTGATCCCTCAAAGTCGTAGATACAAGTCCATCTCTAGCCAAGCGCCTTCCTTCAAACAATTTTCTGCGAACAACAGCCGTTCCTCCGCCACCGTGCCTGGCTTGGTGAGAAAGCATGAAAAGGGGGTGTTCCATTTCACTGCCCCTCCTGGCCCTGTTGGTCCGATCTAATTACAAAGATAAAGAAAAGGAATATTTTATATACGATAGTTGACACAAAAATGCACAAGCAAAACAAGTGTGTATCACAATTACATATAATATAAAAATATTCCAAGTGAATCTGAACATATTGATTATTTCTCAGCTCTGTTTTTTAGCTTCAATAGCGTTGCCAGTTCAGTTCAGTTTATTTTTTGTTTTGTTGGCGAAAAAGAAAGACACAAAAAGCAAAAACACAATAAACACAAATAATTCGCACAACAAGGATGGCAGCGAAAGACCAAAAGGTCACCAAAGTCAGCTGCCACCCAAACATTTAAACAAAAGACCCAAACTTAAGAACATTAACACATATGTATATAATATATAAGATATGCTAGATAAGGAAATCTGCCTTTATTTGAGAAAAGTTTAAAGCTGTTAAAAACAAACACTAGTAGGCTATTTTGGAATTTTTTTTTAGTCCTGGGCAGATCAAAACCCTAACCTTATTCCTAACTCTAACCTTTACCTTAAATACCTTACCCTTCCTAACTTTAATCCTAAATCTGGCAACAACTGATTGGAACCATGGCAACAAGTGGGTAGAAATAGCCAATTAGTTTTTTTTAATGTTGTGGTCAATTTTCTCATAAAAGTGTTGCCAGATGTAGAATAATGCCCAATATTTGAGAAAAGTGAAAAGCGAAGGAAGAGAAAAACTTGTGACTTGGAAAATTTAGAAGTTTGGGCAGGAAAAGAAACCCAATCACAGCCCTAACCTTAATCTTAACTGTGGCAACATCTGCTACAAACAATGCTTTTTGATAACCACTTTCTTTGTTTTAAAGATTTTTTAGCAAGAGTGTCGTTGCAATTAAAGTGCACAGTCAGATTTATCTTTTAATTCTTATGTACCGTAAGGAAAATGTCACATGGAGGTATATACCTTCATGGCCATTCCAGTGTAAACACTGCACTGACAAGACCGGAAGGTCGAAACGGTGTGCACTGTCTGCAGTAATATTATATGTATATTGCATATTCAAAGCAATTCTTGATTAGGACACAAGTACGCGTTGAAAATGTTTCTGTTCATTTTAATTATGTTGTATTTGTGCAATAAAAAATGTTAAACCCATTGAAGTTGCTTTGTTCTGTGGTACAACAAAGCAAACTCTCTACCAAAGCTTTTGCCAACACAACCAATGAATTTAACTAGTCATGAACAGTTGATAGGTTTGAAACAACTTACCTGCTGCGCTTCCATTATGAGAATATGTTGAGCAAAGTTTTGGTTCCGAATGTTGAGACATTTTGAAAAGTAATCCTGACACACCAGTGTATCACAATATGTTGGTTTTGATCAATTTGTTCACTATTATCCTGTGTTGACAATAAACAAAATTGTTTGCATGAAACAATGAAAACTATTAATACTACAAAAAGTGCTCAATGCCAAGCAAAAAGCAAAGCAGAGTGAATTAAATCAAATATATATAATATAGTTATTACTATCTAAACCCTTGACAGCGTGTTTCACCTAAATGAGAATCATCAGAAGGTCCTTATTCAAATAGAATTCAAATTGTTTGCATATATGACATATTTAACACTAAAAATAAATTATGTTAAATCAAAAATTACCATAACTTTTTGTGACTGAAACGTACAATAGGCTAAGTGAAATAAAGGCTGTAGATGAAGTAGCGGGCTGGGGTAAACTATATATATATTATATAACATGCTTTTGTTCTAGGCTGCAGGCGACCCAGTACGAATGTCTAAAACAGGCTTCTAAGTTCTCAGCGGCCATGGCAGCCAAGAAGTTGTTTGAAGTTGACCTCCAAAAGTACCGCACCTGTAAGCTATGTTAGATCACTGGCTTCTGCAAGCCAGAATTTCTACACTCTGTTGGTATTTGAAGCTTTTTTTCTTCACTCGTTTATGTACAGAGGTGGGCACCAGCTACTTTTAAAGTAGCGCGCTACTCGCTATCGCTACTTGGACCAAAATAGCGCGCACTGCCGGTACCCGCTACCAATTTTAAAAAAAGTGCGCTACCCGCTACTCGGACCAAAGTAGCACGCGCTACCGCTACTTCTGTCTAAAATGACACTAGGAAGCACTCTTCAAGTCCCTAGTGACGTAAAAATGACCTTGAAAACGAATGTGATCATTCGTTTACACTGTTATTTTAACGTCGTTATAGAGAACACATTCAAAGGAAATTTATTGTTACGCATCTTTTAAAAACACGTACATTTCAAAATAAGAGTCACTCAGTCCTGCCTGCTTTGGCTTTAAGCACATCTTTTCCAACAGAGAAAAGTCTCTCCACCGCAGCACTGGAAGGAATGGTGGTGTTGTATTTAATGAACAGATGTTTTAACTCGGTAGACCTATTCGAAAAGCTCAAGGACTTGCTCTTGTCCGTAAAAAAAAGTGTCCACAATTGCTGTTTCCTTCTGCACCGACGTTTCACGGGATGGCGCCAACACACCAAAAAATACATCCTTGGAGTCATGACTGGTGTTGGTGTCACTCTTCTCAGTATCAACCTGGCTTGATGTCTTCCGCAACAGTCGAATTACAGAACATCTGTCTTGACTTTTTCTCGCAGTGTGTCAGCATCCTCCATGGAAACGTAGTGTAGAAATTGTAGCCACGACGTCTTGAAGGATGGGTGAAAACATGATGCCATAACGCATTTCATGACGTTGAAGCACTTGTTGAATCGTTTCTTCATCTCTTCAAGGACTTTTACTCTCAACTCCTCACAGGTCACAAAATCACTGATCACAGTCAACTTCTTCGAGCAAATTGTAATGGTTGGAAGCAAGACTCTGTAATACACCTTGGACTCGCCCTGGAGAATGCCTAAAGCCTGGTAGATAGGCTTCATCACACGTAAATATTCATCGAAGAAGTTGACGTCAGCTAGAAATAAATGAGCTGTTTAGAAATAAAATAAACTATGTTGTAACTTCTAAGTTGTATGCAAAACAAATCACACAAAATTGCCCTGTAATGATTTCTTTCAACAAAAACCATCGTGTAAGAATACTTTATCAGCAACAAATATCTTAGCTAACCATTTGTCAACAGACTAAGATGTCCAAAAACCTTATTTTTGGACATCTTAGCATAGGTGATGACTGATGAGGTAATATTCACTGCATGTAGTCTATATTCTATATAAACCATATATATATATACAACTTTACTTCGGCAATTATTAAAATGAACATTATCGATTTCATACCTTGATTGCAGGATCGCAGCTCCACACCAGAAAACGAGATTCTCAAAAGACCGAAACTTTACAACCAAACCGATTATACAGGCTATATAATATAGCTGCTTGATCATGCCAGTGCGACTGAAAAAAGTAGCGCTTCTCCCGCTACCGCTACTTTGAAAAAAAAATACCGACGCTAAGTCTGCAACAGCTACTCCCATTAAAAAGTAGCGCCGCTACCGCTACTTTTATAAACAAAGTAGCGTGCTACTGCCCACCTCTGTCTATGTACGTGAAACTTGGTTTTCTTTATTCAGATTTGCAACTTTTTTTCATAAACAAGGCAAAACTAAAGTTTCTCAAACGCTGATGAGAAATGTTACATATAAAAGTTTTGCAATAAATCTGAGCGTTGATCTATAAACAATTGAACACTACCTCTAAACCTACTTGGGAAACATTTAAATACAACTACAAATACATTTTAGGGCTTTATTTACGTTGTTCTGACGGTTCCTGAAGAAACGCAAAAACACGATGTTAATTAACGGATTATTAAAAACACAATTTTAAATTTTTTTTTTATTTTGGCTGCCGGGTGTGAAAATTTGACCACCGAAAAGAAGCTCTGTTAGGCTGTAACATGTACCATGTTTCTAAACTAACAAATTTATATTATGAGAACATTTATCCGCAAATTATGAGAACTGCAACATGGTACATATTACAAGGCCATGCTTGAAAGACGAAAAAAAAATATTGTTATTAGAGGCCTGCAAAATACGGTAAATAAAATAAGAAGATTTTATGTTTTTATATCAATAAAACGTATGTATGTCAAAGCAAGCATCATAGCATAAGAACCTTTATTGAGCTATCGCACACTTATAGGCAAACGTAGAACTTTCTGACACTCTATCTAAGATCACACTGATACCCTTTAAACAAAATCAAACAATCCGAGAATTCCCGGGTCTTTCGCTTGCTTTGTTGCCATTTGCTACAGAGTTGCCAAGTCTACTTATAGAAAAAATGCCAAACAACTGGTCAAAAAATGCCAAATGACCTAAAAAAGGGCACAATAGGCAGACCGCTACAAAATCGAAGATTTCTTCATTAATGAGTAATTGATTCAATGAAAAAAGGAAAAAAAATGCAGCAAAGCTCAGCCTACACAGACTGTTATTGTAAACCCTAACTATCTTCATTTTTTGGAGTACCGTATTAGTCATGTGAACAACGTTTAAAAGGCTGAATTAAAACATGCAAAACAAAAAAGTTTTCGGGCCAAAGAACAACAAAAAGGCCAAAAAACTATCAAATTTAAAAAAATGCCAAACAGGATTTTTTCATATCAAACAACATAAAAAAATGCCAAACTTGTGAGATTTGGCATTAAAAATGCCAACCTGACAACTCTGATTGGCTACAGTCAAAAAACGTAACAACCAAGTGCAGCAAAAAAGAGTATGGTTTATGAAGAGGTGTATATACAAGGTGAAACAACAAACATGGTCATAGATATAACAATAAAAACCACACACGGAAAAAAAGTATGATTTTCATAAACCAGAAAATGAAAAAATACATTAACATAACGCAAGTTTTTTTTTCTTGTTTACTTAAACTATAGGCTACTCTTTTTTATTTTTTAACACCTATGAATGTTAAGCGGGGTGTGATTTTTGAGACTCTGAATCCACTCTTACACCATGAAACCAGACTCTACTCCAATCCTACTTCAGAAAGTTTCATTATTTTATAATCCAAATCGCTCCACTCCAAAGTTATGAGTTAAATTAGTGATATTAGTCAATACGCAAACACGAAAGAGCTCAGGGGTGCAAAAATCTTTGTCAACTTCAGTATCACGAAAATGCTTTTTGTATTGCACCCTTATAAGCTGTTGTACTGTTGTTGCTATGTGTGGTTAAATTTTCTCTTTAGGTATCAAAATTAGAAGATTCAACCATGAATTAATTTAAAAATTGCAAATATGGCTCAAGGTAGAAAGTAGGCTAAACATCGCTTGCGTGAGTTGCTGAAAAGTTGCTCTAACTCCAATGCAGTTTTCTGAAAGCAAAGCCACCTTTTTCTGCAGCAGTTCAGTGCTTAGCTATTTTAGAATGCTTTTTCTGCGTTAGTGCAATAAGTTGCAAATTGTTTATACCTTTTGCTCTGGCTTTTGGTTTTAGCTTTCATCTTTATCAAGCGTTGAACCGTTGAAAAGTAACATCTTGTTTGCTAATGCAACTCAAATGACCAGTAGGCTATTTGTTGTCCGCTAGATGGTAATACGAAACCTGACGTCTCCAAATGGTAAACTCATCAAGATTTATTTTACTTTTCAAACTTTGACGACTTGTAGCAAATAGTTGGAAATGGTTGTTTGGTTTGAACAGGGCCGGATTAAGGTTTTCATGGACCTGGGGCTATTGGTAATCTGAGGCCTATATTTCATTTCCCTCATTGTACCAATCACAATTAAAATGAAATAACAAAAATTATACCCGAAGTACAGTATTTACTTATTAAACTCATTCAAATGACATGTTTTCTGGACTTAGACAAAGCAAAGCTGTTAATAACATCATCGGTGTCTATTTTTTCCAAAATTTTGTTTTCAATGCAGAGTAGAGCCAAGGAATGCAATCTTTTCTGGTCCATGGATGAAGGCAGTTGATTCTTTACTCTTTTAAGCACTGAAAATGAGCGCTCACCTGAACAATTAGAAATCATCAGACAAAGATACATTCTTAGTAGCCTACAACAAATACGTTAGGAAATGCATACATAAACTCATTTTCATTGATGAATCTAAACATTCGAGTTTCTTTGCTGCATTCGCTGTTAAAATAGTGTTGTTTAAGCAGTGCAGAAAAATGAATTATCTCTTCAGGCAGTGATTCTTTCAGAATCTTGATCATCTGGATGATAGTGAAGCAATGTTTTAGCACTCTCTTCAATTTTACAGTTAGACATGGTGTTTAATTCCGCCAGAAACGAAAATCTTATTTGAAGACGATCGTATGCTGCGATTCGGGATTTCATACACAAAATAATTTGGTCAATGATTGGCAAATATGAGTCTACTTTGAATCTGCACGATGGATCAAGTGATGTGTCTTCAGATCCATCTTCGCTATCCAAGCATACTTTTCTTCTCTTCCTTCTTGAAATTTCTTCATTCAATATAATGATGACAGCCACTTAACCCCCCCCCCCCCCCCCCAGGGTTATTCAACTAATCTTAACAAAGGTCCAGTTTGACAAGTTGCATATTTTTAACGGTCCGGTGAACAAGTTATTTCACACGCAACCACGAAACCTAAACTAGTTTATCAAACCACTTTCTTAGGTAAAATGTAACTCGAATTAGATTTCTGAGAAAGTATTGGAGAGTTTGGGAGTCGACTACCCCCAGCAACTAGATTAATCACAGTAGAAATTGCTTCCTTCCAGTAGAAATATGTTTAAAAAAGCCCTGAAACGTGGCAAAGAGGGTATTCTTCCAAAAGCTCAAGGTCCACCATCAACCCCCAGAAGGTCCGGATTCGGACCGCGGTCCGCCAGTTGAGTAGCCCTGCTCTACCCTTTTGTTTGAGTTTTTGAAATTGGGATCTAAATTTTTGAACAAAGTTATATAGACCCTGAAGCAGATTTGTTGCCTTATTCAAAGTAATTTTGCTATCCTGTAGCGCCCGACTAGTTTTATAAAACCGTTCCATTATGCAAGACCATAACTCAATTAAAATAACGGTTTCAAGCTTTTCCATTGACAAGATAGCCTAAACCCCTTGGCTGTTTCTTTAGTTTGTGATTGTTCGTCATTGTCATCAGACATTGCTTTCAAGACTTGAAGAACTGCTTGATAACTTTTTCTTAGCGCATGTATAACGTCATATCGTGTGCCTCCCAACGTGTATCAGACGAAGGCTTAACCCTTACGAGGTTGGGCTCCCTGGAGTCTTGCTCAGTTTGGGGGGGGGCTGTCGATTCTTCTTATGCTTTAGGAGTGATATCTCTGTTATTTTTTAAGGTACGGTTTCAAACTTTGGGATTCACTTTGTAAAATTATTTACGCTGAGCATATCCGAAAATTAAACCTATGTAAATTTTAGAACTGCTCATAGACGTTGAAATGTTGAGGTGACTTATGACTTTTGGATTATTTTGCGATTAAAGCGATTGTAGCGTGAGTTTACACATTATTTTTTGATAGAGTAATGAAGAACATGCATTGCAATGTTGTGATTAAATTTTTTTTACATAATCTCAATTTGAATCTATATTTTTCATGCAAAATAATAACTTTTCCCACGCTCAAAATAAACCTCGCTACTTGACTAAAAGAACAATGCTTCATCTATTACATGCAGTAATGAGATTTCTGAACGCGTGTCACACCAATTTGGATTATGATCTTGTGACCTCGGTTCCAAGAACAGCAACTCCTACGCTTTATTAACAAATGTAGACCAGCTGAAGAAGCAGGGTCGCGTTTATCAAATACTATTATGTAATCCACGAAACGAATGGAAGATCATGCAACAAAAAACGCGGTTTAAATGCAATGTATTGTAGTTGCAACAGCGTCTCTCAATGTAAGTTCAATGTGAACTCGGCTACATACAAGGCTAGTACTAGGAGTAAGATTACCCGATAAAGTCGATGATGCTCTACGTAAACAGAAGTCAGAAAGAAATTCAAAATAAAACAGTTACGGTTCATTAATTAACAGAACGTCACAACGCTTTTCATCAAAAGGAAAATCTGTAATGCCTCGGGTCATTTTCTTGTGGATTCAATAAGCTCTCTAAGATTCATATGCCACACACTAAAATCCAAACAATATTTAGATTTATTCAAAGTAGTATTTATTATGCGTCAAATCATTGTGAACCTGGAGAAATACTTTACAAAGAATTAGCTGCCTAATGGGCGTTTATGCAATAAAAATGTCAGTTTGGCAGCAAAATATTGATAAGTATTTTGATTTGGTTACAGCAATACCGGACTGCAGCAATTGGCACAAGGCTCTTGCAGCAACGTTTTTCAACTTGATTCAATGGTAAAGCAACCTGTGTTCTGTCAGGTTATGTACACACAAGTTCAGAAATATTTAGGAATATGCAATGAGGCACATTGAAATTACAAGTGGCTGCACATTTACAGTTCGATAATACGAGGAATTGAATACAAGCTAATACAATCATTTCGACGTGGATTCAACATTGCAAGACAATGTGAACATGCGCGGGTTTGCAATTAGATTACTTCTCTTCTATCCTTGTTTGTATAAAAGTCATAACATCAGTCGTTGTATCCGTGCTAAAATTCAGCTATGTTCAAACCGCATTATATTGATATTTTCTAAATAGAAAATGGATTTATAAAATATGAATACAATACTGTTTCAGCATATAAAAATGCTGAATTTTACATCCAGTATTACGATTAGTTTTATGACCCACTTTTTATACAAAGAAGGATAGATGATTTTGATAAGCAATCAAATTGCAAAACCGCGCATGTTTACAAATATTCAACGTCTTGATATGTTGAATCAACCTAAAAATAGCTATCTGTCTAATGAAAGGAAAAACTTTCATTGAGCTCCGCGTTTTATTTAGGCTGTGATTGAAGCCAATGTTTATAAAACCGCAATCATTCAAATAGTTTATTCTGCCCAAAAGCAAGCTTGACATACTCGTGTGGAATGTGCAGGGCATAAAGGCTTTTCACAGCACTGACATTGGCCACGGTTTTTTGGTAGTTTATTTTTTCTGGCTTTGGCACCTTCTCCCATAATAGCGTGTTTGCATACGTCGCATCTACGTCGTGTCGACGATAGTTGGGGCAGAGTGGCCCTTCTGCCGCTTGGAGTTGTTGTTGAAGGTTGTTTCCCTATTACTGCTTCAATCTTATGTATGGTGTGATAGTTCAGGCCCTGGAGAGATCGCGACTTTATGAATGGCTTCACGAGTTCCATGGCCAGTTCCCAACCGAAGTCGAAGGATTTTCGCTTGCGTGGATCAGTCCCTTCATTTAGTGCTAAAACTGTAGATGCGTTGACGCGGCAAGTATCCAAAAAATAAGCAAACGCAGTAGTTGTCCACCGTGAGGACTTCGCTTTGCTCGTGAATGAACCCATCCTTTGGTCGATGATATCGGTGCCACCCTTTGTGAAGTCGTAAAGCTTATACAAGCCTGGCTTCTTTTTGCCGTCATCCTTGGTAATCCCCAATAGAGGTTGCATGGTCGTCAACATCAAAACATTCCGCATGCCAGAACTCTTCGTTTTTACTACATAAGAATGTAGACTAAGATCAGCCTCACTCGTCTGCCAATAAATTTCGTACGAAAATTTCTCCCTACCACTCACTTGCTTCACTTCCAGGGGTATTCCTCTACGTATAGCGTTGAGGGTTCCCACTGACATTATACCCCTGTCAAGCAACCACTGCGCGAGTGGTATGGAGGTGTACAAGCGGTCATACGAAATATTCCGACCTTGAAGGTCACCGTGTTGTTCCAGGCTCATCACCATTCCTTTTACCACTTCTTCTGTTCCACGAACGTAAAAATGAAATGGCTCTTCCTTCGGTTTACCTGAATAGACCGATGCCGTAAATGTGTATGGGAATCTGCTGGCGTTTACCGACTTGAACAGAAGGCCATATTTCGCAGGCTTGTTTGGATTATATTGCTTGAAGGCAATTTGTGTCCTCATGGGGTATAGCGTTTCGTCCAACGACAAGTAGTCACCTGGAATGACATGTTTGCCGCAGTTTTCCTTAAACATTTCGAAAATGACTCGAAATGCGGCAAACCGGTCATTCTTCCAACGTTGCGGCCTAGTATGTTGGTCGTCAAACGAAATGTTCGAAAATAAAAATTTAAAGCGGTTCTTGCTCATTGTTGCACTAAACACGGGATGCCCTTGCAGTTGATTGAACAATACATCCGTGGAATGACCAGCCTGTCCTAAAAGCCCCCGAAAATACCCCAATCCAACAAAGGCCAGCATCTCCTCGTTGTTGGTTGGGCCAAAATAGCAGTACCTGCTGTCATGTAAAATTCTCTCTGGCAATTGAGAAATGAGTGTGGCAATTTTTCTATTTGTTTCTTGAACAATAATGTTCAAAATGTTTAAAGAAAAAAATAGTTCCCATGCTTGCCGAGGAGTCTTGGCTTCTTTGGCCTCTCCTCTAACACCAGTCGGGCCAGATATAATGTTAGCCCGGCCCCTTCTCCCATTGTGCACCGGTCTCGCATTAGACCAAGTAATGCTGACGCCGCCCTCTTGTCTGTTCTTTGCCTTTTCTACAAAAGTTGTATAAGACTTCAGTGTGTCGGGAAACTCAACAGCATCGTAGTTGTTCATGTCGAGAGAGGAATCTATGCTGTTCACCAGTCTTTTCGATGTTATAATCCGTCGTGGTGGCGCAAACTCCGGTTGAACATCGCCCATGGAAGGTAACTGGTCGTCAATCTCGATCGGAATCGCTGTTGCGGAAGTTGACGGAGAAGAATCCGCTTCTTCATCTGAATCGGAGTGCCATAAATCCTCCAAATCATCCGCCTGGCTTTCGTCGTCAGAATCCAGTAAAACATGTTGCAGTATTTCTTCAGCACTGAATCCTTGCCTTGCCATGTTTTATTTAAAAGTGAAAAGGACGTAATTTTTTTAATAATGGCGTTGAAATACTAAAGAAAATGTATAATGAAACAAATTGTTAGTCACGTGGAAACTAGTTAGAAAAAAACTTTTACACAGAATTATAAAAGTCAAGAATAAACCAAAACTTTGCAATATAATAAATTGTCAGACCGTTGTCAAAAATTGTGAAGTGCACTTTACATATTTACTGATGATGAAACTATATGAATGCTATGGTTATCTATGATGATTCAGATTAGCTTCTTGAGCAATGCTTCACGTTTATGATAAACTACACGTAGAAGGGAAATCCAACAGGCGTTTGCACAATTTCGTCGTTTAGCGACGTAGATTCGACGAAAGCGGCGTAATAATTATTAGGCCTACCTGGTATCAATATTGGCTGTTTCTGCAATGTTGCGTTATGACCATGAACGCCACGTGGCTTGAAAAACAACATTATAACGCTGAATGAAACCATGTGCATGAAGCTGATAATTTATCTAATAAAATAATCTCTGATGTAAATTCAACGATTGGGCAATGGTATGTCTCAACAAAATTACCAAATATTCCATCATTTTGACGGCTAGAATGCATTGTTGAACCTAAACCGAAAAATATAGATGCGCTGTTCATCCATAATTTTTGATATTTGTTTATATGTTTAGTGAAAATAAGCTGTCATTCTTGTTATTATATTGAAAATTAAATAAAAGTTTGCAAAACGTCTATATTACCATGAATGCGGTTTCATCTATTTTGATTGTCCCTTGCTGTAGGCCTACTCAGGCAAGTTGTAATTATCACAATCTAACTTTTCCAAACTGTGAGCACTATATCTCGATGCGCATTTGTGTATTGTGTAAAATTTTGATGGTGTCCAAAAATCAAATATTATTTACAAAATAACTCGATCTCTTAGAATATCCTCATATGTCACATCAACAAATACTTTCCTGACTTACAAATAGGCCTAACTAAGGTAATAAAGAAACATTCTACTAACGGACAATTCAGTGATAAAAAAAATCCAAAAGTTTGATATTTCTTGCAAATGCAAACAATATAAGTTTTTCATAACAAGATGAAGTTCAATAGCATTACAAGAATTCCATCACTATAATGCAAAAAGAACCTTTCCATTACTTGGGTTGACCCTTGCAATTAATCCGCATATGGGTTATGTACCACTATGGTTCACCGTACTGCCGATTGCCTAAAGCAGGGGTGGGGAACCTGCGGCCCGCGGGCCGAATGCGGCCCGCGTAACTGTTCTATGTGGCCCGTGTCAAAATTTCGTAAAATTTTTTTTTTCTTTTGCAAAAGTGAAATCATTTGAAGTTAAATTACCTGTGGAAAGTACAACTTGAAAACAATAACACCGCACATTTTCCTACCTTGCAAGAGCAAAAGCTTTCTACAACAGCCAAATATAGGCTACCCATTGCCTATGTATGTGTCAATCTTATGGAGACATTTAATGCAAGATTTTTGGACATAAAGAGTAAAGAAATGGAGTTAGATATTTTTGCCTCTCCTTTCAATGTGGTTGCAACTGATGTTCCTAGTAACTTCCAACATGAAATAGTAGAGCTCACAGAGTGACGGTACGTTGAAAGCGATGTACCAAAATATTCCACTGCTCAACTTTTATCAACGCTACATAAATGCTGATGATTTTCCAGTCATGCGGAAACATGCTTTGAAACATGTGTCTCTGTTTGGAAGCACCTACCGTTGCGAGCAGTTTTTTTCCAAATTGAATCTAACAAAAAGTCGGCTTCGCTCCAGACTGACTGATAAAAACGTGGAGATGTAGTTAAGAGTTGCAACATCTTCCGTGTCAGCAGACATCACACGACTCACCAAAAATAAAAACTTTCAGAAATCCCACTAGCTGTGAAAGTGAAATAAATCATTGTCTACTTCGCTGCATTTTTTATCTGTAAATAAAATTTCGAAATTTTAGTGGCCCGCCTGTGTTATTTCTCATTTTATGTGGCCCGCAATACTAAAAAGGTTCCCCACCCCTGGCCTAAAGCATGAAAAAAGTTGCATCTGTCTGCGGTTATAAGTGATATTTTTTTCTAAATTGAACTAAAACAGCTATTCGCATTATGAAACAGTTGGATAAGTGCCATAAATCAAACTATGGAATAAGTTTGTTTCCCTATAAAAACGCCTGCCTGCAAGATGATACCATGTTCATAAAAATTACTCGATGTAGCCTGCATAACGCAATATACTTTATGATATTATATTTTCTGATTATACATTTCCAGTCCTTGTCACAGACTGCATAATGCTCACTCATTCACTTTCAATGTAACTGAAAATAGTTGTTAGATAAAACCTATATATCACACGCGCTATCAAGTAAAAGCGTTCTATTTTACATTGATTCGATTGGCTCAATATGAGATGGCTACTTCTAAACTACACTTATGAAGGCAGAGTCTGCAATTACTTGAATTTTTGCAGGTGTGACCTACAATAAATAATGCGATTAATCGAATACAATTCTCACACAACTCGTGAATATGTCTAGTCAATCAGCGCTGACATAATGCTGGATGATGCATTATTGTTTATTGAATAATTTAGTAAATATGCGTAACTTCATCTGTTTGTTATTGTGAGACGAAACTAGGAAGAATGGAAATAGAAATGGATAAAATAAAGGTATTTTTATTCAATGTAAACGCGCTGCCGCGTGTCATTATCTAACTAAAATATCTCTCGCCGCTAGCCTATCTCGATTCACCGTTTTCTGACGTCACGTCCATTCGACAACAAACGATTTCTTTCATGCATTCTCAGTTCAGGTTGGCAGTTACCCGCCTTTCCGTCGATTCAACATTGCAAGACGTCGCATAAGTTCATATCTTTAGTTTGGTAAACAGAGATAATATTTCATTGTGACATTGCTATGTAAACTTATATTTCACTTGAGACAACTTGACAAGTAAATATACAAGTTTTCACAATTTACGACGAGTTATAGCACATGGAAATGTTACGCTACAATTGCTTTGGGAGGTACTGCATTGTGGTTTAGTTTATCAGTGACAGTGAACCTGGTACAAGAAGCCTCGAATATATTGATTCAACTAAGCTGCATCACGTATAAACGTGGTGGAACGATCGTCCTTTTCACAAAAGCGTGATGTTCTGGTTTATCCTACACAAATGAGAAGCGTATTGCATTTCAAATCTTTACATGTCGACTTGGAAATAAATGTTTACAAGTATATGTGAGAAGCTTTGGGAACATCGACGCCTTTTCTGCTTTTGATAGTGTGTCGGACAAAAGGAAAGATTTGAAACCAAAATCATGATATGTTACAGCGCAGCTTCTACAGTAGCTAAATTTCTAATTATTCAAAAAAGCGTTGTGGCCCAAACAGTACAATCTAAAACCAGTCCACAACGTTGAATATGTCACGAGAAAGGAAAATGCAATCAAAAGAAACCAGCCAATCACTTTCAATACTTATCTCACATTTTATATCAAATCTACTCCAAATGACGCTGAGTCATTGCAATAACGTTGTAGCCTATGCTTTATTTGATTGAAAGGACATCATTTTCTGCGAAAAACAATTGTCGCGCTAGATGTATTGTCACCAAGTCTTATGTTTAATTTTACGCAATTTCAACCGCAAGCGACGGTAAATCATCGTATCAAAATTGAAGCTTTTCCTGTATCGACGTCGCTTGTAAGCCGTGGTGAGAACAAAAGATCCACGCATTCTGCCAATTTCCTTCACGCTGTGAAGCAGTTAGGATTAACGAGACATGGACCAAATTAATTACTTTCATCCAACTGGTGGGAAAGTTTTGAACAATAGAATATGAAATATTTCAGAGGATGTGCTGAGAAATGCCTTATATCTCTCAATTTATAACCTTTATTCGCTCAAAATTTCAGCTCAATAGAGGTGAATGAAAGTTAGGAAAAGTCAAGAAATCTCGTAGTCGCAGCCTCAGTGGTTTTAGAGATACAACTGTTGATGCAAAAAAGTTGAATTGACAGCCCCCCCCCAACCTTCAAACAGTTAATTGTTGGCAAATAAGTTAAGAACCACTGGTTTACACAGTTAGCGTTCGTTCTATGATATTCGTCCTTTATTTTTTCGATCGTGATAATAAGCATGTCAGTTGCTCTTAGTAAGTTGTTATCGGTGGGCCTATTTTTTGGTGGGCCTGGGGCTGCAGCCCCATCAGCCCCCGCCTTAATCCGGCCCTGGGTTTGAATCTATATCATTGGACTGTGAAAACCTCTGAATGTTTAACCCTGACAGTTTCTGATAGTTGTTGCATATCTCTGACTTGTTGAGTTGACGTTTTGGATCATTGACAAGGTCTGTTTGGTTACCGAGATTATGTTTGGTTACCGTTGTTTTGGTTACCGAGATTATGTTTGGTTACCGTTGTTTTGGTTACCGAGATTGACAGAGTTAAGTTTCCGCTTGTTGTAGTAGTTTGTGACGTAATCCACCCTCTAGGTGCAGCTGAATAAGCAGTCATGAAATGCGTTGCTCAAGTGCATACCCCTAGAGTCGAATCAGTTGTGGTTCTTGACCTGGTTTGTTCATGCATTTGGCAGTGTTGTACGTGTCAATGAAATAAATTGACGGCGTCAGCGCAAATTGCCTAAAAACTTTACGGCGTAAAGTACTGCGTAAGCTTTCAAAGAAATTGACGGCGTCAGCGTCAGCGCTAATTTCTAGCGCTATTTTAGCCAGGGTCTCACAAAACGGAAGTATTCGACTTCTAACGAGTTTGGTTTTTGAGACTGTTTCGAGCTGTGAAAAACAATTTTGTCTTTTCTCGACTCAAATTAACCCAGGAAACGATAAACAAACTTGAAACTGCATAATTGGATAGACGAACAGCTGCCACAGAAAAGATTGTTCATTGCTATCAGTCTGAAAGTCAAAACGTCAAACAAAAATTTACATTTTACTAGTGAAACGAGATTTTCCATGAAAACGAAAAATGACGCATATAGCGCGTGACGCCTAAAATCGGTAAAGTAGTTGACGGCGCTATCACTTCCGTCAACTAAAAAATAAACTAACGGCGCTAGCCTCAACGTCAACGTACGGCATTTGGCTACAAAAATCGGAGTACAGTCAAGTTTCAGCGACTCTAGTAACTAGACAGCGACTCACTAGTAAACGGCAACCGGAAAGAGACATTGCCGTCGGCTGCAGCGTGGGTCAGGTGTACGTCGGAAGGCGTACACCGATGCATATTGCATAGCGCTCTAGTCCGCTTTCCCGCAATGCAGGATAAAGATATGAAAAACAAAACAAACAAAACAAACTATTGCTCTATGTTATTGTTATTGATTATCAACCGTTGCATTCACTCCTCAGATCGCTTTATATCAGACCTGATGTCATCTGATTGTTTTTATCGTTTTGAAAAGGCTACTTTTAATTCTTCCAACCACGGCCTACTAAAACACGGTCAAATATGTTGCTATTTGGGAAAATTTCTAAGAGTCTGAATTGTTACAATCATAGCCGTGATAAACCTGTCATTTTTCCACTTACAGAAGAATGTAAAACAAGCAACATTTGCATCTTGGCATATTTTTGGCTTGTTTTGCCAGAGATTAAATATGTAGGCTATGTTAAGCGCAATTTATGCAATAATCATGTAAAATATGTAAGACTTTCCAACTGCATTCTGGAGGTAGTCTCATCAAACAGTCGTTAGGTTTTTTTGTAAAGCAGGATCTTTCACTAATAGCCATACTTTACTTGCAAAACTAAAGTTGGCGAAAAACAAACGAATTAAAATTTAAATTGTCACATCAAATGAACAACTTACAACATAGAATCCACAAAAAATCCTTGATATTTTAAATGGAACATGCAGTTACACCAAACGATACTACCTCCAAGGTGCAGTTGAAAAGTTTTACATATTACATTATTATTGTGTAAACTATGCTCAACGTACATACCTAATCTCCGGTTGAACACGACAAACATATGTCTAGGTGCAAATGTTGCTTATTTTACTTACCGTACTTCTGGTAATGGGAAGATGATAGGTTTATCATAGCTATGATTGTAACAATTCAGACTCTTAGAAATTTTCTCAAATAGCAACATATTTGGCCGTGTTCTAGTAAGTCGTGTTCCAACGCTCATTGTAGCCTATGTAAATTTGTAACAGTAGATATTTAGTGAGATTTTAAACTAACGCCATCCAAAGTGGCTCTCTGTGACCTTTGTGCATTTGCAGTTTGTGTATTATTTCGTTATTTTGTTTGGGATATGGACAGCTTTGTCTGACACAAATAAATAATAGAAATAATAAAATTCAGTTTCAAATCAATTAAACCTAATCTTACGCTTTTCCACTAGGCTAGATAATTTTCGTCAGCAAAATGAAAGTCCCAAGCAAGGCCGTGTGAGCACCATCTCGCCACCCCTTACCCGAAATCCACTAGTGGGTCCCTATGTTTAGTGATTGCTTTTAAAAAGAGGTGTAGAAAGCGTTTAGGGCGGCAAATTTTTTCAATGTAGGGAAAAAATACATTTATCATTTCAGCAAAGAGTAGGCTAACCAACTTTTAAGATTTTATCAGAGATGTAGGCTACGGATACGCCGCAAAGTGAAATTCGAAAAATGGCAACTTTCCACCTATATATCAAAGTTGTTAATAAAGATGAACACTTTCAGATGCTTGTGTTTCTTCGTGGAAATTCAAAATAAAACTTGTTTGTTTCGAGTGGTTTATACCGTGTGAATGTTTGGCACCTAGCAAACAAAATGAGTTTACGCTAGTGTATGCGCTGACACTGACGCCGCCAACATTTTTTACGTTATGTTGACGCATACGGCGAATAGTTTTTCGAGCGTTTGCGTTTACGCTGACGGCGTCAATATTTTTTGTATACTCGTACGTCACTTAGGCCTACCATATTTTCATCGCCTAAAAAGAGGACACATTTCGCCAGCGAGTAAAAAACAGGTAGAATGTTACGTATGAAGAATTTTTTACATCCTTTTGGATAATTACAGTATAGACACATACAGCAAAAGTTACAGCAAAAAACAGACACAAAAACCCAGACAAATTTGTTTTTCGCAAGCCGATTTGTTAGATTTGTGTAACAAAATAAAAATGTGATGTGATAATGTAATAAAAATGTAACAAATCAGGCAGTATCTGCAGGACCGTGCAAGTAGCCATGCCTTAACTTTTTTCAGAAAAAAAAGGATCAGCTCGAAATCATAAAACTATTTGCATGAAATATAATTGAATATTGAAGTTGTATAATGTACGCAGCTGTTAATGAGATGCTAAGGAGTTAAGGACAGTCTCAACTAAACGGCTGTTATCTTCCTTGTAAGTTACTATTGTGACTGCATCATAATTAAATTCACTCTATGTTTGCACCCACATAAGTTGTAGGCTAAGCATCCATGCCACGATTTATTTTAAAAATATTTATTTTGAAATATTTATTTTAGCCTATGCACAGTGCACATTGGAAATTTTTTTCGATTTGCTTCACTTGACAAATTAGCCAAACTATTAAGTTGGTAATCAGCAACGTCTACAACTACAACTCTTCAACCGCTGAATCAATACAAATAGATCTGGGTAAAACAACAATTTATTGTAAAAGTGTGAGAAGCTTAAAATGTAAATATGTCAAAATCTTTTGTAAGTTTTTTGCGTTTTTTAATGTTTAATTTCTTTGTGATTTACTCCATTTTTTTTTTTTGTTCCATTTTTTCATTTTCATAAGTTTGTTGATCAGATCTCCTCAAATGAGGAAATTTCCTCACAAGTGGATTTTTGCAGTTCCACTCGCACTCATCGCTGACCACTAGGCTATTTGGTTAGGTGCATCGCAAAGCAATGTAGTATGTTTCAATGAACGTCTAAGATTGTTTATAACAGCAGATCAAATAGTACGTCAATGTTTTTTTGAAAATCTATAAATCAGCATCTTGCATTGGTACAGAAATGGTTGGAAATTGCGAAAAAGTCACATAACAATGAAATCCTGTTGAAAATATGAGCAAGAAAACTGAAAATTAAAAAAAGAGGACATTTGAGCATTTTTGGGTGTCCTCGGAGGACAATTTACTTTTCTTCAAAAAAGAGGACAAATCCTCTTAAAAGAGGACATATGGTAGCCCTAACGTCACTGGATTTTATATAACAAAAAAGTTAATGGACTATGCCGACAACGCAGAAGGGAATCTAGAAAAATGTTGGAAAAGCATCAGAGCTCAAATTAAAGGTATGACATAAATAAACAATGCGATGCAAAACTTAATGTCCAAATAAATGAAACGAAAAGGGGGTGTTGGGGGGCTTGCCTCCCACAAAATTTAGACAAATATATTCTTGTTTTGGTTACTTTGCATTTTTAGAAGCAAAATTTTTATTTATCCAGATGCATACTTTGTATGTGACCAAATTTATCAAATTTAAATAAATTGGATTGGGGTAAAAGTTTTGTTTAAAATGTAAGTTAGCCTGCCATTTCGAATTTTTTTTATTCACAACCACAGAAAGATGTCAATACTTTATTTCTTGAAAGTTTCTATAGTGTTACAGTGTTAGTGTTACAGATTACTGTGTTACAGCCTTTCAGTAGGCTAGAACAGGGGTGGGCAAACTTTTTATCTCGAGGGCCGCATTCAGAATCTGAATTTGTTCGAGGGCCGCAGTATAGTACAATTAAGATTATAAACCAAAACATCAAATCTAAACTAGTCAAAACACAAGCTTTTATTTATTTTTAAAGTGACGAAAGAAAAGGAGATTTTATATACAGATAGCCTACATGTATTACATAAAAGATCTAAAAAAAATGTTTGTCTCAGTTATTTATTTGAATACAACCCACATCAAGATAACACTTCGCCAGACGCACTTTGAGCGAATTAAACAGAATACATCTGTGAGCGAATTTACATAATCAGAAAAACTATCTCAATCGCCGCTTTTCTCTCTACCAGCACCAAGAGTCTTGGCCTTGATCCAAGACTAAAACGACAAAGAAAGTTTCATGATGCGACAGGCTGAAGTCAGAAACTTCGATTGTGACGTAGGCCTCATCGACTGTTTAGCAATGGCTGCTTTGACACTAATAATAGCCATGCATTCATGCAAGATCACTATGTGGCTGGGGAAACAAACCACTACAATGTGACAAAAAGACTATAATTTATCTATCAAGACGAAATTTATAAAGAAAAAGTTTAATTAAGTCATTGTAGTAATTAAAATTTTCAAGCAATTTTAGGATTATTTTTTTATATAATTGCTTCAGGTTTTCGCGGGCCGTACAGAAAGTTGTTGCGGGCCGCATGCGGCCCGCGGGCCGTAGTTTGCCCACCTCTGGGCTAGAACATCAAAAATTTTAGCCTACCTGAAGTGTTCCCACCTTCACAGATAACATTTTCACTTCATAAGCGATCTCGATTCACATTGAAATTTATCAATTTAATTACGGTATTAATAAACTAGGCTATTTGAGTTGGCAGTGTCTACTTCGAAGTAGGCCTATTACACCATTTTGTTAGTTTTTTTTTTTAGACAAAATAAACATTTCACTCCCTTATTCACCAAACTATGCTTGCCCAATATCGCCGAGATGAACAAAATTAAGTTGAGCAAGCGACGCGAGCGAGACATTTTTTACAAAAATGGAATAAAAATTGTAAAGTTGCAAGTCGAAAAAACGCTGCACGAACTAAACATGAGTGGGCCCCTAGTTAGAAATAGGCCCTCAGTCCGTCGTCAACTATCCACTATGTCATCGGGAGTTTGGAAAGCAGTGAATACGACCTTGCATGATTTAATTATAGCCCTCAGTCGGGAGTTTGGAAAGCCCTCAGTTGGGAGTTTGAATAGTTTGAATAGCCCCTCAGTCGGGAGTTTGGAAAGCAGTGAATACGACCTTGCATGATTTATAGGTGTATGCGTATGGTGTAATTATATCATCATCATCAACAGTATCATAGCCGATGCGGCCTTTGATGAACTAGATGCTCAGTTCGTAAATTTTTTCCAGTGTTCCCTTTGTCGCGCAGTGTCCCAAAGTGTTCTTGGTTGGCTGATTGATGTATTGAAATTGGATATAAATGTTGTTCTTTGTCTGCCACGAGCACGTTTCCCGAGAAGGCGGCCGCTTAGACAGAGATTTTCGAAATCTTCCTTTCTGATAATGTGACCGAGAAATTTGAGTTGCCTTTGAGTTATGTAGTTGTAATTATATATATGGTGGTATTATGCATGTGGTGCAATTATAGCAATTGATTGTCGAGCTTCTGAAGTAATTTTTATTGTCTAAACAGTCAAAAAACAGACACATTAGAATGAGTGCCCCCTCCTCCGCCCGAGGGGCGATTAACACGGCCCTGGGCCTAAGCTTGTAGTGTTTCAAAATCAAATGCTAAAAGGTATTGCAATGTTTGTTTAAATTTTTATAAACGAAAGAAACTCTTATTTTTTAAACGGTTGGTTGAATAGATCTTTAGTAAAGCATTGTTTTGCTTTTTTAAAGACATGTATTGTGGTCTATAGGTTACTTTGATTCACGTTTAGAACATTTCAAGAAAGCTTTGCTATTTGATTTGATCAGGTACATGATAGGCTACCGTAGTGGCAAATATACATTGAACTCCATGTTGTCGTAATAAAGACAAAGTAAAAACGATGGAAAAAGTCAACATCTTTAAAAAAAGTTCTAACCGACCTCAAATTGCAAGGTTATCTGACAACAGTGAATATTTGCAACTGGTGATATGCGAGTAATCATTACTATTAAGATCATATACGGATTTACACGCCAACTAAACGCGAACCTAGAACAAAAGTGTTTTCTTGATTAATACAAAATGCATTGCATGTTGTCAAAATAGTATAGTACCAAAATAATACCAACACCACAACTCTATAAACCTGTCTCGAAAGCAGGGATATCTCAGTTTGTAAGATATCCCTGGTCGAAAGGCATTACCTTTTTTACAAATATACGACACAGTGACGCATCTTGTACTGTTTGTGTAATGCATGAAGTAACTCACGAAATACATGTGCCCAATATGACTAAATAGTGGCACGGGTGTGCGGTACAGTGACGAAGAAGAAACTGTTAGTTTCATTATTTGCACAAGCTTAGTTTGTTTATGAATCATCGTTTTGACCTTGACTTTTACCTTGTCACTGTCTGTGTCGTCATTCCGGCCAGATGATGAATGGCTTGCGGAAGAGGTGATGCCAAAATTAAATATTTATTAAGCAAAATACACTCCGGGAATGCTAGCTTGAAGAAACGGTGGATAGGGAATCAGTAGCGGATGGAGAAATGCACTTGGTCAAGTGTCCTCCAAAAACTGAGAAAGGGCGTGTAGTTTTTTCCGCTTTTGCAAATTTTCTCATTCTCTTCTCTCGCTCATTCTCATTTCATTAATCTAATCGCCAGCTAAAAAAAGTCATATTTTTCAGATGTGGATTAAATCGGAAGGGATTTGCCAATGCCTCTCATGAACTAAGAAAATATGTCATACGTAATCCGAAATGTATAAACATTAAGCTACATAGCTACTCAACTAGTGAGGCAACATTTGCCTTGTAAGCGAATAATCCAAGTCTGAGTGACGTTATGATAGGAACATAGTAACCAATCATACTTTTATGTATTAGACTTTTAGTGTCTTCCACCCTATCTGGTATTCGTTTCAAAGACACGCGAAAAGCACGAGACGTGGCCGTTTGGCCACGCCCTGATTTGGCTTATAACTCAGCCGCTAAATATCGCACATTTGAGAAAATTGGCATGCACATAGTCAAATGCTTTTATTTTATATTGTACTGTAATTATTTGTTTTCGAAATAAATGCTTAGTTTATGTATTCTGAAAACATATGTTGTAAAAAAGCTCTATAAACGCGAATTTTGCTGGCATTTCGTCATTTTATGTCCGATTTTCTTCGTTCGAATTTTAATTTTGATGATTTGTGAACATTCCAAAAAATACTTTGAAACAAATTATTTTTTCCTATAATAAATGCAGTATTTTTCATATTCATAATTTATCAAGCGGTTTTGAGGTTATTGTGATGAATTGCTTCTCCGCAGGTGGTCATGGCTGCTTAGCATTGTAGTATCTCTCATGACAAATCAAGACGAATGAAAGCATAAAATAGTTGTAGCGATCCCAGCCAACAAATCAGTTTTTTCACATTGATTCAACGTTGACAGATTGATTTTCTGGTTGAAATAACTCTAGTTTATCACATTCTTTCCCAGTCAGCAAAATTGGTCCTTTTTCCATTTATTTAACGTCTGCAGACGTCGAATCATTGTTAAAAGTGATTAATTTAATGGCTGGGTTAGAAGTATAGGTAACACGATTTTCAATCAGCTGTTTTGTCAGGCGTTTCATTTTATAGAGTGTAGCTTTCATTTTAACCTGCCAAAATGTCTTAAAATCAGAGGAAAAAAAACTTCTTTTTGATACTTTTCAATGTAGCTGAACGTTGAAACGATATAAAAGCCAACTTTTCTGCCTGGGCTGCTTGCTTTTTGCTAAATTTTCCAGACAGCAAAACCCGTCATTTTTCAGACGTTGAATCAATGTAAAAATGACGGGTTTGTCTGTCTGGGTTGTTTAACTTGAGTATGGCAATGTCGAGACAATGTAAGAAAAGTTAATTTTACTTTTCAAGATTCAAAATGAAATGTACTACAATTCTGGATCAACACACATCGAATGATCGTGGAGTTATGAAAAATTCAGTTTAGCGAAACACAATGCTCGCTGTTCTGTCGTGAGAAGTCAGGTAGTGCTGACGCCAGAAAAATCGCTCCTTCTCAACGGTACATGTCATGAATGCCAATAGCATACATAGTTTCAACATGTGCTTTGTGCAAAAAGGCATGTTGCATGATGAGGAACTTTGCCGAGATTATTTCTTTTTTAGAATAACCTGTTCCTCTGATGTCGTCTACACATTGGTACAAAACGCTTTGTGGGTGGCTGTGGTAGATGATTCGGTTGTGATTAGCTCTGTTTTTCTTTTCAGAAGTAGCAAAGTGTAAATACTAAACTAAAGTAACTGATCATTCCTAGTTGCCAAAGTTTGCTTTTCATGCTATGAACACGTCCTATCTTCGTAAAAACTGGTCAACTTTGCTTGCCTTGCAATGACGCAACAAAAACTGCCTGGATTGAGGTAAAACGATAAATTGTATTATGAGTCCCATTGCGTTTCGTTCTTAGTTTTAATGTGTGATTGATGACTTGACTCGCGGTTGACTGCGGCCACTGTGTATACAATAACAGAAGCGATGAGTCATTTCGATGCCGATTGTCAAAATCTAGGAATTTAGACAAAATTTCTGAACAACCTGTGACAAAATGCTTATTGTGAACCACATAATGTTACAAAAATAACCAAATTAGGTTTAAACGATGCTCAAATCAAAAAAAGTAAAAGTCAAGAAATATCAGCGTTTTAGGAAAATTCCTTTTATATAAAATTTCAAAACTAGTGAAGGGCGTGGCCATTTGACCACGTCTGATAACAGGTCGAGTTAATTTACTGCAAATTTCTTCTTTTTTGTCCAACTTACCATGTCTGTTCCAGACTTAGACCTTCAGGCATACCGGTACTTCTTTCTATTTATCCCGGTGTTTAACTCTATTGAAACTAAACTAGTATTGAAACACTGCAAACCAATGCAGTTTGAATGGAAATATGAGATAAATTGCGGCTTGTGTATTATAGAGAAAGGCACACTGCATTCTTATCAAAATAATATCGTTATATATGAACAATAAAAATTTAGACTTTGTTGGCGATCTTGCCATTTTGATTAAGTTTATGAAAAGAACAGTTTTAGCATTTGCAATTAGCTAAATCATGCAGATGTTGAATCAATGTTAAAAGAACGGATTTAGCTACTTGAAACTGAACATACGTATTTGGCAGTGACGATCGGTGAGGGAAAGCAAGGAAAGCAGTGCTTACCTGAGCGAAAACTATGCAAAATATAATGACTGAATTCTAGGTTTAACTTCTTATTATTTTTATCACGTCTATTTTAACTTGAAAATCACTGTATTCGTGACTAGAATTACTCGTAACACTTGTGAGTAGTCTAAGTCCTCACCAAACCACATGTCTTGCCTGTAAATGCCAATTAACGCAAACGCTTCTGTCAGAAACAATCACTGAGGCTCCAGGTAAGCAACTATCAAACTTGCTTTTCCAGATTCAAAAATGTCAAAAAACGCCTTCGTTTTATCCAATTCTCACTCGTTTTGCAAAACGTCACCAGCTGCTTAGCCAAGCAGATGTGTTATGGTTATGGTATGGTTAGTTGTGCTTTCCCAGTGACGTCAATGCGAACATTCGCTAGAGCGACTAGACTAACTCGTCAGAATGGTCTCTCGTCACGGTACACGCACAGCATCATAATGCCGAAATAATTGTTGCTGTTTTTTGATGTCTCCTCGCTATGTACTTTAGCCTACTAGCTTTCATAGTCATGTCTTTGCTCTTTTTACAGCGTTGATATAACGTTACTTCGCCAATGAACGTTCAGGTGCGGATGCAATATTTAGTTCGTTAAGTTTCTATATGCAGGAGGCAAACTTATCCAGCTTTTTGTACAAATTGCTTGCGGTTGTAATGTTTAGGCCTAAGTTTCTCGGCAGCCGATTTGTAGCAAGAATTGACAGCGACAGACACGTGTTTCGCCCATGAGGCTGGGCTCATCAGTATTGCACCGTATTTGTGGCTAGAATACGGTGCGATGCTGATGAGCCCAGCCTCATGGGCGAAACATGTGTCTGTCGCTGTCAATTCTTGCTACAAATCGGCTGCCGAGAAACATGTTGTTGATTGGATGGTCTGAATGGCTAGCGTGGAAGCTACACCGTTATGGTTAGCGAATCGCAACTGCTCGCTGTACTAGTGAGTGCTCAGCCTTGTGCTGATAGCTGGGAAGAACGCCCCTTTCTTCACAACTTAGGCCTAAGTGTTAGTTTTTGTAGTGTAGGCCTAACTGAATATCTGAGAATGAACATTCATGACGAATTAAATATTTAGACAACTATTATTCCATGTCTAACACTGGATTTTGGTCCTGCAACGTTAAAATTAAGATTATTCATGACTTCTAAACATTAAATGGATGTATGATCACGACATAGGCGAAGCACAATTTGACAGATTTTTATTTTTGATTTGTTTTGGAAATAATCTCAGAGCGCACCAAATTGGAAGTGTTTTTCAAAAATTTCTGGGGGAGGTCCCCCAGACCCCCCGCTGGAAGTGTTGCCTTTGGCAACACACCTTCGGGCTTCGCCCGACGGTTACGCCCTTCGTGCCTACTACCTTGCTGAAGCATATTTTCAAGTTGCTTTTCCAACGGTTTAAGCCACCGAACGTCACTGGTATTTGGCCGCTATACTCCACAATGAACACATTATCATCTGTTTCTGTTCTGATTTGAATAATGTTTTTCAACTGCTATGGTTTAAATGTATATTTCACATGGTCATGAAAGATACTTTCATTTGCGAATTCGTTGCACCTAAACTTCTTACAATTAAAAATTCTTATATTTTTTTGAGCTTCTGGAGCGGAGGGGCTATTCTTTTAGCACCTCAGATCCAAGAGGCACCCCGACCATTTTGGAAGGCTACTAGAAAGCAGCCAGGTATTAGGTTTACGTACGGTAATGTAAAAAAATGATGGTTTATTGCGCGATACTTGTTACAGCTCAAACTTCAATGGCAATTTTACGATTTTATAGTTACAACGTTACCTTGACGATGTTAGAGGGATTAACTTTTCCTCAGTTTTCCGTCATAATTTATGTTGTCACAGAGCACTCATTGGATACGACTTGCGTTAATTAAGAAAATGTTTTTGGAATTCGTCAAGACGTAAGTAAACAAAGAAAACAAAAGCACTGGTAAACGCTTCTTACACAAAAAGATGAGAATTAAGATCTTCTTTCGATTTTCTCAGAAATTATTCAAGAGGCAACTAAATCAACACAAAATGGTGATTAGTTCAGTCTTTAAAAACAAAATAATTAGCCTAGTAACGTCCATTACTTTGAGTGAAAGTGATTTATTGATCATAATCGGCGTGACATTTATTAGCATAATTATGACCGACGTGACCGCGTAGGAACAATTGGCATATCCGCCTAATCCATTGTCTGTATGTGTTTGAGAATCTCATTACATAATTGCTTGAACTTGTGTTTTTTCCTTAGCGACCGCAGTTTTCGAATCAACTCCACTTCTGGGTTCCTCTTGATGATTCTATTCTTGTGATTGAATCCATTTGTTTTCAGCAAACGCTCCAGAAAGATGTTGTCTCTGCATAATACTATTATTTATTTTCATCAAAAACATTTCATTATCAATCAGTGATAAAAATTGATTATTATTTTCAGTATCTTGTGGCAGCCCAGTCCAATGTTGCCATAAATGTGCAAGACAATTCTTATTGAAAAGACTTATTCTGTATTTAAGCATCATAGGTTGAATTTTTTTCAATCATAATTAAATGTTATACTCTCCTGAATCATCCAGCCTTCTGTAAATAGCCTAGCCTCTCCCCAACCCCCCAAAAAAGAATCTACAATAAACAATAGGCCACATTAAACCTATAGGCCTATGTCACAATCAAGGTGCAACTGCCTCGCGATGGCTTGCTTTGTATCTTCAACGAATGTGCTATTTTCATTATGGAATTCTGGTGCGTTGTGTTATTATCGGTTATGACCTGAAGTAACCTCTGATTGAGAAATTTGTATTATGTAACGTATTTCTAGAATCATCTGTAAGCATGCAAATCTAGAAGGTTCTGTTGTTTTTCATGATTTCTGAGCGTCGTTTGTCATGACGTCATAAGGTTGTTTATCAGTAAATGTCCGATTGCGAAATCGTTATTATGTAAGAATCTTCTTGCGGACGTGACCTTCTAGAGACTTCTGTTGTTTACCTTTTAAATGCTACGTGACCGAACGATGGTTCTTTATGATGTAACCTTCTCGAAGTTACTGGACTGAACAGCCAACTATAAATAGTGGTGTAGTTTGTATTTCTATATTATTCTAAAGATTATTATGAGTTGATTATGGGAGTTGTATTATGATGAGTTGGTGATGAGAGTTCATTATTGTAGTAGTAGCAGTTGTTAATAGACGCAAAGATTATTGTTGATCGAGAGTGGAAGTATTGAATACGAGTACTGTAAAGCAAAGTTGATGCTAATATAATTTCTGATTGAAATTAGAATCGTATGAGAAGCTGTGAGTGGATCACGTTAAACTCGATCAATAGTCGCAAGCATTGGAATCTATTGCTGTTTACTATTACTTTGATTAATTGTTGGAAGTGGTGAACCATTCGTTGGAGTCCTTCAAGCGTTTTTATATATCATTTCACCAGTAGAACTATCCGTGAATTTAATTGACTGCTTTTCGGTTTGACCCATTAAACTACGTCATTGAATCTTTCCAAGTCTTTTTCCTGGTAAGAGATAGAAAGAAATTGTGACATTCTGGGGGCTCGTCCGGGATAAACCGAAAAAAATTTAACCGAAAAACCGAAGAATACCGAAGATTTATTGAAAGAATAATAAATTAATGTCAAGATGGCGGATACTGTCAAACATGAGATGATTGAAGACTTAGGGAGCATGGCTGAACGAATGGGGCTGACTGGTAATGAGAAGTCTCAGTTTGTGATGGAAGAGTATCACAAGATAATGGACCAAAAAGCTCAGCGAGAAGCTGACGAAAGAGAAGATAGAAGAGCTGCTCGTGAAATAAGGAAAGCAGAACTTGAAGCTGAAGAAAAGCGAGCACAATTTGAAGCTGAAGCAGAGGAGAAGCGGGCGCAGCGCGAAGCTGAAGAAAAACAAGCTCAACGAGAAGCTGAAGAGAAACAAGCGCAGCGCGAAGCTGAAGAAAAACGTGCTCAATGGCAGTACGAAACAGAAGCTGAAGAAAGAAGAGCGCAATATGAATTGGAAAAGTTAAAACTTGAATTAGAAAGACAAAAGCTGGACATTGGTGAGCGATCTAATTCTAGTAATGATAATGCTCGAGATGTTATTGTGGCGCAAGTTAGACGTCCAGATTTGCCATCATTTGTTGAAGAAAAAGATGAGTTGGATAGTTATCTGTTAAGATTTGAAAGATATGCTACAATAGCCAAATTGGAGAAGTCGACGTGGGCTACCCAGCTAAGCATGTTATTATCGGGACAAGCTCTTGATGTATATTCAAGACTTTCGCAAGAAGAAGCCATGAACTACGACAGATTGAAGTTAGCTCTGTTAAAGCGATACAATTTTACCGAGCATGGATACCGTCAAAGATTCCGTGAGGCAAAGCCTGAAAAACACGAAAGCCCAGGTCAATTTATTGAACGTTTAAGAAACCTTTTGTTAAAATGGTTTGAACTTTCGGGGGCCGATCAATCATTGGACGGATTATTGGACGGATTGGCAAACCTTATAGTTAAGGAACAATTCACAGATTCATGTTCAAAAGATCTGTCTGTTTATTTAATGGAGAGAAGTCCAAAGAATCTAGAAGAAATAGCCAGTGTGGCAGAACAGTACTTAGTTGCTCATGATGAGAAGTTGTCGACTGAAGAAACGTTGTCATGCGATAATGACGAGGAGCAAACAAATAATTCTAAAGGAGGTGCTGTTCCAAGAGAAGTACGTTGTTTTAATTGTAATGGCTTAGGTCATAAGTCTGTTAACTGCCGGAGAAAGACTAATAGAAATCATCAGGAATCGAGGAAGTGGTGCAATCGTTGCAATAGGCAAGGACACGAAGCGAAGGAATGCAAGGACAAGTCGTTCTCCCGATCCAATCAGTCTGGAAAAGATAAAGACACAGAGGACGTTTATCGATGCGGTTGTGCATTAATGATTCCTGAACCCACGCTTGACGAGGAGAATCCGGATGAAGATGTTTGCGGAAAAATAATACCTGAAGATCACCTGCCAGTAGTGGATGGGAAAGTTGGAGACAAAAAGGTAAAAGTTTTACGTGATTCTGGTTCTACTGGTATAATAGTGAGGAGAGATTTGGTTAAAGACAGTCAATTAACGGGAAAAACTGGCCATGTGACAAAAATAGATACCACTTCAATCCAAGGACCGTTAGCGATGATATCTATCGAAACTCCGTATTGTAGTGGGACTGTGAAAGCGTTATGTTTACAAAACTCTTTAGTTGATCTGATAATCGGAAATGTTTTTGAGAGAAATTCTGAAGTTACTTGTTATTATTGTGGCAAGAATGGTCACTTTGCTCGAGATTGTTCTGCAGATAATCAGCAACGATCTCACGATGACGGATACAATGAGCGCGATGAACCGAGGAGAAGAGGCAGGCGACGACCATTTGGAGTTTGCTATAGATGCGGTAGACGCGGACACTTCGCCAGGGAGTGCGTTGCTGACGGCGGACATTCGGAAAATAGACGTTGCCGTGACAACCACTGCTACCGATGTGGGGAGATTGGACACATAGCCAGGAGCTGCCCTTCTGATGAAAAGGCTTGCTATAATTGTCATAAAGAAGGTCATCTCGCCAAGGACTGTCCGGAGAGGAGATGTTTCCGATGTAGGAAGATGGGTCATCTCGCTCGCCGATGCACTGAAGATGTTGAGGACGTTGGAGACTTTCGCAGAAAACGTGACTATTGTTTTGAGAAAAGCTATCGTTGGTAGATCATGCAACGATAGACTTATGAGAACTGATTATTGAGTAATTAATTGTTTTATGGTGTGTTTTGTATTGATTGTGTTGTTATATTGTTTGCAACAATATTCTGAGGGGGGGCGTATGTCACAATCAAGGTGCAACTGCCTCGCGATGGCTTGCTTTGTATCTTCAACGAATGTGCTATTTTCATTATGGAATTCTGGTGCGTTGTGTTATTATCGGTTATGACCTGAAGTAACCTCTGATTGAGAAATTTGTATTATGTAACGTATTTCTAGAATCATCTGTAAGCATGCAAATCTAGAAGGTTCTGTTGTTTTTCATGATTTCTGAGCGTCGTTTGTCATGACGTCATAAGGTTGTTTATCAGTAAATGTCCGATTGCGAAATCGTTATTATGTAAGAATCTTCTTGCGGACATGACTTTCTAGAGACTTCTGTTGTTTACCTTTTAAATGCTACGTGACCGAACGATGGTTCTTTATGATGTAACCTTCTCGAAGTTACTGGACTGAACAGCCAACTATAAATAGTGGTGTAGTTTGTATTTCTATATTATTCTAAAGATTATTATGAGTTGATTATGGGAGTTGTATTATGATGAGTTGGTGATGAGAGTTCATTATTGTAGTAGTAGCAGTTGTTAATAGACGCAAAGATTATTGTTGATCGAGAGTGGAAGTATTGAATACGAGTACTGTAAAGCAAAGTTGATGCTAATATAATTTCTGATTGAAATTAGAATCGTATGAGAAGCTGTGAGTGGATCACGTTAAACTCGATCAATAGTCGCAAGCATTGGAATCTATTGCTGTTTACTATTACTTTGATTAATTGTTGGAAGTGGTGAACCATTCGTTGGAGTCCTTCAAGCGTTTTTATATATCATTTCACCAGTAGAACTATCCGTGAATTTAATTGACTGCTTTTCGGTTTGACCCATTAAACTACGTCATTGAATCTTTCCAAGTCTTTTTCCTGGTAAGAGATAGAAAGAAATTGTGACAGCCTATAGGCCAAAACTTTCCATACAATCATTTTTTGTAATGCTTTTAAAGTCATAACTACAAAAAACTAACAAACGAAACAGTATTTTTTGAACTGATAGTTAGGCTAATGCCAAAATTATATGCAGGGCTGTGAAGTCGGATTCGTGGAGTCAGAGGTATTTTGGCGTGTCCGGAGTCGGAGTCGGCCAGTTAGGCTTATAAACCAAGGAGTCGGAGTCGTAGGGGAAGGGAAGGTAATTTGATACACTTTTAACATTTTTGCCTGTTAACTGAAAATTACGTGACACAAACTATTGATTTTAAGCTGAAATGAAAGTCTGATCCCTTACACACTTTTTAAAAACATTTTCACTTTTCTATTTTTGTTATTTTTTTTTTAATTGAAATTTTAAAAACGTCACTCAAATGTATCAATTTACCTTCCACGGAAGGTAAATTGATACACCCGGAAGGTAATTTGATACAGTAAAGCTAATACAGGAATCCCCTTTGACAGCAAAGCAATAAATGAAAATTTAATATGTGGTTGGCGTACTTGGGTGCAAGGACGACTGTTGAGGCCCATGTGTGCGGCGAAGCTTCTGCAGCGAAATGGACATGGGAAGGATCATTGGCTAGAGTTCTTATTCAAGGGGAGAGCATTGCGCTTTTCTCATTTTTTGACAGCAGACAGCGTGTAGGCCTACGAAAGCCTATATAATAGTTGTTTCTCAAAGTAGCAGGTCTTGTTAATAAAGAATAACTTATTAAAATCAACTAGATCAATGACAACATTTACTACAGTCGCAAAAAAGAATTTAATATACTGTATCAATTTACCTTCTCCACATGTATCAATTTACCTTTTTCAAAAAAAGTTATCAAATTCTGATTTTTGTATGCTCGGATGCACATTGCAGAAAAAACGTGACATGCCCTTGAAGCTTTATCAATGAACTGTCAAATGAGTTTGGTTTCATCTTTCAGAAAGTTTTCTTTAATTTTTCAGACGAAAATAATCATGAGTTAAAAATTTTACGAAAATACTCAAAAAACACATTTTTGCAATTTTATGCCATGAAAGCACGAGTTAGCTGCATGGTGCAATTTTTGTAGGCATTATTTTCACAGATCTTCCACCTAATAACAATATTTTTGACTAATATTATTTGTACACTTCCGTAGGGGGGGTGTATCAAATTACCTTCCGTATCAAATTACCTTCCCTTCCCCTATATTTTTTGCCCGACTTTACAGCCCTGTATAATGCAACTGGACTCATACTAGACTAGAGAATGAGCAACTTGGACAACTAACATCTAATCTCAGTTTTTGTCTAGTAAACTTTGGAATGACTAGTAGGCCTATAGCATGCAACTCATACGTATGAGAGTTTCTTTTTGAATCAAGGCCTCTTCTTGCTTTTAGTAGTTTCTGAAACAAATGCTGAAGTCACCATATTGAACGTAATGCTAGGCCAAGCCTTGGTTTACCAACTACTAACTATGTGATATAATTAATCATTAATACTTTTTAACCAAATATGTTTTCGACATGTTAGAACAGGTGAAGGTAACGGGAAGATAAAATAAGGCTGACCACCAAAGCGATGGCATGACAACATCCAGGCATGGACCGAACTCAATTTGACAACACTGGGAGTCGCTGTAAACCGCGACTCATGGAAACAGATAACCCATGTTAATGGGCAATCTGCTTCAAACGGAGATGGCGATTGAATATATATTATGACAAGATTAAAAAAATATATATACTTTGCAAGTCCAAACAAAGTTCAATAAAGCCTAAATTTCTTTGTTGAACTATTTCAATCAGTATGATTATTATTATTGTTCGTCAATAATTGTATTTTTAAATGATGCAATCAGATGAGTGGCCGTGTGGTGCGAACGCCTTCGTCACGCTTGAAAGGGTGCAAGTTCGACACCGCTTGTGATCACGTTGTCGTATCTTTGGCAGCACACTTAATGAGGATCATAGTTTGGGTGAGGATCTTCTATTCTCCCTGTCTATTTATCCTGAATCTACACCAGCATAAAATGTGTTTGGACATGTCATGAAATTAAATTCAAACTGCGAACTGCAAATTAGATACAAGCCCAAATAATAAATTAAGTTTTTTTTTTATATACATGCACCAAAACCCTTACGTCTAGCTCTAATAAATCTTAGGAGCCAAATGATTGGAACATCTGGTCAATCTAATAAAAAAGAAAAAGCCTTAAATGCAAAACCTAAAATCATATTCAGCAAACGATTCAAAAACGTAAACTGTTTTCTTCACCACTACTATGTAATGACATTTTCACTGGTACAATTTGTTTGTAATGTCACTAGGCTTTCACAACATACCGGTGAGAAGGACTTCAACCTTGATCCTTCCTCTGTAGAAGATTTTTTTGCATCACTTGTTACAAAAGCAACCAGGAAAAGAACCACAATCACAGAATTTAAGAGATTAAATTTTGACATTTTGGTTTGTGTTGTAACTCCTACTAAAAAGAAAATACCGTTCATTGTTATTTACTTTTGTTTCAATAACCGCTTGGCGTTTATGCCTACTAATGACTCAAAGACAATGCAGTCAAGCATATTCTTTCTATCCAGAGCTGCGGTTATAGCTTTTGTTTCTTAGTTTAACATTTTTCATATAACTCATGTCATATGAGCGGTGGCTTTTCAAAATTTAGCCAAATTTTTTAACATCGATTTGGAATGCTGCTTTGATAGTTTGATAATATTTACTGGTCATACAATTTTATTTCAGAAAGTAGCTCACAAAGAATAACATATATTTATAATGTGCTGCCACCGTGCCAAACTACTGATTATCCTGTTTCGATATCAAGCACGTTTTAACGTGCGCCTTTTGTCGTTTCTACCTTTTTATAGACGTCTGCTATGTTTTGTTTGGCATATGTATTTTTTGTTTGTGGTGGTTAAAAATAAAAACAAGTTGAACTGATATGTTTAGTATAAACAAAAAAAAGAACAAAAATGTGTTCTGTTGCTGAAAATCAAAAAATTATTTCATGAAGAGGGTCTTATGAAGCTTGTCACTCTTGTACTTAGATACACTTCAATGAATTTTCTTTTCTTCAATAAATTCTTCAATTACTAGCCGACACTTCAATGAATTTCAGGCCTTAGGGCGGCGTTGATCCAGAGCAATGAAACTAGAAAACTAAAATTGCAAAACTCGTTTTAAAAAGAGCAACCGTTTTATTACAGTTTATCATTGAAACTTTTTGAGCGTATACATTGCTTTAGTTCACAACCGAGGCTATAGGAAACATAAACAACACAGCTGAAGAAATACTTAGGTACATCTGTCAACCAAAGCACTAGAAAAATGCTTTTTTACTTTATCTGTTCATATTACATCTCATTGACAAACGCTCTTCAAATGTTAGTTTCTAAGTATAAGTTTCTAATCAAAATGACAACAAATCTTTGTGGTTTCAAACTAAGTTTGGTAGCTGCAACAAAATTGTCAAGACTTGCTCATGGACCTCAGGAAATAACCCCTTTGCTAAACGTTCATGTAATCTGTTGAATTTCCAAGAAATAGAATCATTTAAGTGGAGAGTGTATTTGCTCTAAAGTCTAAATGAAGGCACTTTGGCAAGTAGAAAATTACGAAAGGAGTTTTCTTATGCTTGCTATTTGTTCACCTCTGCTTGATTTGCTAACTTGTAAAAGATATTGTCAATCATTTGACCGAGTTTTTTTGCAACAACTTGAATAATATCATGGCTGTAATTTTTACGTTATATTTGCATTTGAAGATTTTAAATCGCTCCCAAAAATTTAGTTCTTAGAAATTTATAGTCTCTTCTCACGCGATGTCTCGCCCGAATAAACGAAATCTTTATTCAATTAGACATCTTTCCATGCTGATTAACGCTCGTGGAATTTGCTAAGATATAAGATGAAGGAAAAAGAAAGGCCAGCCTTCTTTGCACAGCAATGCGCAAATGTTAACTCTTTGTTTGACGATTATTTACATGTTTTTTGTTTGAATTTCCAATATTTTTTATTTTAAATGTCGGCGTCGATATCTTGGTAACTTTTAAAATCAATGAGCCAACAAAAACTCCATGTTGAGATCAAGATAAAATTAAACAAAGTAAATATTCAAGAGCTCTTCTGCGTTTTCCCTTGAGGAACGACAAACAACGAGCCATGTTAAATTAGCGCGTATTCTTCAACCAGAAATCACGACCAAGCTCAAAATATGATTTTTTAACATAACTTTTTGCTTTTGTTAGATGGAATTTGTCATCAAAGATGTGTGCAAGAAGTCTTTCCTGTGAAAAACAAAACATAGAGTAACTTACTCAACAATTCACCAATGCATTTTAGAGAAGCCGCAATTACCAAGCTAGTAAATGAGCTCTTGACATTGATTTGACGTCAGCATACGTTAATTCAGTCCATAAAAGTTGATTTGCTACCTAGGTTAACCGATTAAATTAACAAGTAATGGATGCAAAATAACCTACATTTTGTACAAGGACTAAGATATTTCAGGGACTTTTGGTGTCTAGTTTTGTTTTCGCTGAAATATTGCTTTCTGTGCATTTGACAACTATCAAAAACACGCTAAATGATTGCATTTGTGTCTGTTACCTATGTGCAAACTAAAAAAGAATTGGAAGAGAAAATGTTTCAATGCATATTTTCAGATAACCGCAAGCGGTTACCTGTGTACAAGAACTTCACAGGGCAAAATCTGTCCTTTTTACATTGATTCAACGCCTGCAAACGTTGAATCAATGTAAAAATGATAGATTTTGATGTCTAGCTCTGGGTTTGTGTATGTTTGTAATTTATCTTGAAAGTAATTTTTTTCGCGAAGTTTAAAGTATATGCAAAAAGTTGAAATGTCTCCATGAAACAATTAAATTAAAAACACAAGTTAGCAAAAAGTAATTTTAATAAAAAACGTAATACTAATTGATATGAAAGAGTTAAAAGCCAAATAGTACAATGTGCTTTATTTGGCTTTGACAGCCAAAAAAGGGGGGAGTAAAAACTCCAAACTTCTTCTTTCTGTTGGGGGGGTGTAAAGTCACGATAATTAATTCAATGACAGTAGTAATAAATAAACCCCCTTGGCTGATGTACCGCTTAGCTTTTATTAAAAGCTGTTCTTCTATGGAAACATAACAAAGTTGTTTGTCCACATGTTTGTAAGATGATCGTATTTTCCAGTAATCGTGACACTGGTGGTCAAATTGTAATATGTAAATAAGTTTAAGACTGTTTGATATAGCTTTCTATGTTCAAATCTGGAGTTTTTTTTAGGAAATACCAACAAGATCATTTATCAAAACATCTTTCAAAATTCCAATGAAACTACCTATTAGAGCAGGCTATCATCAAAAAGCATCGTCGTCCAAACTTCTTTACTAAATTTATAAACTTTGTTTTCAATTATTCGTTGCAGTAAACAGCTGTTAAAAAGTTGTTTTCGACAACACATAAATTAAAATCCTTGTAACTTATAGGAGAAATTGGCGTTCATCCAATTATCCGGGTTATTAATAACTTACAAAATGCTTGGAATTTCTTTTTGAATTACTTGATATTCGCCGAAATCTGTGGACATGCCATAATGTTGTGATTGGAAACGCCTTGTCCAGATCATAAACACTTTCGACAAGCCATTGATTACGTTGTGTGGGCGCTACAGCTTTCTTCCGTTATGACTCACCGATCTTACAACTCATTCACTCAAAATCTGTAACGGTCGCCGCACTTCATTAAATGTGACCTTTTGCCTTCCTTACACAGTTTGGCTTTAGACCGCATTATTAATGACGGTGCTTTTTGCATCCGATATATCGACTGTTGTGATGGGACTGATAGAAATGCAAGAGTATCTTTCACTATAAAACGTCTCATAATGCCACTCTACTGTCGATGTGTTGTAGCAGGTTTTACTCCATAACTTTAAAAACATCAGTGTATTATTCTCTGATATTGTCTCTACACCCCTTACAAATGAACACATTTGACAATTAAGTTCTCACAGATTAAAAAATAAGTTAATGTGTCTTTCTTCGTAAATTAAAAATTCAAACAAAACTAAACATTGAGCGCAGTTGCAAATATTGTGTTGTATTGTTTGTTGCTTTAGCATCTCAAATAAGTTTTGAAGTTTTTCCATAATTTTGGTGTGAAGTTGCAAGTCTTGTCATGCAGGATTGCCAAACTGGAAAAGAGTTGACATTCCGTGCTATCTTTATACCAATCAATTGATAGGTTTGGTCGTTCCAAGTAGGCCTATTACAATTTTCCGGTAGTTCTACATCTAGAGTGCTAAATTTTCAGAGATTAGAAAATCAATAAAAACTTAAGAATAGAGAATTCCTCTTGACGATTCTTGAGCAAGCACCCTAGAGCTAAATCATCTTTTTTTCTACGACGTAGACACTAAGTAACATGACGTAATACTCAGTATTTATTTTACTACGAGCTCACAATACGACAATACAATAAGTAATTTGATACGTTCAATGCAAATGTTTTAATGTTAGAATCGCCCTTTTCGAGGTTCCAAAAGCACAGTTAAACCGTGCGTGAGTGACATGTTCAATTGTTCATAATATTAAATTATGAGACAAGGAATGCGTTACAGGTACGATTATCTGACAAATACACAAGAAAACAACACAAGATTACCTACATGTTTTTTATCTAGTTTGGCAATGACAGCAAAAGAAGTTACAAAAAGTCACAATTATAATTGTAATTACAGTTACATGAAAACATATAATCAATTGTAATTGATCTAACTTTGCTGTATATATGCTAAACATTGAGGGATGAACAGAGGGATAATCCAGTTTCCAGCTAGTAACTACGGTACATTCACTTATGAAAGCATGCATACGGTGAAATTGTCTGATTTAGGGTAAGTCGCATTTTGAAGTTGATAAACTGAAATATAACCCATGCATGACGTAATCGTTTTCATGTAGCCTATGACGTATGACGTTGATATTTCCCGCCACAAACTAGGTAAGGTAACTTACAAATATTGAAGAAGCAATAAATAATAAATACAGTATGTGACAAGGCGTTATGTCAATCATTTACAGAAAAGCAACTGATCTTTTGCATTAACCAATCTCTTCCTGTGACCATGTGACAATCGCAGTTGAGCTCTTTGATTGGGTGATTTATTGGGACTATATAAGGAACCTTTTACGTGAAAGTGAATTGACATATCGTCGCCAATCTCAAAAAAATGTTTCTATTTGATTAAGTTATAAGTTTTGAGTGCTTTAAGTGACAGCGTAGGTTTGCTCTGTAACAATTTTGAATAAAGGCTAATAGCAGTAGGCTGTAGCACCAGGCCAAGGCTTTTGTCTCGTGTTTGTGTATAGTAAAGTTGCCTTGCATACATGTGTTTTTCTTCTTTATGTAATTTTTTAGAAATAGATTCTGAAAACAACATTTTTCGTTATTATTTTATTATGACAAAGCAAACGACAACAACTAAAATTAGATTTAACTCCATTCTATTTATTCAAAAAGTTATAGTGGGGGCAAAGGCATTAACAGAGCAAAATTAGTCGAAAAAATTCTAACAAATTAATCTTAAAGTCAAAACCAAAGTTTGAACTTTTTAAATGCTCATTTTTATTGATTTAGGCCATACTAAATCAGAACATAATAGTTTTAACCCATGGACAAATTTTGTGTTACATGGTGTAATAAATACTGTACAGTAAATGACAAGGCGTTATGTCAATCATTCACAGGAAGCAACTAATTTTTTGCATTAACCAATCTCTTCCTGTGACCATGTGACAATCGCAGTTGAGCTCTTTGATTGGGTGGTTTATATTTCCCATGATGCATCTGTTTGTTGTGTTTTCTTTGGTCTTGTGTTCCACTTTTTGTCTTTGATTTTCTACGTCTGTATTGCCGTCTGTAGCAACATACGGGGCGTACCTTATGTATTTTCACACCAAAAGAACCGAGTCGGCTTTCTGTCGTCAACGCGCCAAACTGTATTGTTGTCCTAATAGTATAAGATACGCGATTAAATGAAGTAGATATTAAAGTTAGCAACAGTGCAAACATTGTAGATAAATATATTTGTGCGAAATTGTGGGGATCTTCGTCTTCGGACTGAGACAGCGTCTTTGATAGCTTAGTCCTGGCAGTTTTATGTACTCGTAGAAGATTAGCTCCACTACCCGGATACCAGTATAAAAATTAACAGAGTGCTGTTGTAACAGAGTGTTGGTGTCTGTGAACTGTTCCATCTACTAAGTGCCGACCAATGAGAGCTGTCCTTGAAATGCGTTGCGGAAGCCTACACCCCAAGATTTGAACCCGCTGTGCTTGATCTTGTCATTTCTGGAATTGGCCTTCCGGGCAGACTTGCAGATCAGAACAGTTGCCCGTCCGTTAGCTCAGTAGTTAAGCGCCTGGCTTAAGATTACGCGGCGCTGGCTCAACTCTCGGGGTGTGCGCGTGACCAACGCATTTCCGGACTGGTCTCCATTCATGTGTTCCATTGAATATCTCAAAGGAATTAAATTAGGAGGTGTGAATACAAACAATATGACATATGCGGATTACCGTTTCTTGCACTAATTGCAACGTTCATCTGATGAAATTGAAAGTAACAACAATAATAAACAGAATGGTTTATTGCTTCACTGACTTTTCAGTATGCGGATGACACCGTACTAACTGCCACCTTAGAAGAAAAACTCCAACTAGCTACAAGAAAAAAGCGAAAATGTTAGCATGACAACTAACACTAAACAGACTGAAAGCATGATCGTTACCAAGAAAACAAACTCTTCTCTAACTTGCAGTATATTGATTTCAAACAAACCATTTAAACAAGTCAACTGTTTTAAATACCTTGGATCGTTCGTAACTAATGATGGTAAATGCAAAAACGAGATTGAAACAAGAATAACTCAAGCGACACAAGCTTTTTAAAACACTGCATAGATTCTTCGAAACAAAAATTCACAACAAGGAAGCGTGTGTTAACGTGGTATATCTTTCCTATTTTGCTGTATGGATGTAAAACCTGGACGCATGGCCACCTGGAAATGCGGCCTGATTTGTCACATTTTGCAGATTTTGATTACAGCTACTGCAAGTGCTTGACTGACATTTTTTGAGATGTTTTTACTTTTTGCGGTTTCTTAATGACATAAAACTTTTTTGTTGCCTTGGGGAAGCAGTAGCAAATGAGAAAAAGTAAGCAAATTTTCTTTGTTTTTCAACATGTGAGGATGTTAAAACTTATTGTGTCATCTGGGGAAAAGAATAAAGAAAGCGTTAAAATCTAATTTTTAGAAAAATTTATTTAAACGTTCGCGCAAAGTTAGAAAAACCTGGAAATTTCTGCAAGATGTGACAAATCAAGGCCGTATCTTTAGGTGGCCATGCTGGACGCTAAGCAAAGAAACACAGAAACATTTAAACGCTGCTGAAATGTTGTTCTTTCGAAAAATGCAACGAATAACATATATCAACCACAAAACAAATGAAGACGTACTAATTCAAACCGATGAAACTAGAACCCTCTTGGAAAACATCATCAAGCGGCAAACAGTTTCTTGGCCATGTCATGAGGAAGGAACAATCAGAACAGATTAATTTTTGTGGAAAGATCAAAGGAAAATTAGCTCATGGAAAACAGCGTCTCATTTTTCTCAATAATCTCAAGGATCATCTTAGGATAAATGGAAAGAGCCGTGCATGAACGTCTAAGCCTGGAACAGGCATCGTACATAAGAAAAAAAAGTGAATAGAATAATTCCCTTCCAGCAACACTTCAACAACTATCGGAAACTTCTCTCTATCATTCCTGGTACCAAGCCCTGTGTCAAAAACCTCTACCAGTATGCGAAACTACCAGGAATAACCTACAAAATTGTAAACACATTGAAGAAATATTGTCTTGAACAGCGTTGAAAATTGAACCGCCTCTGATTTCTCAGCACAAAAACATTTTCATAAAAATCTCACGTTTTGTGTGATTTGAAAGGGTTGGTTTCTAACAATGCCTAAACCGGATTAAACCGCTTTAAACTTGTGTTCGATCTTAAAAGTGCGATTTTATAACCGCAATTTCTTGCAAATCTTGAAAGTCCATTTGTAATTACTATAAACGTTAGGCTATTTTGACTTCTGTTATTATTATTATTGTTAGTACGGTAAGTTGTAGTTTCAAAATTAATAAAACTATTCTGAATGCTGTTAGAATCAAAAAGTAACTTAAAGTATTAAAAAGTCATTGTTAATTATTGTTATTTATTATTGTCATTTTCATGAAACAAGAATGTCCATATTCCCATTACGAATAAAAACAAAAATGGAAGAGATATGCAACAGTAGTAAACAAACAGCTGTGATAGGCTACTTCTTATAGGATCTGCTGTAATCGATTTTAGCTTGTCATAGAAAACTAGAAGTAGATAAACACATACCCATTTTTAGTGACAGTTTTCATTCCTACAAAACCATTTTGGCCAAGGCAAAAGCACCTTCTTCCAAGCTGTCGCTTGTTTTTGATCAGGTTTCTTCTGCAACACATATTAACGGGACGATTATTATCAAGATGTCATTAATTAATTTCGCTCAGTTGAGATCGCCTCATTATGACTGTCTACATTTCTTCTTCTCTCTCTATCTCTTTATTTAATTTGAATGTTTATACCAGTGGTTTTCGTATTGTATTGAAAACCGCATTGGAAAAAAATGTAAATTTGAAAATTTGAAAACTTTGAAAAATGCGCATTCTTTGAATTTAGTCCATTGTTTTTAGAAATATTTTTTTGGGCCCCGAGAATCTTAATTTGGGCCCTTAATCTCAGTGGTACCCGGCTCAAATTATCCTTGTAACGGCCTTGCGTAGCATACATGAGAAAATGTGTGTTGTTAATGTATAGAACATGCCGTTTGATCGATTGCGATGTACGCAAAGCTTGCAATTTATGTATTTATTGGGTTCCGCTAAGGATAAGGATCACCTGACTAAGAAGCAGAAGGCCAGCGATTCTCCATCAGGTATCAGTTCAGTATTTTATAATTAAAAATGTATGGAATTGGAGAATCAGTAGAGCCCTATTTAGGGCATATGTATTTCGCTCTACAACTGTAGAGCATCATTAGTGCCTTGATTGCGAATAGAATTCATGAAACTTAGAATGCAGATTATTGTCCAACAAGTAATGAAAATAAAACTGTACAAAAGGCCATAATGACATATTGGCATCTGAGGAATGTACTCACTAAAGTGGTGTCGTGCGATTGAATGCTATTACTAAATTCTTCTCGTAAACATTAAACTCCTTTTGCTTTTAACTTTTAATGTCCTTTTGCACTTTTGTGCATTTGTTTTTAGTGCAAATATTTACAATACGTATGTAGGGTAAGCTATTTGATATTTTTGCAGTCGATCCCAAAAAGATAACAGATAATTAATGAAAGGTATGGACCCCAAAACGGTGACTTGTTTTTAAGTCGTGCGTTGAATGTACCGCAGAAGTATTTTGTATATAAACGTCCCGAACAATTGGAAAGATCAAACCTGTCCCACAAAAATGAACAACATTCACTACATTCCAAAAAAAGTATTCGAATATTTATTGTTTACTTGCCATTATTACATTGCAGGATATAAGGGCAACCAGTTTCTTGTTTTTTTGTGGAATAAACACTAAAATGCTACAATCGGAACTAGTGATAAGAGTAGGCCTAATGATATGCCTAATAAAAACTATTTCCACTATTGTTAAATAGCACAGAATTTCTTACAAGGGTGGGTCTAACAAGTACCCTTAAGGGGGTGGGGCGATTTAAGTACCCTTAAGGGGGTGGGGGGATTTAAGTACCCTTAAGGGGGTGGGGGATTTAAGTACCCTTAAGGGAGTGGGGGGATTTAGGTACGCTTAAGGGGGTGGGGGATTTAAGTACCCTTAAGGAGGTGGAGGGATTTAAGTACCCTTAAGGGGGTGGGGGGATTTAAGTACTCTTAAGGGGGTGGGGATTTAAGTACCCTTAAGGGGGTGGGGAGATTTAAGTACCCTTAAGGGGGTGGGGCGATTTAAGTACCCTTAAGGAGGTGGGGGATTTAAGTACTCTTAAGGGGGTAGGGGGATTTAAGTACCCTTAAGAGGGTGGGGAGATTTAAGTACCCTTAAAGGGGGTGGGGATTTAAGTACCCTTAAGGGGGTGGGGGGATTTAAGTACCCTTAAGGGGGTGAGGAGATTTAAGTACCCTTAAGGGGGTGGGGGATTTAAGTACCCTTAAGGGGGTGGGGAGATTTAAGTACCCTTAAGGGGGTGGGGGATTTAAGTACCCTTAAGGAGGTGGAGGGATTTAAGTACCCTTAAGGGGGTGGGGGGGATTTCAACAAAACACAATAACCTAGTGTTTAGGTTTGCGACACCGTGAATAAAGTTACTTTTCTTTGTTTTAAAAGGGGGAAGGAGCGATTGCACCCAATCTTCCCTCTGTGGATATGCCACTTTTCACGTTCTATAACTTGATAGTTGTAATTAAGCCTGTCCGTTATTGAAAGATTCAGTTAAAATTAGAAGCGTGGTGCGAAAGCCAAGATAAGCGTTGAATGCATTTGTTAACATTATTTGTGACCAGTTGAGAAGGAGCGATCTTCCTGGCGTCAGCACTACCTGACTACTCACTACAGAACAGCGAGCATTGTGTTTTGATAACCATTATCGGTGTAACCTCCACGTTAGTCATTAAGCCTTTTTCCAAAAACGTTAAAATCGGAAGGTTGTTAAAGTTTTAATTTTTTGCTTAATACGTTTGCATTAATTTTCAATCGAGCTTCAGTGCCATAGTTAGAGTTTTCAAAATTTTTTAATCGACGCACACCAAACAATTTCGGAATCTTCCGCGTCACATTGACGTTCTACGTCATTGCTTTTTCGCGTAAGATTACTTTTTGCCAACGTGAACTTTTCACTGACGCTCTCTTAGTCCTTTTAACTATAGACTGTTAAATGACGTGACTTTAAACTACAATCTTCGCTTCGAAGTACACCACTCCCATATAATGCCAGTCAAATCATTTACTTTTACGTCAACGTGAGCAGAATTGGCAGGGTGAGAACTTCTGTCCACGTGATATCGCATTGTAAATAATTGTCGCTATCCTGTAGTAAACTAACTGGTTTAGACATTTTTGAGGCACCTCCTTTCAGAAAAATCTGATGTTCAATTGATATACAGTAGGCTAACAATGGCGTGGTTTGACTGGAAGAGCTCAGTTAATTTATTACACTCGTGAAATTACTTACGATCACGCTACTATAAGCGAAACTCAATCTATTGTTATTATACTGTACGTTAACAGTTAAACTATTTGGAAAAAAGGAACAGAGGCAATCTAAAAAAACGTGTTAATGAGAAGTATCTGTCCGCAAAATCATCCAGCTCTCACCTTGTTGGCAAAGTGTTTCCATATCGCATTAAGGAAAAGAGAAGCAAACATGTTGTCAACTTCATTTTGTTCATGATCAACGTGACGGAATGTGAAAGGTTGAACAACGTGTTTGCTAAGACACAAATTTCAAACCTTTTGTTGATTAACCTGTTACACAAATTTCAAAGACCTTTTGTTGATTAACTTGGCAATTGCAACAATACACTTTGGGAATAATTTTAGATAAATATATATTTATCATTATATCAAATTCAGTTACTATTTTCTAATAACCTCCAAATAAAGGTTATTAGAAAATATTAACTGAATTTGATATAAATTGCTCTGCTTGGCATTGAACAGTTTTTGTAGCGTTAATACCATTTATTTTTTATATATATTTTTGTTTGTATTTTTACTATTTACATGGCCTTCAAACATTATCATCTTGCTCAATGCTGAAGTAAATGTAATCTTTATTGGTCGACACGCGTTATGTTTAGGGCAAGATCTTTCAACGACGTTAACTTTTCGTCAGCAAGCTTGCGTGACGTTAATTTCTAGAAGAGTTCAAGAATAGTAGCCTAATTCTCCTAAGTTGTATTCCTTTAATTTTTAGATCGAACCATGATGAGTTTTTGTTATTTCTGAATTATTCCATCCACTAGGTGTGGCTAAATGCGTTGTTGCTCAAGCTCACCCTGACAGCCGAACCAGCGGTGCTTGATCTGACTGTTTTTTCGTGCACAAAGTCGGGCGCTTAAATAACTGCGCACAACACTTCGAACTTCACTCCGTCAAATCTCGGTGACCGGGCCGCGAAATTTTTTTCTCACGAGATTTCTGTCTCATTTACATATTTTGGTTCTCTTTGGCATTGTTGGTTCAGTGGTTTCATCCTCTGCCTAGTGGTCGTGAGAACGAGGGTTCGACGCCCGTCGAAGTCTAACTTTTTTTTTCCTTAAATTAATTTTTGCGGTGAAAAAGAGCGTTTCAAAAAAAGTAGGGTTAGGGAAAGCTTATATTTTATTATCATTGCAGAATTTCATTGGCAAATAGTTATTTCGCAATCTGAATCAACCAATTTCTCAAATCACTTTCAGAAAATCTTACTTTTAGAGTGGCTAGAATCAATGAGACAGAAATCTCGTGGGAAAAAAAAATTTGCGACCGGGCCTGCGTCTGTGGTTCAAAGCCTCTACAAGTATGCAAAGCTGCCAGGATAAAGCTCTCAAACAAGCTTTCCCACTTCCAGTCCGATGATAAAAATTTCCAGAATCAACCAAATTTTGTTAATTTTTTTTTTTAAACTTTTTATTAGTTTTTGTTGAAAAACTTGCCCCAGCCGATGTCTATGACGACAAGTCGGCGGTAAAATCAACACGAAAAAGACAAATCTTTAGTCAATGCAATATCTTGTATACTGTTCCTTGCAAAATTAATTTGAATAACTTACGCTTTTGTAAAAAATGAATTGAATGATATATTTCTTTGCATTTTTTTTAGATAATCTTGTTAAATATCATATCTTTTATTAACTGAGTGCGATGATAATCAGTGATTTAGTTTAATCTCCTTAGCAAAACCTTTGACGAGTTTGCACTTTTACGAAGCCATTCCATTGCACTTTATTTGCAATACCTTAAAACAAACCTCGCATTTTTGTGAATCTTATCAATCATGTCCAACCAAAGAGAACCAGATTATTTGCCAGATTCTCAACCCGCCGAACCCTTTATATAGAGGTTTTGAAAACTTTAAAAGAAAAAGTAAGCTTTCTTGTCGCGAAGAAACGTGGTTTTGCCAACGATGACATTTTTGAAAGTCCTACGTGGTTTTACTTATTGCACTGTTTTCTCTTTTGAGATAGAGAATATTTGTCATCATTTTATCATTTATCATCATGCTTTCCAAATATCACTTTCTTGATAAAATAGATTGTTAATTGCTTTTGTTGTAGTAGACATGGCTATCTAAAGATACGGCCTGATTTGTCACATTTTGCAAAAATTTCCAGATTTTGCTCACTTTGGGTGAATGTTTAAATAAATTTTTCTAAAAATTATATTTTTAAGCTTTCTCTACTGTTTTCCCCAGATGACACAATAAGTTTTAACATCCTCACATGTTGAAAAACAAAGGAAATTTTATTTCGAAGATTTTAGTCAGACTGTTAATTTTTCAATAACAGTCTGATTCAGCGTTTTTCAACTTACTTTTTCTCATTTGCCACTGCTTCCCTAAGGCAACAAAAAGCTTTTATATCATTAGGAGACTGTAAAAAGTAAAAACATCTCAGAAAATGTCAGCCAAACACTTGCAGTAGCTGTAATCAAAATCTGCAAAATGTGAAATATCAGGCCGGATCTCCAGGTGGCCATGTAATAGACTATAACCCTCTTTCTCCATCTATCTGGTGATTGCCGTGGTTTGCACTCTCACCAGCCATTAGTAGCGTTGACAGGGGGGATGGGGGCACGGAGGTAGTTTTGGGCTTGGGGGAGGGATAAGTTTCAGTTTCCAGAACCGTTTCAGATGGCCTGCAAGCTGTAAAATATATTTTGGATTCTTCAGAGTTCAATTCAGATATGAGACGGGTTTTGATAACTTCGTTTTATGTAAAAATCACTTCTTTGCATGATGAACATAAGTATAAAATTTGCTTTCGTTGAGGTAGTCGTATCCAGGCTTACACCCAGGGGTTGAAAACTTAGATTAAGTTGACGGGAAGGCAAGGAAGCCAGTCTTCGTGTCCACCTTCAGGCATGCCTTTAAGTGTCTTGCCAAAGACACAGCAACATGCTCTTCTGCGGTGTCGAACCGGCGCCTTTTCGATTGCCGTTCCAGGGCTCTCACCACTCAGCTATGCAGCCGAAATGAGGCAGTGTCTTTAAAGGTGTCCTCATTGTTAAACAACGGTCAAAATTATTCTCTTAACTTGTATTTCTTTTTTTTCTATTGTTTGTTTTTCTTGCAAATTTTTCTTAGCTCGCTTTACTTGCTCAATTTCAATTCATTCTCCAAGCGGGCGGTGGCCTATATTGGATGTGTTCGGTTTCAAGAATGGATTCAAGGGGTAAAAGGTTTTACGTGCCATTCAAAAACTAAAAAGTTAAAGCAATATTCTGAAATAAACACGTTACTCACTCAACTATAGTTAGGATAATAATTAAACTAACATTTTTCAGTGTGTGGGTTGTCAGCTAAAATGTACTTTATGCATTTTATGGAAAGGTGAAGTTTCGAAATTTAAGTGAAAAACTACAGATTATTGTAAAAAACCTTCAACAAATAAGTTATTGAGTTAACGACCTGTGCTAAAATAGCAGTGTATACAATTATGAAGTGCGGTAGGACAAGCTCATGATCGTGAACAATGGCGCATTGCCTTCCACTCCCAATACGAGAAAGGAATATAACGATCATGGTAATAAATCACCTTTTACTTTTTCACATAAGTCTATTCACATAAACTAATTTATAGGGTATGCACAATTGCACATTGCACTCGTAGGGTAATTTGCTCCATGAATTTGTCATGCGCACAGTTTTAGAACTTTCATAGACACAAGTGAATGCATTACATTACGATAAACTTATTCTTGACTGGTGCTGGGTTGGTATGATACTTATCAACAATTGTCTTCGGCATAAACTGATCAGCATCAAATTTAAATCCGTTAATTCAGAGACACGTATTTTGTTGCTATTTGTCATCAAACAATCACATACAAATGAATATCTGAGAGCAAACACTAGCCTACCGTTGTATGCATATTTTGTTGCACAAACACAAAAACGGTCAAAATTTATTTTTAAATGTTTGTTCACAAGCTGTAGACTAAAAGTGCGAATATTGTTTTCCAATTGAGTTGTCGAAGGTTGAACTTTTCAAAAGTCGGTTTATTGTCACGTAAACCATGTGTATAATGTTTATGAGCTGCTTGCTTCTACTTCGTGTTACCAGAAAATCAAAGCTAATGTGTTCACACATCATCAATTCTTGGATTTCCCCAAAGTAAATTCCTGTGAAGGCCACGCAAATAATGTCTACACAGTCATGCTCTTTGCTTTGAAATTATGTTTCTCAGGTAGTGAAAGTCTCTTTCTTAACATTATGACAACATACAACGACGCTGAAATGATGTAAAAAATAGCAGCTTTGGCAAGTTAGGTCATGACCTACATAGATAATATCAAGGCGAGATTAGATTTGTTTTGATCAGCATTTTTGTTGTATTTCTGTTTGCGATTTATCTTTCAAATAAATAGGCTACTGCATTGTGAAATCAAATAAGTAAAGTTTCAGAAGTTATATGCCGTATTTGTTTTTGAGTTTTCACGAACTGAAGTAGTCAAAACTATTTTTTGTCTTGTCCATGATAGGTTACTTTCATCTTATTGAAGTGTAAGAAGCATTATGAAATTAAGTGGATCAAATGACAAAATAGGAAATTTTACCGATGAACGTGTCATGCAAGGATAAATAAGGCATGAATGTATTTAACAGGACAATTTTCAACTGAACTTATTGTTTAAAACAAGGCTTAAAACAATAAGACTCTGCTATTCGGAGAAGCATGAAACGCTGCCTAATTGTCTCTTTACAGCAAATCAATACGGTGAATGCTTATTAACAACCATAAAGATAGGCTACTACACAAATATATGATGTAAATTGCTTGTTTGACTTATAACTTTAATACTTTGTGTAAAATTTGACAAACTTTGCTCTCGAAGAAACCGCAAGATCAAGCGGCGCTGGTTCGACTCTCGGGGTGTGCGACTGAGCAACACTTCAAGGACAACTATCATTCGGCGGTACCCAGTGCATGGAGTGGTTCACAAACGCATACAATTCAGCAACTATGGAAACAATACTCTGTAAATTGCAGTGATTGGGCCTGCGTCAGTGGTTCAATGCCAATTGAAGAAGCTTTTTCAGTCAGAGGATAGAGATTCTTATAAACAATCAAAAACCCCTAACAGACGCATGTGGTAATTTCTCTTTACTCTCACACACAAAATACCAGACAGTCGTTTACTCATAAATAGGTCACTACGTAGCCTAGCATGGAAAATTAATTATTAACAACGTAAAGGACCCTTTTATTCCTTTGAATGTTCTACAAATATGAAATGGTATCGATTGAACCATGCCCAAATAAATTTTGTATATAAAGAAAAAATACAGCCGTGATAGCGGCACCTACGGGACACGTCAAAGAATATCTAGATATAAGTCTAGAGATGGTGGATAGAACAGTGCTGTTCCATGTTAAAGTAAATTGATAAGGCGGTAATAAACAATAAGAACCACACTGGAATTGAAGATTGCTTTGAGATAGCCTTAGAGTAAATCATTAGTATTTTCCATGGACGTCTTGAAAAATTAGGCGCAAAATTAATAATGCTAAATCAGGCTACCTATTTTTGGTGCGCAAAAAAAAAAGGAAAATTGAGATAAATGTAACTTTAAGCAAACGAATACATGTGAAAAGTGGCATTTGACAGGGGTGCCCCTCAAGCATGCATGCTCTACTTCTACTCTGTGATGACCTGTTCACTCTACGCATAGAGCTTACATTTAAAATACATCGGTATGCAATGGACCCCAGACATCCCATCAATGTATTTGGTCTACCTTTACCAGGTAGGCTAAGGATCTGGGTAAGAATCTGACCAGATCTTTAGTAGATCTGGACCAGATAAAGTGGCTGTCTGGGGGCACCACCTTTATATTATAATAAGAGATTTTGGCTGGCTTACTAAATAAACTCAACAAACCTCAGCTTTTGTATGTGACCATGTCGAGCCAAAATGTCAATCAGGAAAAGACCCAATTCCTCATGTCTGTACCTGATCGGGCATCTGGCCTGCTAGATGCAGCTGCACTTTCCAGACGGTACGATTTTGGTTCACATCAAAATCATAGGAATTTGGCTGGGAACAAAGATGATAGATGATCAAAACACAATGTACAGTAAAATTGTTAAAAAGATTACAATTAAAAAAGAAACGAAAAGGATAATAGCATCACAGCAACCGAGGCTGACCGAAGTGACCATTCAAGGTCTTCAAATCATTTCGATTCAATTGGTATTCCGAATGCCCCCTCTCTTTAGAAAACCCTGCGAACGCCACTGCATAGCCTACCTGTAATATGTAAGGCTAACTTGTGGCAGGATATAGCATCATCTGAAAACAAAGAGGTTGTCATTTTTGGATTTCATAGTCACTACCCCCCTTTGTTTCATGTACATTTTCATAGAAGAGGGAAAAATACCTCCTCCTCAAGTGCAGCTGCACTTCTTTTCTGACGCCTCTTCAGTTGTCCGGGGTGCAGTTTGCTACCTGCGATCCATACTACCCGACTCGAGCGTAATCTGGAGTCTTGTGATGGGAAATCACTTTTTCCAGGTCTGGGCAGACACACGATTCCCCGCCTTGAACTGGAAGCGGCATTGGATGCTGTTAATCTCTCCCGTGTTGTGAAGCAAGAGTTAGAGTTACCTGATTGTCCATGTTTATATTGGACAGACTCTATGATTGTGCTGCAGAGCCTGCTGGCTGACAACAAAAGGTTCCCTACCTTTTCACGAAACCGATTGCAAAAAATCTTGAACCATACCAAAGTGTATCATTGGCATCATGTCGACACGAAGCAGAACCCTGTTGACCAAGCTGCAAGGGGCATGACGGCCAAAGCCTTGATGAATTCTGGGATGTGGTTCAATGGTCCAGATTTTCTGAGGAAACCTCCAGAGTAATGGCCCAATCAAACTGCCCAGAAACCAAAATTTGAAGATATCTTTGCTGCTTACAAACCAAAGAGAAAAATCGAAACCTTTACAATTTCTACAGTACAACTGAAAGCCAAGGAACCAACAGGTTAATCTCCTACTTCTCATCTCTGCGCCGACTGAAACTATCAGTAGCCTGCGGGTTCCTGAGATTCAAATCCTGCTTACTGATGCGCATGAAGAAACAAACCCAGATTACACTGAAAGGACCAATCAGTGTGCCAGAACTTAATGAGGCAGAAATCGAGTTAATCAAGTACGAGCAGCGTCAGAGTTTTCCTGCCTGGATCAAATCTCTATCCAAGGTAGAACATGCCCGAAGCCAAGAGGATCCCACTCGAACTAATTCGTATTTCGAACTCGTCACTAATTCGTGAGCGAAGCAACTTCAAGATCAAGCGGCGCTGGTTCGACTCTCGGGGTGTGCGCTTGAGCAACGCGTTTTAAGGACTGCTTTCCATTCAGGGGCGCCTAATGGATGGAATAATTCTCTGGCAACAAGACTTTAACAGTCGGAAACTTCACTCTGTCATTCTCGGTAAGCTAACCGGTTTTGCATCAAAAGGCTTCTAAAAGCAATAACTACCAGGAATGATCTATCAAGGCTGTGTCAGTCCGAGGATAAAAATTTAAAACCAAATCAAAACAAATTTTTATTCGTTGTTTCCATTCTACTCCGCTTATCCGTCCTTTGCTCAAGGTTAGGCTTACATGTTATTGTTAAGCCACAGAGAATTTCGTGTAACCTGTCTCAATAAAATCATGAAAAAGGGGGAAAAGCTCTAGAAGACATACTGAAAAAAAATGATGAAAATTATGAAAAAAGAGAAAAGCTCTAGAAGACATACTGAAAAAAAATGAAATTAAAAAGTTTTTGTTGATGCTTCTAATAGAAGCTCTGCTTTCAGTAAGTGGACTATACAGTAGAAGATATAGTTGTTTAGATATATGAGTTTGATATAATCAACTTTTCAATTGCATTGACTGGCCACCAGTTATCTTAACTTACGATGTCTTTTTTTTCTAAATTCTTTTTATTATCTTACCTTTGGATAATTCCCTAGTATAAAGCATGTAGTAAGCTATATAGCGTTAGCTTACGGTTGAAATAAGTTTATTGTTCTTTACAAATAAACCTGCCAAAAGTATAAATTTGAATGATTTTAGCTGTAAAAATAAGCTCTACAGATATTTTTTGATTTAACTGTACATTAATAGTCTAGGTCTAGGTTATGCCTGTCACTGACATTTAATTTTCTCGCAAACATGTAAACAGCCACTGTGTGCTTACTAAACTGTTAAACACAACCCATTTTTATAGATGAAGTGGAAATCTCATTACCCAGTAAAACATCTTCAGATGACTTTATTGTTGAAAGAGTTGATGTGGCTGTCTTCAATGAAAACACTTATTCTGCTGCTAGTCTTGCCGAGGATGTTGATAAGGGGGATGTTATTCAAGCGACTGATATTTTTTGTTTTGTTTGTTTTATCCTGCATTGCGAGAAAGCGGACTTGAGCGCTATACATCTGTGTACGCCTTCCGACGTACACCTGACCCACGCTGCAGCCGACTGCAATGTCTGTTTCCGGTTGTCTACTCTACTTATGACTTAAATTTGGTACTACCCATTACTCGAAATCGATCACTGGGTTGAGGCAATTATCGTAAAGTTTCTTGCCCAGAGAAACAACAAAAAGTGCGGGTGACTGGGTTCGAACATGCAGGCTCTCGACTGCGAGCCCAACGAGCTAACCACTCGGCCATTGCAGAATAAAGAATAAGATGTCTTTTATGATCCTGATAGTTAGACAGTATTGCTAAGGTTTAATCAGGAAGATTTAGTTTATATCAAGTTTTTAAGTTGAATTTAGCTTACTATTTGTAACTCATTTGGCTAGCTGGCAGTGTAATGAAGAAATGTCTATAGCTAGAGTGTAGCCTGCATTGTAAAGATTTACAATTTTTTTTAGATGTTTTACCATAGCAGAACATTGATTGTATTCAGATACAAAGTTACCAAGTGCAAGAATACAGATAGTTCACCAACGCAGAACAGTTTCCACCACAATCCATAGCATGAAGAAAGTTTTACATTTACTTCCTTGCTAAAAGATCATATTGTAGACATTGGCCTAACTGATAGAAGAAATATAGAACACATATCCTTTTTAAAAAGTAAAAGTCACACTCCAGTTTGTGCAGAAAACGTTTCAACTGATTATAGCGGAAAAATGTTTTCTGAAGCTTTAGTGCAAAGAAAGCTCCCTAATGATGAGTCAATAGTGAGAGACTGGCTGAGGGTAAAAAAGTAAACCGTGTTTAAAAAAAAAAAAAAAAACTAACAAGAGGAATTTGTAATTTTTTTCTTTCTGTGAAAAAGCATTAAGCTGAAGGTTGAACAACGCAACTGAGAGTACAAAGTGTTTGTGGGCTGCCACGCCAGACTCCCATCCTGGAATGCTGTGTGTCACGCTTTCTTTCTATCTCTTACCAGGAAAAAGACTTGGAAAGGTTCAATGACGTAGTTTAATGGGTTAAACCGAAAAGGAGTCAATTGAATGTCGAATAATTCTACTAGTGAAATGATAATCTGACTTCTTGAAGAACTTTAACGAACGGTTTCTCAAATAACTCTAATTTCTGCATCAACTACCAATCCACAACTCATAGCACAACTCTCATAACCAACACAATAATAATCATCATAATTCTCATAATAATAATTATTACACAAACTACACCACTATTTATATAGTTGGTTGTTCAGTCCAGTAACTTCGAGAAGGTAACGTAGTGTTGCATCACACGAACTCATCGTCGGTCACGTAGCATTTAAATGTAAACAACAGAAGTCTCTAGAATGTCACGTAGGGCCGAAGGTTGTAGAAAACACGTTACATAATACAGATTTCGTCATCAGAGGTTACTTTAGGTCATAACCGATAATAACACATCGCACCAGAATTCCACAACCAAAACAACACGCTCGTTGAAGATACAAAGCAAGCCATCGCGAGGCATTGCACCTTGATTGTGACACTGTGTGACACAAGACACTTGATCCCTTTATTTAAGTTGTATGCAAGAATTCTTTCCCATCAAAGTAACTGACAATCTTCAAATGCCTTAACTAAACCAGCATAGGCCAACGATAAAATAAGTAAAAAAAATCCCCATTTTACAATGCAGAGTGGCGTAATTAATTAACAAAGCCAACGTTAACCTGAAAACAAAAACGCTTCTACAGTTAAAATTCTTCTCCTGAAATCATGAAATTCCGCTCTAGGTAGGAATTTCTCCCTAGTTGAGAACCACCGGTCTATTGCATCAGATACGACTAATTCCAATCTGTGGTTCAAATACTGCTACAAAATCAGCTTAGAAAACACTTCTTTCATTCAGGGCCCACTCTGCTCTTGGTGTCCAGAATTACAGACGCACCATCAGATGGGAAAGAAATCATTTTTTGCTTTAAATAAGCTTCGGTGAAATCTCTCACAGTATTTCTATAATTGTTTGGTAAACAGAAACCGAATCTTGGCCATCAAGTTTACAAAAAAAAAAATGTTTTCTGGAAATTCATGTTCAACATACAGCTTACACAACAAAGCATGACTGTTGTAAGGATAACGTTGATTTAGCGACATCAAACGTTTTTGAATTAGTAATATATTGTTGTCCAACCAAGAGAGTTAAAAAATGAAAATCTCAACGACACCTCCAATCCCCGATATCAAGCTCTTTTTTATTTCTGGTGGCCGAGGACTCCCTGAGTTATCCCCTAAGTATGCAGTCGTGTGTATACCACTATGATTGTTAAATATGTATTTCAATGCAGGAACGGAGCTACGTGGGAGGAGGCTTGGGGGAAAATCTTCCACCCAAAATATTATCTTGCCCCCAAAAATTATTTTAATATGCTTACAGCATTTTAATACTTATAAATTATAATAAATTAATATTTTGCGTGCTTCCGGTTATTGTAAACTAGACTATCACAAAATGTTGATATGATAACTAGTTTTTCTTTTTCGACGTTTTGTCAGCCAAAACGACTGACTTTAACAAGGGGCTGAAACAGCTAAAACTACCTGTTTCAAAATATAAAAATTGCCGCCGAATGTGCTTGTATTAATAAACTTTGTATTCTACAAAACACTTCGTTTCGTTTAACATGCTTCTGTGTTGTACCAGTTAGTGTGATACCTGTTTCACCCCCCTTGATAAGGTCAGTCGAGCTGATTGACGAAACGTCGGAAATGAAAGCTAGTTTTTGTTTCAACAGCTTGTGATAGTCTAGTCTATAGTCACCAAAACAACGCAAGAAATTAATTTATAATTAAAATGCCTGGTGAACAGTCTCATTCTGTACTTTTGTATGGTAATTAGCAATACTCATGAAAATTGGATCTTGACAATATTTGTAAATGATTCAAGTAACAGTCGACAGTATACTGTGCATCACTATGAACTTCGATTGTTCTGTTCTGTCGTAAGTGTTTAATTTCCTTGCTTTTCGCATAAAGCCAAGTAGGATTCTAACGACCTACATTTACGATTATAGCTGAACAGGTTTGTGGGGTTCATGATCACACAATCTGTTTCCTTTCCACCACTTGGTTCTTTATCTCCCCAAAACTTCTCAACATCAGCAACAAGATCGCCATTAAGCCATCTCCACGTTCCCTCTGAGTCGATATCATTCATTCCAATCCACATACTGGATGAGGGTTTGAAAGCATTAATGACAGTTCTAGAAAAGCAGTAAACAAAGTGTTAAAGCATTTAAGGCAGATCGGAATTAAATTGTTGTGAGTGATAGCCTACCAAGCCTAATGATTTTAAGGTATAGGTTTTAGATAAAAATTATTGGATTTGTTTCTTCGTGATTGTTTCTGAAGATTCGGTAGATCGCCCATTTGAGGAAATTTCTTAGTCGCAGATTGCTTTTTTCAGTTAGCTTTTTCCACTTTTAATTGAAAAAAAAATAAAGATATTTAACCACTACTTTCAGGACTGCATGCTATTAAACTGCATTACGACATTCTGAATAAAAAACCGGCGCAAATAAAATTACTTCATCGCAGTGTTATCTAAAGAAAAAGTAGCCCACACTTTGTTTTGAATAAGCTGAAGATGCCATTACTATAGCGAAATCGATTCTTAATAAATTAAACTAAAAGGATAGATTGTTGTGTAAATGCTAGCATTTGATGTATGCAAAGCAGCAGTATTAAGTTTCACTATATACAGTATATTGTAATGTAGGCTATAGCCTTGCTAACCGATAATGATGGTAACCGTTTTGTTATAAGGTTTTGGTAACCGTTAACGACAGTGTACTAAATTGCAGGTTGAAAAATCAATGTACATCATACTTGCTCATAAATATGGTTCTTCATGAATGTTTTAATGCAAAACTACATAAAATCAAGTACTGCATCGAAATGAAAACAATGCGAGGTCAAATTGCGCTTTTTCGTCTGGTAACCAAGTGGAATAATTTTGCGACTTCAAGAAGCAAACATTTCTTTTGCTAACACTTCTGGCATTAAAATGCACAAATTACTTGTTTTGGAAAGTGAGTTACGAGAGAGCGTTTTTATTCTATAAAGTGATTTTCCTGTTATGCCATAAATCCCTCTGATATTGCTTGTAATCTTACATTCTATTATTTGCTTTTCGGATACTGTAAAATGCCAAATCCGCTCCTGAATCTTGACAAATCTGTTTACTTGCTTCATAGTCTTGAAATGTTTTTGATATCTTGAACTGATACCCATTAGCCAATCCAATCCATCCGTCATGTAGTCTACGAAAACCATTTATCAACGCTGAAATATAAGTAGTACGGTATTTTAGTATGTGACTTTGATCAGCTGCGTAGTCGAGAGCTTAGAGTTAGACTGTCGGAAGGGCGTGGTTCAATACTTAAGAAAATAAAATACACATTGCCATCCTAACGTCACATACTATGACATATTTTTTTGTTCAGCAGCCTATACTGAATGGACCATTGACAATAAAGCGGCAATTAATACCAATTATTAGTTAGTATATAGCTTTGGTAGAGGGATAATTCTTGAACACCATAGAGAAATAATTGATAGCAACTTGATAGAATTGAATTGCATAATTCAAAAACAATACATAAAATAAAAAGATAACTAAATAAACTCGAACATTCTCGTCAAAACATTCTACCCTCGTCAGGAAAATAGCTTAATTCATCTAAACCAGGGGTCACCAAACCTTTTTTTTCTGAGGGGTGGATTGCTGCGAGATTAACAGCTGCGGGCGGATGCAAATTGCGAAAAAATATACAACTATTCAGAATCTCCATTGACTTTAATTGAATACAATAAATAACAAAGTCAGCGGTGGAATAGCAAAGTTGTGAATGAAAATCGAAAGGTTGCTGGAAAAGTTATCCACTGCGGTGATACACTACACGCATCGTGCTCTTGAAAAAACATTGCAACTTTCCAAATTTGGCCTAGGCTGTCCCCATTGGTGGTGGCCTAATGATAAAAACAGAACAACGGTTCCGGCCCGCGGGCCGTCGTTTGGTGACTTCTGATCTAAACAAAACAACAGATGTTTGTAAAATGTTAATATTAAATCACTGAAATTAATTAGGTACAATCTGAACTGAGATACGTATAAGCACAACTGAAGAACAAACATAAAAGGTGTTAACATTCTGTTATAAACTATGCGGGAGTGTAATCACAAGACAAGATAACGAGCGGTAGCAACATTAAGGAAATCAAGGAAAACCACTAAACAACATAAGAAGAAAAGAAATCAGCAAAGGAATCACTCGTATATAATAAAAAGCTATCTAAACTCTTTAAAAGCAAATTTAATATCGACATTGTTTCTCTGTACAAAACTTTTAAAATAAGTAGATTTTTTTCGCTGAAATGTTCCGTTCCCCAGTCTCTTCGTTCCCACACTGTCTATAAATTCACTTGTTTGTGTGACACGTACATGACATACATAGGTATATCCACAAGACACTTGGCTATACAACAGCAACGGAAGACTGGGATTGAACAGACAACAACACAGTGCAATCAAAAACCACATTTATGACTTCACTACAGTATTTGTGGTAACATTAAATTAATGGGGCTCTCCAAATAAAGCAGCACAGTCCTAAGCTCAACAAGCAATTATTCGCCAGAGGGGCATCTTTCTTGTTAAATTTGTATTAAATTACGTTTATTTTATGTTGTTTTCCTCGAGTTCCTTAATGTTGTTACCACTCGCTATCTTGTCAAGTAATCACACTCCCGCACAGTTTGTAACAGAATGTTAGCATCTTTTGTGTTTGTTCTACAGTTGTGTTTGTACGTAGCTCAGTGCACATTGCAATTAATTTCATTCATATATTATTAACATTTTACAAATATTTGTTCTTTTGTTTGGATGAATTAAGTTATTTTCCTGATGAGGGCAAAAGTTTTGCCGAAGACGTTCGAATTTATGTAGTTACCTAATTATTTTAAGTATTGCTTTTGAATTTTCAATTCTAACAAGTTGCTATCAATTATCTATTTATGGTAATTATTAGTTAACCAAATAATACCAATTAGATATTTATTGTTCCTTACGAGCTGTTGTTGTAGTGACAGTCGCTACGGTGGAGTTTGAAGTCAACGGCACTGTCGTTTTTACTGGAAGTGTTGTAAGTGACGGTTCTCCAGTAGGATGGCTCGTTTTTGAACTTTTTTTTTTAAATCTCTCGGGGTAGTGGGGAAATGGTGCCAATGAGTGAGAAAACAATCATGACAAACTTGGAGATTCGTAACAAATTGCCTTCAGCCTCCTCATGGGGCCCAAAAATCGCAAAATGCTGTCAAAAAGGCAATTTCTTTCAAAAATATTTTTAGTTTGGTTAGATACAATATTGTTTAGATTATCTAAATAACCTAAAAAAAAATTTGAAGTCATTAGAACTATTTATTCAGATTCCTCACAGCTTCTGAAAATTTTCATTTTGCTGAAAATTTTGCATTTTTGTTTGTGGTTACATAAATACAAACTTCGTCAGTGACGTAAATTCAAAAAACAAACGTCACTTTTTCCTACCAAATTAACCCAACTTCATTAAAAAATGACGCAACAGCTCAGGGCAGGTCCATAAAGAGAAATATAATGACGTTTTATAGCTGGTAAAATGTCTAACGCAGTTATGTATCATGTAACCACCCACAAAAATGAGAAATTTTCTGCAAAATATAAATTTTCAGAAGCTGTGAGGAAACTGAAGGAATAGTTCAAATGACTCCAATTTTTTTCTTAGGTTAATTAGATATATCTAAACAATATTGTATCTACCCAAACTAAAAATATTTTTGAAAAAAAATGCATTTTTAACCCCATTTTTCAATTTTCGGGCCCCATGAGGAAGCTGAAGACAATTTTTTACGAATCTCAAATTTTGTCATAAGCGTTTTCTCATTCACTGGCACCATTTCCAAACTACCCCGAGAGAATTAAAAAAAAAAAATTCAAAAACGAGCCACCCTATTCTCCAGTGGTGAATTTTTGGTATATTCTGCAAATGTGTTACATGACAATTATACACTGCTTATGCACATTTCTGTGTGTGGGAATCTTTTGAGTTGGCTATTGTTACTTACGAGCTGTTGTAGTGGCAGTATTTACAGTGGAGTCTGAAGTCAACGGCACTGTCGTTTCTTCTGGTAGTGTTGTATGTGATGCTCCGGCAGTCGCGATTTTCTTTGTATATTCTGCAAATGTGTTACATGACAATTATACACTGCTTATGCACATTTCTGTGTGTGGGAACCTTTTGAGTTGGCTATTGTTACTTACGAGCTGTTGTAGTGGCAGTAGCTACAGTGGAGTCTGAAGTCAACGGCACTGTCGTTTTTACTGGTAGTGTTGTAAGTGACGGTTCTTCAGTGGTGAATTTTTTGGTATATTCTGCAAATGGGTTATATGACAATTATACACTGCTTAGGCACATTTCTGTGTGTGGGAACCTTTTGAGTTGGCTATTGTTACTTACGAGTCGTTGTAGTGGCAGTAGCTACAATGGAGTCTGAAGTCAACGGCATTGTTGTTTCTTCTGGTAGTGTTGTATGTGATGATTCGGCAGTCGTGATTTTCTTTGTATATTCTGCAAATGTGTTACATGACAATTATACACTGCTTAGGCACATTTCTGTGTGTGGGAACGTTTTGAGTTGGCTATTGTTACTTACGAGTTGTTGTAGTGGCAGTAGCTACAGTGGAGTCTGAAGTCAACGGCACTGTCTTTTCTTCTGGTAGTGTTGTATGTGATGATTCGGCAGTCGTGATTTTCTTTGTATATTCTGCAAGTGTGTTACATGACAATTGTACACTGCTTAGGCACATTTCTGTGTGTGGGAACGTTTTGAGTTGGCTAGTGTTACTTACGAGTTGTTTTAGTGGCAGTAGCTACAATGGAGTCTGAAGTCAACGGCACTGTCGTTTCTTCTGGTAATGTTGTAAGTGATGATCCGGCAGTCGTGATTTTCTTTGGATATTCTGCAAATGTGTTACATCAGGGGTGTGCAACATTTATTACAAGAGGGCCAGATATTAAAAACTGGGTGAAACCGCGGGCCGCATGTTTATTTAACATATGATTTCTAATAGTTGCAGGCAAATACTCTAGCAAAAAGCTAGAGCAGGCAAAAACTATTGACAAATGGTCAAAAGAAGAAAATTGAAGTATTCCGGACACACAATAAGGCAAAACTCGTTACAAAGATCATTAATAGAAGGGAAGACAAACGGTAAAGGAAATAAAGGCAGACCAATAATTATTTGGACATCAAACATCACTAAATGGACAAAATTAGAGAGAAGAGAGAAGAAGTTCTTTTATTTTGCATCATCAGCACATGCGAAAAAACAAAACAATACAAGATTACAATGTGAGCTAGGTTGTTTGCTGATGACGATGGGAGTGACAGAAGGACCGAACTGGTCATCGAGTCTGCCACACCCGTGTGGTGTCATGGCTTATTTAAAATGGAACGGTGTCGAAGTTGAACGCAAATATTGATTGATTGATATATTGATTGATTTGATTGATAGATATATATTATATACAACATAAAAAAACAATACACATACGAAATTTAACAGTGCAATATACAAAAAAAAACAAAACAAAAAAAAACAGAACTAAGTTACTAGAAATGATGCAAAAATACAAAATGGCATATACAATATACATATAACACAGCATGTTTCATACTACTGCACACATACATGTCTCTATACGTACTGCACTTTCATAATTAAGTTATGAAAGTGCAGTACAAACAGCTCATGGTCGAGAACAATGGCGCATTGTATCCAACCCTCAATACGAGGAAGGAACAAAATGATGAGTAGAAGGCACAAAAATGTATTTTTTTTGTTATTGATGTTATTCTTATGGCATTATTAGGGGTTATCTCCTTGCAAAAATAATAAGATAAGACGCATAAATTTCTGAAGAAAACTGCTATTCAAATTTATTGTCACACCGACTTTAAACGATTTCAGTGAGAAATTTGCAGCTGGTTTCTTTTCCCGACGACTTTTTCCAAATTTGCTTTAATGGAAGTGCTCGTAATTCGAAGTACGTTTTTCAAGTGTTGGTTTGTCAGAACCGATTGATAGGGAGATTTCATGACGGCCATTTTAGAAAAAATTGTTCGCACAAATACGTTGAGCAAAAGAGTCATTTTTGAAGCCATGGATTTTTTCAAACGTGGAAAGTCATCTTAGTTGAAATGTTTTCGGTAAAAATAGCCAAGATTCATGTCTAAATACTTTGCTTTCAAATCCGTTTTCTCTTGAAAATCAATCAGTTCAAGTTACATCTGCTGATGCTTTGTTAGTGTCTGTGTTGAATGGCGAAGCGAATATACCAAACAAATGTTCATGAGATTTAAGTCATTGAAGTCCTTGAAACGAGCCAAAAATTCATACAACAATTTTTCAAATCGCTCTGCAAATTCAGTTTTCTTTTCAGGATGCATTCCATAGTCTCTCAAAATTGGAAAGTGAAAAAGATTTCCTGTCTGTACGTGAGCTTTCTAAAGAAAGTCGTAATTTGTTCATAATGCATTTTATGTGATCATACATTTTACGTTCCAAATAATTAAATGCAATGGATTGTCGGTGGCCGGTGGGAGATTTTTAAAATGGCTAACAGAAGGCGCGAAATCTACAATAATCTACTCCACAATGAATTGTTCACACGGACCAGACTAAATTGAATTGTAAACACGTTTCGCAGCCCGCACACAATTCAAAATTGATACATCTTCGGTCGTAGTGAGTCCCTCGCCTCCCTGGTAGGTATCTTCCATGTAAGTATGGTGTGCCTGCTGAGTGTTTGGGTGTGTGGACGGCTCCCGGAGCGGACGCACTAATGATGAGACAGGAAACAAATCCATTTTACATGGAAAATTGTAAACCTGCAAGATGTAGTAAGGTATCCATCTTGAACTCTGAGCGTTGCACGAAAAAAACATCTTCGCGCGCCTCACAATTTTTCTTCGCGGGCTGCATCTGGCCCACGGGCCGCACGTTGCACACCCCTGTGTTACATGACAATTATACACTGCTTAGGCACATTTCAGTGTGTGGGAACGTTTTGAGTTGGCTATTGTTACTTACGAGCTGTTGTAGTGGCAGTAGCTACACTGGAGTCTGAAGTCAACGGCACGGTAGTTTCTTCTGGTAGTGTTGTAAGTGACGGTTCTTCAGTGTTGATTTCTGTGGAATAATCTGCAAATGTGTTTCATGACAATTATATATACTGCTTAGGTACGTTTCTCTGTGTGTGAACTCTTGATTTCAATTAACTTATTTGTAACAAACTACAATTCACAACTAAAAACCTACAGATTGCTTGAAGAAAAAATGAAAGAGGATATCGAAAATACCACTAAATACTGTTGTGAAACGGCGTTATTATTGCGTTACTATTTTTGCTATTGTGTTTCCCTTACTGTGCTGATTGCTGCGTGACTTTGCTTTACTCGATCATCTCGATGAGTCTGCTTCTTCTTCTTTCGTTTGAGACTAGATCAAATTTCATGGCATGTGATGGAGAGCCAGGTGAGTGTAGCTTCGTGCAGCGTTGCTATACCATGCGTTCCATTTGGTGCCTTGTAGATGGGACATTCAAGAACGGCATGGTCAGCAGTTTGTTCCTCCGCGCCGTATTCGCAGGCCGATGAGAGAGCCAGACCCCACTTGTGCATGTTGGAATGGAAGCGACCGACTCCGGTTCGGATTCTGTTGAGCTTGACCCAAGTCGGCAGGTCCATATCAGGGGGCGCGCCACCTGGTGGGGTATAAAACCATGTAGTTTGGTGTCGGTGGCGCACCACGCTGCTTTCCAAGTATCTTCCATGAAGTGTGCTGCGCTGATGGCATGATCGCTGAATGGATGTAGTAATTTAACAGCAGCTGGCACAAAGGAGTGTCTTGACTTTAGTTGCCAAAGGGATTCCTGAGGTGGGATGTTGAGTTTTGCATGAAGCAAGTGGTTAAAATCCCCTGCCCGGCGAGCCAGATGTATGATGGCTCCCTTTCGGCGGAGCTCAGCAGGTTGGATGCCTGCAAGGATTGGTAAATACTTTGTTGGAGTTGGGCGCAGGCATCCAGTCACAGTTCGGAATGCATCGTTGATTGGGCTGTCGATTTGGCGGGTGTGGATACTGCGGCACAAGGCAGGTGCGCAGTATTCAGCAGTGGAGTGAACCAGAGCCAGGGTTGCAGTGCGCAAGGTGTCAGCACCTGCACCCCAAGTTGTGTCTGCCAGACGGCTCAGCAGGGCGACGCGAGATGTCAGCTTTTTGCGTAGTGACTGAAATGGTGACGGTATGTGAGTGACCTGTCAAGCGTAACCCCAAGGTATGTTGGTTCTGGGCAGGGCGGCAGAATTTAGCGTTAACGGTCACTTTCAGGTCACGTTTTGCCTCCCTGTTGTTGAGATGGAAGGCTGCCGTCACAGTGTTACTTTCGCTGAGCTTCAATTTCCATTGATGGAGGTATCCAGATATGGTCGTCATGTCTTGGCTCAACGTCGTTTGTAATGATTGCCAGTCTTTCGCAGAGTACAAGATGGCCAAGTCATCGGCATGTGCATATTTGTCAGATGTTGTTGGTGGTAGGTCGTGCGTATAGACGTTGAAGAGGAGGGGAGCCAAGACTGATCCCTGTGGGACACCGTTTTTGAGTCGCCGCAGTCTACTTGGTTTTCCGCTTCCGGTGGTAAGGGTAAAACTCCTGTTGTGGATGAGTTCTATGATCATTTTGACCATGTGCCTGTCAGGGAGTAGGCGGAGTAGCTTGTAGACTAGGCCACGGTGCCAAACAGTGTCATAGGCTGCTGTTAGGTTGATAAAAACAGCCCCCGCTTTCTTTTTTGCCGAGAAACTCTCCTCAATATCCTGAGTTAGTACTGTGGCTTGGTCTACAGTTGACCGCCCGTGTCGGAAACCAGCTTGTTCTTTGGGAAGCAGTGGGTCGATTATTGGTTCGACACGGGCGTAGATCAGTTTCTCAAGGATCTTGAAAGGGAAGCAGAGCAAGGAAATGGAGCGATAGCTCTTTGCATCGTCTAGTGGTTTGTTTGGCTTAGGGATTGCGACAGAAATTAGGCAGGACGACAGGAAATCGCATAACCAGGACTTTAGAACATAACCAGTGTGCATGATAAGCTCTGGACATATCCTATCTGGACCAGGGGCCTTACCAGGTTTTAGGTGCTTGAGGGCAGTATTGAATTCGCTCGATGAGAAAGAGCTAGAAATGCTCTCCTGGTCGGGTGTGTTGATCTTCCAAAGCTTTGTCACTTCTTTGGTAACAAACCGATCCGAGGTACGGTCACTTGGCTTATATATCTCAGTTTTTATTACCTGCGATGAGATCTTATTAACAGGAATGGGACGTTGTCGGGGTGATTGTCTTGATCGTCCCATAAGGTTATTGAATGTGCTCCACGCTGTACGGCTTGAGTGCGAGAGATCGATAGATTGGATGGTCTCTGTCTAGCATTCTTTTCTTTTTGCATCGAGTCTTTCCAGAAAAGCCTTGGCGGCTGAGGGTGTTGTTTGGCCATCTGAAAGAGCTAACAAAAGATTGGTAGAGGTGCTCGCACTCTGCATCCCAGCACGGAGTGGAGTTACTTCTACGACCACGAGGGATGGCTTGTTTGGCACATGTTAAGATGGTGTTGCAAAAGTTCTGGTAGGCCTCGTCCACTTTGTGACAGCAAGGTGGAGGTAACTCATTTGTAAAATTGTTGGTAAGGAGGCTAAAGCGATTCCAGTCGGCTTTACGGAAGTTCCACCGCTTGACTGGTTTACTCATAATTGGTGTCTTGAACGGTATTGCGGTAATGCATTGAGCCTATAAGCATGAATACAGTAGGTATGAAATTTTGAGACCAAGAATTAGGCTAGGTAGGATTTATTTTTACATGCTGTGCTGGCGCTGCCTAGTAACTGATAGAAAGTCATAACAAACTAATGTCTGATTATGTCCATATAATTCACTTATTTAGCTAGTTTTATTGGCTAGTTTTTATGTGGGAAATAACTTGGATAGAAGGCACAGAACGCAACATTCTATCAAATTGATTAGCTCCGCAGAGAGAACAAAACTTGCACGACGAAACAATCTCACGTGACTGCCTTTGAACATAATAACGGCAATGACACATTTATTTTCTTCGTGATTCGTTCATAAAAGACTTGTATGCAATATTTAACTTCAATTGTTAAAAAGGGCACACATTTCAACTTTGCCATGGGTGCCATTTTGCATAGGTACGCCACTGTTTTTGAGGCTAGATTGGAGGGCAAGAAATCATCAGCCACTCAGCAGTCTCATCGTTTAGGACCCTCAGACCATGTGCATTGTGCACCGTTTGGAGGCCGGCTGGTTAGGCAGTGGTGGATGACATGGTCTGCGGTCTGTTCAATAGCACTACACTCGCATTCTGATGAAGTAGCTAGGCCTTACTTGTGCATGTCCGAATGAAAGCGACCGACGCCAGGTCGCAGACGGTTAAGCCTGACCCAAGCAAGCCTTGCGAGGGACATCCCCGGTGGACGGGGATCGGCGTCAGGTATGAAGTCACGGAGCGTGGAGGTGTGGTTTTGCCACTCCGTGATCCACATGTGGTTCATCCAGTGTTTCGCACTTAAACCAAGTTTTTTTGCGTTCCTTAGTAGTTGTTGTGGAACAGGCACAAAGGGGAGTCTTGATTTCAGTCGCTGCTTTATAGGTGGCGGTCGCTTGAATGCTGCATGGATGGGATAAATGGGGTCCAGAGCGCGGCGAGCGAGATAAATCGTGGCTTTTTTACGGCGTAGCTCAGCGGGTTGGATGCCTGCTCGGATGGGTAGGTAGTCCGTCGGAGTGGGACGTAGGCATCCAGTCACAGTACGCAGTGCGTCGTTGATGGCGGTATTAATGTGGTAGGTGTAAGAACTACGACACCAGACTGGTGCGCAGTATTCAGTGGTGGAATGGACAAGGGATAGGGTAGCTATACGAAGAGTTTTAACACGAGCTTCCCAGCCGGAACCCGCCAATCGCCTCAAAAGTGCGACGCGTGTAGATAGTTTTTTGCGCAGTGGCTCCAAGCGCCGGCGGTACGTGAGTGACCTGTCCAAGGTTATGCCCAGGTAAGTAAGTTCGGCACAGTAGGGCAGGCGTTCCCTATCAATCTTGATGTTTAACTTACGCTGTGCCTCCCGGTTGGCTGAAAGGCTGTCGACACTGTCTTTGCTTTGCTGAGCTGTAGCTTCCATTTCTGGAGATGCGCTGTTAGTTTTTGCATGTCTTGGATGAGGTTCCTATCCACTGACTGCCAATTTCCCTCTGAGTGCAGGAGTGCTAAGTCGTCTGCGTAAGCATATTTCTTGGAGATGGTGGGGGGGCAAGTCGTAGGTGTATATGTTGAACAGGATAGGAGCCAAGACTGAGCCCTGTAGGACGCCGTTTTTAAATCTGGGTAGCCTGTTTCGACGGCAGCTACCGGTTGTGAAGGTAAAAGTGCAGTTTTGCAAAAGTTCCATCATCATATGGACCATGTGTCTGTCAGGGAGCAGACGGAGTAACTTTCTGATAAGGCCACTGTGCCATACGGTATCATAGGAAGCTGTGAGATAAAACAACAAGGCGCCCGCGTTCTTCTTAGTCGAAAACTGTCCTCAATGTCGTGGGTCATAAGTGCGACCTGATCTAATGTTGATCGTTCGTGTCGGAAGCCAGCTTGTTCACGGGGAAGCTACGGATCTATTATTGGTTCGACACAGGCGCAGATGAGTCTCTCGAGGATTTTGAAGGAGATGCAGAGCAGTGAGATTGGATGATAGCTCTTCGGGTCCTCGGGGGCTTCTTCGGTTTACGAACTGCAACCATGGGCTCTTCTCAAGATTCTGGGAATTCTCAAGTGAGGCAAACAGCAGGAGAGGAAGTCTTGTAACCAGGACTTTAATGAGGCAGCAGCATAGAGTATCAATTCATGGCATAGGTGGTCGGGGCCCGGGGCTTTACTTGTCTTTATGTGCTAGAGGGCGGCGGAAAATTCCTCCGGGGTGAACTCACCCGAGATGTTGTCCCCCTGGGGTTGTTACCCTCTAGAGGTCCGTCATTTCTTGTAAGACGGATCTGTCTGATTCACGGTTTCTCGATTTGCATTTCCCGTTCTCCACGAGTTGTGATGCGATGAAATTTGCTGAAACGGATATTGTTGCCGAGAGGCACGTGATCTGCCAGTTAGATTGTTCAATGTACTCCATGCAGTGCGGCTGGAGTGCGTGAAGTCGATTGATTCAACTGCTTTTGTCCAGCGCTCCTTCCTCTTTGAGTCCAGCCTTGCCAACAGGGCCATGGCTGAGATGTTGATGTCGTTGCCCTGGGGGGCGTGGAGGAAGTCGGAGTAGAGGCTTTCGCACGCCTTATCCCAGCACGGAATGTAGATTTTCCGTCGGCCACGGGGATTGAGTGTTTTGCCGCTGTTATTATTGCATCACAAAAGTCCTGGTAGGCTTCTTCCACGTTGTTGTTGTGTGCCGATGGGAAATATTGTGTGGCTTTGTTGGTGAGTAAGCTATAGTACTCCCAGTTAGCCATTCTGAAGTTCCATCGCTTAACAGGCTTGCTCGGGACAGGCATTGTGAGCGTTGGAGCCGTGATGATCAAGGGTCGACGTTGAGACAGAAGGAACTTCGCTAGCACATGTCTATCTGGTTGGCAATTATCGTGGTCATCACTCGCGAAAGCCAGATCGGGGTTCGTACCATTGTTCCAGCGTCCGGCAAAGAAGCGCGCTGCGCCCTTGAGATCGTGGATTAAGGTGAGATGATTATTGGCTGACCATGAAGCCAGGCTTTCTCCGTCGGTGTTGGTGGTATTGTAGTTCCAGTCAAAGTGGTGGCAATTAAAATCGCCAGAATAGAGGCTGGGTTGGAGGAATACTGGGATGGCTGTTGGTGTTAAGCGTGAGGGGGGTGGTTTATAGACAGGGCCGTAGCCAGACAGCAGAGCAAGGGGGCCAAATTTTTGTTAGGGGGCTGAAAAAATTTGAATGATTTTGGCATGCTAACCTCACCGGTATCCACAAAAATTGCAATATATCAGATTAGTGTTAAGACCAACACTGATCTCTTATTTTATCCGCTAGTTAAATCACGGCAACCATATTAAGCTTACAATGACCAACATAACAGCAATTGTTGACTTGTTGTATAAATAGCGGTACTTGTTATGAGCAAAAACTTTAACTGGCTCGAAGAAGCTAGTGCCGAGGATTTGATATATATGATTACATTCCGTCTATACACCCATGAGCTAGTCTATTGCAATTGCAGTCGCGGATGTTTGGACGCAAACCGTCTTACAAACAAGTCTAAATCGATAGATTTCGATACAGAATGTTCAAAGGCCATAAGCACCAAGTTTGCCTGTCTTGGTTGTAACATGCTCCGTCTCTAGTGGAAGCGTCAACCCTTGTACTGAGAATCCACACTCACAAACGGCAGTGCTAGATCCAAATGTAGCAATATCTACTGCAAGGTTGAACACTTCACAGATCAGAAAACTAGAAGCAAAATTTATTTACACTGATTGGATTGAAGAGAAAAAATAAACACTGCTTGAAACAGGGGTTTCCAACCTTTTTAGCTGTTCGTACCCCTTTGTCAGGTCAGAGCATTCTTCGTACCCCTAAAAATTCTGATTGAATTTTTCAGGTTTATATTAGTAGTAAGAGATGGCTGTCCATCCCCTCATCGGTACAGACGGTGGGTACCGCCAGGTACAGACGGGTATTGCCATAGGTAGGGTACAGACGGAAGTGGTATTGACGGAAGTGGCACAGACAGGGTATTGACATATTATATAGGTATATTCGGCGCGTGACATCACTCTATGATAGTATTTTTTTTTTAAATACGATAAATAATAATTGTTTTTGAAATACATTGTTAAGTAACATCCTTGTTAAAATATAAATTTCATTTTGTCAAAACTAATGAAGTCGTTTTGTTCTACACAGCTGGTGGTGGTTAGGCGTAAAACTCTCATAACCCAGTAGGTTTAAAGTCCACTAAACAGAGATTTGTCTATCATAAGCAGTTTTGTTGTGGATGCACGAACTCAGCCTGCTTCCTGAAGTAGACTTTTATAAACTAGCCTAGCAAGCAGCTGGTACAATGCACTCTTAGTTTATTTTTTTAAATACGATAAACGATGATTGTTTTTGAAATGCGTTTTGTGCAACAACGACATGTGCTAATCTTTTGTTCACAAGTTCGGCAACAACATAAATGTCCGCACGGTAAAAGTATAATATTGGTTCGTTTATCTAAGCAGACAACACAAAGATTGTTGTCGATGACCTCTGTCTCCACCCTTCTTTGTGGACGTTGAAGACCTTCCATGAGTAACTCCCCTGCAGGTCTAGCTGGTTCACTTTGTAGGCGTGAAGTATCAGGTTCCCCAGAAAAGAACATATATCGTTGTTCTGTTCTCGAGCGATGGTTGTTGATCAAAACCCGTCCATCTCTTGTGAAACTGCTATGTGGACCGTTTAAAAATTGACTGGTGATGATTTCTATGAAACGCGTTCCTTTCTTATTTTTCAAGTATTCACACCTGTTAAGAATGCTCATGGTAAGTTGTTTTGTTCATTTTTTTTAAAATTTAATTTGATTGGTATGTTACTTACAGAGGGCTCCATTTTGCAAAGTTTATGAAATGGATGGGTATATTCTTTATAAAAAAATTTCAACAGGCGTTTTTTTAATTATTTAAACTTAAATCCAATTCATTAACCAAAAAGCGAACCTAGAAATAAAAAAGTATTGGCTCCCTTACTGATCATGACTCTTCAACAAATTTATTACAACGCAATACCATAAACGAATGTTTGTTTTTCTTCTCGTACAATACGTAGTGGGAACTGATCGCGTGTAAGTTAGCAAACTGTCTGTCTGTATGTATATGTTTTGTATATGTTCTGTATGTGTCTGTATGTTTTGTTAATTTTTTATCGGTTTGGTTGCAGCCATGTTTTTTCGTGAAGCTGTTTGCTTGCAGGAATAGAGTTTTCACTATTGATTCTGGTAAGTAGGTCTACTGGTTCGATTCCAGGTCTTTCCAAATACTGTGTTTCATTTTTATGGGCAGTAGATCTTTCGAGTTTCATAACTTGTCATTGATTGGTGGGATCTTTTGGTAATTTTATTGGTATATGAGGTTTCACTGTTGTTTCGAATGTTTAGGTTGATTGAAGATTTCGTTGTACTTTGATGAGTTTTTTGATCTGTGGATCGGTTTTAGTTCATTGTACGGCAAATGATCAAAGGGTTGGCTATAATTATTATAATCTATGACTTGTCCAAAAACCTTAATAAATACTGCATTTAATCATCTTGAACAATAATAAATACTGCATTTTTTCATCCTTTCGGTTAATCTTCGTTTCGGTTTATGTTAGTTTCGGTAAACCTTTATTTCTTTAGGTCTACGTTTCGCTAAAACAGTGGTTTCAGCTAAACCTTTATAGTAACGTTTAATACATGTAACTATAACCTGGAGTAATAGCTTGATCAAAACAACGTAACTTTAGGTTTATCATACAGGAATAACAGTTACGATTGTGTGTTATGATGCTTATTACAACTAAACCACACTCTATGATAATGACATGACGATACAACTCAATACACAGCCACTAAATTAAGACATGTAGAACCTCCTGTTTTAGTTGTGTTCAGTTTAAACCCATGTATCTTATCATTGATAATAATTTTGATAAATACAGCTAACTTGGAAATTATTTTTGTTGATATAGCATCGCTTAAAGATTGTAAGAATAATGGCTTGGTTAAAACAAAGTAACTTTAGGTTTATCATGCAGGAATAAATTTTATATTTTTATTTTAGAGAATGCTAATACCAGCTAAACAATCAACATTTCTTTTTTACAATGAGAACACCAAATGAACAGCTATAGAGCAAATTGTTACAACATATACTTCTACAATCGGAGGACTGGAAAAAAATCAACAAACCTAGCACAATCTATATCACAAATTGTTACCTTAAGACAAGCATGAAAAAATACAAACCTGCAGAATGAGAGCTCAAATTTTGCAACACGTAATGACACCTGCTGATAAAAACACACAAACAAATCTCCAAACACAGATTTTAACGTTACAAATTATGCAACAGAAACTTGTGATATTTTGTTGTAGTTTCTTAAGCTTGTAAAAATAAAATTGCAATTTGTTGAAAATATTTTTTAAGTTTGTAAAAAAAAAACTTAAGTTTGTGACTTAACATAATTTTTCATGTGTATGTTTTCAGAGGTAAACTTTCAGTTTACAATTTCTCAAAACTACTTTTTAGTTTGTAAAACAAAACTTAACTATTTTTTTTTTTTATTTAAAATAATTTTTCATGTGTATGTTGTTAGAATAAAAGTTTTTAGTTTACGATTTGTCAAAACTACTTTTTAGTTTGTAAAACAAAACTTAACTATTTTTTTTATTTAAAATAATTTTTCATGTGTATGTTGTCAGAATAAAAGTTTTTAGTTTACGATTTGTCAAAACTACTTTTTAGTTTGTAAAACAAAACTTTAATATTTTTTTTTTTATTTAAAATAATTTTTCGTGTTTATGTTATTAGAATAAAACTTTATGATTTATTAAAATCATTTTTTTTCAGTTTTGTAAGTTGCAGAACTAACATTTTTTAATTTCTTAAATTTTTTTTTTCGTGCTAATGTTTTAAAAAGTTTTAGTTTACAGTTTGTTGAAATAATTTTGTTTTCAGTTTTAAATTATGGAACTTAAAAGTTTGTAGTTTGTTAAAAGTATTTTTCAGTTTAATAAAAGGTATGTTTGTGATAAATTTTTCGTGTATATGTTATTAGAACAAAACTTTCAGTTTACAATTTGTCAAAACTACTTTTTAGTTTGTAAAACAAAACTTAACTATTTTTTTTTTTCGTGGTAATGTTTTAAAAAGTTTTAGTTTACAGTTTGTTGAAATAATTTTGTTTTCAGTTTTAAATTATGGAACTTAAAAGTTTGTAGTTTGTTAAAAGTATTTTTTAGTTGTTGGTGTTTGCAATGAAAAGTTTATGATATATTAAAATTCTTTTTTTTTCAGTTTTGTAAGTTACAGAACTAACATTTTTAATTTCTTAAAAATAATGTGTTTTTTTTTTGTGATAATGTTTTAAAAAAGTTTTAGTGTACTGTTTGTTGAAATAATTTTTTTATTTCTCTCAAGAATAATACATCTGCTTATTTATTCTTTTTGTTTAAGATGAGGTATTTCCAGCAACTTAAAGCACACTTATGATTTGCAAACTCTTAAATTGTTTTTATAATATTAATCTAAAAAGCATAAAACACTTTTGATGTGTCACACATGAGACTTTTGAATGACAACACTGTTTACTTAGGGTTTCACCTCCATTCGGTTCTGAAGGTTTTATTGTTGAGCTGTTGGATCCGTGATCAATCCCACGCTTACATTTTTAAAACGGGTTAGTGTCTTGTTTATACTATGGTCACAAGTATTTTTTTTCACATTTTCAACCACTGTTATTTTTGTTAAACACACGCATGGTTTACTTTGTAGATGCTAAAAATTTTATACTAGTAGTTTTATGAAGCATATTACTTAAAGTGATTTCTATTTTCTACCTGCTACAACTGCAATTTAATTTCACATTCATTCTTAGCGATTTAGAGATTACTTATGTATATTCTTCCTATTCCATAAGTACAATTCATCTGTAAAGATAATGATTACCTATAACTAACTGTTTTGAAGTAACAACACAATATTTTTGAATCGTGGTAAGTTGTATTGCATAAATCAGTCTTAATGCTGTTTTATTAAAAAAACGTCTTTGGTAGGCTACATAGGCGTTGCATTTTGCAAACTCCAGAACCACTGCACAAGATTGTTTAAGAAACAGAAGAAGTCACGGAGTTGCATTGTTTTGATGATATACTTTGACGGGTAAAACTTTTGTAGTATTGACGTAAATTTACCATTCAAGGGTTGGTAGTTTATAAGTTTATAACACAAGATTCACTTTAGTTATAACTTAAGATTCACTTTAGTTTCCTTGTTGACTTGCATAAGTAACTAATCAATGTTGTTTTATGAACTTTCATGCAGGTTGCTGTTTCGTTAGGGTTCTTCAGTTTTATAAAGTTCAGTGCTTAAACTGTTTTGTAATTATATCTAACCTAATATGTAACCTCTAACAAATATTCCAAACTATTTTATCACATTGAAAGATGTTTTTCTAGTAACCCATTGTTTTATACGTTCTATATGCCTCTAACTTTATGTAATGATTTTTCCACATCTAGCCTACTTATAACCTAATTTCAGTGAGGTAAGGTATATTTAAACCAACAACTTTCTATGAGTATCAATCCACAACTTAATTTTTTCACTTCAATTCATTGCTGGGTGAAAGCACACAAGCAGATCTCGGAAACAAAAGATTATTTTATACCAGTCCTAATACATTGTCTTGTATTCATCCAAACTTCAAAATTTATCTGTTACACTGATTGATTTGTATAAAAACGAACCCATAGTTTTTTAATTCCTATCAAATTCGTCTAACGAAGTGGATCTTACAACTTAATCACTTCCCTTAATTGGATGACACCCTTTAATAAACTGCTAGCATCTCCTGTTTGAAAAGCTTAGGCACCTGCTATGGCACATAATTTCATGATCACGAGTTTTCACAGTTGAATTATGACTTAAACGTCTTTGTTTTATCATAGTCAAAACATTTTTTAAATGAAATTGCAATAAACTGTTTTATGGTGTTCAAAACAGACGTAATATAACAATGTTTAGTTTGGTCATGCGTACTGAACACTAAGTTAAGGTGTTGATCTTAAGAACCAATGAACTAGAGTCCGCGTGGGATCGAATCCCACATCTAGTATTTCGATTTTGGGTTAATGTTTAGCACTAACTTCTGTTTGTTTTGTTTCTTAACCTCACTTCAGTTGCTTGTACACACGGTTGTGGTTTTTCTTAATCACAACAAGATTCACTTTTTCACATAAAAAACATAGAAATCTGAAAATTTGCCAATAAATCCCTTTTGTTTGCTCAGATACCAACATAAATAGATGAAAAATCACTTTACCTTTGATCTGTTTTACTATTTTCTGACAAACAATCAGGTTTTAGCAACACTTTTGCAACAACTTATTAGGTTTTTACGTGTTTTCTGGATACAATCTACTTATCACGAGTTTACTTATAATAAAAACGGCGGATAAAAATAAAGAAACTCAAGTTAGAATGATGTAACCTTCGGGATTTGCGATAATTTTGTACCTACAAAATGTCAGTTTTGAAACTGAACCAAAGTTAAACACATATAACGATAACATTTTACTTGTTTACATACAGAAATACCAAAAGTATTAATTATTTCCAACCATATAACGCCATCCATTCGTTTAGAATCGACATAACCCATTTGTTTAAACAAGTCTGAATACGATTTATATGAAATTAGCGGTTTATTTTAAATCGATCACAATAGCGTTTCGAATAGATTTTGTGGCAATTAAGGTTTTATTTTAGTTTTCGGTAAGTGTTTATTTATTTACATGATGTAAAGGTATGATTTTGTTTTTTCATTTCACTGTGTTATTGCTTGGTAAATTTTTGTTAGTATCTCAGCCTTTTGTGTAACTTTAAGTGTTTTGTATGATCTAAATAAAAACCAAGCAATATGATACATTTCATGGTAACTTTTGAACAAGTCTAAACCGGTTTTGATGAAAATATGCTAGAAAACACATGATGATGCTTTATTAAATGACCCACGTGTATCACCACGAGCCAAACAAGTTGCAATAATTTTGTTTCACGACATCAAAAAGCTTTGTGTTCGTAGATTTTAATAATTGTTTGGTCTGTAATTGACTTAACCGGTTTTTTTACCATCAACTTACGTTTAAACATTAGAAAATTACTTGAACGCTTTACTTGGATACATAGTACTATAGCATTTACGCGTGATGATTACTTTTAACAACTGCAAACCAATGATGCCAATTTATTCTACAGATCCATTAAGTAAAGATTTGTTTATCATTATCCGGCACTATTTCTATTGTCTTTTCACCATTGAATCAGTTCCTTGGACTTTTTTTGTCGTATGTTGTGTAATGTTTAATTCTTAAAAATATGTTATTTGAACATTTTCCGCTTTTATGCTTATCCTCATCTCAAACAGATTGCTTGTGAAGACCGTATATTTTAATAGTTTCCATATTTTAGTAAAAATTTCCATGTTTCATTTAACTCTTTTATCTTGTTCCTACATCTAAACTTATTGTTTGGTTCCTCCTGAACTGTCTTTTGGTCACATGTTCCTGGTGCTTCATCTTTATTACCCTATCTCACTTAGAATACACTGGTTTGTGGTTAGTCTATGTAATACCGACGTATACACTTTGTACTAGCTTTTACTTCCAGACAGTAGATTCATCCTCTTTATCTTCACTTAATCTTACAGTATAACTGCTTTAATTTCTTCCAAACACCTCTTCTTTGGTATTTCTCTGATCATATTGGACCAAAACTTAATAAGTTTACCAACTAGTTTTTCTGTCTTTACATATCCATCGTATTTTATCACCACTCGTATGTATTTTCACAGATATTAATCCAAAGGTAAAGATTTAATTTTGTGTAACATTTTCAAAATAACCTCAAATCTGTACACACCTTTCCACAGTGATTGTCTAACAAAGTGGTGCTCCTTCCACAACACTTACTCGAGATGTTTGTGGTGATGTGCTTGTATTTAATATGATTAGGTTATGCTACCTGTAAGCCATCAAACAAATTCTAAGACAATGTAAGACTTTCACCAAAGCGTATTTGTCAAGAAAAACTAGAATATACTATATAGAAAAATACTTTATGTATTCTATATAATTTTTATAGGTATAATATGATATAATAGGTATAATATGGTATAATATGATACATATGTAATAAGAATATAATAAAAAGATATATTTTTATAGGATAATCTAGTTATAACATGTTTTTCTGCAAATGCGCTTTGGTGAAAGTCTTACATTGTCTTAGAATTTGTTTGATGGCTTACAGTTAGCATAACCTAATCATATTAAATACAAGCACATCACCACAAACATCTCGAGTAAGTGTTGTGGAAGGAGCACCACTTTGTTAGACAATCACTGTGGAAAGGTGTGTACAGATATGTGACTTATCTAAAAGAAAAAAACGTTTTTCTCAAGCAAAAGATATATTGTTATTGTGTAACAGACAGTGATCATCAAAACTGAGTGATTTAACAATTTTGCATCTGTGTTTAGTGAAAAGTATTGAAAAGTATTACTAGAAAAACATCTTTCAATGTGATAAAATAGTTTGGAATATTTGTTAGAGGTTACATATTAGGTTAGATATAATTACAAAACAGTTTAAGCACTGAACTTTATAAAACTGAAGAACCCTAACGAAACAGCAACCTGCATGAAAGTTCATAAAACAACATTGATTAGTTACTTATGCAAGTCAACAAGGAAACTAAAGTGAATCTTAAGTTATAACTAAAGTGAATCTTGTGTTATAAACTTATAAACTACCAACCCTTGAATGGTAAATTTACGTCAATACTACAAAAGTTTTACCCGTCAAAGTATATCATCAAAACAATGCAACTCCGTGACTTCTTCTGTTTCTTAAACAATCTTGTGCAGTGGTTCTGGAGTTTGCAAAATGCAACGCCTATGTAGCCTACCAAAGACGTTTTTTTAATAAAACAGCATTAAGACTGATTTATGCAATACAACTTACCACGATTCAAAAATATTGTGTTGTTACTTCAAAACAGTTAGTTATAGGTAATCATTATCTTTACAGATGAATTGTACTTGTCGTGTAATTTACGTTGTATGCTACAGTAGAAACTCCTGCCGCGTTCCACGCATAATGCCTTTGGCCAACGCAACTGTTCAGTTGGCGCTCCCACTCTGTTTACTTGCTTGTTATGTTGAGGTGCGGTGCAGGTTGATAATCTTATTGTCTGAAGTACTAAGCTTAATTCATTTGTTTATATTTATTTAGATGTTCCATTTAGTTTGTTAAAGCTAATATAAGCTTGCGTAATAAAGTATGTATTAGTTCACGACAATTTAACAAACTAATTGAAGATGGATAGCAAGTTTATAAAGCCCAGTTTGTTCAGCGCTGATCCCAACTCTAGTCAAGCTAGTAAAGAGTGGAAACATTGGCATCGAACATTCGCGAATTTTCTTGCAGCATTTCCAGCTGAACCAGAGATCAGTGATGACGATAAACTGCGATGTTTGATTGCCCACGTTGATAAGGATGTTTACGATTACATCAGTGAATGTAATACTTATGAGCTTGCAATAAGAACTTTAGAAAGATTATACGTGAAACCAAATAATCTCATATTTGCCAGACATTTTCTAATGACGTGCAAACAACAGGCAGAACAATCATTAGATGATTATGTATTAAACTTGAAGCGGCTATCTCGAGATTGCAATTATAAAGCCGTAACCGCGGAAGTTTGCCGCAATGAAGCGATTCGTGACGCTTTTATATCAGGGATATTGTCTGCATCAATACGTCAAAGACTCTTGGAAAATATTGGAGAAGAGACCATAACCCTCGATGCTATTTTTAATCAAGCTCGCTCATTAGATATTGCTCAGAAAAATTCTGATGCCTTTCTAGTTTCAAATCAACAGCAAACCTACTGTCAAGGAAACACATCAACATTTGCCAACACGATACAGTGTTCTCAGAGAGAATCGGCTGAACAAGAGATTTCTTTGCGTGAAAGACTTCCGTTAAATGAAAGTTGTGCTGCAGCTGACTTGAAGAAAAAATGCTCCCACTGTGGCTGTCCTGACAATCATGGAAGAGAAAGATGCCCTGCGAAGAACAGTAAGTGCTATAAGTGTGGTTATCTTGGTCATTATGCAAGAGAGTGTCGTTCTCGTAGAAAACGAATTTCACAAAATCCGTCTAGTGCTTCTTTATTCTCCTTACATTCTGCTCCAAATAAAGTTAACTACACTGTGTGTATTAACGGTGTTACTGCAAGAGCACTTGTGGACACGGGTTCTACCCTAAGTCATGTGAGCAAACATTTTGCTTTAAAGAATGCAATTCCTATCGAACCGGAGTTTAATGAAATTGGTTTGGCCGTGAATAAAAAAACTTCACAAAGCGATGGATTTTCTACTGTTAAAGTTTACTTTCAAAGACGTGAATACGATAAAGTGAAACTTATCGTGCTTGATAATTTGTTAACGGACGTTATTCTGGGGCAGGACTTCTTGGCTCAGCATAAGCACGTAAAAATTAACTTTGGAGGTAGCGAAGCTCCTTTGTATCTGGGGGCATTAAAATGCGTGAAAACGGATATTTGTCCAAGATTGTTTCAACATTTATCGCCCAACTGTAAGCCTATTGTGACTAAGTCCAGAAAGCAGTCTGCTGCTAACGAAAGGTTTATAACTGAAACTATACAAAAAGATCTTCAGCAAGGTGTAATTGAGCCAAGCACTGCACCATGGCGAGCTCAAGTCCTTGTGGTATCTGGAGAAAATCACAGGAAAAGAATGTGCATTGATTACAGTCAAACTATCAATAAGTTTACGTTGTTAGACGGATATCCATTGCCTAACATGCAAAATTTGGTCAACAAGATTGCTCACTATTCATTTTTTAGCACATTGGATCTGAAAAGTGCATACCATCAAGTTGAAATTCCTGTGGAAGATCGGCCTTATACAGCTTTTGAAGCCAATGGTAGATTGTATCAAAGCAAAAGACTATCGTTTGGATTAACAAATGCTGTACCTTGGTTTCAAAGAATTGTTGACAATATCATCGAGAGCAATGATTGTAAAGGCACATTTGCTTATTTGGACAATATTACCGTGTGCGGTAAGACAAAGGAAGAACATGATGAAAACCTTCAGCATTTCCTAACAGTTGCAAACAAGTGCAATCTCACTTTCAATAATGACAAGTGCACCTACTCCACGGACAAGATCAACTTACTGGGGTATGAAATAAGTAATGGCAGTTTAAGCCCTGATCGCGAAAGAGTGAAGTCGTTATTAGAAATGCCGGTTCCAACCTCAGCCAAAGAGCTACGACGAATTATTGGTCTTATGGCATATTATGCTCGATGGATACCGCAATATTCGGACAAAATAAAACCGCTTGTTGATAGTAATAGGTTTCCCCTGAGTGATCAAGCTATCTCGTGTTTTAACGAACTTCGGCAAGTCTTGGCAGAAGCCACTTTGAAGGTAATAGATGAAAACTTGCCCTTTTCAGTCGAAACTGATGCCTCGGATATTGCGTTGTCCGCAATATTACATCAGGCGGGAAGGCCTGTGGCGTTTTTTTCTCGGACCCTGAATTCGAACGAAAAGCGATATTCCAGTATCGAAAAAGAAGCTACTGCCATAATAGAAGCGGTTCGAAAGTGGTCACATTTCCTTTTAGGCAGACATTTTACTTTGATCACTGATCAAAATTCAGTTGCTTTTATGTTCGACCACAGAAGAAGAGGAAAAGTAAAAAACGACAAGATAATGCGTTGGCGAGTCGAATTGGCACAGTATTCGTATGATATCGTGTATCGCGAAGGCAAACTTAACGTGGCATCTGATGCTTTATCTCGTGCGTATTGTGCCAGTACAACTGGGAACACACTGAAAGAAATTCATGAAAATTTGTGTCATCCGGGAGTTGTGAGAATGCAACATTTTGTAAGAACAATGAATTTGCCATACTCGATAGATGATGTGAAAAGATTGGTCACAAATTGCAAAGTTTGTTGTGAAGTGAAGCCAAGGTTTTACAAACCTCCAAAAGCTACATTGATTAAAGCAACGCAACCATTTGAACGCTTGAGTATTGACTTTAAAGGACCATTGCCGTCAAATACTAAAAATCATTTCTTTTTAACTGTTGTTGATGAATTTTCGCGTTTCCCCTTTGTTTTTCCTTGTAGTAACACTACTTCTCATACTGTAATTATTTGTTTGAAATCTTTGTTCAACATGTTTGGTATGCCAGCCGTAGTGCATAGTGATAATGCAAAATGCTTTATATCCAAAGATATAAAACAGTTCTTAAGTGAGAGAGGCATATCCACAACACATTCGTCAGTGTATAATCCGCGTGGCAATTCACAGTGTGAACGTTATAATGGTGTTGTTTGGAATGCAATTAAGTTAGCTCTTCGTACTAAAAATTTAGAAATTTCACAATGGGAATTAGTTGTTCCAGAAGTATTGCATTCACTTCGATCGTTATTGTGCACATCCACAAATGAAACGCCTCACGAAAGACTTTTTAATTTTCCACGACGTTCAACTTTTGGGTTATGTGTACCTTCGTGGTTGACTGAAGAAGACAAGGTACTGGTAAAACGTTTTGTACGTAACAAGTACGATCCACTAGTGGACGAGGTTCAACTTGTGAATGCAAATCCAAACTATGCTGTGGTAAAGTTCCCAAATGGAAGGGAAGCAACTGTATCTGCCAGAGACTTGGCAGCGCCAGGACGAGACTTTGCCGACCCCGTCAACCCTGCTGAAGTGGAGAAATCGAATGAAGTGAACTCCAGAATTAGAAATGTTTCTGATGACGTCGAACGTGAAATTACCTGTGAGAGGAGCTCTGCAGACGATGGTGCGGTTATTAACACGCAACCTATTGAACCTAATGTTGAATTGCAAACACAGAAAAACTGGCGTTCTGTTCGTATAAAAAAACCGCCAAAAAGGCTGAACTACAATTGAGCGTTTGTGTATTTATTGTACTGTAATTTTATGAAGGGGTGAATGTCGTGTAATTTACGTTGTATGCTACAGTAGAAACTCCTGCCGCGTTCCACGCATAATGCCTTTGGCCAACGCAACTGTTCAGTTGGCGCTCCCACTCTGTTTACTTGCTTGTTATGTTGAGGTGCGGTGCAGGTTGATAATCTTATTGTCTGAAGTACTAAGCTTAATTCATTTGTTTATATTTATTTAGATGTTCCATTTAGTTTGTTAAAGCTAATATAAGCTTGCGTAATAAAGTATGTATTAGTTCACGACAGTACTTATGGAATAGGAAGAATATACATAAGTAATCTCTAAATCGCTAAGAATGAATGTGAAATTAAATTGCAGTTGTAGCAGGTAGAAAATAGAAATCACTTTAAGTAATATGCTTCATAAAACTACTAGTATAAAATTTTTAGCATCTACAAAGTAAACCATGCGTGTGTTTAACAAAAATAACAGTGGTTGAAAATGTGAAAAAAAATACTTGTGACCATAGTATAAACAAGACACTAACCCGTTTTAAAAATGTAAGCGTGGGATTGATCACGGATCCAACAGCTTAACAATAAAACCTTCAGAACCGAATGGAGGTGAAACCCTAAGTAAACAGTGTTGTCATTCAAAAGTCTCATGTGTGACACATCAAAAGTGTTTTATGCTTTTTAGATTAATATTATAAAAACAATTTAAGAGTTTGCAAATCATAAGTGTGCTTTAAGTTGCTGGAAATACCTCATCTTAAACAAAAAGAATAAATAAGCAGATGTATTATTCTTGAGAGAAATAAAAAAATTATTTCAACAAACAGTACACTAAAACTTTTTTAAAACATTATCACAAAAAAAAAACACATTATTTTTAAGAAATTAAAAATGTTAGTTCTGTAACTTACAAAACTGAAAAAAAAAGAATTTTAATATATCATAAACTTTTCATTGCAAACACCAACAACTAAAAAATACTTTTAACAAACTACAAACTTTTAAGTTCCATAATTTAAAACTGAAAACAAAATTATTTCAACAAACTGTAAACTAAAACTTTTTAAAACATTACCACGAAAAAAAAATAGTTAAGTTTTGTTTTACAAACTAAAAAGTAGTTTTGACAAATTGTAAACTGAAAGTTTTGTTCTAATAACATATACACGAAAAATTTATCACAAACATACCTTTTATTAAACTGAAAAATACTTTTAACAAACTACAAACTTTTAAGTTCCATAATTTAAAACTGAAAACAAAATTATTTCAACAAACTGTAAACTAAAACTTTTTAAAACATTAGCACGAAAAAAAAAATTTAAGAAATTAAAAAATGTTAGTTCTGCAACTTACAAAACTGAAAAAAAATGATTTTAATAAATCATAAAGTTTTATTCTAATAACATAAACACGAAAAATTATTTTAAATAAAAAAAAAAATATTAAAGTTTTGTTTTACAAACTAAAAAGTAGTTTTGACAAATCGTAAACTAAAAACTTTTATTCTGACAACATACACATGAAAAATTATTTTAAATAAAAAAAATAGTTAAGTTTTGTTTTACAAACTAAAAAGTAGTTTTGACAAATCGTAAACTAAAAACTTTTATTCTAACAACATACACATGAAAAATTATTTTAAATAAAAAAAAAAAATAGTTAAGTTTTGTTTTACAAACTAAAAAGTAGTTTTGAGAAATTGTAAACTGAAAGTTTACCTCTGAAAACATACACATGAAAAATTATGTTAAGTCACAAACTTAAGTTTTTTTTTTTACAAACTTAAAAAATATTTTCAACAAATTGCAATTTTATTTTTACAAGCTTAAGAAACTACAACAAAATATCACAAGTTTCTGTTGCATAATTTGTAACGTTAAAATCTGTGTTTGGAGATTTGTTTGTGTGTTTTTATCAGCAGGTGTCATTACGTGTTGCAAAATTTGAGCTCTCATTCTGCAGGTTTGTATTTTTTCATGCTTGTCTTAAGGTAACAATTTGTGATATAGATTGTGCTAGGTTTGTTAATTTTTTTCCAGTCCTCCGATTGTAGAAGTATATGTTGTAACAATTTGCTCTATAGCTGTTCATTTGGTGTTCTCATTGTAAAAAAGAAATGTTGATTGTTTAGCTGGTATTAGCATTCTCTAAAATAAAAATATAAAATTTATTCCTGCATGATAAACCTAAAGTTACTTTGTTTTAACCAAGCCATTATTCTTACAATCTTTAAGCGATGCTATATCAACAAAAATAATTTCCAAGTTAGCTGTATTTATCAAAATTATTATCAATGATAAGATACATGGGTTTAAACTGAACACAACTAAAACAGGAGGTTCTACATGTCTTAATTTAGTGGCTGTGTATTGAGTTGTATCGTCATGTCATTATCATAGAGTGTGGTTTAGTTGTAATAAGCATCATAACACACAATCGTAACTGTTATTCCTGTATGATAAACCTAAAGTTACGTTGTTTTGATCAAGCTATTACTCCAGGTTATAGTTACATGTATTAAACGTTACTATAAAGGTTTAGCTGAAACCACTGTTTTAGCGAAACGTAGACCTAAAGAAATAAAGGTTTACCGAAACTAACATAAACCGAAACGAAGATTAACCGAAAGGATGAAAAAATGCAGTATTTATTATTGTTCAAGATGATTAAATGCAGTATTTATTAAGGTTTTTGGACAAGTCATAGATTATAATAATTATAGCCAACTCTTTGATCATTTGCCGTACAATGAACTAAAACCGATCCACAGATCAAAAAACTCATCAAAGTACAACGAAATCTTCAATCAACCTAAACATTCGAAACAACAGTGAAACCTCATATACCAATAAAATTACCAAAAGATCCCACCAATCAATGACAAGTTATGAAACTCGAAAGATCTACTGCCCATAAAAATGAAACACAGTATTTGGAAAGACCTGGAATCGAACCAGTAGACCTACTTACCAGAATCAATAGTGAAAACTCTATTCCTGCAAGCAAACAGCTTCACGAAAAAACATGGCTGCGACCAAACCGATAAAAAATTAACAAAACATACAGACACATACAGAACATATACAAAACATATACATACAGACAGACAGTTTGCTAACTTACACGCGATCAGTTCCCACTACGTATTGTACGAGAAGAAAAACAAACATTCGTTTATGGTATTGCGTTGTAATAAATTTGTTGAAGAGTCATGATCAGTAAGGGAGCCAATACTTTTTTATTTCTAGGTTCGCTTTTTGGTTAATGAATTGGATTTAAGTTTAAATAATTAAAAAAACGCCTGTTGAAATTTTTTTATAAAGAATATACCCATCCATTTCATAAACTTTGCAAAATGGAGCCCTCTGTAAGTAACATACCAATCAAATTAAATTTAAAAAAAAATGAACAAAACAACTTACCATGAGCATTCTTAACAGGTGTGAATACTTGAAAAATAAGAAAGGAACGCGTTTCATAGAAATCATCACCAGTCAATTTTTAAACGGTCCACATAGCAGTTTCACAAGAGATGGACGGGTTTTGATCAACAACCATCGCTCGAGAACAGAACAACGATATATGTTCTTTTCTGGGGAACCTGATACTTCACGCCTACAAAGTGAACCAGCTAGACCTGCAGGGGAGTTACTCATGGAAGGTCTTCAACGTCCACAAAGAAGGGTGGAGACAGAGGTCATCGACAACAATCTTTGTGTTGTCTGCTTAGATAAACGAACCAATATTATACTTTTACCGTGCGGACATTTATGTTGTTGCCGAACTTGTGAACAAAAAATTAGCACATGTCCTTGTTGCACAAAACGCATTTCAAAAACAATCATCGTTTATCGTATTTAAAAAAATAAACTAAGAGTGCATTGTACCAGCTGCTTGCTAGGCTAGTTTATAAAAGTCTACTTCAGGAAGCAGGCTGAGTTCGTGCATCCACAACAAAACTGCTTATGATAGACAAATCTCTGTTTAGTGGACTTTAGACCTACTGGGTTATGAGAGTTTTACGCCTAACCACCACCAGCTGTGTAGAACAAAACGACTTCATTAGTTTTGACAAAATGAAATTTATATTTTAACAAGGATGTTACTTAACAATGTATTTCAAAAACAATTATTATTTATCGTATTTAAAAAAAAAATACTATCATAGAGTGATGTCACGCGCCGAATATACCTATATAATATGTCAATACCCTGTCTGTGCCACTTCCGTCAATACCACTTCCGTCTGTACCCTACCTATGGCAATACCCGTCTGTACCTGGCGGTACCCACCGTCTGTACCGATGAGGGGATGGACAGCCATCTCTTACTACTTATATTGTTATTATTTTCAGGTTTATATTGTTTTTCAGGTTTATATTGTTATTAAATTGCTTTTATAGCTCAATTAAACGTTAAACCGCTATTTCACACAAAAATGCAAAAATTACCAAAATAAATTAAATGTCAGTTATTTTATTTGACACTTCTTAGTAAGATATTTGTTGCTGCTTCATTGATAAAATTCGCTCAAACGATGGTTCAATTTTACTCATGCTAACACGTAAATAGGCGAGGCCCCCCTGGCCCCCGGCTGGCTACGGGCCTGCTTATAGACATTGATGATGTGATAGCCTGATATGTTTATGCATAGCCACTCTATTTTCGATTGGGCGTTGGATTGATCTATTGGAGTCCAACTCAGTTGCTCATGGACAAACGTGACGAGGCCGTGTTTCCTGCTGATGGTTGCGCCTGCGACAGTGAAGTTGGGTAATACCAACTTTTCCACAGATGTGCAGTGGGTCTCCTGGAGGAGAATAACGAGGGCCTGATGTTTTGTGGCCAGGTAAGCGATGATGCTGAGTTTGCTGGCCGTAATGCCCTCGGTGTTCAGCTGCAGTACGGTGTGTCGTCGGTACTTTTCGACAGAAGAGCTGCCTCGCCCTGAGAAGGGCGTTTCCCTATCCACCCTGCGCTGAACCCGGGCCTGGTTTGCTCGGGTGTGACAAGCTTCGCTTCGCATATCTTTGTGTTTTTGAGATATGGTAGGATACTGATGGGAGGGATCACGAGAAGGTGCTTGTTCTTCCCCATTACTATTACTGCAATCGCAAAGGATGTAGGAAAAACCGTTTTCTAGATTTCACTCTGGTAGAACTTGTCAAGGCGCCAAACCAATACTTACTAAACGTTGCAAAATGGGACATAAATGAAAATCGTTTAGCCGGGGCACACATTACTTAAAATGCAGACCTTTCTGCTGGCCGAAAAGTTAAAGCTTGAGGGCTAGAGTTTGCACACCCATTCACTAAATTAATTGAAAGTTAATCAGAATTGTCATAAAACCGTATGAAAGTTATACTTAAAATCAGGGCTGTTGAGAATGTAGTTTGGGTTCTGACACAAATGAGTTCTTTGGGTCCTAAATCAAGACGCTTTGTTGAAAAACGCACTATATCCCCCCAAAAAAACACAAGGTGGGTCTTCAAATCCCCAGGCCTCTTACAAAGTTTACAGGCTCCTAAAATCATCCCGATCTCGGATCCAAAAATACCCCCTAAACCCCTTGTCAAAGCTACTGCTTAAAATGGCATATTAGGCAACCAGCTATTCATTTATGTGGGCTACTGTATAGCAGGGCTGTGATCGAAGTTGGAAGAATTCTGGCGTGTCCGGAGTTGGAGTCGTTAAAAAAATGCCGACTCCAACTTGATAAAAAAAAAAAAAAAACGATACACAATAAGCTTTTGTTTTTTTCAAAATATTGTTTCATGTTTTCGATATTGAGCTCTACAACTTTACCGGAAAATAGAGGTGTTTGTTCTTTAAAGAAAATCTCATTATCTTCCAAAATCTGGCAACACTGATGCCAGAGTCAGCCAGAAATTTTTGGATGTCATTTACTCTGTCTATCTAATCAAGAGTGGGAAACCTGTGGCCCGAGGGCCGAATACGGCCCGCGTGACTGTTCCATGTGGCCCGCGTCAAAATTTCTTTACCCAAAATATATTGAAACAACAGCTCAAAAAAAAGTAGGCTCTGCATTCTCGGTATATTGCGAATGGCCTTCTATGATTAGTTAATCCATCATAGAAGGCCATTTGTAACAATAAAGTATATGTCACAATGTGTACGTCACAATGTGACCGTCACAATGTGACCGTCACAATGTGACCGTCACAATGTGACCAGTTATTGTTAATCGGTCATTTATGCCATTTGTGAAAAGTGTTTTACAGAGTAGCCTACTTCTCAAATTAGCAAAATTTTACGTTGTATAATGGCTTTTGGAAAGAAAAGAAAGATTGGTGATGAAGGCAGAATGCTCCAGAAAGATTGGACAAACTTGTACTTCTTTGTTGAAGTACAGTAAGTGGCAAACCTGTGTGCATTGTTTGTGGTAAATCTATAGCACCAAAGAAGAAATTAAAATTAGAGCGTCATTATTACTCCTGCCATGGTAAACAAAATTCCGAAATTTTTAGTGGCCCGCCTGTGTTAATTCTAATTTTATGTGGCCCGTAATACTAAAAAAGTTCCCCACCCCTGAACTAAATCAATATAAGTACTTCTGTATGTTGTTGATACTCACGTGCGGTTGGAGATGCATTGCGTGTAGTTGTCTCTGAAAGTCTATTTGCCACTTGCTCAGACAAATAATTGAGTCTGGTTGTGAAATTCTTCATAAATTCTAAATCGGTTTTCAAGTTCAAATTTATGTATTACCTAGTTGTTATGTTCATAACCATGGGTATCACTGCTGGTTGACAACATAAAGATAATATTTAAAAAATGTTTTATCAAGTGATTCTTTTTTGTCTATGCCGTTCTTTTTTGTTTGTAAAAGCTTTCGTTTTCCACATGATTGTTTGTAAGAACACTTTCCTATAAAATGTGGTGAAGGGCTTCCGTAATGAAAATCCACTTGGCTTACGTTTGGGATCTTTGGCAATAAGCACGAGTTGATGTTAATGGTGGCTTACTATTTAAATGATAAATGTAACAGGTCGATTTTTTAATTTAATGAGTTCAAAAGTGAATTGTGATTGTTTAAAGTTCCAACAAAGGATGTTGGAGTACCATAGGTGTAGGAGTAGGCTTACCATATATCTTACACGTAAACTACAATTAAATTGAAAATTGTTTAATTTAGGATGAAATCGAATTAATAAAGAAACATTCTGGTTTTATGAAAACAATGCACTTTAAAACAAAAGAATCAGAAATTTACCGTCAAGCACTTCTGTAGCAATTTGTTGTATTTGTTCTTTCTTGCATTCATCGAGAGGCTTAACACCACCAAGCTCACTGCTTGACTTAACTATTGTCACCATCTCACCCTCGCGTTTTGGTGGTCCAAACTCATTATCAGGATTGTAGATTCTGCACACAGTCACCTGCTCTCCATAGCTGTTATCAACTGACAGACAAAGAGTAAGAGACAAAGCTAAAGCAACATACTTTATAAACATAATCGTTTTGAGCCGATGAAATGTGTTGCAAAATTACGTTTTCAACTATAACGTGGCCTACTAGAACAGATTGTTAAAATGAGCTACCCGGTCGATTCTTAGAAAAAATATATCTGTAAACGAATTCACTTTTAAAACTGAATTTCTATCATTTTTGTGACATCCGTTAAACTCGCAACGCACTTCCTTTGATTATGATAGCTATCACGATCAGGTTAAATCTCACTCACACCTCAGTTATTTTCAGAGTAGCAAAGCGAAACTTTTGCTTCTTTTATTATGACTCGCTTTCGCTTTGTGTCACTAATTTTTTTCCTTCGTTTAGTTTTTGTGCGACAAAAACGATCTTCAGATTTTTCTTGTTTGACTTTGCTTCATTTTCCGTGACATCATGTATTTTTGGCTTGAAAGTCGAATTGCTGAGTTTCCGGTTTCGGCTTAGCCAAGCACTGAAGTAATGAACAACTGAATATAAAGCTTTGGTAGAGAGTTTGCTTTGTTGAACCATAGAGAAATAAAACATAGTAACTTTAGTGAGTTTAGCATACTTTATTTCACACAAAATATTACATAATTATAATCAGTGTTGGGCGCGATAACTCATTTTTCAGTTAAGCGATAACGATAATCGATAAACGAAAAATGCCTAAAGCGATAACGATAAACGATAAATCAAAAAAAAGTTAAGCGATAACGATAAACGATAAATTATCGCCGATAATGTCCGATAACAATAATTTTTTTTTTTGATTAGCGCTGCCCCATCCCATGCAGCACGAACTGTTTTCATCAACATGACGAAAAATCGAACATAATATAGCCTACTGTAAAGGGACAAAACTTTTTGTAAGTTATGCATAAATAGAATCGCAATAGCGGCAGTGGGTATCGAATCTTCAACCTCTTGATCCAGAATCAAACCACTGAGGTAACCGCCGTGCTTATAATTATACCTTCAGATACCAGTTGGATGCTTTTATCAATTGAGTTACACTGCCGCTTACGCGCAGTAGGCAAAATAATTAAATCAAATGAAAATACCATAAAAAATTTCAAACTTTGTATTTTGCTTTCTGCTGGGCTGTAAAAGGGCTGTTTACAGCAAAGTCAGCAATATTTAAAAAAAATTCCCAAAAACGCAAAATGCTTGAAAATTTATCAGTAATCTTAAGCGTTATTGGTAGTAAAAATGTGCATAATAGGTACTGTGAAATCCATCAAGCTTGTCAAATTAGTCGTGTTTGTTTAAGAACAATAACATAACTATCGTAATTTACTGATAATTTCAGATATTTTTTTTTGTTTTCTTTGTGAACACCATCATTAAAGCAATGGCAGAACGCTGAGTTGTTGAGATAAGATTTACAATGTAGGCACTGTATTAGTGGGAATAAAAATATTTGATAGAGGTAGGCTATGTCGCATAGGTACAGTAAATGAGAAAGGTTATACTGTATTTAGCATAATTTTACCACGCAACTCGATGCGCCTATTGTCATGCAAAAACTACTGCAAGATGCAAAAAATATGATGTCGGTCTGCATGTCAAATGCTTCAAGCAATATCATATTCCGCAATGACTTGTTTCAGTGATGTTGTGTTACTTTGCTAATTTTCATCTTCATATTTTTTGAACTTTCGTTTCAATAAAATGCTCGATGACAATAATGACATGACAAGACATGAACAAGACATTTCCCATTTATCACTTTGAGCGATAAGTAAAATGTACTAACGCTTAAGCATTACGCACAAGAAACTTGTGAAATTTGATAACGGATTTGCCTAGCGTCTTATATATAGGACGGCTTTTTTCTCAAAAAGTGCAAACATAATTAGGAAAAAAATAATTGTGATATGTTTTTAGGTCATAATTATGCAATATTTAAATTTTCCGAAATTTTTTTTAAGTATTTTCACTTTCGGCACAAATGGGTTACTTTTTAAGTTAAATGGCACTTATGGATTTGGTTATTATTTTTGGATTAAAGTTATATCGCCAAGCTAGAAAAAAATCGATCTTAAAGTCTATAACCGATCTTGTGTTGTTATTGTGTGTGAATTTTGTCTTTTAATCTGAGTTTGTGACGTAACCGCACGTCTCAAGGCAAGTTCTTGCAATTTTAGTTAATCTACTCATCTAAAGATTTAATGCGCTTAAAACAGTAAGTTTCATGTTTTGACGAGAGAGATTTTATTTTTTTACGACAATTACTAAAAACTAACACTTCCAACGAAAAAAGAAAACACAAGAATAAAATAGTTGATGGTGAGGTGGCGCGAAAGACCACGTTTCCGATGTAAAAGCGGCCTCGTATTGCGACACTTTCACAAACCACTTGCCAATTTCTTTCGTTTCGCTTCAAAGGAGGTTGTGCCGCCTGTGCGCTTACATTTTAATTGTAAAATTCACTCGCGATTGCCCATTGCAGCAAAACAATAAGAGACTTGTTGCATGCATTTCATTGCATTGCAATTTGCAACTCTAAAAATTATTGTGTTGTCAGGGTCGTCGCTGCAGGGGGGCGTGCCCCCACCCCTGATAACGACCTGTGCACACACACTTCAGGCACTGAAGAAGAACTGGTTTTAATTTTAGTTTCATTAACTAGGTGGCTAGTAAAAATATTACTTTTCATGGTCTTACCACTTGTGTGTTGATCCGAAATAAAATTTATCGGCGATTAATTATCGGCGATAATCAAATATTGCCTTTGGCGATAACGATAAACGATAAATGAAAAAATAATTGAGCGATAACGATAAGCGATAAAAATTTATCGCCGATAATTATCGCCGATGAATTATCGCCGATAATGCCCATCACTGATTATAATAAAATAAACTCAAACGTTTTCGACACGTACGTGTGTCCTCATCAGGAATTAAATCTGCAATACATAAAGTGAAAAATCGTAAGATGAATTTGACTATGCACTGTAACTGTAACGACACTCTGGACTGAAAGCACAACCTGAACAAATAATACGAGAATGATTGCGAGTAAATTATGCAACGGGAAACATATCACATGAGGTGTAGACTACAGGCATTGAACAAAACAATTAGAACACATACAAAAGGAACGATGAGCCACAGGCGAATAACTGCCGATTAAGAGATGGATTGTTACGTTTGATTCTTAAGGCTTCCATGATCTTAGTCTGAAAATCAGATCTGCCTCGAGAGGTGATTTTAAATTGGTCGATCGAGACATTGTCAGTGCACGTTTCACAAGAGGCGATGTGCTCTTTAATTGCACTTTGAGTTGTTAGGTTTAGGTTTAAGTGCTCCCCGGCCCTTGTCAACAAATGTCTGGTTGACATACCAATGTATGTCTGGTTTGCGTCAAGCAAACAACTAAATTTGTACACAACATTTGAAGAAAGAGCAAAGGGGGTAGGCGACTTCAGTTGAAAATATTGGTGCACTTTAAATGTTTTATGCACAGGATGAATGTCATATGAAAACTTCTTTTTTATAAGCTTAGCTAGGTTTTTTTGCAAAGCTTGTTGAATCTTTTCCTAAAAAGGGTATATTAATAAAATAACTAAAATCTACTTTTTCAGGCGTGTCTTTTGGTTCATCAGCCATGAAGGTGTTTAAGACTTTATTGAAAAAGTGAGAAGGATATCCATTTAAATAAAACACGAGATAACAGACACAAGATTAAACCATATTTCCATTTGCTAGGGCATAGAGCGTTATAATTTAAAAGCAAGCCAGTGTTGGTAGGTTTTCGCCAAATCCAGGTGTCAAAAGAATTGCGTTTAATTTCAATTTCAACATCTAAAAAAGCGATGGTATCATTGGATTTTTCAAGTGTAAATTCGATATTTTTATGTTGCGAATTTAAAAGGTTTCAAAATTTTGAGCACGATTCATCATCATCAAAAATGGCGAAAATATCATCAACATAACGTAAATACAGTTTGGGATAAAAATCACGATAAAATTCAAATATTTTGATTTCGATGTGTGCCAAGAAAATTTTTGCCAGTGTTGGGCCCATAGGTGTACGAGCCGGGGGTGCAGGGGGTGCAATCGCACCCCCAATCTGTCGAGAATTTGGGCAATTTTTCATATTTGGGCAAGATTTCACCCCTGTCTATCCTCCTTAGTCTTCAAAAGGAGAATTTTCGGAAGATACAAATAATGCCAATTGCCAACCAACAAAGCTTGAAGTTGATATCTGAATTCTACACCGTGGAACAGGATTTCCTGGAATCGGAAAATCAACTGTTTCACCAACTCACTCGCAACAGAGAAATCAAAACTGCTGTACAATGTACAAAATTCCTAATTTCAAATGGATTAGATAAAACTATGCCCCACTTTGCCAAAGCTGCAAAAATTCTTGCAACAGTTCCTGCAACTTTATGTTCAGCTGAGAGTTCTTTTTCCGGATTACGACGATTGAAGACATATCTGAGATCAATAATGGGCCAAACACGACTGTCAAACTTAGCTTTGTTGCACTTAGAAAGAACAACAACAAATAAAGTGGATGTCAATCGCGTTGTAGATATATTTGGACAACGAAGTTGGACGAAACAAATACTTCTTTTAAATTTGTGTAGCCTATACCACCAGTCTACCACTAATCAATACTTTCTAGTTCAGTTTTGCAGTTTTAGTTTTGAAGTTTTAGAGCCATGTACTGGTAGTACTGCATTCTACTGGTTCGTTAGTGTAGTGTCAATTACTCCCTTCAATTGTCTTTTGATGAATTTGTTGTTTTGCAAATTTGCATAGCCTAATGGTATACCGTACCGCATAGGCGTAGCCAGGGGGGGCGAAAGTGGCCATGCTCCCCCCAAATTTTCAAAGATTGGATTCCGAAGTTGAGCCCTTTGTTGAAAATATAATAAACAAAATTTGTAGAAATTTATAAAGTTTTTCAAGACATCCGGCTATTAACACCCCCAAGGATTTGTTTTAGACACACCACACCAATAAATTTTGCAAATCGTAAATCGCGCAAAATTTACGCGATTTACGTTTCTTTTAACTAATTTGTGGATCAATTTCAGAATGGCTTACTCTGTTGGGTTTTTGTGTGGTTATTGAGTTTTTGTGTAGCTTAGTTTTTGGTGTTCTCTAATTTTAGCCGCAGTTTTTGCCCTTTCGTGTGTAAGAGCTACCTTTAATAAGTTAATAGCTGTTTTTCTGCTAATAAATTTCATACAAATATTACCCTAAAAGTGTTTTCAGAATGCGCTATAATCCATTATTTGAGTTTAAATTTGCAAAAATTTTCCGGGGAGCATGCTCCCGGACTCTCCTAGAAGTTGAAAAAACGCGTGCCTTCGACACGCTCTAACCCCCCCCCACTTTTATTGCTTCCCTTGCTCAACCCACCAGGATACACCACCGCACATCAGGTGGCGATGGCTTAATCAAACACTTTGTTGTTCTCATCATTTCATCAAATATTTGACCCCCCCCAAAAATTTTTTTCTGGCTACGCCACTGCCGTAACGTACTTAGCCTATCATACCAGTGGTTTTGTGGAAGCCTTGTCAGTTGATGCCTTATGCTGTTTTTTTTAAGGCTATATTATTGCTTTTTCTTACATGTGTAGTACTTTTGTTTAGGCCAGTTGATTATATTTGGGCAAGAATTCTTTTGCACCCCCAAAAAATATGCTTCCCGTACACCCATGGTTGGGCCCAATGGGGAACCCATGGTGACGCCATCTATCTGTTGAAACAAACTATTGTTGTACAGGAACGTGCCTTCTGTGGCTAAATGCAATAATTTTATGAAGTATTTTTTCGCAATGGGCGGTCGATTCGGTTGGTTTTCACTAAAAATATGGTCAGCAATTATAGTAATAGTTTCTTTCAGAGGCACGTTAGTAAACAGAGACACAACATCAAAACTCACCATGCGACTATTAGGTGGACACTTAAAATCTTTTAACTTTTTCATAAATTGATTAGTTGAATTAAGCATGTAGTTCTTAGGTATGTACGGTTTTATAATTTTGTCTAAAAATTTAGCGAATTTGTATTCCGGAGTGCCAATCATGGAAACGACTGCTCTCGCGGGATTGCCTGGCTTGTGCGTTACCAAATGTTTACCAACGTGCCTCTCAAAGAAACCATTACTATAACTGCTGACCATATTTTTAGTGAAAACCAACCGAATCGACCGCCCATTGCGAAAAATACTTTGTAAAATTATTGCATTTAGCCACAGAAGGCATGTTCCTGTACAACAATAGTTTGTTTCAACAGATAGATGGCGTCACCATGGGTTCCCCATTGGGCACAACACTGGCAAAATTTTTCTTGGCACACATCGAAACCAAAATATTTGAATTTTATCGTGATTTTTATCCCAAACTGTATTTACGTTATGTTGATGATATTTTCGCCATTTTTGATGATGATGAATCGTGCTCAAAATTTTGAAACCTTTTAAATTCGCAACATAAAAATATCGAATTTACACTTGAAAAATCCAATGATACCATCGCTTTTTTAGATGTTGAAATCGAAATTAAACGCAATTCTTTTGACACCTGGATTTGGCAAAAACCTACCAACACTGGCTTGCTTTTAACACTTTGCGTCTCAAAGGGAGGCCAGATTTGGCCCCTTCCTCATAGATCCTTTGATTATTTGAATCACAGCAACGCCATGCACTTTGTTTTTCTTGACTTTTTCTAAAATTGCCAGGCGGATATGATGATATTAAATTTGATGCTAAAAGTTGTGTAGTTTTCTTGTAAATTCAAGATTTTGGTGAATTTTTGCTATTTCTAGCTCACTTCCAGCAAAGCGTGAAATGGATTACATTACGATAACAAGCCATAAGCTCATAATTGCTTCGTGCATCGATATGCGCGAGCAGAGAGAAACATCCTCTTGTTTTCCTTTGTTTGGTTTGACCTCAATAATACAAAGCGCGTTATTTCTTATGCTACAAAAGAAAAGCCAGTGATCACAAAGCTGTTAATTAGAAACAATAATAGCAAACGTTTTTTTTGCGTTATCAGCTCTACAAAGAAGAATAGCAATCCACGTCCAAAATAGTAGGCTATGTAGGCCACAAACTATTCAAAACAGTTGTTTCAAGCAGATAATATTCATTGACCAATAAAAAACGTTACAATAAGAAATCTTCTCTTGGGTAAATGCACGAAAACCTGGTTTCGAAATAAACGTTCTATGGAAATGCTCTCATTGACAAAACTTGCAATTGAGGAAATGTATCACTGCAAATGCTTTTGGGAGAAGCCGGAGAACTAGCGTTTTTGCAAACAGTAATTGTGAGATATACTCAAAATTATGAGATAGGCTCCATTTACACGTAGCAGCTAACTCGATGGCGTCCCTTCCCTGCTTTATGTCGCCTACTTGTTGTTATGTCCTGCATTTTTGTTTCACAGTGCACTGTGTGTTGTTCCAAACAGCGCAAAATAAAGATGATAATGCCTCATCTACATTACTAAATATCGTCAGACTAATAAAATAATGGCGTAACTCACTTTTTGACGAAATTGAGATATTAGTGTTTTGTAGGTCCCTAAAATATAGCACAACTGCCATATAATTTTCTAAGACCTACGTTAACGAGAAAGTGGTATTTTCGTAAAAATGTCAAATGGCCTAACTCTAACGCATGACTTAGGCAATTTTATAAATCTTTTTCATCGTTTGCTGGAAGTAAAGCTTTCCTCCAACAGAGCAGATGTTCAGAAGACGACAATCTAAATTGTAAAGAAACAAAGCTTCCACTTCATCACAAGTCTAGACAATTAATATAGCACAAAATAATTGTGTTTTTTTTCTATTCTATGTATCGTAATCTTGGCCATTTCCAAGTAACTACCCTACTTAAATCAATCTGTTTTCTCTCTGTTCCTTTGAGAAGCTTCATTTTTCTAGCACTCTGGTAATGCGACTTATCACCACACACTGTGATACAGGTCAGATCTTCTCAATGCATCGTTTCTCGGAGTCTTCTTGCATCCATGGCAGGTTTTTGTAGAAAGCGATTGTTGGATACTTGATTAATTCTCAGCTTAATATCACACTTTGCAACTTTATAAGCTCATTGCTGGTTCATCGCCATCATTCTTGAGTTTCACTTATGGGAGGAGAACATAGGAAAACATAGATTTCAAAACGTTTGAATTGACTTTTATGTGTAGGTAAATGTGCTAAAATGGAAAAAGAGGAATATAACTTTTTGGCGAAATTTCTCAATGACTTGCCTATTGTAGTGTCCATTACTGTACATGCCCATTACTGTAGAAAGATCACAACGTACAGAAAGAAGAAATTCTTGTACCCTGAAACTGCCATAATCCAACTTCATCGGCAATACAAAGAGCTTGCTGATTGCTGAATCATTAGGAATACGATCATTGAGCACAGCCTATTTTAGTAAAGTATTTCATAATGAGAACTTCTCCGTCCTCATCGTCGGCTCCAGCTTGTGTCCGAGCATTGGTTTGTCTTCAAATTGAATTTGGCTTAGGGTGGTTATGTCGTATGTGGCTTTGGAGGTCCAGTCTCTGATGGAAAAAGACGTGGGAAAAAGGCACTGGGAGACGATCATCATAGATCCGCCGCCAATGTGTGAAACTGGGCTGGAGGCTTCCAACTCTACCAAGCTTGCCCCCGTTACCCGTGATATCATTGCCATTGGGCTTTGTTTGGTTCAGGTCCAAATTGAGACAAAGTCATTCGCTTGTATGGTTGTTTAAGGTGGTCGTAACTACGCGAGGGCTACGCACACACTCTTGGCCAGCTCCATGTCCACTGCGGTCCAATAAGATCGAAACGTGCAGCTTCAGGGGAGCTGGTTGCAACGGGATGCCGGGTGCTCTGTTCATACCACATAAGGATCAGTGCGACGTGTGTATTTCATTCAAATACAGTAATATTGCCAAGGAACAATACGATGACCATATCAAGTTGAAGAATGAAGCTTGAGATGAGAAGACGAAAGACAAATAGTCCGCTAGCACATTAAAATCCGTATGGACAATGGATTTACAGGCTGTACTTCTGTATCCCAAAACTAAGGCAAACAGTATGTATTATAAAACCAAGCTGCAGGTACACAATTTTACACTATTCAATCTTGAATCAAAAGATGCTTATTGCTCTATTTGGAATGAAACAGAAAGTGATTTACGCAATGAAGTAGGCTATTCGCTTTCTTGCAGTTTAGTCATTTCGAACGGGTAATTTCTGGAAGCCCCGGTCTGGAGGAGATAGTTATTTGGAGTGATGGGTGTGGATATCAAAATAGAAACTCTAATGTGGCTAGTGTCTACTGTGCCTTTGAATAGAAGCATGGCATCACTATTACTCAGAAGTACCTCGTGGCTGGTCACTAGGGTGGCTCGTTTTTGAACTTTTTTTTTAATTTCTCTTGGGGTAGTGGGGAAATGGTGCCAATGAGTGAGAAAACGCTTATGACAAAATTTGAGATTCGTAAAAAATTGTCTTCACCCTCTTCATGAGGCCAAAAAATCAAAAAATGGGGTCAAAAACGCATTTTTTTCAACAATATTTTTAGTTTGGGTAGATACAATATTGTTTAGATATATCTAATTAGCCTAAGAAAAAAAATTGGAGTCATTTGAACTATTCCTTTAGCTTCCTCACAGCTTCTGAAAATTTCCATTTTGCAGAAAATTTCGCATTTTTGTGGGTGGTTACATGATACATAATTGCGTTAGACATTTTGCCAGCTATAAAACGTCATTGTATTTCTCTTTATAGACCTGCCCTGAGCTGTTGCGTCATTTTTTAATGAAATTGGGTTAATTTGGTAGGAAAAAGTGACGTTTGTTATTTGAATTTTCGTCACTGACGAAGTTTGTAGTTATGTAACTACAAACAAAAATGCGAAACTTTCTGCAAAATGGAAATTTTCAGAAGCTGTGAGAAAGCTAAAAGAATAGTTCAAATGACTCCAATTTATTTTCTTAGGCTAATTAGATATATCTAAACAATATTGTATCTACCCAAACTTAAAATTATTTTTGAAAAGAAGCGTTTTTGACCCCATTTTTCGATTTTTGGGCCCCATGAGGAGGCTGAAGACAATTTGTTACGAATCTCAAACTTTGTCATGATTGTTTTCTCACTCATTGACACCATTTCCCCACTACCCCGAGAGAATTAAAAAAAAAAAGTTCAAAAACGAGCCACCCTACTGGTCACACTCAAATGGAGTGCGATAGCATGCACAGTATATCGAGCGAAAATTGGTAAACGACATGTTTACGACAAGAGATTACGAAATTATCATCCAGAATGCCAGGATCAGACCACATCCCAACAATGTACAGTGGATGCAACACAGTGATTTTATGAAAATCAGTGGATGATGCTTGTTGAGTATCAGGCCTGGAAAGAAAGCTGTAGATCTTACGGTTCATAATCTTAGAGGCCTGAATCATGAAAGCAGTGGAAAGGTATTGTAGGCTACAAGGTCCCACTATGTGAGGCTGCACAGTGGGTGGATCTGCCACAGCGGTCACAAATAAACTTAGGCGACACTAAATGGATTTCTGTTTTTTCAAGCCATCTTCTAATCAAATTGAGGAAATACAATGATCTCCAATTTATGAAACATGTTATGTCAACAGGGTGTCACTCCTTTCTTGATAATTTGCCTCATCACTGATAATTTATTCAGCTTGTCTTGCCAACTCTGTTTTTAGGCGAAATATGAGTCTAGCATGAAATATATCTCAGATGGAGTTGCTATTAGGGATTTTCCTGTTAATTCTAGTCGTATAATTACTGTTATTACGTCACCGTCAAAAAACTCATATTGATAAACTCAAAATATCAAATGGCCTAAGTCATGACTGTGCATTCGGAAAATGGCCTAAGTCATCCCAGCACATTATGGGATGCAAAATGAAGCAAATCAAAGTATACATGCTTATTGTACTTGTGTCGACATGCTATTTTCGTCTGTACAATAAATATGATAAAAACAACTGTGTAGACAGTTTTTTCGATTATCTCAAAACAAGAAAAAATGAGTTACGCCATTATTTTATTAGTCTGACGATATTTTGTAATGTAGAAAAGGCATAAAGCTAGGCGTCACATAAGACAAACAACAAATCAGCTTTTTCATCATTGATTCAACATCTGAATACGTTGCGCCAATGTATAAGAGGCCGGCTATTGTGAAGACCCGCCATTTATAAACGATCCGATTATACCAAAAGTGGGACAAACTAGTGGATCAAAGAATGAATAAACAATGCCGAGAAAACTAAATCTAAGTGACGAACAATACCGATGTCTTCATTTATCTTTGAAAAATGCTGCCTAAACTTATCAACAAAAAATTCCGTAAATAACGGCAAGGATCCCGAAAGCAGAATTTGCTCCACTGGCATGAATTTAGTCAGACATCTGCAGTAATAATTCCACACATACAATAACGGGCTCTCAACGGCTGTAAGATACATAATAATCAACCTGGTTCTGGGCGGTTTGTGTAACAGCTTAGGGGAAGACACTACTTGAAATGATGCACTACACAAAAGATTTTCAATGAAGACTGAGTCTAAAAACCGATGTGGATTGTGCTGCACAATGACTTCAAGTTTAGGACAGAAAAGGCACAAAAATATCACGATAAAAATAAAGACCTTGTGGGAAATTTTCAAGAATCATAACACGATGCAAATACCATAAACGCGTAGTTTGCATACTGCTCTAAGCTGGCCGGCAACCACAAAGGTAGACAATGCAGGCAGTTTATAATTCGAACAGCGCAATAAATATTATAAATACGTAAACCGACAATTTTCTTTTACAAACGTTTTACGTCTAATGGTAAATTTTCCCCCAACAATTTTTTGTGAAACGCTTGCAAACCACGGTTTTGTAAAATAATTCATCATAATTATTTTTTACTTCTCGGATATTGTAAAACGTCATCAGCAAAATCACAAAAAAAAAATTCATTACTTCAATGTAGTAGGCCTAAGAATTTTTTATAGACTTGTAGCCACGTTGTTTCAACAAAGAAGTAAGATTCTATTTGAATAAGGTAAGTCTCATCGCGAGCCTTATTCACTGCGAACGACTATCTGCGACCTGGTGGCCTTGGAGACATTGCTGCCAAAAAGCGTTTAACAAGCAAGCCTTGCTTTCCTCGCTAGAGCGAGCGAGTGAAAGCGATACCGGCCTAACTTTTACCAGCCTTTTTAGATTTTTTTTTAAAGTCAGCTAGATAAATAAATAACTAGAAAGTTTAGAAAATAGCCTAAGTCAGCTAGATCAGTGGCCCCCTGCTGGGAACCACTGATCTAGGCGAGTAGTTAGCTTTTTTTCCCTCCCTAGATTTTTTTTGGAAGCAGCCTTTTCCCCTTAAGGGATCAGCTGTTTGCCACGTAGAAAGGTCAGGTGAGAATAGTTAGTTAGCTTCAGCGAGTCTAGACAGTACATGACCAGCTTTTAGGGTGTGGTCAAGTCAGAATTAGCTAAATTTTCCTTCAGAAGGAAAATTTAAAACTTTTAAAGCTTGAATTACGGTAAGTCCTTTTGAATTTATTTCTTACTTACCTTAACTAACATCTCTACACTATACTTACTTCATGATGGGCGATTCTAAGGCCAATGAGTTTAAGTATCAAAGAACCTTGGTTGTGCAAGCATCAAGCCAATCCTGGCTTGATGTAAGTACTTTCATTGGTTTCTTTATGAAAGATGGCTTCCTTTCCAAATACGGCCAGGAGCTAAAAGCGGTGCGTGCCAAGAGCCTGCGGCAGCACATTTTCAACGTCACATTCTCAGCTTCTGAGAACGAAACAAAATCCTTGCTGATGGAACAGCTAGCGCTAGACCATCAGTCACCCGTGACCTATACTAGGGACGGTACATTACGGGACGCGCAACTCCGTTGTTCCTTCAACATTAGAAGGGTCAATTGCCAATTTGACTTTTTTTTTACGCTTTACTGCTGGCTTGCTTTCAACTAAAAACCTTAAATTACTTTAAAACCAGCTTCACTCTTCTTATATAACCCATAAAAAGTAAAATATTTTGTAAATTACAAAAAAACGTAACCCTTCTAGTGTTGCGGATAAGCCAAAAGCGGATGAAGTTTCGCATCCCTATGATCTACAATCCCTACCTATACACACAAGGAAGTACTGTAGGTTACGTGATAAAAGTATGGCGACCGATGCCACCATGCGACGTGATCACATTATATCTAGTGCCAGACGAGTGGCATCTGGATTTAATCAATGAGTTTGCTTGCCAAGCAAACTGGGGAAAAGTCTATCAGATGACCAAAGGTAGACATAAGCAGCACCCTACCATCTGCAACGAGTTTCTGCATGTCTACCTGCAGAACACTCAACTGAATAACATCCCAGAAAAGGTGCAGATGTTTGGTGAATGGATATCCATCACCAAGCCTGGGGAAGAACATTTGCCTCTCTGCCAAATTTGCAAAGTCCGGGGCCACTTAGCTTCCAAATGCCCCACGAAGCCAAAGAAGACTCAAGCCAACCCACCTCGAGACCCGGCGCCCAAGGCCGATCCACCTCGAGATCGAGCGTTCAAGACGACCAGAAATCGGATACTTAAAAGAAAATCAAAACGCTCTCGGGACAGGAGCGAAAGAGTCTTATGTAAGGAAACCGGCTTCCTTGTAAGACGAGAGAAGAACACATCAAGCCAAACATATGTGCCAGATTCGCCGCCGACCAGGCAGATCGCCTGTCCTGTATGCCGATCAACAGGCTGGCAACACAAACCTGACTGCAATGCAAGAGAAAAGTTCCGGGAAAACAGTAGGAAGCGAAAGAACCCCCCACGAGCGACGATGGCTTTACCACCGTGGGCAAAGGAGAGAAACACAACCCCAAACCCCCGTGCGCAGCATCTTCTCACCAGATGCTGAGATAATGGATAAGCCCAGGTCCAACATAGAGTCCAAGACATCGACTCCAAAAGAACCCTTGATAAAGCGGAGATCGGTTTCCCAACCAGTATCTCCCAGGACGACAAATCCTAGAGACCACGACACATCCTATGCCAGCTCCAAGGATGCGTCGGTCTCAGTTGACAATGACAACTCGTCAACTGACTCGGAGTCCGCTTCTTCGAGAGAGTCTCCGCGGCTGGACTGCCCGGGATTTCTCCTCCCCATCGAAATGTCTTCAGTTCGGTGGGTGAGCTCACGGACTCAGACGGCGACGACCCAGCCATCTACACGGTCTAGTCCAACCCCTTAAAGTTTAACCTGCTTTTTCTCTATCTATAATCATGTTCGCAGATACGGAGAGTGACGATTCGGACGCCGGACTAGGCAACCTCAAGGTTGGCTGAATGAACATCAACGGAATATCCAAGAAATTGCGAGATGTCAAACAGTTCTTTACATCTCACAGACTCTATGTACTGGCAATTCAGGAAACACACAGAATCCCCACCGATCAACTCGAGACGTGGGCTCAACATAACAATTACATAACATACAACAACATAGAACCTGACAGAACCCCCTTCTATGCAGGGACAATGTTCATCGTGAAGAAAGACATAAACGACACGTCCGAAATCACACATCACAACATACTACAAAATCGAATACACCACCTTAACATCAAATGTTGTAAAAATAACATAAACATATTCAATGCATACCTTCCGCGTAGCAACGGAGAGAGAAAGTCCTGTTTTGAACTGCTCTCCGAGGCTATGCTGGAATATGAACATCAACATGTGATCTTACTTGGTGATTTTAACGTGATTCTCGATCCGTTAGACACTGCTAAGCCACAATATTTCTCCACTAGACCAGATAAAACAGCACTTAGAACATTAATACGCCATAACCAGCTAAAAGACATATTCAGACAAGAACATCCATACAAACGACTGTTCACGCACAAAAACCACAACTCTAAGAGCAGGATAGACAGAATATACATAAATCAACATACACATGAAAATTACCATAACATAACACATGAATACTTCACATCATCCGACCACTGTACATTACCAATAATTCATCTCCAACATCAACAACACACCAAATGGGGTGAATATTCATACAAAATTAATAACAGCATATTGCAATATGCACACGTCATAACAGAGCTCGAAACGGCTTGGGAAAACTGGACTATAAACGTACCACAAATGGAACCACCAAACATGCTTATATGATGGGATCAAAGTCCACTAGTTTAGGCTGGCCGACAAGGAAGCAGGTTCCTGTGAGTGGTAAAAAAAAAACAAAAAAAAAACCTGTGAGTGGGCACTCAGTCCCACTCAACCCAGATGGTGAAGCCTCACCGGTAGACTCTATTGCTTTCACGAACTCGTTGCTTCGTCGAGGCGACGAGTGTCCGATCCGTGATCCCACACCACACAGTGGCTTACCTGTCGCATGCCACGAGTCAGCTCCGCTATATCTGAGGTCGAATAGACTGCAGTCCGTCTGCCCTATTCGCCTCACCCTCCCCAATCTATTCCCCCTTCTCTGTCCTTTCTCCACTTGCAGGAGGGCATCTCGACCTTACCGAGATGTGCAGGCGTATCAGGACCATATGCGAGCATTCCATGGTTCGCGCGCCGAGTTCCTGATCACCTGTAGCAGGTGCTGCCGTGTTCTCCCTCGAGCTTACAAGCTGGATGGGGCCTTAGAGCACTGGCGATCCTGCCCCAAGGGCCTTCAATTGCCAACCTGCCTTCCCTTGCCGAGCAATGACCCGACGCCGTCGGAGAGCCAAACCAGGCCCCCTATGATGACCAAGCCTGGGCCTTCCTACGTCTCTGTTGTTAGGCATGGAAGGCGCCGGCCCTCGACTGCAGGCGCATCGGTCGAGGGGTCATCCCTTCCTTCCTCTTCCTCTGTCATCCGCTCTCAAGTCTTCTGGCGCCAAGGCCTGGATAGCACTTCCACTTTGCCCCCCCCACCTGATTTTATACCAGAACTTTTCCGTACTGTTCTATCCCATTCAGGCAAGACTTCGCTCAGCCCAGCTGATGCTGACAGCTTGCCTGATCTAGATGTGCTGTTTCTTCCTCGCCTGTCTTCGGCCGGACCTGGGTCGGAAAGTGGGGACTCTTCCGACTCGTCCGACTCGTCGAACAGCAAATCTCTTTCCTCTTCCTCCACTTCCTCGCCTGATAGCCCAACCACGGACGGTTACGGCCCTACTGTCAGTGCGAATCCTTTTCTGTATGCACCTCTGCGCAAGCCGACATCCACCGAAGCCGTGGCAGTGGACTCGCTCGGTTTATCCAAGCCGGCTTCGCGCCCATCTTCCCTGCCTCGGACGGCTACCACCGGAGCTGAAGCTGGGGACTCAATCAGCTCTTCCAAGCCGCCCATGCAGACCTCTTCTTCCAAGTCTCTCCAACACTACCCATCTCACTCCTCCTTATCTTTTAATCCTGTTTCCATCTGTCCTATACAATCTTGTACCTCGACGCTGTCTGCCGAAGCCCGACCCTTTACCCCACCTACCCAAACCACCCACAATGAATTCCATTCAACTATCTCTTCCCAAACCTTGACTCGACCCCGAAGCGACACCATGGCATGCAACCAAGCCACGCATGACCCCGGACTCCCACAGGCGGCTACCCGTCGTCTAAATGTACGTTGGTCCGCACGCCCGGATGGCGGTCTCGAGTTGACCGCGGGGAGCTCCAAAATCACCCCTCCCCTAAGAAAAAAAGCGGTTCCGACCCTCCACCAACACAATGACTTGTGGTGGAGGAGACAGTGGGAATCCAAACCTGACCAAGGCAAGACGGTCAGTGCCCACTGTCTGTCCGGATTTTCGAACTCTTGGACTCGGCGACCGGAGCTCCTGGATCACGCGAACCGTGCATTTGCTTATAAAGCCCGCCTAAACCTACTTCCCTTGAAATCAAAACCAAGCCATGGCCACCCATATAAACCTGCCATATGTCGCGCGTGTGGGAAAGCGGAAGAGACTCTCCCTCATATACTGAACCACTGCCCTACCGTGATGCCTGTTGTCACGGAACGACACAATTCAGTATTGTGGGAGATCGTGAAGCATTTACCTGCCGAATGGCAACCCTTGCTTACCATAGATAGTACGGTTCCACAACACGTGGAAGCGGGCGGTGCTGATCTGCGCCCTGACATTGTCCTGCAACGCCCTGACGGTGTCACGGTTGTATGTGACGTCACTTGCCCGTTCGATTACGGCGCGGATTCCCTTCGAAAAGCCGCCGACAGGAAACACGACAAGTACGGCGAGTTATGTGTAAACATATTGGAAGACAGGAAGCGCCCTTGCAGGGACGTCCTGTCACTTCCGTTCGTCGTAGGCTCCCTCGGGAGCTATGCTCCGTTGAGCTCTCGGGCTTTTGGCGGCCTTGGGTGTTCCTGCTCGTGGGGTAGCAGAGGTGGCTAGAAAAGTGGCCTCCCTCTCAATCGAAGGTTCCCTCCGTGTCTGGAAAGCTTGGAACGCCGGGCTCACTCGTGGAGGGGCTACGTCATAGAAAAGACGATTCCAGCGATCAGAAGCTCAATTCCCCAACAACAGAAGCTCTGCAGTAAGCATCCGAGCGCGCAAGACAGCAAACCTCAAAACCTGCCAGTAATTGTGTGACGTCATAGTATGTTAAATCCATTGTTTCATTATCAATTTACCTGTAAACAATTGTTGTTTCATCAGCATGCTGCAGCTCAATGAAGAATACAATCATCATCAATAAAACAAAATAGCAATATATGAATTAAGTATATATTGCATATCGTGAATGGACTCATATCATCTATCAATGACGTAATATCATTAACAACACTGGATCTGTATTTTCATATTTCAATATTTTAGATTATCACACACTACCTTCTCCTGATATGCTGCTCTTTCCCGCTCGGATCAACCTCGCGTTGCTTTTAACTCATCGATAAACATGATTTTCTGATCAACTCGACGCAACCTCCAAAGTTTCATCCCACTATTCTATATTTTTCCTGGTAACGTAGCCTAGTCATATCTACGCTTCGATCGCTAGTCTCCCCGACCCATCTGGGCGAACCTGCCTCAACGTCTGGCCAGTGCACATCCGTGCTCGTTGGTTCAACGTCAACACTTTTTCGGTAGATAAAGCATACAATATATTCCCACTTACCATCTTTTTTTTTACACCAATTAATTGAGCCTTTGCTTTAGATTTTATATAATTTTCGTCTTCCACGAGTATTCAAATCGTCCTTGTAGCTAAGCTTCTCTTCCTCGTGGGAGACCCCAAATTTTATCCGCTCTGCCTACGGGCAGAGCGGGTATAGGAGTTAAACGTACCTGTGTTACGGTCACGTGATGGAGACGTGGGCGCTGCCTGGCTTTATAAAACTTCTGTCGCCCAGCCCGTCGTGAGCTGACCTTTTTGCGTTTGCAGAAAGCAAAGCCCGTCTCTCTGGCCCGTTCCGCCATTCTAACTTTTGCGGACGAGTCGCACAAAATTCTCGATCCACACTTTCCTTCCACAGGTACCTAGACTCCCCAGCCTGGCCCCCGCGACCTAAGCTGGTGGACTTCCCTTCCGGGTGCATCGCCACCCCATAATCACGCCGCTCCCCGCCTCCACGGGGCGTGGCAGGCCGGTTCTTTAAAGTCTCTGACCTGGCTATGTTTATTGTGTTCTTCTCGCCGTGTCAATTATTTTGTACTCGTGCGTCGTTGATCAAAATAAAACAGTTCATCATCATCGTCTGATCGAACTCTCGCAAGATGTCGCACTCAAGCGTAGAGAAGACTACAATCAGGCTAAAAATATGCTCCTCATTCTTGACGCTCATCCAAACCACGTCTTGAAAGAACGTCGACCGGAATTCTTGGAGAAAATCCAAAATTTCTACGATTACAAAGCAATCGGATCTCAAATCAGATCCAGAACAACTCCAACAAGCGATGAAGAGCCCTCCAAAAGCTTCTTCAAAGCAGAAGAAAAAAATTGTAAAAGTAGCTCTATCACTGAGATACATGGCACAAACAACACAACTCTAACCAAAAAAGAAGACATTCTTAAAGAAGTACACAGCTTCTACCACTCCCTATGGAGTGTGGAAGACGACATCAACCCTCAAGAACAAGACAACTACCTGAACATTCTTGGAGAGGCCAAAATTGAGGAAGACGCAGCTGAACAAGCAGAACAGTTGATCAGTCTAAAAGAAGTCAAAACCGCCATCGATTCTCTTAACAAGGATTCTGCACCTGGATCAGATGGTCTCGGCTCATTATTCTACCAAAAATGCTGGCATTTCCTGAAACACGACATTCTAGAGATGCTTACAAATTGCTACTTGAGAAAAACAATGACTCCCTCAATGAGAGAAGCAAAAGTGAAGTTAATCTTTAAAAAAGGTGAAAAAGAAAAGCTCAAAAACTGTAGACCGATCTCTCTGCTCAACACAGACTACAAGATCTTGAGTAAAATCCTCTCCAACAGACTCACACCCATGATCACAAACCTGATTTGTCCGAATCAGAAATGTGGACTGCCAAACCGCAGAATAGAGCATGTCACTATGAACATACAAGCTGCCCTGGAAGCATCTCAAACACAACACAGGGACTTGTACATCATGATAACCGACTTTGAAAAGGCATTTGATAGAGTTAGTCACTCCTTCCTCTATGGAATCTTGAAGAAACTCGGAATAAAACCAATAATGATGAATTACCTGTCTTTGGTTTACAACAAAACAAAAAGCAAAATAGAAATCAATGGAGCTTTAACAAAACGAATCAACGGCAAAAGGGGCATTCGACAAGGTTGTCCCCTCAGCATGCTCTATTTCATAATCTGTGCCGATGTGTTGACCGGTCGCATAGAGAAAAACCATCTTATCAACGGTTTTCGCTTTTCCAAGCTGACAATCAAAATCCAGCAATATGCGGACGACACCACATTCATCACAAGAGACATTCCATCTCTCAAAGAAATCAACAGAGAACTAGCCATCTACCAGACGATGTCCGGCCAGAATGTGAACCAAGGAAAGACCCAGATCCTGGCGTCCAAACCTGACCTGGCCCAAAGAGCTCAGCAGCTCTTTCCAGAAGCTGCGATCTTGAACAACGTCGAGATCCTGGGCATCTGGCTAGGCACAAACAAAACAGAACTCGACAAGATGAACTGGCAGACCGCCATCAAGAAAACTCAAACGATCGCCAACATCCACAAACCACGAAGACTCTCCCTCTATGGAAAGATCTCGATCATCAACACTCTCTTGGTACCCGTCACTTTGCATCTCAGTAGAGTGCTGATGCCAACGAAACAACACATCAAAGAACTAAACAAAATCCTCCTCGGCTTCCTCTGGCATCCTTCACCATTTGAACAACTCCAGAGAAGCAAGACACTTCCTCCTGTCAAATATGGAGGCATCAACATGGTGGACATCCAATCAAAATTCCAAACTAGTCGAATCGACAGAATTCGGCACCTCTTCCCACTAGAAGACGCCACCGAAATCTGGCACGAATGGGCCATGTTCAATTTAAGCTACAGAATGAGACACATCAATCCTCATCTGTTCTCCAACAGCATTCCGCATGCTCCGATTCCAAACGAAATGTATGCGGACATCTTCAAGTGCTTTTGCAAACTCAAAGGCTTGAAACACGACTGGGAAAATACTTCCTACAAAAACATCTATATCAATCTGAAAACGCAAAATGAAAAGAAGATTGACAAGATTAATCAAAACGGAAAGAAGATTCCTTGGAATGAGATCCTCTTGAAAAACAAAGGAATCAAACTCCTCCTTCCACCTCACCTATCCTCGAAGTCCTTTCGGATTGCACATGGAGGATACAAATGGGGAGAATTTCAAAGAAGACTACAATCTGACAGAAAAACAAATTGCAAATTCTGCAGAAAAACCGAAGACAATGTGACCCACGTCCTCACCGAGTGCTCCTTTGCACAAGCAATATGGAAGCGCCTGAAACAACAATACTTTGACCTAACCAAGGAAGACATAGAAATAACAAAGGACATGATCCTTTACAACCAACTCTCTGGAGGACAAAAGAACAACCTGATCCTTCTGACCATGATGAATATCGCCAAGCACACCATCATCCAAAAGAAGATATCTCTGGACATAGGCGACACATATATACAGGACACAAAACGGTCCACCATTCAAGCCCTGTGGGTCATCATGACAAAAACGAAAGACATAACACAAAAGCATAACATTTATTTGTCATCTGACATTTCTACTCCTTCCAAACCTCCTCCTACGGTCAGAAGAAAGAAGAACCAGTCGAGATCCACTCTTCAACCGCCCTCTCAGTCGTCCTCGGTGGTAGGGATGACTGATTGCAGCGGTGGATCTCACTAGCACAGTACGGTCGTAGATCATCTTTGAAGATGCTTAGACAGCCAAGGGCGTAACAACCCACCTTTAACCCGTCTCTCACTCATCTACAACGGCCTGATGCCGGAAGAGTGATTGCAGCGGGAGATCTTTAACCGCCCCTCTCCGTTGTCCCACGCGCCCTGGGATGACAGGATTGCAGCGGCCCATTCCAACATGACTCTGGGGTCAGCGAAAGCTACCCTCCCTCTGGCCGCTCCTCTCTGGCATCTCCGCCAAATGAGGTGTCAGACTGCAGTGGCCCGTCTCCCACAAGCAGGTGCCCTTCTTCAAGCGGGCAACAAGAAGATACACACACACACACACACACAAACAATTTCAAATAAAATTAAAATTAACTCTCTACCAAAATGCGCTAGTTCTTGAGCTTGACTCGCCATCTCCTAGACTGCTCCAAGATCAGCAAAAGGAAAGTTGAAACAGGCAGATCAGCTTGAGGCAGCCACTAACCAAACATTTACATCCACAGATTACCATCTACCGCGGTGGGTCCCTTCGGTCGTAGTGAGTCCCTCGCCTCCCTGGTAGGTATCTTCCATGTAAGTATGGTGTGCCTGCTGAGTGTTTGGGTGTGTGGACGGCTCCCGGAGCGGACGCACTAATGATGAGACAGGAAACAAATCCATTCCATATGGACAATTTGTAAACCTGCAAGATGTAGTGGTATCCATCTTGAACTCTGAGCGTTGCACGAAAAAAAAAACAAAAAAAAACAAAGAAGCCATTTTTTGGCAATATAAAGTTATAGAAAATAATTTGCAATCCTGCAAATGTTTAGAAAGAATCTAAGAAGTCTTCTCACAATCTGGCACAAAATGATTATGTTTATTATATCTCTGCAATATTTTTTACGACAAACTTTGAAGCCTCGTTATAATCATTTTTATCTTTGAAGTCAAAAGTTAATTTTTTTTTTGGCCAGAAACATAATCGCTGCCTTGCTGATGTTTTCGCCTTTACGCATATTTTTTGTGTTTCAAACAATGACGACCCAGTCAGCAATCCAGTCCTTTTACATTGATTCAACGTTTGTAAACGTTAAATTTATGTAGCTTTGCTGACTGTGGGTTATTTCACATCTCCTTTGTTTACGCATATTCCTCAATTCGCTGTTGCATTGTTTCGACGCTGGCGAACTAAAAATGTATTTTCAAATTGATTGACACAATCTTCAATAAAAAGTGAGCTTCGAATTTAGCTTTGTTGATGTAAATTCTGTATTGCTTGTGGATGCAATTTATGAGTCATGTTTATAAACACCCGTAAGCGAAATGACTTATGATGTAGCCTCTATGATATTTGTGATGCGACTTGACACAAATCCACAATTTCAAAAGCACCTAATTTGAACTTAGAAATTTCAGATAATTTCAACAACTTGTTCAATTGTGTTCTCTCTACTAAAAATATTCATATTACAAACTCAACTGTAGACCTAAAATACACAAACGAAGATGTAAACAGCTATTCAAGCAGGCTAAGTTGTTATTTATGAGAAATTTGGTTCCATAAAACTAGAAGCTAGCCATGAGTTTGGGAATGCATTAGTTTAGGACAAAAATGTAAGACAACAAATGCAGTTTTGTTTTTTTTCAAATTCGAGTAACAATATTACTCTGATTGTAACTATTTTAGAATCAGTGAGTAGCTTACAATAAGATTTGCTCGCAAGTCATAAATCTTTATCAATGCAATGATTCGGCACACCGCTCACACACTTCGTGCCTTCGATCGAGCTCATTGTTTTTCAGAACTTTGCATGAAATCGGATTAGCACGGTAATTAAATAGCGGCAAGATAAATCAAAATTGTCGTTTTTGGCTACCTTAGCAAAAATTGAAATATCAAGTTTAACATAATAAAATAATGACTTTTCAAACTTATAGACAAATGATTTATTTTCACATCAGTGCAACTTCTGTTGAAATAGCACCAGCGGATAACACGTAACAGCTGATTGATTTGATCCAAAAACGCCCCCCCCCCCCCCTTGAGCAGCTAACTTCCAAAAAAACGTTGAAAAGCAAAAGGTTAAATTATAACGCTCTATGCCCTAGCAAATGGAAATCTGGTTTAATCTTGTGTCTGTTATCTCGTGCTCGTTTGGTGTGTTCTGATGATCAGTTGTTTCAGAAAGAAATCAAGAAATTAAAAAAACATGCAGTTATTCGCCTGTGGCTCATCGTTCCTTTTGTGTGTGTTCTAATTGTTTTGTTCAATGCCTGTAGTCTACACCTCATGTGATCTGTTTCCCACCGCATAATTTACTCGCAATCATTCTCGTATTATTTGTTCAGGTTGTGCTTTCAGTCCAGAGTGTCGTTACAGTTACAGTGCATAGTCAAATTCATCTTACGATTTTTCACTTTATGTATTGCAGATTTAATTCCTGATGAGGACACACGTACGTGTCGAAAACGTTTCAGTCTATTTTATTATAATTATGTTATATTTTGTGTGAAATAAAGTATCCTAAACCCACTAAAGTTACTATGTTTTATTTCTCTATGGTTCAACTGAATATAACTAGCTAACAGTAGGCCTACTTTTATTAGAAACTTTTATTATTTATTGTTTTTTAGGCCTACTTTTATTAGAAATGTGTGCAAATCTCACAACTAGAAAAATGGCTGCAATAGCTCAGTTGGTTTAGCGCTAACATCATGAAATACATTAAGATATAAAAACGCTGGTTCGAATCTAGGGGTGTGCGCTTGAGCAACGCATTTCAAGGACAGGCAGCAGCATAGACAAGACTTTAACAACAAGCGGGAACTTCACTCTGTCAATCTCGGTGACCAGGCTGCGTCAGTGGTTAAACTAAGGTACCTTCAGCTAGTAAGGCCCACCTAACTTTGATTGCTCGTATTTCACAATTTCTTTGATAAGCTTGGTTCAAACTTGGTAAGAATATAGTGCTGGTAGGTATTTACCAAATATTTAAACTTGAACTTCATTTATTATTTCTAATTCAATTTATAGCAAATACACTAAAAAATGAGCATCCGGGCCGTAATACTTATGCATATTATCTTGGCAATAAAACCCATAATATTTTTGGTTAGGGCATGCTGGAAATACAATTCTTTTTGCTTGAAATCATTCAATTTTTTCTACTGAAAGTGATCAAATGCATAAAAGGTAACATTTTGCACCAATAGATTTTTCAGTTTTATTTCCTGAAAGTAGGAACAGTGTTAGAAGACTAAAACGCACACTACGAACCAATAACACTCTCATGCTGTTTACTCAAAATTACAGTACATGCCTGGGCCTTATTACCAGTACCCTGTCAATCAAGTTAAACTAGCTTCAATATAACCAGGGTTGCCATCGACATGGAACCAAAATAAGGACAACCGAAAAATTGGATTAGCATGTAAAAACGTTTTAGGACATACTTGTATTTATACAAGCCGTGTCATATTACATTCCATACTTTTTGCCGGAAACAATCTGCTCCAGTAACTCCTTGTTATTAGAAGTTGCTGCATGGATCTCACGGCAGCTCAAGTAGGCCTATAGGTTTATCTTTACTTGTAGCTGGGATTTGACTGTCATTTCACTAAGTCTGTTCCTTTCCTTGTGGTCACAGCGTTAAATCATAATCTCTTCGTGGGAAAATTGTAACATAAGATTCCCGGATCCGTTCGTCTGTATGTAATGATCGAAAAAACACTCTTCTGAAAACGTCTATTCGAGAACTGTATTTCTGTAAAAAGTATCCCACTGGCTGTTGAAATTGTGGTGCAACGCGATACACCACTAAGCTTGTCACTACAATGCAAATTACTGAGATAAAGACGGAAATTTCGTCCAGCTGGCAAGCACTAAGCAAAACAGTTAAATATGCGACCAACTTTTGAAGCAACAATTTTAAATGACGAGACTAGATTGCAATATTTCAAACGCACGTAAGCAGTTTCTGTGACGTAATAATGATAACCATTATGAAGCTATTTCAGCACCTTTTAGATTTGGCTTACACCATATCTCGTAATTCAAGATTTAACGATGATGTAATGTTTCAACAGGTGTTCAAACGGTTGTGCAATTCAAGATTTAACGATGATGTAATGTTTCAGCAGGTGTGACAAAGGGTGATACAATCTTTGCTTATTTTTAGCAACAATCCATGACGTAAGACGTCAGGTTTAGTAGACAACGGTTCTATGTGACGTTTGATATGAAAATTGTCAGTAAGATAGCGGCCCCTAGTTATGACAGTCTAACATGGCATAACTAAAAAAGAATTTAAGGACAATTTTGAGTCAATGAATAAAAACACACGATACACAAGGTAGCCACTTTAACAAGTCGAAATTCTGCCACGGAAATTGACTAGAATGAAACCGCCAACCAATCATAAGCTGCGGTTTAAGTGACGTAAAAAATTGCGAAAATAAGATCATAGAAAGCAAATTAAGTGATGGATTTTTTGTCAGCTGGTTGGCTTAGGGGTTAGGGTTAGGGCTAGATAGTAGTCATTTCATTGACGCGTGTTCGATACTCACCTCTGCTATTGCTCTTTTTCTTCTGTAATTTCCAAATAAAGTTCAAAACAAGCATTAACTCTCTGAATGAGAGCTATAAGGGTCACAATTGGACGGTAGCCTCTACTTAGCCTCTACTACACGTTCTGATTGGTTGGCGGTTGCATTGTAGTCAATTTCAGTGGCAGAATTTCGACTTGTTAAAGTGGCTACCGATACACAAATTGTTTGAATCACTAACGTTTAAGTTAATACGCAAATACAAAGGGCATGCAAAGAATGAACAACAATAAGAATAATACGCGACGATACATGAAATTGGTACCATAGGTACACGCTATATACCATAGTTGCGATAATAACCGACTGTTCTGAGCTCAGACAAGTGTCGGCCACCGCAGACAAAACCAGGCTCAAAACCTAACTCTTAGGTGTTTTTACGGGGGCGAGGCACGAGATATCCCTCAACACGTAGTCTACTTTCACTTTCCCCGTATTCTCATCATAGTTGCAAACGGCAACTTTAGCTTTACGAACCACAGGCTTCCCTTTCCTAATTTGTGGGAACAGTATGGGTCTAAATATGGGGTCAACAGTGAGGCAGGGGTGATGACAGTAAAATCCCTAGGGTCGTAACTCAAAGGTACCATAGGGCGTTCGTTCACGATCCGAACGGCACTGCCTGTGTACGTAAGCAGTTCAATAAAATTAAGCTTACGTATTGAAGCGTCCAAAATGTAAAAAAGTACTTAGTCATATCGGCCATGAAGCCAAATCTACGAAGCCGAAATCTGGCCAAGACATCTGCCAGAGAATTTAACAAATCAGGACACGAAAACATTACATCATTAACACAAGTTCCTCGAAATTCAGACTTGCCATCGTAAACAATGCGCTTTTTTAATTGTGACGTCACAAAGTATGGTAAATACCACTCAAATCCCTTTACATTTCCAGCACGCTCAATATAACCATTAGATTTAAAATCTTTCATGGTGTCAGTAAGGAAATCACGAAGTTCAGGTTGTTTTAAGACCTTCTTTCTTAAAGCAGCAGCTCTATCTGACGCCAACACAAAATTGTTAGGTAAATCAATATCTTCCTTCAACGGTACAGGTATCTCAAATCGACCATCTTTCAACTCAATACTCGGTTCAACAAGTTCTCTAGCCAAATTATCATTGCGAGACAATTCACAGGTTTCATTTTGCAACGTCAAATCTTGAATGACTTTATTCAGGTCTGCTATTTCCGTATCACGAGACTCAATTTTACGCTGAAAGCCAGAGATGACATCCGACTCTGAAGACGTCTGCACTCTGCACACGTTAGCAACGCTTTCATCTAAGGGTGACTTACCACCACAAGCCAACCAACCGAGAGGAGTGAATAAAGCATGTGGTTCACTACGATTTTCACCAACACGCTCTTCTTTAGCCCACATCAAACAAGCGTTGTCGTTGCCAATCAGTGCATTTACAGTACTACAATCATTCAAATGAAACATACTCACGTCATGAAAATGACGGAAACCACTTAAATCCTGCTTATGCGGTAAAGTTTTAACATCATCAGCTCAAGCTGGGTTAACCACCGAAGTTATATCACAAAACAGTTCATCCGTCTCTAACGACTGGATGTTGAGTTTAACAAGGTTAGCACAAGTAGTTTTCTGACCAGCCAGTGTATCCATTTTAACGACGCTTTACAAAATCAAACTACTACAAAATCAAACAAACTCTGAAAAGTAGGCTCATTAGTGCTTTCATACTGATCACCTAAAAAGTCAAGATAACGCTTCTTAGCGTCAAACGGGAGTCGCTTAGCCAAATCCAAAACAAAACGTCCTTCCGATTTATCGCGCTGACCATAAGCTTGCGCGTAAAGCAGACACTGCGACAACTCATCTTTAAACTCTTTCAAATCACTGGAATAGATCGAAGTTAATTTACTACCATAGCGATACTTTCTAATTTCTGGTTGGGCGAAAAGACCTCCAAGAACTCCAAAACGTTGGGATAAGCGAGCTAACGACATTTCTATCCTGTCTTCCTCTGACAAGCCAGGAGTGTCAAAAACCAAATTAGCAATCGTTTGCGCAGCTGTTCTAATACAAGCTGCTTGTAACAAAATCAAACGAGTCCCTTTAAAGGGAGAAGCTGCTATCAAGGCCGTAATACGATTTTTAAAGAAGATAAATGGCATATTATTACCATCGTAACCAATCAAGGCCGTCTGATCGAAAAACGTCCTACTATTTTGGTATTCAAAAAAGCAATCCTGATGTTGAAAACTCGATTTAGCGGGAGAAGACAAGCTATATCCCTTAAGTGGCTGAGGGGGCTCAGTCACATGCACAGCCCCCGATCACTATCCTCAGACACGTTAAAATCAAGAGACGCGATACGCCTCTCACAACCACCCTGGTCACGTGTAGTTGGTCGATCAAAAACTAGCGGCGCTGAAAACTGTGAAGGGGGCAAAACATTACTGCTAATGGCGGCCCCGTGACCTGTGCGCTCTGGGGGAGGAGTTGGGCTAAAATTCGCTGGCCTTGGCTTTAGATCCTTCGGAAGATCCTTAGCTGCGGCCCCGAGACCTCCTGAAACAGCTTGAAAACATGTGGATTGTACTGGTCCACTTACGGATAGAACAGGTGTCTGGAAAAGGTTATGTAAATTTAACTGCGATTGATGTTCACTTCTGGAATGGCTAGAAGAGCCCTTCTGAGAACTACGCCTGGAGCCCAACTCTGATCGATATTCAGCTAAAACTACCTCTTTACGTTGTTCAGCCCTCAACTGAGCGTCTTTGAGTGCGAACTCAGCAGCTCTCGCGGCGGCCTCAGCAGCTCTCGCCTCGGCCTCAGCTCTCGCGTCGGCCTCAGCGGCTCTCGCTTCGGCCTCAGCAGCTCTCGCGTCTGCCTCAGCTCTAGCGGCAGCCATAGCTCGTATGGCCTCAGCTTTCGCGATGGCCTCAGCTGCTCTTGCTTTGGCCTCAGCTTGTATCAGGAGCTCCTCTCGTCTTAGCTGCAGGTTAATTTGTGCCACTATCCGTGACGAAGTCCTAGACATCTTAGTGCTTACATTTGAGGCGCTATCCTCAGGATGTATGTCAGCATCCAACATATCTGAGAACTCACTTTCTTTTTGTTCGAAGTTATTTTTTAACGAGTTAAATTCGGGATCTACCCTATCACGAAGTTCTGCCAAAGTTGCAGAGTTGAAAATTTTACTCAAAAGAGCATGGAAATGCCGTAATTCCTCTTCTAAAGTATATAACTTAGATCGAAAAATTAACAGTTTCTGCTTATCACTCAAGGAACCTAGGGCTACAGAAAGTTCCCCAATTTGAGTCAAAATATCCCTTCTAAGATGCCGGGCCTCTCGAACTGACTTAGCCTCATCGTTACTGGGTCCCTCCCCAGAATGGCCTGCCCGACCGCAAAGAACATCATCAGGCTTAAACTCAGTCGAGTCGACGGCAGCCGAGTCCCTGTCGCCACCGAGTGTAAACATATTAAATGTTGGGGCTAAATTTAATAATTGAAAAATTAAGTTACACAAACACACAAAATAGTAAGTTATAAAAAACTTAACGGCAAAGATCGTAAAAAATACAAAAAGAATTTAAATGCACAATACCGTAGTTGTAGGGGTATATGTATGAAGTTCTAAAGTTCCACAAAACTTGCTTGGATTCGTCCATTTGAATCTTCAAGCACAGATCGATTGTCTTTAATCTTTTTTCTTGCCAATGAATGTCAATGTTGTTTTTCTTGATAACCAACAAAAAAACGTGTTTAATTTTTAGAATAAAGTTTTTCAGTACCAATTGAGAAGAAACGTCTTTATTTTTCTTTTGTACTTCTGGAACTGACAACAGCACGTCTTTATTATTTCTGTGCTTCTGTAGACTACAAACCAACGACAACACGTCTTTATTATTTCTTGTGCTTTAAGTTCTTCTTGGCCTACCAACTAACAATCCACGTCTTTATTATTTATGGTCACAGCGGTAAACCATAATCTCTTCGTGGGAAAATTGTAACATAAGATTCTCGGATCCGTTCGTCTGTATGTAATGACCGAAAAAACACTCTTCTGAAAACGTCTATTCGAGAATTGTCTTTCTGTAAAAAATATCCCACTGGCTGTTGAAATTGTGGTGCAACGCGATACACCACTAAACTTGTCACTACAATGCAAATTACTGAGATAAAGACGGAAATTTCGTCCAGCTGGCAAGCACTAAGCAAAACAGTTAAATATGCGACCAACTTTTGAAGCAACAATTTTAAATGACGAGACTAGATTGCAACATTTCAAACGCACGTAAGCAATTTATATGACGTAATAATGATAACCATTATGAAGCTATTCCAGCACCTGTTAGATTTGGCTTACACCATATCTCGTAATTCAAGATTTAACGATGATGTAATGTTTCAACAGGTGTTCAAACGGTTGTGCAATTCAAGATTTAACGATGATGTAATGTTTCAGCAGGTGTGACAAAGGGTGATGCAATCTTTGCTTATTTCTAGCAACAGTCTATGACGTAAGACGTCAGGTTTAGTAGACAACGGTTCTACGTGACATTTGATATGAAAATTGTCCGTAACACCTTGGTCCACTGCGCCGAAACAAGAGATAACACTCTTTCCACAAACGCATTGCTGACCGGAAGGGAGAAAATGATGCTAACCAGCATATAGAGCAGCGAAAAAGAGTTGTTTCCGGTAAAGATCTTCATCCACTTGTCCTCAGGTTCATCCTTGCTGAACAGATCATCTGGAATCTTCTTGAGCAGAGCGTTAACAGCCGAGACCTCATCGGACAGCTCATCTTTCATTGCCATTAGTGGATCAACTTGCTTCGCCAACCCCTTGACTTCCTTGTATTCAATTGCTTGATCTTTCAGCAGGGTCCAGTTGATATGCGTTGGATGCTTCTCAAATCGATACCATTTGTTGATATATTCCAAAGTAATGGTGTAGAACTCCTGGAAGCTTGCTTTGAGAACCTTAGCATGCTCTTCATCGACTGTTTTTAGTAGTTCATCTGTTGTTGCTCCGAAAAAACATATCAACACTAGCGTTGCAATGTTTTGATCTTGATAGATTCAATTATCCCTGCCAGTTCTAGAAACAATTCAGTTGACTTTTGCTGGAGTAACAGTGGTTTATTAAAGAGCAAGAGAGCGCTGTGGAGGAATGATACGATGGTTAGTGACTCTTCTGATTTAAAGAAGTCCTCCAATATTCTTGGTGAATGTTTCAGCGAACGAAAATGCGCTTTGAATGGTTCCCAGAGAACGATCATTCGGTCGAGTACAGCATCAGTGTGGTCTATCGAGTCGACGCGTGTGTTGGTAGAGTCGAGTAGTTGCTATCAAGCTCCTCACAAACATGCTTGAGCCTCATCGTTCTACCAGTTTGGCTTTTGAAGTGGCTACCAATCTTCAGTACGATTGTTTCTATGTCAAGTGTGAGGCGCTCTGATCCCTTCTCAGCTGCATTATGCAAAATATGAGCAGGGCAGCCGACTGGGATCAGATGCAATGTTTGCTCGTTGAGACGAGTGAAAACGTTGTTTTTTCCATTATGCTGTGATCTTCCAAAATTCACTGGTGCATTATCGGAACAAAAGAATGACAGCTGTTTCATGTCTAGGCCATTCTCTTGAATAGAGGAGAGAATAAAGTTTGTGATCTGTGCCGAGGTCTCGCTTGGCATCGACCGCAGGTCAAGAAGACGCACTCGCACTCCAACTTTGGCGTTAAAGAATCTGATGACTAGAGGAAACTAATTAGACTAATTTTAGAATATTATGCAACACCGGATACCAGAGGAAAACGATCGAAGTTCGGTAATTGTTGAAAATAAGACAAAATAAGAGCGCAAGTCGAAAGTAGCCTAAGGACATTTCTTAGAAATAAAGACATTTAAGTTTTCTAAGACTTGGCCCTTCAAAATATGGACAAATCTTAAAAATAAGGACGGTATGGCAACCTTGAATATAACACTAGAAAAAATGTCCGCATAAAAGTGGAATTTTTCGCACGCTTTTATGATTGACAATGTGCCACAACCCTTCAAAACCGAATAAAAAACGCGCAACTGTAAAACCGACAATTAAAACAAAAATAATAATAGTAATAAAAATTTACTTGTTTGATCGTACCAGATTTACCTTTCTTGTATTTATTTAACTATTGGAAGTTGGCCAGCTCCACTTCAGCAATCGGTGTAACCTTGGTAAAACTTTTAAAAACAGTTGTCATGAAATTTGGTGCTGTTCAATTTACGAAGATACGGCAAGTGGGCTTTATTACCAGGCGGGTTTTATTAGCTGAAGGTACCTTATTAGACTTGCCACAACCTATCTCGTATCGTATCGCAGTTATGCTACCAATTAAACATTGATGGTTGGGCCAACACTGACAAGAGGTTGGCCACATCATTGGCTGTATGTTGTGGCCAACGTTGTTTAATTTTTTTATGCACCATTTTAATTCGTCTGACCAACGTTGGCATCTGACCAGCGTTGGCAAAATGTAGATTCCAACGTTGGTCAGATGAATCGAAATGGTGCATAAAACATTTGCCGCGACGTTGGCATCTACATTTACCAAACATTTCTGTACTTAACCTTGGTCATCACCAGAAGCATATTACTGGACCTGGCTAATCCTTGTTGCAAAAGAACAGCACTAACACTGACAGCAATGCTTCCTTTGTGACAAAACAAACTAACAGCCAAGCTTCATATGTCATTACATTTATTAACAATGAACATTACTCGCACATGATTATTTATTAACTTTCTCTTGTGTCCTCTCCATCATTTTGAATTCCTGCCATAGTAAGAGAAATATTTCAATTAAGCTGTATGTAGCTTGTAAACGTTATTTTGGCATTCTGTACATGAGAAAATGTGATCTTTAATTGCGCTTTTCTGTACAGAATTCAAATTCAGGTGTTTCCCAGCCCTAGTCGATAAATGTCTTGTTGACATACTGGCAATTTGAATTCTGTACAGAAAAGCGCAATTAAAGATCACATTTTCTCATGTACAGAATGCCAAAATAACGTTTCTATCAAGCAATTTGAGATCATGTTCAGAGGCAGGTCTGAGTATCAAACTAAGATCTTGGAAGCCTTGTACATAAAACGTCACAATTCACTGTTGAACAGACAATTGTATGCTTGCAGCTCGTCTTTCTTGCTCTCTGTATTTTAAAATTAGGTTTTACACACCTTGCCTTTTTACCACATCATGTGATCTGTTTAACACCTTTTGATGCAGTTACCTTTGATTCTCGTGGAGCCTATCGTTGAGTTAAGCTAGTCAGAAGTACTGTGCAGTTTTTGTCTTTTCCTGTTTATAGATTTAGTTAACCATTGTATTTTATTCAGATGTAGCCTAGTTAAGTTATATGTATAGTATTCTTGAAGAGGACATCTTGTGATGTCGAAAACGTTCGATACCTAATTTGTTGCGTAGTTTTATGTTTATGTAAATGTAATAAACTTGAAGATGTTAAACTTGATCATGTTGCTTGGCTTCGTATGCCTATGGTTCATTATATACTAATTCTGCACCATCAGTGTAATATTCCTTCCTCCCAAGTGCGTGACAAACAAAATCCATTATTCGATTCTGTGCTATACGCGCTTGGTACTTTTCAATAACACTAAAGAACTACGTCATCAATGCCATAGTTATTTTTATTTTTTTTAAGTAGTTTGAACAGCTTCCATCTGATAAAAGCTATAACTGATATCATCGCAAAGGATCAAAAAGCTGTGATAGTCACTTTGAGAAATTCTTTGTGATGATTTTAATTTTTCGTTATGCAAACCAAGGTGTTCTCAATATAGCAAACTCAATATAGCCTACATGCTTTTGTGTCAAACGATGAAAATCGTTTTTCCCTTGTTTTTAATTAGCTTTATGAGACAAGGAAAAGGTTTCGTATACAAATAATGTAACTCAGCATACTTCCCTTATTTTGTCAGGTATGTATTTTGTGCAACAATGCTTTAGAAAAATTGCTGAGTATGGTGTAGCGTTTGAGATGCAGTCAGAGAATGCAACTTCGCGGTTGATGGCGTTATTACAAAAGCCAATCTTTTATCACGGAAGTATATTCGGAAACGAAAAGGCACAAAAGCTGCTGACTGATAAATTACGTTACGATACGTTACAAAAACAAGGCACTGAATTAAGATTCTTTCAAGCCAACAAACAACTCTGTCTCAAATGACTTCAACGTCCAATTTTTTTTGAGAAAAAGATATAGGCCTACACCGTTTTGAGGTAAGCCTTCGTAAAAATACACTTTTGAAGACTAACATTTGAATAAAAAGCTTGAATTTATTGAGTTGGGCCTGATAGTGTGTCTGCTGAGCTATATCAAAACGTTTGGATCCTCGTAGAGAAAAAGATACTCTTGTAATCTCTCAAGCAACTGCAAAATCACCATTTAGGTAAAAATTCAGTGCTGACACAATATGTGCAATAGGGTGGCTCGTTTTTGAACCTTTTTTTTAAATTCTTTTGGGGTAGTGGGGAAATGGTGCCAATGAGTGAGAAAACCCTCATGACAAAATTTGAGATTCGTAACAAATTGTCTTCAGCCTCCTCATGGGTCCCAAAAATCGAAAAATGCTTTTGACAATCGTGTGTTTTTCCACAAAAGCAGAGCAATTTAGATAGCCGATGTCAAGTTCTTTTCAGTATCCTTCAATCTTTTGTTTTCTTTTGACAATAGCAATCAGCCTTAAAAAGATTTTTTTGCAAGATTTGGTATCTTGCTAAATGTATTTATTTTTTGTATCGTTATGACACGGCTTTGAGTTTGTCATACAGAACGGGAGTTCCATTTGGCAATGTACTAACGACTAACTTCTATAGCCTACCAATACGATTTGACTAAAAGATTATTGTCACTACACTAAATAAATAAGTATTATATTCCCTTGGGGGGGGGGGGGGGAGAACAGTCACCTTTACGCGGCCCCCCTTGTAAGTAGCATCATAAAAATGCGAAACGAAGACTGTCAAAACCGAACCTCTACCCGAAACGCTCAGCACAACACCCCAAGAGAACCGCTCTTTTCAGAATGCGGCAGTCCCACTGTCGACAAGTACCGTCATCTCACCATGTTACAGCTGAACGTTGAGGGCATCACATCCAACAAGATTGATGTGATCGAGCAGCTCGCTCATAAGAACCGAGCTCTTGTCATCCTCCTCCAGGAGACCCACTGCACTTCTGCAGACAAGCTAGTAATTGCACACTACTCACTAGCTGGGTCTACCCAAAGCAGGAAACATGACCTTTCCAAGTTTGTCCATGAGAGTTTGAACTGGATGCTTGCAAACTCATCCGTCAATGAAGAAATAGAATGGGTTTGTGTGAGCATTGAAAAATACAACATCATCAATGTATACAAGTCACTATCCTCACGCCTGAACCCATCATCTATACCCGCATTCCCCTCACCCAGTATCTATTTTGGAGAATTTAACTGCCAGCACACCGACTGGGGTTACAAGTACATCAACAGCGACGGAAAATGCCTGGCTGCTTGGGCTACGAACAATAACCTCGCTTTCCTATACAATCCATTTGCTGCCCCTAAGCTTGTCTCTCCCATCCCAAGTGCTCCAGTGAAGCGATGGCACTTTAGAAAGGCCAACTGGAATCGCTACTGCCTCATAAACAATCAAAACACGGCGGAACTACCATCACCTTCTAACCGCCAGCGTGGATGAGGCTTACCAAGATTTTTGCAGTGCTATCAAATCCGCAGCTAAACAAGATATCCCTCGCGGCCGCCGAAAGAACTACACGCCGTGCTGGGATTCAGAGTGCGAAATTTTATACCGCTCTTATGTTTGTGCCTCACCAGGTGCTGCCTCTATCTCAGCCGCAACAAGACTGCTCGATCGGCTAGACTCACGGAGGCTAGAGCAATGAAAAAGCACCGTCAACACTATCGACTTTACACACTCTAGCCGGATAGCATGGAGTACTGTCAACAATATTACGGGCCGTTCACCACGCCCTTCCCGCCAATGCCCCGTTACTGCCAATAAGATCGCATCAGAACTAGTGATAAACGGGACCTACAAAATAGGCGACCGCAAGTTCTCCAAACTTGTAAAGAGGGAAACGTCTGATCTCTGGAATATTCCAACTCGTCCACCTTACCTCGTCCACAGGTCAACTGGCCAAAAAAACACTTTTCTTCTACAGGTACCTAGACTCCTAAGCCTGGCACCGGCGACCTAAGCTGGTGGACTTCCCTTCAGGGTGCATCGCTGCCCCATAATCACGACACTCCCCGCCGCCGCGGGGCGTGGAAAGTCGGTTTTTTAAAGTCTTCGACCTGGCTACGTTTATTGTGTTCTTCTCGCAGTGTCAATTATTTTGTACTCGAGCACTGTTGATCAAAATAAAACAGTTCATCACCGTTTCTAGCTTTTGTTTAAAGTTAGTTAGACTACCAAAATTTTAAACAGCTTCGAAAATAGCCTAAGTCAGCTAGATCATTGGCCTCCCTTGCTGGGAATCAACAATCTAGACGAGTAGTTAGCTTTTTCTTTCCCACGCCTATTTTTTCTGAAGTCGGCCCTTTTCTGGGAATTAGATGATTCAACGTAGACAGGTCAGGTGAGAATAGCCAGCTAGCTACAGCGAGTCCAAAGCAGATAAAACTAGTTTATTGGGCGTTAGAATTGCAAAACTTTTCTTCAAACGAAAAGTTTTCAACTGTTAAAATGAAAATTCAGTAACTCTGTTTAAGATTTTATTACTTAAAGCTTTGGTAGAGAGTTTGCTTTGTTGAACCATAGAGAAATAAAACAAATTAACTTCAGCGGGTTTAACATGATGTATTACATACACAAATATAACATAATTAAAATAAACTCAAACGTTTTCGACACGTACATGTGTCCTCATCAGGAATTACATATCTGCAATATAAATAAAATGAAAATTGTAAGGTAAATTTGACTTTGCATTATAACTGTAACTGTATACTAACGACACTCCAGACTGAAAAACACAAACTGAACGACACAGGAATGATTACAAGTAAATTATACGGTGGAAACAGATCACATGAGGTGTAAACTACAGGCATTTGACAAACAATTAGAACACACACAAGAGGAACGATGAGCCACAGGCGAATAACTGCCGGTTGAGAGACGGATTATTCGTCTCTCAGCTCGCTAACATCCCCGAATAGGTGCATTTGTTTGTTGAATGGAATTCCATCACCAAGCCTGGGCAGGGACATTTGCCACTCTGCCAGATAAGCAAAGTCCGGGGTCACCTCACACCTACGTGCTCAACCTCCCTAAAAAACCCAGGCAGATCTACTTTGGGAACGGGCACCTAAGACGACTAGAATAGGGGCGCCGGCAATGAGATCAAAACGCTCTCTCAATAGGAGCAATGAACGCTTCTGTCAATAAGCTGAGGCTCAGTTCCTGAAGAAAAATGCACAAGTCAACCCACGGCCACGCGTTCTCCCACTTAAAAAATGCAGGATGGGTACGATTCAAGCGAGTCGTCGTTTACCAGACAAGCGATTAGGCTACCTGTTCTGCTTTTCAGGAATCAGGCTTTACACGCATGATTGAAAAGCTGTACGATCCAAGCTCTAGAAGAAGAAATAGGCACAGAAGCGTAAAAAACTCACCTCAAGCGATGATGGCTTTACCATCGTGGGCCGCGACGGAAGCACAACCCAAAATCTCGCGAGCGAAGCAGTTCGATTTCAGCCACCGAATTGTTGGAAAGGCACCGATCTAACAAACAGGAGATTATAACTTCGTTTCCAAATGAGCCCACACTGAAGAGGAGATCGGTTTCACAACTAACATCTCCCAAGCAAACGACCACGACGTATCCCACGCTAGCTCCAAAGATGTGTCGGTGTTAGTTGACAAAGACCACTTGCCAAATGACTCGGAGTCCGCTTCTTCCAGATAGTCTTTGCGGGATGGACTGCTTGAGACTCTTCATCACTGAAATGTCTTCATTTTGATCGATAAGTTCACAAACACAGACGACGACCTAGCGGTTTATACGGCGTAGTCCATACATTATCCTTTAATCTTTTTGTTTTCTTTTTATATCCATGTTTACTGGTACAGGGAGTAACTATTCGGATGCCGGACGGGACAACCTCAAGGTTAGCTCAATGAACATTAACGGAATATTCACAAAATTGCAAGATGTCAAAAAGTTCTTTTCATCACACAGACTTTCTGTACTTGCCATACAGGAAACAAACAGGATCCCCACCAATCGACTCGAGACGTGGGCAAAGCATAACAATTACAAACCATATGCTAACATTGAACCTGATAGAACCCGTTTCGATGCAGGAAAAATGTTTATAGTTTCCGAAAGACCTTCACGACAGGTCCGAAATCACACACCACATCATAAGTTATTAAAAAACCGCATACAACATCTCAAAAACATATTTTACAAACTTATTTAGCACAAACTTATTTAACACATACTTTCTACAAGGCATTAACGAGAGAAAGTCTTAAGAACAGCTCTCCGAAGCTATGATGGAATGCAATCATCAACATGTTTTCTTGCTCGACGATTTTAACGTGATTGTTGATTATTTGGACACCCCTAACCCACAGCTTTTCACTAATAACCAAAATAAAAAAGCACTTAAGACATTTGTACCGATTGTGAGTTCGCATTCTGACATATTCATATTGGTACCATATTCTACAGTCTAGTCCCTCCGGTATATAACTTTTTACCTTCACGGTTTAATTTATCTACATTGTGGTTTTGGAATCACTGGCCATATTTAGTAAATTTTACCTTAACCATTGTGACGTCACAATCGCTTAAACCTTAAACCCTTTAACTGCCACGGGCTCTTTAAAAAGCCCAAGCCGTAAAAAATACATACTCTATGCAATCACCATAACTCTAATCTTTGTTTGTTAAACCGCATGGGTCTTACTTTTTTAGAAAGAGGAAGACTTGTATTGTCTAAAAGTTGAAAAAAATTACTAGGTTTGTATTTGAACTTTTTCTACAATTTTCCATCATTTACAGAGAATTATTATTTTTTGCGCAAAGTGAAGTTTATGAAGTGCAAAGTGAAGTTTATGAAGTGAAGCGCAATGTGAAGTTGTCACATTCTGTGATAACTTACCCTGAGGATCAATACTAATACTTCATTAATATCTTGTTTCAATCAGAGTGTATTTTTGTAAATTCTGTTATAATTATGGTAAACCTACTGTATTACAAATAATTCTTATTTTTTTTCTTTAACATATAAAACCGGTAGCTTATATCTTTGCAGATACGTAACTACCAAAGAAAAACTGAACGTGGACGGTATTCGAAAGACGCGACAGAGGCTGTTGCAGAAGCGGTTGTGAATGGTGGCTTGAGCATCAGAAAATCTGTAGCAACAATGATGTTAACTACAAAACCTTAAGTCGTTATATTTCAATCTATAAGGCTAAGAACAACAGCCTGAAGGACGTCCAGCTTGGTTATACTTCTCACCGCCAAGTGTTGACCACAACTATGGAGAATAGTTTAGCAGAGTCCAGGAAAAGGAAGAAGGGAAAATCTGAGATATACGCAGACTCACCTGTTATGAAAAGGATGGCAGAAGAAAAGCACAGCAAAAGAAAAGGGAAGAAAACAGCCGCTAAAAGAGTGATAAAGTTTCAAAAGAAGACCAAGACTCCAGCACCAGAATCATCAAGTGAGGACAATGAAAGCTTAAATGAAACAGTCTTGTGCGATGATACCAACGATGGAGACTCAGATGATGAAAGTTGTGTCCAGACACCACTTAGTCTTGATAACATAAATATTGACGACTACATTCTTGTGTGAAATTCGAAGGTGATCGAACCACACAATACTACGTTGAGAGAGATTTAGAAGTCACCGAAGATCAGATTTCATCAAACTTCATGCGGAAAAAATACCTTGATAAATTTGGAAACATGCAATTTCATTTTCCTGAAAATCCTGATACTTACCTTCACCACTAGATGATGTTGTCTTCAAGCTTCCAACTCCCGTTTGCGGACAAACAAAACCAGGAGCAACCTCCGTTTAGCTTTCGCTGCTCTCAATTATTTATTTGAGTACAATGTGCAGTAGTTTTGGACTCCACACACAAGCCAATTAAGTAACAACAAATACCATACTTGTAAAGTGAATACTATGTATAATTGGCTTTTTAATGTAGCCTATCTGTATTCTTTTATTCATTCCATTGTACTGTATCTTAAATGAACTTTATGCGTTAAAAACTGCATGTGACAATTTACCCCAAGGCTTGTGACAACTAACCCCAAAGCGGGGGTAAAAAGTCTCACCTCGGTGCTCATTCAAGATGTTGAAAAATTTTGATAAAGAATATAGTTATGTGGAATATTATATGTAGTTCAAGTACTCGAAGTATGACAGTAAACATTTGTTTGTAAACTCACCCAAAGCGTGTAGATCGTTTAATTAATAAACCTAGTGACGTCTTGCCCCACCTTCCTTTACTTCGGATGGAAGGCTGCGATATTTCTCATTTTTCCTGCGTCAACACATGGCAACAATACAAATGGACTTTCTGACTTCAACCACTGTTTAAGTTCAGCCTAGAATGCCACATTTCAATATGAATCGTTGCAATGGTCGGCCCAATATCCTTCGAACTCAAGACTTTGGACGGAGACTTGTCACAATTACTTACTAACAATTTCAACACCGGAAGGTAATGTTGCATGTGCTTTTTTATACCTTGCTTTGAGTAACCATAATCTCTAGTAGCCTATTTACCTGTAACATAGCCACCTATTTTACTCTACTGTAGTATATCTTAGAGGTTGTCATAGAAACCACCACACATAGAATTTTTTTAACTGCTTTAAATTATCAAGTACTGTAGCCTATATTTCTTATCAACCACTTATAACTTTTTCTCTACCGTAGCTTATCTTAGTAGTTGCCACAGCAACCACCTCATCTACGAGGGTTAATTTTTAAGTTATGTGAGCAACCATTAAAACATACTATAAGCTCATTCACCATACCTCGTTTTCTTACAGTTTCTCATGCTTTCGATACGCATTCTACTCCTATTAATGCCGCGCTATCCCATACGTCTACATCCGCCTTAACTTGTGTCAATAGTTCTCATATAGCCTATCCACGTCGTGACTCTTGACAGTATCGCATCCACCACTTTCATTATGATGTCTCTTGCAGACGCTAATATCTCCACGCCAGTGGAGGGAAACGAGATGGAATGAAGATGAACAAGAAAAAGATAAAAATAATGTGTAACGAGACAGCGAGGGTACAACCAAGATCTGGTATTTTGATTGATTTGCCTGCTGTGGCATGACTGACTAATGATGAAGCCTTCAATACAGTTTTTTGTTGTAGATCGGTTTCCGGTGTTTGAATTCGCTTATCTCTGAAAAGTTTTTAAGAAATGATGTTATGAATGCGTCTGCAGACATTAAATCAATAAAAACATGATGGATCAGCTTGGCGCAACGTAAATTAGTTTCTACTGCTTTGAGACGCTTCCTTTGATTCAATTCAATGTGAGATGAAAATCTATTTTCTCATAAATTGGTTGACGCTAATGGCAAAAGTCATCTTACTTCATATAATGATATGTTTATACTAGGGGTGGCCAAGCGACATTTGATTGTGGCTCTTTAATGATAATAAAATATCCATTTTGGCAGCCCCACCTGAAAGAAAGAGAAGAGGGTAAATATGTTTTTCTCTGTATTTGTCCGACCCGGTTACTTTTTCCACTTAAAAATGCAGATCGAAAATTAAAATATTAAAAGTTTCGTTTGGCAACACCGATTTTGGGCAAACTTTTTTTGCAGCCCGAGATTCTGGATTTCAAGCGCTCTGATTGGCTAAAAATTATCCTTGAAGTTCCACCTCTTTTGGTATTTTACAGCAATTTTTTAATCTGTTCAGTCTGCATGGAAAACAGCCCCACTTAACCGAATAACTTCACAGACTTTTAAAATTAATTTTTATTTCGCAGAGTGGCGATATTAGCCATAAATATAGAAGTGTTAGCTGTAGAGTTAGGGTATTCAACAGGTCATAGGAAGTGCTAGGACATCTCAAAATTACTTGAACCTTATATGCAACGACGAGGCTAGTCAAGACTAAGCTCAATACTAGTAAAGTTATTCTCCAAAGCAATAGGCCTACTGTTAGTTTTTTTTAAATACAGCTTAGGAATACATCAGCTTTTCAACAAAGTTTGAATGCATTTTTTCAAAATTTGGGGTAAAAACATGCTCAGAACGAACCAAATTTAATGTGATTTTTCAAATTTGTCTGGGGGGAGACCCCTAGATCCCCCCGCGAAGTCGTTTGCAGCTCCACTGGTCACAAACACCAACAGCCACTGGTTAGCTGGACAGCAATAACACTGTTTACCATTTGCCAGCACTGTTGAAAGTCAACCAGCGGAAAATGTGGTAATGATGAAGGGAAACTTACTGAATGCAAGGAATGCGCCGCGCAGCAATAACAACTGTCACTATCAACAAAACTGCATTTTTAGTTTGAAGAACTCCCAGTTTGTTGTAGTCAATGGCATAGCCAGCACAAAATTTCAAGGTAAGACAAAAAAGTATTTTTGTACATGAGAGGAGTGAGCTCCCCTACGAGTCATTGAAAGCGGCGTACTGACAGACAGGCCCAGATTTAGGGGAGGCAGAGGGTGCAGGTGCCCGGGCCCTCCGACTTTTGAAGAGCCCCCTACGTGGAGAAAATGTGCTTTTGTGTTATTTTTTTTTCCTTTCTGCCTTTAAAGTTTCCGCAAAATGCTGTGCAGTGCTAGATTAATGCTACTGTTGACGTATAAGGTGGTTTTTCTTGCCGTAGCCTAACAATTTTTTGCACGGGGCCCCCCGATCTAAAAGTGCCCCGGGCTCTCCATCAGCTAAATCCGGTCCTGCTGACAGAGAGGTCTGAGAGGCCTTTTCTAAACTTTCTTGAAAATAATACCTTAAAATTGCGCATACGAAGAGTAGGCTACTTTCAGTATAAACTAATAATAAAACTTTGCCCAATGATACTGTAACAGAGTGTACAATTTTTGTATTTCTCTAATTTTTTTCAAAATGATCAAAAAGTGCAAACACTGCTCGAGAATACGTCACTATCGATAACAATAACAAAAGGCACGTTAACACTAACATCAGATCTGATGTTTTGAGCAAACTGTCTGATATTTTGATGTACATACATGCATAGCCTACAGTTAAATCCCCGCAGTAACAACTATTGCGCGATCAGCTAATTGCTAGTCCATAGTGACGTAGACTGTACAGTCGCACACTTCGCTGCTCAAGCCCATTCTCGTTTAGAAAGCTCTGACCATGGCCACCTGGAGATGCGGCCTGATTTGTCACATTTTGCAGATTTTGATTACAGCTACTGCTAGTGCTTGACTGACATATTTTGAGATGTTTTTACTTTTTGCGGTTTCCTAATGACATAAAACTTTTTTGTTGCCTTGGGGAAGCAGTAGCAAATGAGAAAAAGTAAGTTGAAAAACGCAAAATCAGACTGTTATTGAAAATTAAAAGTCTGACTAAAATCTTCGAAATCAAATTTTCTTAGTTTTTCCTCATCTGAGGATGTTAAAACCTATTGTGTCGTCTGGGGAAAAGAATAAAGAAAGCGTAAAAATCAAATTTTTAGAAAAATTTATTTAAACGTTCGCCCAAAGTTAGAAAAACCTGGAAATTTATGCAAAATGTGACAAATCAGGCCGTATCTTTAGGTGGCCATGCTCTGACAAAAGCACGCGCGGAATGCTGATCAAACCGCAATGGGACAAAATTTTATTGAAAATCGTTTTATGGTAGCATGTTAAACGCAAAGAACGTGTATAATCGCCAAGTCAGGTTTTTCCTTTAGTATCCCTTTAAAAACTTGACAAGTTTAAACCCTACCTAAAGTATATATACAGTGGTGGGCACTAGTTACTTTTAAAGTAACTGAGTTACAGCTACAGTTACTTCGCTCAAAAAGTAACTAGTTTCAGTGCGATACTGATGAGCCCAGCCTCATGGGCGAAACACGTGTCTATCGCTGTCAATTCTTGCTACAAATCGCGGCTGCCGAGAAACATAGTTTCAGTTACAGTTACCGTTTTTTAAAAAGTAACTAGTTACAGTTACTAGTTACAGTTACTTTTCAAAGAAAATGGATGTATATGAGTACTGATCTACAACTATTCTTCTTTCTATGAAGTACAAGTTGAAAAATACATGATAAAGGGCAAGATGATACTTTGTTCGTAGCTGTTGCTTAACTACAAAACAGCGACCACTCCGCTAGCTGTCCACATAGGCTACTATAATGCTTCTAAGAATCCATGATCTCACCCCAAAACCAAAACGTCCGCCAACCGAATATAAAACAATAAAAAATAGAAAAAACGACATGCACAGGACACTCCGTGATAAGCAATAGAGCGTGTCAATATTTTTATACGGGTATCTAAAATGAACGAAGAGTCACAACATCAATTTCCTTTCAGAAACATCAATATTTCAAAATTAATGTTGATCGCTAAGTCCAGCTTGCTTTGGCTCCAAAATATCTTTTCCAAGGGAGAGCAGTCTTGCAACAGCAGCACTGGAGGGGATAGGGGTATTGTATGGTTTGGTTTTTGAATGGTTTTTGAATCTTTATTTTCGGACTGACAAAGCCTTGATAGGTTATTCCTGGTACTTGTTCGCATACTTGTAGAGGCTCTTGACGCAGGGCCGGTTACCGAGATTGGCAGAGTGAAGTTTTCCGATTGTTGAAGTGTTGCTGCCGAGAAATTATTCCATTCACTAGGTGTCGCTGAATGGAGAGAAGTCCTGAAATGCGTTGCTCAAGCACACACCCCGAGAGTCGAACCAGCGCCGCGTGATCTTGAGCCCGACGCGTAACCACTGAGCTAACGGGGCAGACGCAAGAACAAACGCCTCATGGCTTCATTGGGGAATGCATCAGACGTAACTGCCTTTGTTTGGTTACGTTCGAAAAATTCATTTAAAATTTTTGCGGCACTAACTTCCTTTTTTTTTGTGTTTTCAAATAACAGAGCAAAAAAGTCATCTGTTGCATGCCTGTCAACATCAGTGTCGCTGTTGCTTGCTGCATCGTCGATGTTGAAATTGCTGTGGTTCTGTAATAGGTTAACAATTTTGGGGTGTAGAGGCGTCTTAATTTCTTCACCCTTGTTAAGCCAAGAAAGTCGGAATGTGTTCAAAGCTATATAATCACAATCTACAAAAAAAGAATCGCTTTACAAAAAAGGAGAAGCTGAAATTTCTAAAAACAGACAGCTTAGTGGGGAAACAAACAACGGATTGTGGCGTCACAGACATCAATTTGTATAGAACACTGCGAAATCCTACCTCGCAGTTTACGCGGCTTCCTTTCTGTCGCTGGTACACCGCAAAATCCTATCTCGCAGTTTACACAGCTCCTCTCTGTACACAACCTCGCTTCTTGTCGCCAAATGCCTATAATCTCTCCCAAACAAATAATTTAACCACTACAAAAAAACTGCCATAAACTGAAAAACAAACGACCAATTTTTGTTTGGGAAATCAAGTAACTGTAACTAGTAACTGTTGAAAAACGATAAAATAGTAGCTAGTTACCGCTTATCGTTACTTTTTCAAAAAAGTAACGAAGTTACAGTTACTCAAAAAGTAACTAGTTATGTAACTAGTTCCTTCTTTAACTAGTTACTGCCCACCTTTGTATATATATATCAAGCTTTTCAGAGTAGAAAATTCTATATACAACTTATTTTAACCACGTTGTAAACAGTCATTATTACGTCCTTTGCATTATAACAAACGCAACTATTACGCGCATTCTGCTGGAAGCTTCTATATTAAAGTACCATAGAGTGGCGTAGCCAAGGGTGGGGAGGGGGTTGGGGGTTGCAAGCCCCCTTGGGCACACGTGTGACGTCACGATATTGAGAAGGATGCTTTCAGTCTCTAACAAAAGGTGTGCCTAATTTTAAACGAAACTGCAAAGAGCGATTTTGCCAATACCAAACATTCGACTATCTCAGCCAGGAATTAGTAACAAGAAAACATAGAGACTTGTAGTTTTATTTCCGAAAGATGCCGAAGAAAACATGATCTTATCCTTTTGCTATGGCCTACCACCGGACCATTTTAGCACCATTTTACAGGAATATTCATACCCGCATGTTTGTTGAAAATACTCTCAGAATGCACCAAATTCAAAGTAATTTTTTAAAATTTTCGGGGGGTTCCCCTGACCCTCCGCCGCTGGGTCTCGTCAAAAGCGAAACACGCCGTCAAACACCCTCCCTTTCAAAATTCCTGGCTACGCCACTGACCGTAGTGTTCTCTGCAAAAACCTTATCGGTAGTTGACATCAGGGCTGCCACTCCTATAGTGGTTTTCCTTTGAAATAATCTAATGGTCTAGTGGCTTTCTTGGAGAATCTAGTGTTTTTTTTTAATTTTGAGAGTGGCAGCATCAACTTTCTTTCTGTTGTTAACGAAGGAGATTTAGATGATTTGCAAGAAGAATAGAGAGTTTGCCTCAAGCATGCAATGCTCTCCATGATAGTGATAACCTTAGCCTACCAGAGTTTTGGCTAAAACTAGAAATGGACAACCAAGGTTTAAAACTTTGGCAAAAATGATGTGCTGCTTGTTTGCATTACCACACTCTAAAATTTAAACTTTACAATTATTTGTAACAATTAAACAATTACAATTATTGTACCGGTTGTTTGATCAAAGAAATTAAAAGTAAAATTGAATGAACCAAATTTTCATTCCTTTAATTAAAAATTTGCACCCATGAATGTGGAAATGAAAAGAACGAAGAGTTTAATACACTCACATTTTTAACATTAAGCAATGACATGTGATGTTGTTTAGAGGGAAATTCTGATCTCAAAAATCGGGAGGGGCCTCACAAATGGAATAGCCTATGGCCTCTCATGGTCTCAATCCGGCCCTGACCGGCACTGATTTTATTTATGCTTTTGTTATCAACAGTCAATCCAAATGCTTCAAAGGCTGTCAGGCCGTAATTTACGCGAATCTGCTTCTTTTGGTGGTAAAATGCTATATTTTTAGCTAGGATATGCATATTCATTGAAACTCATGCTTTATACAAACCTAAACATAAAAGCCTGAATATGTGAACAATTAAAGTTGAAAAAAAATGTTTTTTAGAAGATTTGAAAAACAAATCGTCAGTCTCTAAAGGGCACACATTTGCTTGATGTTTTTGTCCAATGTGTTCACGCAGATCTATGTGCATTGGAATAACGTGTAGTCTGGCAACCAGCTTCCTCCTGCTTGACAGGTGACGCTGGTGATAGCAGCGTTTAAACGCCTTCTAGAATCTTTACATTCGACTTGAATGGATGAGCCGGTGATTTGGTGCGATCCGGTCACGCCAACAGCTCGAACCTCAGAGCTAAGACGACTTTCATCGAAGAGACATCCGGACGCAGCTGCAATGCAATGAGGACATTAAGTCTGCTCACACGACGACGATTAAGTCTGCTTAGAGTATAGATAGTTGTGGTTTCAAACATTTTAAACAGGTTACATGCTTAATAAGTTGTAATATCTGCGACAACTTTTATTTGCTCGAAGCCATCTACACAACTATTCTCTCAAAAAGTAACAAATTGTTAATTGGAAGACCTCAAGCTGAATAAACGTTTTGATTATTAATTTTGGTAATAAGCTTTTTCTATAAACCGTAGACAAGCAAAACAAAGTAACCTTAGCGGTTTATCATAATGTATTACATACAAAATAAAATATCTAACATAACGAATCAAACGTTTTCGACACGTACGTGTGTCGTCATCAGGAATTAAATCTGCAATATACATAAAATGAAAAATCGTAAGATAAATTTGACTTTGTACCATAAGTGTAACGACACTGTGGACTGAAAGGCACAAACTGAACAAATGACACAAGAATGATTACGAGTAAATTATGCGGTGGGAAACGGATCACATGAGGTGTAAACTGCAGGTATTGGACAAACAATTAGAATACACGCAAAAGGAACAATGAACCACAGGCGAATTACTGCCTGTTGAGAGATGGATATTTCAAAATCTCTACCAAAGCTTTTCTATAAAGGTTAAACAAACATTTCGTTTCAACATGCACAAATGCGGAATGGCACTATCTGCGGTCTGTGAGTGTGGTAAGGAGGAACAAATCGCAAACCACACCATCAGCAACTGCGCCATCCATCATGCGTCAAACATTGTGCGTGGTCTGCGTGGTCAACACATATGCCGGGACACTATCACTACTTTAGGATAGTAACAGGCAGAATTATTCGATCATAAGCTTAGCAAAAAAAGTTTAGAAAACTGGTAAAAATTAACTATTGGCCATAAAAAAAAACATAAATTTTACATACACTTTTGAAATCGGTTAGATTTATTATTTCAGGCCCAAATTTTTCCTGTTGTCACCTTCCACCTATCCAACAAAAACAATAATTTGACGTGACGTTCTGATGATTCTCAATTCGATTGAGCTTGTTTGGTGGCCTGAGGATAGTACAATCGTTGATGACGCGGTTCACAGTAGTTCGACGAGATACAGAACTTTATTCCTACTCAGTTTGTCGAATGACTCCAGTAGAAGAAGGTCGTCCCATCTTGTGAGAAACAAACATCAAACTGATGTATTTTTGGGACAACATTAACAAAATGGTGAATTTTGATGAGAACAAATAAAATTATGTCAATTTTTTTCAAGAAATATGAGCAATGAGCAGCAACGTTGACAAGGGGTCCAGGAGGTACTCTACCTTGGTCCTGAAAGATTTTAGGGCCCCATAACATGTCCAGAAAACCCAGAAACTTAAAGAATCACCGCATATTTTTGTCGGCTGCGTAGCCGAGTGGTGAGAACGTCTACGCGACGTTCGAAAGTACGTGGACGATACCTCTTCAGAGCACGCGGCTGTGTCTCGGCAAAGACACTTAATGGCAAGCCAATATAAGGGGAACAGCTGACTCGAAGACTATAAGCTATGTCACTTCGCTGCTTTTTGTCTGTCTGTTGTATCGCATCTGTGATCGCAGTGTAGGCTACTGTATGTTATCGCAATGGGCGCAAATAAAAACATGATTATTATTATAATTATTGATGATACTATATCACAGGACGGCAACTGATAAAAGATTGAATAAAGCTCACAGAAACAAACAAGGAAGACGAACGGAACAGAATGATACGTTGGGTTAATTAAGTCTTAATATATCAAAAAGAAAAAAAGAAAGAAAAAGGCTTGGAGAACATATTTTGATTAAAATAGGGCTGTTAAACATTAACAAAATGGATTTATTATTTACTTGAAGTGTTCGTCCTACTTTCCTTGTCTGACTTCTTGTAACATGGTAAAGGTGTTGTCGGAGGACGAAAACTAGCGGAAACTACAAATAGTAAAATTTTTAACAATAATTGATAATTGTATGTAAATACTTTATGAACAATCAAAGCCACAGCATATAGATGAAGTCTAATTCTATTCTACAGTGCAATACCAAATTATTTTCCAAAAGGGCTTGAATGTGACGATTTCTTCTAGTTTTTTAAAATTTAGATTGAAAATTATAATACAGTATGTTTATTATACACAATAATAGTCCGTCCCGTTAGTTCAGTGATTATGCGCCCGGCTCATAATCACGCAGCGCAAGTTCGACTCTCGGGGTGTGCGTTTGGGCAACGCATTTCAGGACTGCTCTCTATTCAGCGACACCTGGTGAATGGAATAATTTCCCGGCAACAACACTTCAATAATCGGAAACTTCACTCTGTCAATCTCGGTAACCGGCCCTGCGTCAAAAGCCTGTACAAGTATGCGAAACTACTAGGAATAACCATTTAACCAATCAATTCTTTGTCAGTCCGAGGATAAAGATTCAAAACCAACCAACCGATAATCTATAGTTTCACTCATGGCCACCTAAAGATATGGCCTGATTTGTCACATTTTGCAGAAATTTCCAGGTTTTTCTAACTTTGGGCGAACGTTTAAATAAATTTTTCTAAAAATTAGGTTTTTACGCCTTCTTTTCTTATTTCCCCAAATGACACAATAGGTTTTAACATTTTCACATGTTGAAAAACAAAGAAAATTTGATTTCGAAGATTTTAGTCAGACTGTTAATTTTCAATAACAGTCTGATTTTGCGTTTTTCAACTTACTTTTTCTCATTTGCTACTGCTTCCCCAAGGCAACAAAAAAGTTTTATGTCATTAGGAAACAGCAAAAAGTAATAATATCTCAAAAAATGTCAGTCAAACACTAGCAGTAGCTGTAATCAAAATCTGCAAAATGTGACAAATCAGGCCGCATCTCCAGGTGGCCATATTTCACTCAATTTCTTTCAATAGTAATTTAAATAGGACTTCGAAAGCCTGTATCAGTGTATGATCACCTAAAAAACTTCTCTGGGATACGGTTTGAACCGGGACTTTGACTACTTTGATTTTGTAGTAAAGTTCCAACGTTTGAATAGGCCTCCATCTGCACCTTGCTAAAGTAGCAAGAAACTTAATTTAAACCCATCGCCGTCATCGCTTGTTTAGCCAACTGTTTGGAGATGCAACTTAAACCTAACTAGAAAATCTAAAATGTCAATCAATAGAAATTATTTCATACTTTAGTAGACATAGCATTTACATTTACAACAACATACAACATACATTTACAACATAGCATTTACAACTGTTGTGTCAGTTCAACGCAAAAGTCATCAAGTAGTTTCTCTGAAACGATATCAAGCTTGCCAAAAACAAAAAAATTGTTGCCTACTTGATTACATGGGATGAGCACTGTGCAGTTATCTGCGAAAATCTTCCATAAACTAGTCAAATAAAGTTTTATTTACCTGACTTAATGCGAACAGAGAACTTTCCAGTGTTAAAATCACAACTAGATGAACCTGCAAAAATATCAGCGTGATTCTCAAGACTTCACACAATTAGGAAATATAGGCTACATCCAATGATATAAAACTAAACCTCACAACTGATGCTGCAAATTAGTGTATTCTCCCAAAAGCTTGACAACGTTTCGTTCTCAAATTTTGTTGTGAAAAAAATATTGCTGCTAACAGAGCTATGGAAATCATCCAACGAATGACATGGAGGGTAAAACGACAAAGCAAAGTACTTGATGAACAAATCTCGATCCAGCATTCTTTAGTTTAATTTCCAAGCAATAATAAATTATAAAGGTAAAATTTTCATGTATCAATCTACCGACTGTTACAAAACAATCGCCTGTTGTCTGCATCTTGCCACAGTCAATTGTTGATAAAGATTTTGAAATGTTTTACAGGAGACTTACTTGAAGCCAAACAGAACTTTTTTTCTTTTATAATACTATTCTACATACTTGTGTTTCCTGAAACGTCTAGTTGGAAGACATACTTTGTATTCTCAGTGATCCCTGCATTGAATGATTAAAAGTGAGTCATTTAGTTTTTATGATTCATAGAGATTAGCACGGTTATTTTAATTACTTCTCAAAAAATCTTTGATGATAATTTGGTGTAGCTACTTTGATTAAGCGAAACAGTCTAAAGTTGCATTTTTTTCAATATCAACACATAGAGAATGGTTGTCAGCCTCGTTATCTGCTTTGTCGAGTGCCGAGAACGATGATACGACTCTCAAAAGGACGTCAATTGTATGCTTTATAATTTTGAAATCAGGTACAGGGAAAGCTCAGTAATCATACTGTACCACTCTCCATTGTGATTAGCCTAACTTTTCTACTTACAACTTACACCACAATGGTCCGACAAATCAAACAAGGATTGTTGTTTTCAACATTGTTGATTTTACAATAGGCTATGCCCATAAAGTGTGGAGTTATAATTTTTTTTGCATTCTGATTTTTTGCAAGAAGTTTATTACTTCAAACTGAGAGTGTTAGGTAGACGAAGACCAGGCTACTTTTAAAAAATAAGAAAAGCCACGCCTCTAGCCTGCAGTACAAGAACCGAGCTAGTCAATTAATGAGCAGATGGGTTGACATCAATTTGGCATGAGTGGAACGTTCAAAAAGCAAAATTTAATAGGTTACATTTGATCCTATCATGGCACGCATAAACATTTACGATTTCTAAGTATTCATAGAGCTTTGGTAGAGAGTTTGCTTTGTTGAATCATAGACAATCAAAACTAAGTAACTTTAACGGTTTGAACATAATGTACTACAAAAAAAACATAATTAAAAATAAACTCTAACGTTTTCGACTCGTACTTGTGTCATCAGGAATTACAAATCTACAATATACATAAAATGAAAATTATAAAATAAATGTGACTATGCACTGTGACTGTAACGATATTTCGAACTAAAAAGCACAAACTCAAAAAGGGATTCAAGAACGATTATGAGTAAATCACACGACGGAAACAAATCACATGAGGCTTAAAATACAAGCATTTGACAATTAGAACACACACAAAAGGAAATACGTGCCACTGGCAAATAATTGCCTTATAAGAGACGGATTATTACGTTTGATTATTAAGGCTTCCATGATCTTGGTCTGGTATTCAGATCTGCCATGAAGGTGTTAAGACTTTATCGAAAAAATGAGAAGGATATCCATTTAAATCTGCATGCCTTGATGTTCTGTTTTTTCGTGTGGAGTACGGTGAAGCGCTTTGCTATGTCGTGTGGAGCACACCGGTTGGCATCAGACATAAAGCGTCGAACGAGAACTTGACATGGTCTCTAGTGTCGTCATCGGTGGTATATCTGCATTTTGCTTCATTGATGATACCAGTTGGTGTACACTGCATTTTAAATCGTCCAGTTTTACTTTGTTTGGCAGGATGTGGTGGTCAAAGCCGTAGCGTAAGGCGTTCTCTTCTTCTAGACTTAAGACTTTTCTGCTTAGATTGATAATGCAGTTAGGACTTTGTTGGTTTAGTTATCTCTATGTCTTTGTTGTCTCCTTTGTCATTCTGGAGTGTCGTTACAGTTATAGTTATACAGTTATAGTCAGATTTATCTTATAATTTTCATTTTATGTATATTGCAGATTTGTAATTCCTGGTTAGTACACAAGTAGCCTACGTGTCGAAAACTTTAGAGTTTATAACAATTATGTTTTTTGTGTAATGCATTATGTTAAACCCGTTAAGGTTACTTAGTTTTGTCTGTCTATGGTTCTAAATATTCATCGTGGAATTCATTACAATAGCTTACGTAGTAGCCTACTAATGGATAATGAACATAAAGTAGAAATTCAACATTGGTAGTTACTTAAAAATGCTTTCACAGACATTATCAAAAAGCTATGCGGATTGCAAAGATAGACAATAGTTAATGAAGGCAGAAAATACAATATAAATTATCTTACATCTGAACTCTCCTTTGCTTTCGCTCAAATTTTTCAGAACAGCTGACCATGGAGGGTAACCTAAGATTGTCAACTAATTAGCAAACTATCTACTTTTAATTAATCTAACTTTTTATTGTATCATTTCACTTACAAGGTATAACATCGATGACATTCATTTTATCAACTAATTACAGTTAAAAAAACACAATTTGTTTTACAAAATAATACTAATTTACAGTTTATTCTTTTTGTGCGTTTATTTATTCTTTATTTATTTGTTTGTAGCTTACGCTGTATAACTTTGAGAGATGGCAAACTTTTACAGCTTTTGTAATATATGGATGAAGCGAGGCTATGCTAACGTTTTGCTTTAGAAGTTAAAGTTAAAAAAATTCATATATCCAACAAAATTTTCAAACAACAACTTGCTCTTTCCGTAATTATAAGTTTTTTTAGCGGTAAAATATAACAATAAAGCTAGTAAATTTATTTTTTAAATATATTCAACATCTATTCATTTTGGTGCTGGTAGATATAGGTTAATCGGATTGTAGCCTATATGCTGGGCAGGCTACCTCAACTTTACTATCATACAATAGACCTGAAATTATGATAAATGTCACAAACTAATCACAAAATCTCACATTTATTGTTGGAGACGATGACCATTGGTTTATCTGAAAGTGTAAAAGATTATTTTTTACATTTCATTTACTTTCTACATTTCATTGCATAAGTCTTTGCAATGAAGGCGTGAACATACGCCGTCTAGTAGCCATTTGTGTGGTCCCCTTGTGCTATTTAAAAAATAATAAAATGCTGTAGACTTTTATGGCTGGGATTTTAGGAAAGTTGTTGTTTTCAAATTACAGAACTTTATTTATTGGTAGGTCTGATGTCAGGTTAAGTTCTCAATGCTGCTAACCTTCAATAACCTTCAATATTAAACCTCCATACTTGAATGCAAAGAAACAAAACAAACTTATCTGTACTTCAATCTCTGATACATTATCAACGAAACTTGCTAAAAAGGAGAGGTAATTTAAATGCACTTTAAAGGTAGATTAAGCTTTGGTAAAGAGTTAGCATTTTTGTACCATAGACAAGCAAAACAAATTAACCTTAGCGAGTTTAACATAATGTATTGCATACAAAACAAAATATATAACATAATGACTAAAACGTGTCGAATACGTATGAGGAATTATGTTATATTTTGTTTTGTGTGTAATACATTATGTTAAACTCGTTAAGGTTACTTTGTTTTGCTTGTTTATGGTTCAAGATAGATTAGGTTTTAAAAAAATTATGTTGACGCATCATGCTTTCTCAAGCCAAATGGAAAAAGAAAATAGCCTAAACCAGTGGTTCTCCATCTTATTATCCTGACGGACCCCTTTTAGTGCTTTCGAAAAGGTCACGGATCACTAAAAACATTTTTTCTGAAATTTTAATTTTTATTGCATCTCCAAATGGAATCAAAGGTTTCATAAGTTTCGAAATAACACACTTAAAAAAATTTGCTCAATTTGCGACTAACTTATGACGATTGATGACATTGACGAACTTATATTATTAAGCTATATATTAGCACACATGATTAAAATCAGTAATCTATAAGCTGATTTATTGTTTTTGCAACCGTTACATAGAATTTCTCCTTTTTTTCACTTGTAATCAACATTTCGTTGTGATCACAGCCATCGTAAAACTGTGACTGGTGATAGACTGCTGACTAAAGTTTGCACTTCCAAATTAAGCAGTGATCAACTCTCCGCTGTCTCAAATGAATTAAGTTGAACATAGCCAACATAGGTTTATAAAACGATTTTACTCATTTATATGCTTTTTTTCTAGGGAAACCAATCTTGTGTGATGTCCTCTGAAATTTCAAACAACACACCAGTGCGTTGCTACGTACAGTTTGAGAATCGTTGTAGTACACAAATAAACACAGTAATTTTTTTAATTTCTTCGTTTATCAATTATGCTGCAAACTTGAAAACTTCCACGGATCCCCTGAAAAGAAATCGCTTTGCGGACTCCTTGGTGTCCGCGGCCCCAGATTTGAGAACTACTGGTCTGAACTAATGTAGCAGTTGATTTTATATTTGCCCTCTCTTCAGTGAGCTTGAAGAGTCCGACATTACAAATTCTTGCACAACATTTAGTCATTTGAAAGTAATACACAAGCTTACTTTGATCGCCTGTAGGAGGGATGGCCAAGTTTCCAAAGCTGAAAAATGATCTATTCCCTGAAATTTATCGTTGCATAATTGAAATGAATCTACAATAAGTAGGCTGAGCAGTAAGCAATCGATTCAGTGAGGCAATGAGACAACAGCATACGAAAAAGAGTCTATCTTAAAGCCTAAAAGACTAACACTCGATTGTCATGTAATACTCTGAATAGAATGTACCTAACTGAATGAGGAAATAAGATAATTTAAAATAAAAGACCGTTTTTTGCCCACTGTAATTGAACGATTCAACATAATCTTTACAATTTTCTAGTGAAACATAATGACAAAATGTATACTCAACTTGACATCAGCAATGCTTTACTATGCAAGAAATTAGTGAGAACAAGTTTTGTCTAGTGTTTTCACTAGTGTTTGAAATTTGAGATTCTAAACTCTAAAGCATTGCAATGTGAAATTAGAATTAAGTTTTTGACTTGAACCAAATTACAAATAATACAAAACTGTTCTACGTCAATTATTCACCCTATTGAAGTTCTTATAGAAAACACATAATCTTACCACTGACATATACTTACATATCGGTAAAAACTCGAACCTTATTGGAAACTCCGATATTGCATTGAAATATACAACTGCAAATTGCAAATAAGAAAATTGGTTTGTTTTGGTCGTCTTGGTTTCTCTCGAGATGAAGGAAAGAGTGAATAGAGCAATTATTAAATCGCGCTAAGTCTACTCATGTGGCATTGCATGTTTAGCCGGAGCTTGATTGGAATTTATGATATTTTAACAGGAATGTGCTGTTTATGACCGGAAGTTATCACAAAACATACTCTCTGTACAAGCATGACGGCCATTCAAGTAAAATAATATATTCGATTAAAGATAATTAATCAGAGATATGATGCCGGAAAGTTGGATGGGCGCTGCTGACAAACACTCGTGAAGGTTTCGATTTTTAAATTAAACACCAATGAAAACCTGCAGTCTTAATTAAAGAATCATCTTAATGTGAATTAGTTTTTCAATAAAAATTAGTATTTTTGTGACTTTGACGGCATTATTATTTTTAGTTAGAGAACTGTCTCACTGCTAGATGCCCTTTGAAATTTCAAACAACGCACTGTTTAAGAAGCAATCTTTAAGGATTGCAAACTTTTTTCAAGAGGATATGTATCCAGGAAGAAAAATGTTTCTCCCTTTGAACTAGGTACAGTATTTAGGCTAGTAATGTTAAGAACTTTAGTTTTGACTTGTTATAAACAAAGTATTAAAATTTAAAGCAATGAGTTTGACTATCAAAGAAGATCTTTTGTGATTTGACAGGTGCTAAATATAATTCAGTAAAGTAGAGTTGTTGGTTTAAGAATAACTCATGGTGTTATTTGCGCTTGCAATTGTTCACAGCCACCATTGTTAGGCAACTGTAATCAAGGGTGTCATAAGTTAGACGTGTATGGTTACTGAAGGAAAGGTGGCTTAGAGAAAATAACTCGTTACTCTATTTTCGTTAGACCTAAAGACTTACAATGGGAGCCTTTCTGCATTATTTTTCCATTTTCATTTATTTTTTCCATTTTCAGAAGCCCTTGGATTTGTTTCAAAAACCCAGATAGCCTAACAGTTCATTTTAACATTGATTCGACGCCTGAATACATTGAATCACCTAGTTGGCCTATCATTTTTCTTTACATTGATTTCATATCTGAATGGGTTGATTCTTTGTAAAAAAGAACTGATTTGCTGACTGGCGCGACGCGCTTGTAAATGCAATGGGTCGTTTCACCGATCAGTCAACACCGATTTGCACCAAAACTTCAAAGTGCGTTCCGATTGTTTGGCAACATATTTTTTCATAACAATGGCAACAAGAGCAAGAGAAAAATTCCTACAAATTGCTCCAAACGCTGGCAATCAAGGTGTCTGAAGCAATACATTTCTGATCAAATAAACGTTTCACACGTGACTTAGAGTGATGTTGTTTCACTAATAGTGTCGCTGTCGATTTGGACACCTTCCGTTGTTAACGGTACATCGACTTTCTCCCGTCGTTCTGGTGTTAAAATCAATCTAAAAACGCAATAACCACCAGGATCAAAGTTCTCAATAGGTCTTCTCAGTCTGAGGATCAAGAATACCACAGTCAATTAATCAATCATTCAAACTACAAAAAACTATAGGTTTCATTTGATGACAATGATTACAGACAAAGTATGCGTCTTAAACCTCAAGCATTGGACTATTTGGGGCTCTGTTGCACAAAATAAACTTAACGACCAAACAAACCATTGTCACAATTTTCTAAAATCCAACTCCCAGAAACTCTTCTTGATTTTTAGACACATATGAATATTTACCTCCACTTACAAATCTCTCTTAGAAATGTGTGTTAAGACTAAATTCTAGTGACCTCTGTTCGTTTCTAACCCACTAATTCCGCCGGACGTAGGTGGCATACAAACTACATAAAAAGTATGGAGCTTTGCTAGGATGTTTCAAATCAGGCAATATTGTTACATCAGCCCAGAAGGTGTGACGTCGGCAATGTGTATCAGTGCCGGTCTTAGGGTATTTTGGGCCATGTGCGGAATATTTTTGCGGGCCCAAATGACAATGATAGAATTCAGTAGAGTAGCTGACGGCGTGTTCGCCCAAGGCAACACCCAGCGGCGTGGGGTCTCCCCCAGAAAACTTTGAAAAATTACTTTGAGTTTGGTGCATTCTGAGAGGATGTTCGACAAAAATTTGGGTATGAATATTACTGTAAAATGGTGCTGTCTCATGTTTTGTTTGGTATTTTTCCGAAATAAAGCCGAGTCTCTATGTTTTCTTGTTGCTAATTGCTGGCTGAGATATTTGAATGTTTGGTATTGGCAAAACTCGCTCTTTTACTGCATTTTCTAAGTAAATTGCGGTCTCCATAGCTTGCGGGCCCTGTGCGATCGCACGGTTTGCACACCCCAAAGACCGGCACCAGGGCCGGATTTACCAATAGGCTAAGCAGGCTGAAGCCTCGGGCCTCAACGTCTAAGGGCCTCGAAATTTGGTTTCGAAGTTTGTAATTCTTTTAAAAACTTGACAAGTTTAAACCCTACCTAAAGTTTGTTTTGTTTTGTTTGTTAAATAAAACAAACCAAAAGTATATATATATCAAGCTCTTCAGAGTAGAAAATTCTATATACAACTAGTTTTAACCACGTTGTAAACAGTCATTATTACGTCCTTTGCATCATAAGAAATGCAATTATTACGCGCATTCTGCTTGAAGCTTCTATGCTAAAGTACCATAGAGTGGCGTAGCCAAGGGGGGGGGGGGGGGGGGTTTGGGGGTTGCAACCCCCCTTGGGCACACGTGTGACGTCACGATATTGAGAATGATGCTTTCAGTCTCTAAAAAAAGTTTGCCTAATTTTAAACGAAACTGCAAAGAGCGAGTTTTGCCATTACCAAACATTCGACTATCTCAGCCAGGAATTAGTAACAAGAAAACATAGAGACTTGTAGCTTCATTTCCGAAAAATGCCGAATCTTATCCTTTTGCTATGCCAGCGGACCATTTTAGCACCATTTTACAGGAATATTCATACCCACATTTTTGTTGAAAATACTCTCAGAATGCACCAAATTCAAAGTAATTTTTCAAAAATTTCAGGGTTCCCCAGACTCCCTGCCGCTGGGTATCGCCAAAAGCGAAACACGCCGTCAAACACCCTCCCTTTCAAAATTCCTGGCTACGCCACTGACCGTAGTGTTCTCTGCAAAAACCTTATCGGTAGTTGACATCAGGGCTGCCACTCCTATAGTGGTTTTCCTTTGAAATAATCTAGTGGTCTAGTGGTTTTCTTGGAGAATCTAGTGTGTTTTTTTTAAATTTTGAGAGTGGCAGCATCAACTTTCCTTCTGTTGTTAACGAAGGAGATTTAAATGATTTGCAAGAAGAATAGAGAGTTTGCCTCAAGCATGCAATGCTCTCCATGGTAGTGATAACCTTAGCCCACCAGAGTTTTGGCTAAAACTGGAAATAGACAACCAAGGTTTTAAACTTTGGCAAAAATGATGTAGGCCTATTGCCTGTTAGCATTACCACATTCTAAAATTTAAACTATATTGTAACGGTTGTTTGATCAAAGAAATCAAAATTAAAACTGAATGAACTAAATTTTTATTCTTTTAATTAAAAATTTGCACCCATGAATGTGGAAAATGACAAGAACGAAGAGTTTAATGCACTCATATTCTTAACATTAAGCAATCACATGTGATGTTGTTTAGAAAGAAATTCTAAGCTCAAAAATAGGGAGGGGCCTCACAAATGGAATAGCCTATGGCCTCTCATGGTCTCAATCCGGCCCTGACGTCATTTATGCTTTTGTTATCAACACTCAACAATCGATCCAAATGCTTCAAAGGCTGTCAGGCCGTAATTTACGCGAATCTGCCTCTTTTGATCCTAAAATGTTATATTTTTAATATCCATTGCAACTTAAGCTATATACAAACCTAAATATAATAACATGAATATGTGAAAAATCAAGGTCGAAAAAAGTTGTTTTTTAGAAGATTTGAAAAACAAATCTTCAGTCTCTAAAGGAAAAGCGCACACATGTTTTGCTTGATGTTTTTGTCCAATGTGTTCACACATATCTATGTGCATTGGAATAGCGTGTAGTCTGGCAACCAGCTTCCTCCTGCTTGACACGTGACGCTGGTGATAGCAGCGTTTAAACGCTTTCTGGAATCTTTACATTCGACTTGAAAAGATGAGCCGGTGATTTGGTATGATCCGGTCACGCCAACAGCTCGAACCTCGGAGTTAAGACGACTTTCATCGAAGAGACATCCAGACACAGCTGCAATGCAATGAGGACATTAAGTCTGCTCACACGACGACGATTAAGTCTGCTTTGCGTGTAGATAGTTGTGGTTTCAAACATTTTAAATAGGTTACATGCTTGATAAGTTGTAATATCTGCGACAACTTTTATTTGCTCGAAGCCATCCACGCAGCTATTCTCTCAAAAAGTAACAAATTGTTAATTGGAAGACCTCAAGCTGAATAAACGTCTTGATTATTAATTTAGGTAATAATCTTGTCAGCTTTTTTTTCTGTAAACCATAGACAAGCAAAACAAAGTAACCTTAGCCGGTTTATCATAATGTATTTGCATGCAAAATAAAATATATAACAATAATGAATCAAACGTTTTCGACAAGTAGCCTACGTGTGTCCTCATCAAGAATTAAATCAGCAATATACATAAAATGAAAAATCGTAAGATAAATTTGACTTTGCACGATAAGTGTAACGACACTCTGGACTAAAAAGCACAAACTGAACAAATGACACAAGAATGATTACGAGTAAATTATGCGGTGGGAAACAGATCACATGAGGTGTAAACTACAGGCATTGGACAAACAATTAGAACACACACAAAAGGAACAATGAGTCACATGCGAATAACTGCCGGTTGAGAGATGGATATTTCAAAATCTCTACCAAAAGCTTTTCTATAAAGGTTAAACAAACATTTCGTTTCAACATGCACAAATGCGGAATGGCACTATCCGCGGTCTGTGTGGCAAGCAGAAACAAATCGCAAACCACACCATCAGCAACTGCGCCATCCATCATGCGTCCATCGTTGTGCGTGGTCTGCGTGAACTGAACTACCAATCCATACTCAACATTTATCCCAACACATAGCCCACATAGCAACACAAGACAAAAAAAAAAGGAAAAAAGCTTGGAGAACATGTTTTGATTAAAATAGGACTGTTCAAAATTAACAAAGTAGATTTATTATTTACTTGAAGTGTCCGTCGTACTTTCTTTGTCTGACTTCTTGTAACATGTTAAAGGTGTTGTCGAAGGATGAAAACTAGCGGAAGCTACAAATAGTAAAATTCTTAACAATAATTGTTAATTGTTAGTAAATACTTTATGAACCATCAAAGTCACAGCGTAAAGATGAAGTCTAATTCTACTGTATTCTACAGTGCAATAGCAATACCAAATTATTTTCCAAAAGGGCTTAAATGTGACGATTTCTTCAATAGGTACGTTATACACAATAATCTATAGTTTCACTCAATTTCTTTCAATAGTAATTTAAATAGGACTTCGAAAGCCTGTATGACCACCTAAAGAACTTCTTTGGGATACTGTTTGAACTGGGACTTCGACAACTTTGAACTTAGCAATACCAAATTATTTTCCAAAATGGTTTGAATGTGACGATTTCCTCTAGTGTATTAAATCTAGATTAAAAATTAAAATACAGTAGGTTTATTATAAACAATAATCTATAGTTTCACTCAATTTCTTTCAATGGTAATTTAAATAGGACTTCGAAAGCCTGTATGACCACCTAAGCAACTTCTCTGGGATACCGTTTGAACCGGGAAGGGGAACTGAAAAAAAATTGCGGACTTTACCGCGACAGGATCAGGGTCACTCTGCAACGGCAGAAGACTGTCACAAGCACGTTTTGTACAAGACGGTGTTTTCTTTTTAGCGCTTGTTCTTATCATTTAAGTAGGCAAAACATAATAGTTTCAGTTTAGGTAAAACAATGTGAAACAAAATGTTTTCTTTAGGATATTAACATCCAAGTTGAGAGTAAATCATAAACACTAGAAAAGCATTGGACTTGATGTCTGAACAATCTCATATTTAATCAAATAAGAAGTTTACTTCAGTTTTTCTGATTTAGTGAGTAGTCTTTTGCAAGACACTTAATTTCAACTCTATCGCCGCCATAGTTTGTTTAGTCAACTGTTTGCAGATGCAACTTCAATCTAACTCGAAATACTAAAATGTCAATCAATAAAAATTATTTCATACGCTAGTAGACATAGCATTTACAACTTTTACGTCAGTTCCACGCAAAAATCCTCAAATAGTTTCTCTGAAAGTATATCAAGCTTGCCAAAAAACAATTGCTGCCTACTTGATTACATGGGATGTGCACAGTGCAGCTATCTGCGAAAATCTTCCATCAACTAGTCAAATAAAGTTTCATTTACCTGACGTTATGCCAACAGAGAACTCTCCAGTGTTAAAATCACAACTAGGTGAACCTGCAAAAATATCAGCTTCATTCTCAAGACTTCACACGATAAGGAAATATAGGCTACATCAAATAATATAAAACCAAACCTCACAACTGACGCTGCAAATTAGTGTATTCTCCCAAAAGCTTGACAACGTTTCGTTCTCAAATTTTGTTTGCGAAAAAAATATTGCTGCTAACAGAGCTATGGAAATCATCCAACGAATGACATGGAGGGTAAAACGACAAAGCAAAGTACTTGATGAACAAATCTCGATCCAGCACTCTTTCGTTTAATTTCCAAGCAATAATAAATTATAAAGGTAAAATTTTCATGTATCAATCTATTGACTGTTACAAAACAATCGCCTGTTGTCTGCATCTTGCCACAGTCAATTGTTGATAAAGATTTAAAAATGTTTTACAGGAGACTTACTTAACGCTCAAACTGCTGCTTAAAGCCAAACAGAACTTGTTTTTCTTTTATAATACTATTCTACATACTTGTGTTTCCTGAAACGTCTAGTTGGAAAACATACTTTGTATTCTCAGTGATCCCTGTATTGAATGATTAAAAGTGAGTCATTTCATTTTTAAGATGCATAAAGATTAACACGGTTATTTTAACTTACTTCTCAAAAATTCTTTGATGAAAATTTCGTATAGCTACTTTGATTAAGCGAAACAGTCTAAAGTTGCAATTTTTTCAATAACAACACATAGAGAATGGTTGTAAGCCTAGTTATCTGCTTTGTCGAGTGCCGACAACGACGATACGACTCTCAAAAGGACGTCAATTGTATGCTTTATAATTTTGAAATTAAGTACACGGAAAGCTCAGTAATCATACTGTAGCACTCTCCATTGTGATCCGCCTAATTTTGCTACTTACAACTTACATTACAATGGTCCGACAAATCAAACAAGGATTGTTGTTTTCAACATTGTTGATTTTACAATATTCCCATAAAGTGTGGAGTTATAAATTTTTTTTGCATTCTGATTTTTTCGCAAGACGTTTATTAATTCAAACTGAGAGTGCTAGGTAGGTGAAGACCAGGCTACTTGTAAAAAATAACAAAATCCACGCCTGTAGCCTGCAGTTCAAGAACCGAGCTAGTCAATTAATTAGCAGATGGGTCGAGATTGACCCAAAGGATCAGTTAGGCATGAGTGGAACGTTCAAAATGCAAAATTTAATAAGTTAGCCTACATTTGATTTTATCAAGGCACACATCATCATTTACGATTTCTAAGTATTCATAAAGCTTCGGTAGAGAGCTTGCTTTGTTGAATCATAGACAAACAAATCTAAGTACCTTTAACGTGTTTAACATAATGTATTACACAAAAAAAAACATAATTAAAATAAACTCTAACGTTTTCGACTCGTACTTGTGTCCTCATCAGGAATTACAAATCCACAATATACATAAAATGAAAATTGTAAGATAAATGTGACTATGCGCTGTGACTGTAACGATATTCCGAACTAAAAAGCACAAACTCAAAAAGAGATTCAAGAACGATTATGAGAAAATAACACCACGGGAACAAATCACATGAGGTTTAAAATACAAGCAGTCAAGAATTTGGTAATTAGAACACACACAAAAGGAAATACGTGCCACTGGCAAATAATTGCCTTATAAGAGACGGATTATTACGTTTGATTATTAGGGCTTCCCTGATCTTGGTCTGGTATTCAGATCTGCCATGAAGGTGTTTAAGACTTTATCGAAAAAATGAGAAGGATATCCATTTAAACTTGCATACCTTGATGTTCTGTTTTTACTGTGAAGTACGGTGAAGCGCTTTGTTTTGTCGTGTAGACTGTAGAGCATACACGGTGGGCATCAGACATAAAGCGTCGGACGAGAAACTTTACATGGTCTTTAGTGTAGTCACCGATGGTATATATGTATTTTGCTTTATTGATGATACCAGTTGGTCTACATTGTATTTTACATCGTCCAGTTTTACTTTGTGTGGCCAGATGTGGTGGTCTATGCAGTAGCGTAAGGCGTCCTCTTCTTCTAGGCTTAAGACTTTTCTGCGTAGATTGATAATGCAGTTAGGACTTTTGTTTTAGTTGTCTTCATGTCTTTGTTGTGTCCTTTGTTGTTCGGAGTGCCGTTACAGTTACATGGCAGTCAGATGTATCTTATAATTTTCATCTAATTTTATGCATATTGCAGATTTGTAATTCCAGATTAGTAGACAAGTACGTGTCGAAAACCTTAGAGTTTATAATAATTACGTTTTTTTGCGTAATACATTATGTTAAACCCGTTAAAGTAACTTAGTTTTGTCTGTCTATGGTTCTAAATATTCATTGTAGAATTCATTACAATAGCTTACGCAGTAGCCTACTACTGGACAATGGACATACAGTAGAAATCCAACATTGGCATTTTTAAATTTAAAAGTGCTTTCATAGACATTATCAAAAAGCAATGCGGATTACAAAGATATACAGTTAGTTACTGAAAGCAGAAAATACAACAAAAATTATCTTACATCTAAACTCTCCTTTGCTTTCGCTCAATTTTTTCAGAACAGCTGACCATGGAGGGTAACCTGAGATTGTAAACAAAATGGCAAACTATCTACTTTTAATTAATCTAACTTTTATTGTATCATTTCACTTACCAGGTATAACATCGATGACATTCATTTTATCAACTAATTACAGTTAAAACAAACACAATTTGTTTTACAAAATAATATTAATTTACAGTTTATTCTTTTTGTAGCTTCGGCTATTCTTTATTTATTTGTTTGTAGCCTACGTTGTATAACTTTGAGCGATGGCATACTTATACAGCTTTTGTAATATATGGATGACGCGAGGTTATGCCAACGTTTGGTTTTAAAAGTTAAAGTTAAAAAAAATTATATATCCAACATAATTCTCAAACAAGAACTTGCTCTTTACGCAATTATAAGTTTTTCTTAGCGGTAAAACATAACAAAGCTAGTAATTTATTTTCAATATATTTTCCATCAATTCATTTTGGTGCTGGTAGGTATAGGTTAATCGGATTGTATGTGCTGGGCATGCCGCCTCAGCTTTACTATCACACAATTGACCTGAAACATAGGATAAATGTCACAAACTAATCACCAAATCTCACATTTATTGTCAGAGCCGATGATCGTTGTTTCAGCTGAAAATTTAAAAGATTATGTTTTACATTTCATGTATTTTTCTACATTTTATTGCATAAGTCTTTGCAATAAACATACGCCCTGTGGTAGCCATTTGTGTGGCCCCTTGTGCTATTTTAAAAAGAATAAAATGCTGTCGATTTGTATGACTGGAATTTTAGGAAAATTGTTGTTTTGAAATAACAGAACTTTATTTTTTGGTAGGTTTGATGTCACTTTAAGTTCTCAATGTTTCTACGTTTTCGTTCTTCATATTACGACCACCTGCTTGTATCAAAGCAGACACTGACAAACATGTGAACAAGATTATCTCTATATCAATAAGAATACAATGCAGAGACTTTTTGAATATCTCACATAAAATCTGTTTTGGTTGTTTTGAACTTAAATACCTAACCATCGATATTAAACCTCTATACTTGAATGTAAAGAAACAAAACAAATTTATTTGTGTTTCAATCTTTGATACATTAATAACGAAACTTTCTAAAAAACAGAGGTAAGATGCAAGATAAATTAAGCTTTGGTAGAGAGTTTGCATTTTTGAACTATGGACATGTAATACATTATGTTAAACCGGCTAAGGTTACTTTGTTTTGCTTGTCTATGGTTCAAGACAGATTAGGTTTTTAAAATATAATGTTGAAATATCATGCTTTCTCAAGCCAAATGGAAAAAGAATATAGCCTAAACCAATGGTTATCCATATTATTATCTTGGTGGCGGTTCCCTTTTAGTGCTTTCGATAAGGTCACGGATCCCTAAAAACATTTTATCTGAAATTTTAATATATCGCATCTCCAAATGGAATCAAATGTTTCATAAGTTTCGAAATAACACACTTAGAAAAGTTTGCTCAATTTGCGACTCACTTTTGACGATTGATGACATTGACGAACTTATATTATAAGCTATATTATTAGCACACAGGATCAAAATCAGTAATCTATGTGCTGATTTATTGCTTTTCTATTAATTTTATCAAAAAAATTAATGGAATTTTTGCAACCGTTACATAGAATTTCTCCCTTTTTTGATTTGTAATCAATATTTTGTTGTGATCACAGCCATGGTAAAACAGAACTGTGAGTGCTGATAGACTGCTGTATAACGTTTGCATTTCCAAATTAAACAGTGATTAACGATCAGCTGTCTCAAAAGAATTGAGTTGAACATTAGGGTGGATCGTTTCTTAACTTTTTTTCTTAATTGCCTATTAATAGTGCGGAAAAGTTGTGCACTGACATTTTAAGCACAACGCAAAAAAAAAAAATTCAAAAAATTTAATATCTTGGGTTGCCCCAAAGAAGTTGAAATATTGGAAAAGAGTGGAAAATTTCCAAAATTTTGTTTTGTTTTTAATCGCTTAAGAAAATTTCTGAAAATCAATATTTACTTCTCATGCTGATGCCATGGTTGTCTAATGTCTATATCCTATTTAATAACATGAATATTCACCAACGTTTGCTACCTTCCCCTTCATAGTGCGGGCCTTTTATGTGTTATGTGTAGCCTGTAGGTAACACAGCACACACTTGACTTACTGCAGGTTTCCAGCTGTATCTCTCTCACGCAGCTACACGGATCGCAAATCAATATCATGACGACGACCATAACTCTAATTTCGTCCCACCATACTTATAGACCACCAGACCTGTAGCGTCTGCTGCATTGCACGACGTAGGTATGGTAATGGTTAGTGCTGATAAAACTGGTATTATTGATAGAAACAAAGTTCGGAGATCAAGAAGTAGAAATCGAGATGAATTGCAAGAGTCCAGGTTGGACGTTTTACACGGTTTGTATTTTGATGGCAGAAAAGACAAGACACTAAAGATTGAAGTAGACGATTCATGGGGTGTTTTCCAGATCTGTTGTTGAAGAGCATGTGTGTATTATCACAACCTGGATCTCAATATTTAAGTCCAACCGCAGGAACAGCCAGAAGCATTGCCGACTCAATAATATCAGCAGTTCATGATAGAGGAACAGACACCAGCTTAATAACAGCCGTGGGGTGTGATGGTACTGTAGTAAATACGAGTCATGCTGGCGGTGTTATCCGACTGTTGGAATTAGAGTTTCGAAAACCGCTGCAATGGTTGGTATATCAATTCCACGCAAACAAATTACCTCTGCGCATCTTTTTGAGTTTGTGGATAGCATTACAACTGGTCCTCGTGGATATTCCGGACAGATTGGAAAGGCTTCACTTATATGTGATAAAATGCCTATCCGACGATTTGAATCAATACCAAGTAATTTTCCTCATGACCGATAAGCACGGACCAAAGATACCTCTGGGACATTTGTCATTGCGTTTGTACAGGAGAAATTCCCACTTCACTCGCCACAAGAAGTCCAGGTAATCGTAATCACTCACGCTGGCTAACTGCGGGGAATCGAATTCTGCGGTTGTATTTATAGGGACCACAGAACCCTCTGATAATTTAAAAACGTTGTCCACCTTTGTCATGAAGGTGTATGCTCCTACGTGGTTCGAAATAAATTGCAATCCATTCTGTATCAGCGGTGCTGTTCATCTATGGCAAACCATCAGCAAATCTCGCTACCTGTCGGATAAACTAAACGCCATTGTCGACCCTGTTATTCAAAGAAATGGATTTTTTGGCCACAGCGAAAACATACTTTTATCAATGCTGTTTGACAAAGAATCACAGGAACGTGAGCTGGGAATACGCCGTATACTGTTTTTTTGTTTGTTTGTTTATCTTTATCCTGCATTACGGGAAATCGGACTTGAGCGCTATGCATCGGTGTACGCCTTACGACGTACACCTGACTCACGCTGCAGCCGACGGCAATGTCTTTTCCGGTTGTCTACTTATGACTTAAATTTGGTACTACCCATTACTCGAAATCTATCACTGGGTAGAGGCAATTATCGTAAAGTTTCTTGCCCAGAGAAACAACAGCAAGTGCGGGTGGCTGGAGTCGAACATGCAGGCTCTCGACTGCGAGCCCAACGCGCTAACTACTCGGCATTTGCACGAGAAACTCCAGTTTGTACTGAAATCCGGCGCTTCAAACTGCCCAAGTTCAATTTTAATGCTGTCTGTTATGTTGATAATGATATGCTGGCAAACCGATAACGACAAAAAATGACAACAGAGAACTTTGGTCGTTCAAAAACATCAACACAAGCCAACATTCTCTCAATTTCCCCTGCCGCACACAAGCAGTCGAGCGAGGTGTCAAGGTTGTCACGGAAGCCTCTGTTGCAGTATGTGGTGCCGCTAACCGCGATGGATTCATCAGAAGTCGGCTACAATCCAGGAAAGACATGCCGCGTCTCAATACAAAACAAGATTTTAGATTACTTTCTTAAAAGGTTTGCGTATCCTTCATGTACTTGTAATTCTACTTGTAAATATTGATTTTCTGCGTAATTCACAATGATTCGAGGGAGGTAGTGCAGTTACAAATGTGAAAAATGGAATTTTTAAAAATTTGCAACTTTTTTTTAATTTAGACTTTGTTGGGGCACCCCAAGATATTATTTTCTTTGGAAATTTATTTTTTCGTTGTCCTTACAATGTCAGTGCACAACTTTTTTGCGTTCTTAATAAGCGATTAAGAATTAAAACAAAAAATAAAATTTTTGGAAATTTTCCATTTTTTCTAATATTTCAACTTCTTTGAGGCAACCCATGATATCAAAATTTTTGAAAATCTTTTTTTGTGTTGTGCTTACAATGTCAGTGCACAACTTTTCCGCACTATTAATAAGCGATTAAGAAAAAAAGTTTAAAAACGATCCACACTATTGCACATAGCCACAATAGCTTTATGAAAAGATTTTACTCATTCATATGATTTTTTTCTTGGGAAACCAAACCTTGTGTGATGTCCTTTGAAATATCAAATGACACACCGGTGCGTTGCTAAGTACAGTTTGAGAATCGTTGTAATACACAAATAAAGCACAGTAATTTTTTTAATTTCTTCATTTATCAATCATGCTGCAAACTTAAAAACTTCCCCGGATCCCCTGAAATCGCTTTGCGACTTCTTGGGGTCCGCGGGCCCAGATTTGTGAACTGCAGGTCTAAACTAACTAAGTAGCAGTTGGTTTTATATTTGCTCTTTCTGCAGTCAGCTTGAAGAGTCCGACATTACAAATTCTTGCGTAACATTCAGTCATTTGAAAGTAATCCACAAGCTTACTTTGGTTGCCAGTCGGAGGGATGGTCAAGTTTTCAAAGCTGTAAAATGTTGCATGCCCTGAAATTTATCAGTGCATAATTGAAACGAATCAACAATAAGCAGGCTAAGCAATCGATTCAGTGAGGCAATGAGGCAAAATCATACGAAAAAGAGTCTATCTTAAAACCTAACAGACTAATACTCGATTGTCATGTAATACTTTGAATAGAAGGTACCTAACTGGATGAGAAAATAAGATAATTTACAGTAGAATAAAATACGACTTTTTTTTGTTTAATTGAACGATTCAATCTAATCTTCAAAAATTTTCTAGTGAAACATAATGACAAATGAATACCCGACTTGACATCAGCGTTGCTTTACCATGCAAGAAATTAGTGAGAACAAGTTTTGTCTAGTGCTTTTACTAGTGTTTGAAATTTGAGATTCCAAACTCTAAAGCATTGGAATATGAAATTACACTTAAGTTTTTGCCTTGAACCAAATTATAAATAATATCAAACTGTTCTACATCAAATATTCACCCTTTTTAAGTTGTTATAGAAGAAAACACTTAATCTTACAACTGACATATACTGTACTTACATATCGGTAAAAACTCGAATCTTATTGGATACTCCCATGTTTCATCGTACTTTTCATCGTATCCATTCAAATATACTACTGTGAATTGCAAATAAGAAAGTTGGTTTGTTTTGGTCGTTTTGGTTTGTATCGAGATGAAGGAAAGAGTGAGTAGAGCAATTATGAAATCGAGCTAAGTCTACTTATTAGGGTGGATCAAAAATGGCAAAAAAAAATTGTTTCTCAATTTTAATTAGCTAGATATCGCAAAAGTTGCCAATATATCACCAAAACATAATGTAAAAATTGAAGAGGTTTGAACAAGTTTTTGATTTTTTCCCGCGACATACAAATTTAGGCACTCACCTACATACAAGAACTGCAGGGCATTTTTTTTTTGATTTTAACTCGCTAGGTAGACATGGCAAAAGGTTCTAATATAACACCAAATACAGTGAAAATGTGTGTACTTAAGAATTTTGACTTCACCCTCTTTCAGCATATTAATTTTAAAGTGACTTGGCGGATGGACCACCCGCGGTTCCAACAGGTAAAGGAAAAGAGTGGGTAGAGCAATTATGAAATCGCACTAAGTCTCATCATGTGGCATTGCATGTTTAGCCGGAGCTTGATTGAAATTTATGATATTTTAACAGGAATTTGCTGTTTATGACCGGAAGTTATCACAAGACATACTCTCTGTACAAGCATGACGGCCATTCAAGTAAAATAATATATTCGATAAAAGATAAATCAAAGATATAATGCAGAAAAATTCATTGGATGGGTGCTGCTTCTTCTTCTTCGTCGTATGAGCTGTTCTTCCGGACTATATGTTTGGGCATGATGTCACCAGCCACTCAACAGTCTCGTCATCCAGGGCCTTCAGTCCAAGCGTTCTACGTGGTGGTTGATGGATTGGGCAGTCATGGACGACATGATCTACTGTCTGGTCTGTGGCGCCACACTCGCATCCCGGTGAGGGAGCTAGGCCCAATCTGCACATGTCTGAACGAAAGCGACCTACGCCGGTTCGTAGGCGGTTAAGCCGGACCCACGCAAGTCTTGCGAGGGACATTCCCGGAGGGTGGGGATCGACGTCGGGTAGGAAATCACGGAGTCGGGAGATTTTGTTTTGCCACTCCATGTTCCATGTGTAGTTCGTCCAGTGTGCCGCACTTATTCCAAGATCTTCAACGTTGTTCAGAAGCTGTCGTGCGGCGGGCACAAATGGGCGTCTTGATTTCAGTTGCTGCTGTCCTCCAGGTAGGCGCTGGAGTGTACTGTGGAGGAGGTGGTCGGGGTCCAGTGCGCGACGAGCAAGGGAAATCATGGCTCCTTTACGACGAAGCTCAGCATGTTGGATGCCTGCAAAGATGGGAAGGCAGTCCGTTGGAGTGGGACGCAGGCATCCAGTCACAGTGCGTAGTGCGTTATTGATGGCGGTGTCAATGTGGCGGGTGTGAGAGCTGCGGCACCACACTGGTGCGCAGTACTCAGCGGTAGAATGGACGAGGGCCAAGGTAGTTGTGCGAAGGGTTTTCGCATCAGGTCCCCAGCCGGAACCCGCCAGCCGCCTCAAAAGTGCAACGCGCGCAGATATTTTTTTGCGCAGTGACTCCAGGTGTCGTCGGTACGTGAGTGACCTGTCCAGGGTTACGCCGAGGTAGGTGGGTTCGGCGCAGTGGGGGAGATGTTCGTCATCGGTGGTAATGTTGATCTCACGTTTTGCTTCCTTGTTGTTTAGATGGAAGGCCGCCGACACTGTCTTTGCCTTGCTGAGCTGTAGCTTCCATTTCTGGAGATATGTTGATATAGTTGACATGTCCTGGCTTAGGTTCCTCTCCATTGACTGCCAATCTCCGGCTGGATGCAGGAGAGCCAGATCGTCTGTGTAAGCATACTTCCTGGATATGGTGTCAGGAAGGTCATAGATGTAACTGTTAAAGAGGAGGGGAGCCAGGACAGAGCCCTATGGGACGCCGTTCCTGAGTCGACGTAGTCTACTTCGTCGGCCGCTACCGGTGGAAAGGGTAAAGCTGCGGTTTTGCACAAGTTCCATAATCATATGGACCATGTGCCTGTCAGGAAGGAGACGGAGTAGTTTGCAGGTAAGGCCGCTGTGCCATACAGTGTCGTAGGCAGCCGTAAGATCGACAAACACGGCGCCAGCCTTCTTTTTTGCCGAGAAGCTGTCCTCGATGTCTTGAGTCATCAGAGTGACCTGGTCTACGGTTGATCTTCCGTGGCGTAAGCCGGCTTGTTCCCGAGGAAGCTGAGGGTATATTACCGGTTCGACACGGGCGTAGATAAGTCTCTCGAGTATCCTGAAGGGGATACAGAGCAGAGAGATGGGGCGGTAGCTCTTCGAATCCCCTGGGGGCTTCTTTGGCTTTGGGACTGCAACCACTAGGGCTCTTCTCCAGATTCTTGGGATGCGCAGGTGACGCAAGCAGCAGGAAAGGAAGTCTTTTAACAAGGACCTCATAGAGGGGGCAGCTTAGAATATTAGTTCCGGGCATAGGTGGTCAAGGCTCGGGGATTTGCCTGGCTTAAGTACTGGAGGGCGGAGGCAAATTCTTCTGGGGTAAACTCACCAGAGATGTTGCCTTCGACAGGTGTTGGGACCTTCCAGAGGTCCGTCATTTCCTTGAGGACGGACTTGCTGATTCACGGTCTCTCGTTCTGTGCACTCCATTTTTCAGAAGTTGTAAGGCGATGGCATTTTCTGAAATCGGGCATTGGCGACGAGAGGCACGTGATCTGCCAGTGAGGTTGTTGAGTGCACTCCATGCTGTGCGGCTGGAGTGCGTGAAGTCGATTGAGTCTATGGCTTCTGTCCAGCGCTTCTTCCTCTTTGAGGCCGTGTTCTTCCGCTTTGAGGCCGTGTTTCCTGCTGCAGGTTGCGCCTGCGAGTGTGAAGTTGGTTATTACCAACTTATCCACAGATGTACAGTGAGTCTCCTGGAGGAGGATGATGAGGGCTTGATGCTTGGTGGCCAGGTGCTCGATGATGTTGAGCTTGCTGGCCGTGATGCCCTCGGTGTTCATCTGCAGTACGGTGGGTCGTCGGTACTTTTCGACAGTGCGAGCACTGCCGTGCCCTGAAAAGGGCATTTTCCTACCCACCCTGCGCTGAACAGTCTAATTAGCTCTTGTTTGACAAGCTTCGTGTCGCATACGTATTTTGTATAATTTCGTATGTTACTGACGGGGGGACCACGTGAAGGTGCTTGTTCTTCCTCCCATGGGTGCTGCTGACAAACACTCGTGAAGATTTCAATTTCTAAATTAAGCACCGATCAAAAACCTGCTGTCTTAATTAAAGAATCATCTTAATGTGAATTAATTTTTCAAGAACATTTTTTTTTTGTGAGTTTACCTGCATTATTATTTTTAGTTAGAAATCTGTCTCACCGCTCAATGCCCTTTAAAATTTCAAACAACGCACCGTTGAAGAAGCACTCTTTACTAATTGCAAAGATTTTTCAAGAGGATATGTATCCAAGAAATTTTCCCTTTGAACTAGGTAGCCTACAGTATGTAGGCTAGTAATGGCAAGAACTTTAGTTTTGAATTGTTATAAACAAAGTATTAAAATTTAAGGAAATGGGTATGCATTATCCTAAATGGATTATCCAAGAAGTCCTTTTGTGATTTGACAGGTGCTAAACATAAATCAATAAAGTTGTTGGTTTAGCCCTATCTGTAGCGACACGGGGTTTTATGAGGACGCCCCACTCTAGTAGTGAAATATTTCTCAGAAGGAAATATGCTAAAAATGTGAAATTTCTTGACTTTTAGTTTTTATTCTTTGCAATTTTTCTAAACCTTACTGGTCATTTTTCTACCTTCCTGCCATTCACAATAAGCATTTCCTCACAGCTGGCGAAACATTTTCGTGCAATAATAGATTTATATATAATTTAATGTTAGTGCAATTACTTTGAGATGTAAAAACGCCCAAAAATGGCTTATATTTATGAGCAAAGGTAATTTTTTGTTTAGTTTAGCATTGCTTTGTGTTATAATTCAAAAATTTCAATTTTGAAGTTATTGTTAGGAAATTAAAATAAAAGCCGACATTCTGACGTTTTTTCATCTCAAACAGTTTATTTCAATAATTTGCTTGGGTACAAATTTAATTTCTGCACGCACAATACACATGGCTATTATCTTGTCAAATATTTTGGCCCTGTGATTTTCATAGCTTTCGTTATTAGCGATTAATTAGCACGGGCTAAGATAGCTCGTGATGTGCTTTCCGCGTACGAAAGCAGCTCGTATTAAGATATGGTTAAGAATAGTTCATGGTGTTCTTTGCTCCTGGAATTGTTCACAGCCACCATTATTAGCAACTGTAATCCAGGATGTCATAAATTAGATATGCATAGTTGCTGAAGGAAAGGTGGCTTAGAGAAAATAACTCGTTGCCCGACTCTCAGTAGAACTGTAGAATTACGGTGGGAGCCTTTCTACGTTATTTTTCCATCTTCTTGCTCAGATAATAAATAATATGTGACTATCTTCTACATACATTCTGTGCTTCATCAATTTTTAACCACAAACAGATAAATCGAGGTAAACATTCTCTCAATCTATAACGTTTCGTTTGAAAGTTAAGTTTGTATTGTATAGCTACCTCCAAAACTAACTTCCCGGCATTTTAGATTGCGGTACTTGCCACTTTTGCAACTGTTAATGCTGATATGCACATCGCAATGACGGTTCAAGAAATCATCTGAAACAACAATGCATTGGGTAAGCTATATTCCATGAACAACTCATTCTGAGCAAAAAAATGCTACACGAAATCTATAACATGGTAGGTGATATTGAAACATAGATCTATGTACAAGAACAATATTAGGCTTGCGAGTAAAACATAACAACATTTTAATTACAATCGTTTTTTTATCTGATCTTTATTTTCGGACTGGAAAGCATTTTTGCAAGCTTTAATCCTAGCAGTTTAGCACACTTGTAAAGGCTTTAAACCATTGACGCAGATCCAGTCATCGAGATTGACGGAGTGAAGTTTCCGATATTTGTTGAAGTATTGTTGCCGGGGAATTATTCCATCCATTAGGTGGTACTGAATGAAGAGCATTCCTGAAATATGTTGCTCAAGCGCACACCTCGAGAGCCTACAAAATTGATATAGTACCATGAAAACATTTCCGTATAATATGTGTAACAAATATAATATACTGCACACTTAAATTAGGATTACTAAGTTGTAAATGAATAAATATGTTTCAGCTATGGAGTTCAATTTGGTATTAAACTCAAGTTTCGTGTATTGAATGATACAATAATATTTATGAAACGTTCATCTAAACCATTGCATTATCACAGTTGTTGAAACAAGCGTTGGTCGAACAATAGGTAGTTGAAAAAGTGAGGATACTGGGGATTTGGCGGATAATTACGGATTCGTGTTTCTTTAAACTTAGGGAAATTGGGAGTTGAAGAACAGAAGAGATTGAAAAATCGGGAAAGTGGGGATTTTAGGGAGTAAAGATTCAGAAGAAGGTATTTGGTAGAGTGGGGATTAGGGGGGTTGACATTAACCCATTCACGGCCGTTGTTCTTTTAAAAGAACATTGTTTTGAATGACTCAGTATTGCATCATCCAATTTTGATTGAATCATTTTGGACTTGCTAGTAGTTGTTTAGGGTCTGTTTTGGAAGGTGCAGATAAATATTTCAGAACAGCGTACTTTTTCTGGATTTTGTGAAAGTTTGAAGATTGTTGAAAAATGAGAAGAGTCGGAAGAGATGAAGTGAGGAGAAACATGGAAATTTTATTGCCTATTAGTAATAGACATGAATTATATCTCTTCATAGTTTGACACTCTATAATATTGTGCTTCCTACTACACTTTAATTTGTGTAAGGTTTTGCTTCTTTTGTTTGTTTATTATGCTTTATATTTACTGTAACTTTTTAAAAGGACACCGGCCACATGGCCAAATTTTCTTGGCTGTTTGTTACACTGTCAAAGGGTATTGAAAATCGTATAAAAGCAGCACATTGTGCCTATGGAAGACTTAACCATCGTGTTTTCAACAACCAAGCTATATCTATCCACACAAAAATTCTGGTCCTCCGGGAAGTCGTTCTCTCCACCATTCGCTATGCTTGTGAAACATGGACGTTATACCGCCGTGACATCAAACGTCTTGAAAATTTCCGGCAGAGGAAACTGAGTCAAATGCTAGGCACTCGTTGGGAAGATTGTCTCACCAACTATGCAGTCCTTGATCGCGCTAGGTTTCTCAGTTCAGAAGCCACCATATTGCAACACCAGTGAACATGTCATGCGAATGGTGAACTAATTTGGTGAACTAGAGACAAGAAAAAGACCCCCCAGAAGACCAAAAATGAGATACAAACATCAGCTGAAAGTCTCCCTCAACCATGCAAACATTGATATGGATTCATCGGAACAACTTGCTAGTGACAGATCACTCTGCAGAAAAAGATCTAAGGAAGGCACGGAAATTTAAAAAAAAAACAGGATAAAAAAAGCCCAAGAAAAACGATTAATACAAAAACTAAAACTACCATGTCCCCATCCTCCATACAATGTGACTTTTGTCAACGAATTTTCCATCATAGACTGGGCCTCCAAACCCATATACGACATCACCATCCAAAGCCAAATTAGATTTGACGATGAAACCATTGCTCGGACACAAGCTGGAGCCGACGACAACGACTGTCAGTGGCGTATAGCTAGAGTTTGCGCCGCCCGGGGCAGACCATGATTTTTCCACCCCTGATCGTTTGAAGTAGGAGCCAGCAAATAGAATTCGAGACAAATCCGCTTCAAAAAAGATTTTTATTATGCTTTTTCATTTACATGTAAAAATTCTGCCACCACAAGCTTCCGACCGGGGGGGGGACTGCCTTCTGGGGGGTACCGCCCTCCCACTAGCTACGCCAATGGGTACCGTGAATATAATATGTTTATACAATAATTTTGAATTGTCCTTCAAGAAAGATCTGAAAAATTTCTACCGAAACAAACACCCGCTTCTGTTAAGGTATCACGAGATTTATATTTGACCATGTGGCCGGTGTCCTTTTAAAAGACAAACAAAAAATGCATCAAAAAAGCAAAAATCACCAGATTTTTTTGATCTGATTAAAAATTTAAGACAATACAACTTTGTCGTCTGAAATACGTAGCACCTAAAACGAGCAACGGGAACTTGTGGCGGCTTTTAATGGGTTAAGGAGAGTGGAGATTTGTGTGTTTGGAGATATGGGGAATTCAGATTTTGGGAACTGAGGGATTGAAAGTGTTGGAAGGAACTTAGAGAATTGGCTATTAGCTTTTAGTGATTACGTATTTGAAGTTTATGGTTTTGGAGTTAAGGTTTGGCTATTAATATTTGAGCATTGCAGTTTTGAGGGATGAAGATGTTAAATTTGAGACATTATAGACTTGAGAAACTGAGGGATTCTAGCCTTGTTAGATTTAGGTAGAGAAATTATTGTGGAGGTAAAATAGGGAAAAATTATCTCAAATCTCCAAACACCACAAAATCTATACCTCCAATGCTCAATTCACCAAATCTCAAACTATTGTGTGACCAACTCGATTAATTATTGTTCGACCAACTGCTCGGTAACGAAAAGCTATTACCATGTGTCATATCCATGGGTGAATCAAAGTGAAGATTACTTCCTGAAACAAAAAAATGCAACAAGTCGTCAAATCAGACATTTTTGCTTACTGTAAGTACAATGTCATGTAGATGTTATATGTAAGACAGTAAGATAATGTAGCTTACGCATATGTGCATACCAATTTTTACAGTTTGTGAAAAATCATAGTTTTAGAATAGACCCGAGTTGTTTCTATACCATACCTGTGTGTCCATCTGCAATGTCAAAACAATAAAAGTGAACATACTACAAAATTTTATAATGAACTACATAAGCAAGACACCTTAAACCGATACTGTAATGCAGTGGCATACGCAGGAATTGTGTTTTGCTCCTTTCAAACATTAGTTCGCATGAACTTGCAAAATTTATAACTAAACAAAATTGCTAATTTTTTGAATAAACCTATAAACTATAAGAAAAAACAGTTAACCTTATAGTGTCTGACGAGAAGATAGAAAATCTAAAAAGTAAAAGCGAAAAATGTTAATCGGACGTACAGCCAAAACATGGCCATATTTTCAGGACATATTGTATCAATATACAGTGAATTGAAACTTCGTGAAAGCAAAACTGCAACGGCTGTCTTTCGTTTCTATAAAAAAAAAATTTAGATGAAAGTAAATGTCAACAGCAGGTCTTTGCCGTTCTATCCAGGGCCTGCACATCATGATTTTAGACTCGACAGACCACTGACACACCATTCTATCAACAGCCACTGATAAGTCTGCACAAAATGATTGGAGTGTCTGGTAGACATAAATGTTCTGTGTTTAGCTTGCAACAACGTGCGCACAGCAAATGATCTATTCGACCTTAACCCTTTGAAAGTTGGAGGGTGAGCTGTCAATGCAACTTTTTTGTATCAACAGTTGTAGCTCTAAAGCCACTGACGCTGCGACTATGAGATTTCTTGACTTTTCCTAACTTTTATTCACCTCAATTGAGTTGAAGTTTTGAGCGTATAAAGGTTATAAATTGAGAGATATAAGGCATTTCTCAGCACATCCTCTGAAATATTTCATATTCCATTTATATGTTATTTTGCATTATTATATTATTTTGCATGAAAAATATAGATTCAAATTGAGATTATGTAAAAAAAAAAATTAATCACAACATTGCAATGCATGTTCTTCATTACTTTACCAAAAAATAATGTGTAAACTCATGCAATGGCAAAATAATCTAAAAGAAATTAGTCACGTCAACATTTCAACGTATATGAGCAGTTCTAAAATTCAGATTGTTTTAATTTTTGGATATGCTCATTTTGAATAATTTTACAAAGTGAATCCCAAATTTTGAAACCGTGCCTTAACAAATAACAGAGATATCACTCCTAAAGCATAAGAAGAATCGACAGCCCCCCCCCCCAAACTGAACAAGACTCCAGGAGCCTAACCTCTGTAGAGTTAACTGTAACTTATACTCATCGGTCTGGTGTAGCAGTACATTACAGGGCGTGATAACGCCCCTGTGCGCCCCAACTGGGGGGGAGGCACAGCTGTTAAGGGCCAACTCGCTTTAGTCTGTTGAATTTTTTGCAACTGTTTAAAAATATAAAAAGCTGCTATTGATAACACAGGCCTACAAAAAAAATTGTGTCTGCAATGTAAGATGTGATTTGGTGTATATTGAGGCTGCTGATTTCAAAAATGACATCAGGTTATACCTATCGCATCAGGTTTTTGGAGATTTTGGCATGATATTTTTTCTCATAATATTGGATGTTTAGCCGAAATTTCTCTTACTGTTACAGTTTTATAAAGACCTTATGAGCCAATAGTGTTAGAAAATTTGTCAAAAACATAGAAATTATTTTATCTTGTAACATTTGGAAATTTATTATCACACCATGACCATTGGAGTGACCGACCTATGTTCAGAAGGTACACCAGTTAGAAGGCCTCCTAGCTAGATGATCCACTGGTCAAGAAGGCCACCTAGACCTTCTTACTATAGTAGTATATATCTTCTTACGATATATATAGTATATAGTATATATAGTATATATATAGTATATTATATAGTATATATATATATAGTATATATAGTATATATATATAGTATATATAGTATATATATATATATATATATATAGTAGTATATATATATAGTATAGTATATATAGTATATAGTATATATATATATAGTATATATCTTCTTACTTCTTACTATAGTAGACTTTGTGGCTAGTTGACCATCTGTCTATGATAGACCATCCAACTAATGTACCTGCTGAGAACTGTCCATAAACCACCACTTACAGGAAGGGATACATTCACTTTCACCTGAATGTTTAGTAGGCTACCACACCACTTTTTGTTATTTACCTTCGGTTATAAATTTTACTTTTTGTGAGAAGTCCGCCATAGTTACTGCTGAGCGTGGAGATTTAAGCTGATGAGACACTTGTCTATAACTCATTCTTATTATAATTTTCGGAAATTCGGATTTTTTCATATTGGCAAGTTGTTAGTTCTGTTTGTGGTGTGAATAAGTACCAGGGGGGGAGGGGGCATCTTCAAGGAGAAAGTGTGAAAATATCCTTGATGTTTTTTTGTTACACATGTGGCAGTTATAACTTACTGTTCCTAATCAAAAAAAATCTAAGAAATTTTCTGAAACAAGAATAATTTTCTTGCATACTTCAAAATTCGCCTTGGTGATCAGGGCTCCACATACTGCATGTAAAGCTTGTATGGAAAACCTAAGACGATGGATCAATTCGAAATCCAAAAGGTATGAAGTTTGCTATTCCTATGGTCTGGAGAGAGCCACAAAGCCATCTGCAATTTTTTTTACTTTTGCATGGTCAAGACTAAAGGATTTAATGCTAAGGACAAGCACATGATTAAGTATCCGGATGTACCATCAGCAATCCGACCAGTTCCACATTGTACTGAATTCCCCGTCTCTGATTTCCAGAATTTGTCACCAGATATTGAGGAAGTTGTAAGTTTGGGGGATGCAAGTGGAGATAAATTTGTTGCCTCGTGTGATGATCCACAAACAGTTAAGCAAAATGAACTAAATGACTTGATAGGTGACCTCAGTCTTTCTTATGAAGTATCTAAAATACTCGCATCTAGGTAAAACGAAAAGAACCTGTTGGAAAGTGGAACTCGAATAACTGTTTAGCGCAATCGGAATTCGGCTTTGTTTAACCCATTTATGCCTAGCGTCCTATACGTAGGACACCTACTCAAATTAAAATTTTTCTTCGCACGTTCAGTTTTTAGATTTAGATGAAGTCAAAACACGTTTATGAGTATTTTTGCAGCATATATCACAACTTTTTTCAAAAATTGCTTGTTTTGTTGAGACTTGACATCATTTTCAATTTTCCCGATTTTGCTAAGTCTGAAACTTTGAAGATGCATGTCGAATTATATCAATAAATCCGCATATGCAAATAAGCTTCCAAAAATATTTGTCATTGTCTTTATTCGTTATGTATCAACCTATTTTACAACAAATGTTTAAATTTAATTGGCAGAAAAATTTTCGAGAAAATTGATTCAAAAGATTGGTGTCCAATATATAGGTCGCCAGGCACACGTGTTAGCAAAATGAAGCAAAAGCGACAATCAATTCCCACGCATCAAGTGGTATCAAACAGCGATTCCCTATGATTTCTACGCTGTATAACAAAGTAGTTGTGTTTGTTTTTAGAACAATAACATAATTATCGTAATTTACTGAAAGTTTTGATAATTTTTTAGTTTTCTCTTGGCATTTTTAGATGGAGAGCATCTTGACGTAGGCGAATTCGGCCTCAAAGCGATTTCAATCCGCTAAATGACTTGTTTCAGTGATGTGTTGCTTTGCTAATTTTCATCTTCGTATTTTGTGAACTTTCGTTTCAATAAAATGCTCGATGACAAGAGACTTTCCATTTATCACTTTGAGCGATAACGATTAGGCCTACGCATTACGCACAAGAAACTTGCAAAATTTGATAGCGGATTTGCCTAGCGTCCTATATGTAGGACGGTCTTTTTCTCAACCGGTACTAACATAATTAAGAAAAAATTAATTGTGAAATGTTTTTTAGGTCATGATTATGCAATACTTAAATTTTCAAAAATTTTTTTTAAGTACTTTCACTTTCGGCACAAATGGGTTAAAGTACTTTAAAAAGTAATATGTTTTTTTGTTTTGTTGCGACATAGAAGGACTAATGGAGCATAATGAGCATGGGAATATATGTGTTCCAGACGGTTGTTCGCCTGGTCAAACGTCATATAAAAACCGTTCAAGTCTACTGAATATTACGTCATGGAAATTCCTAAAACATGAGCCAAAATTGCGCCATCGTTTGTAAGACCTGTGTCAAACCTGTTGAAAGCTGTTTAAACATGAAATATTGCGTCACACGAACTGCTCACGTGCCTTTGAGTTATCACAAATTTTTCTGATTCATTCCTTGAAGTTGTTTGTTGGAAGTCGGTCGCACATTTAACTGGTTTATTTGGTGCTTGCTAGCTGGACAAATTCTCCGTCTTTTATCCAAGTAATCTGTATCGTAGTGACAGTTTTAGAGGTGTAAGGCGTTGCATCTCGATTTCGATAGCCGCGGGCTAATTTTACAGGAATACACTTTAAGAATAGACGTTTCAAGGAGTGTTTCTTTTCGGTCACTACATGCAGACAAACGGATCCGGGAACTTTATGTTACAATTTTCCCACGAAGAGATTATGGTTTACCGCTGTGACCAATATGATCCAAACGAGTTGCTTCTTGCGTGATGTTGGATAGCTGTAGCCTGTACTTCGTCTGTTGTTCAATTTTTAGTAACATTTATTACGTCATAAATCTAGAGGAGTTTCTCAAAGCTCAAAATGATAAAGCCGTATTTACGTTCTACCATGAATGATGATCGGCTATCAGCTCTATCGATTCTTTCTATAGAAAGAGATTACGTTCAAAAACTTGATTTTGAAGATATTATCGCTGATTTTGCTTCGGCGAAAGCTCGAAAAATTCAATTTTGAGGCGGCTATTGATCTATTATTTGCCTAATACATTTGTTGTCCATTTTTTGTCTTTTATTTTGTCGTTGAGTCTTCCACATTTTTCTTTTATTTTATTAGAAAAACAAAGATATCCTTACTTAAGGCCAACGGTTTGATTTCTAATATGCTTTGTATTTTGCATTTGGGTTGCAAACGCAGAAAGTTATGAGTCAAAATGTGTAAATTATAACGTCAAAATTTCAACTTCAGTGAAATGTTTGCAACATATATAGGAATGAGATGTAGGGGTGAAATGCTTTCTTTTTGTCCGATAGTCCAAATCTAAAAATGCAGATAAAATGTATTGTAAGAATTGGATAATCATCACGATTCATTACTGCACATTGTACATTCAGTGATTATTTGATATATACAAAAATATTACGAAATATAGCCTGCCACAGTACTAGCCTAGCGATTAGCCTGCCAGACAGCAGAGCAGACACGAACAGCGAGCAAACTAAGGTTGCCAGATGTTTATAAAATTTAAAGCCCAACTGCTACTGAAAAGTAGCCCAGTCGTCGAAAGTGATGAAACAAGTCCAGAATATAGTCAAAGCTTTTTTTGTGAATATAAAACAAAATAAGAAAAAACGCCACTGCTAACATTTTTCCGCGACTTTGAAATAAAACTAGCTTAACTTCAGGGGAAAACCGCAGAACTGGCAATCCTGGAGAAAACCTACGAACTCGACGCAATCACGCAAAGAAACTTTGCAAATGAGTTGACGTAAGAAAGCGATACGGCTTCTGATTGGTCAGTTTTCGAGATAGGCACAAAATAGGGAACCTTTTGTAAATATGCCGACCGGAGACTTTTCATTGACAGTTCAATGAGAAGTCTAAAACGTGTTTTGCTTTACAATGGTAACATATTCACATCCATCCCTATTGGTCACTCTGTTGGTATGAAGGAAAAATGTGAAAATGTCAAAATCATTTTGGAGAAGACCAGACATGCTGATCTTAAGTGGGTAATATGTGTGGATCTCAAAATGGTAAATTTCTTACTCAGCCAACAAAGTTGATACAAAAAATACCCGTGTTTTATATGCTTGTGGGACAGCAGGGCTAAATCTCAACACCATGTCTCAAAAGAATGTCCAATCCGTGAAGAATTCATAGTCTACCAATATAGATCAGGGGGTGAATTTTACTAATTTTTACCAAAAACAGCATTCAGATATCATAAAATCTTGCTGTGATACAAAAATATGATGTGATTGTTTAATTCAGCACCCAAAATGTACTCCGGAATGGCATTTACTATGCTAACATAAAATGTATGTTGGCTTGTGTCATCAATAGCTTAAATTGTTCAAGGTCGTATTTACTTCTTCCCAACCCTCCGGCTAGGGGGCCACTCACATTTAATTTGTTCAGCGTTTATCGGCTTGTAATTTTACATGTAACATTTAATATGCTTTTTTTTTCCATTTTGAAAAACTTTTTTACACTCAATCTAGTGCTTTGCTAGTGAATGAAATTTCTGGAAGAGTAAATCAAAGTAGAGAGGTAAATGAAAGGTGAATAAAACTTTACTGAAATAAGGAAAAACAACCCGTTTAAGATTGTAGTTTGTTCATAAAAACTTTTAATCAGTTGAATTGACAATTTCATGAAAAATATGGCGGTATCTATTGCGTCTAGAACAGTATGATTTTTCAAAATGCAGAGAAATATGACCCAAAGCAAAATTTCAAGATTTTCTGGAGAGCAGGCCTATTCAATAAAAAAAAACATTAATTTTTCCAAAAATTATTTTTAAGTTAGCTACCGAGTATACTAGTAATCAACATCTTCCATCAAATACGAACATCGGAATACATAATCCATATAAAATATTGTCAAATGTTTTGACTTCAACAAACTTTTTAAAGATTTCTGATTAATATTAAATCGCCAACGGTAGCAAGCAAAGTTTTTTTTGAAATAAAAAATTCGGTTTGTTATTGCAAGTCTGCCATTTAGACATAATAATATTTAACAAATCGGTGAAAACCGACGCTCATCATTACATTACAGAAATGTTTAAAAAAAAAGTTGGGTTACTACTGGGACACTTTCCGAGCTGGTAACCAAAATTTTATTCTGCTGTAGTGTAGAATGTCTTTTTAGTGCAACAACTCTGATTATTTTCCTTTACCATGTAACCTTCAAATTATTTAGAATATAGGCTATCTGTCATAGATTCACAATGATATTTGTTTAGGGTTAAATAATCGCTGCAGTTGATAGTAGACATGAAAAAAAAGAAAGAAAATTGTAACAAGCACTGGCCTTTAGACTTAAAACAGAAGCAAGTTTTCTCCTTCTTTAAGCTGTTGTGGAAAACATCCCCGCATCCTTCATAAAATTCCTGAGTATACCACTGCTTTAATGAATTTGAAAATCTGAAACGTCTAGTAAATAGAATATAGAATAGCTGAATATATGTCGTGACACCACTTAGTCATTAGGGTGGAGTGAAAAAAGAAAATTTTGATTTTTGCTCTGTAATAGCGATTAAAAGTTGTAGTGTGGCTTGACTATTAAGCTTTGAAAATTTCAGCGTTTTAAAATAAAGTTTTCGTCTGCCGCAAGCAAGTTCAAGATTACAAGGGATGTGCTGATTAAATATCACAATTTGCTTCAGATTTTTTTCCGCAACAAAACCATCGCATGTGACGTCATAGAGGATATTTCTTACGATTCAATTAGTCCATTTAAGCAACATAATCGGAAATATGCAATTCTTAAAAAGGGCCTGAAAAAGCCATTGCAGCGGTTTGTATGTCTGTTGCATTTTAATGAATTACCACTGAGACACTTGATGCATTATCTTGATGGAGTTACATCTGGTCCACTAAGTTTTTCTGGCTCCATTGGTAAAAAACTTGAAGACTGTGACAGTTTACCAGTCACAGAGTTTGAGGCTGTTGATATTCAACTGCCTTCAATTGACGTGAGCTTAAGCACAGACCAGCAGTAGCCTACTGTACTTGTATGGCATCTGTAAAGCAATTAGCTCAGGGCGTTGTGATGCCAAGCTTGCCTATTGTAATCCAAGAAAGATGAATCACTCCAGATGGCTGACAACAACCAATCGCATTTTGAAGCTTTATGTTTCACGAAACAATCCCTGTAAAATCTGAGAGCGTTGGTCTTCTTCATCGTGTATCACACGGCCGTAGCCCAGAGCATCACGCAGGCCCTTGCTCTATCGTTGAACTCGGCCAAATCCTGTGCAGAGCACCTTGCTTTTAGGTCAGGGCATTCGAGTAGATGTTGCATCGTTTGCTCCTGTCCGCATTTGCAACTTGTGCTCCCCATGGAATACCCCCAGTGTCTCATCAAGGTTTTACACCTGCCAATACCAGTTCTTAAGCGGTTGAGGCATCGCCAATACTTCCACGGTTCACGTTTTCTGGGAGGAAGGCTCTCCATGGGTGTGAGCTCCATATTGGCCAATGTCGGTCCGGCTGCCAGTCTCTCCTGCCATAGTTGAACCCGCACATTGGCGGCGACATCGTCATGACCTAATGGGACAGCTGAAGCAAGAAAACTTTTGGTGGAGTAGCCTACATTGCCAAGTTATACGCTCCAACGTGGTTTGCAGTGAAAACGCAACCTTCCTGTACTACTTACTGTAAAGGAGCTAAACACTTTGTTTCACGTAGTTAAAAAGTCGCGCTGTCTTAGCGCTGAACTAAAAGCAATAGTTGTCCCTGGTATCAACCGAAATGCCTTTTTTGCTCACCAAGAGAACCTATTGCTGTGGATGTTGGTAGATGAACGTCTGTAGGCTACAACAGAAAATTAGCACTGAGAAGGATACTTTCCAGAAAACAAGGTCATGGAGATTCCATTCGTCTCTTTAAAGTTCCACTCTTGATCTTTGAAGCAAACGAATACTTTGAACTGATTGATTGGCAGCATACAGAGAGATATGAACCACCACTAACTCGAGACATACCGGACAGTCAGTTAATGTCCTTCATTCAAGATGCTGCAGCTCCAGAGCTTGAATTTCTTAGCTATCCGTGTCACACGCAAGCCATGGAAGGGGCCGTGCGCCTCGTTACTGAAGCAGCATCTGCGGTGTGTGGGCAAAAACAACGGGAGGGATTTATTCGAAGTAGACTGCAGTCAAAATTAGAAATGCCTGTATTCAATACAAAACGAGAGTTTTTGGCAAATGGAGTGCTTAATGAGATTTAAACTCATGGGAGTCGGCAGAGAGGGGCACTTGTCCCCCTGGATTTGGGTTTTATAAACGTTTCTTTCCTTATGAAAACGATACTTTCAAAAATGTTTCTTACCTTTGGGCGATAATATCTTTTTCATCCAATTTTCTTCGAAGTAAACCAACATTTTTCCAGGACTATTTTTTCGCGCTTTCGGAAACTATCGCTAAGTATGCCTTGGAAATATCTTTAATTGTAACGTTTTCGCTCGTGCCGTCCAAATTTACGTTACATTTCATCAATACACTTAGCTACGTTGCACTCGTTGTAGCTCACAAGATGAAATTTGGCTTAAAAGATGTTTGCCCCCTCCCCCTGCAATATTTCTGCCAACGCCCATGTACTGTATAAGCTGATGATTTAAAAAGCGTTTACAATATTTATATGGGATCAAAAGTAAACAGGCAACCGAAATCTCAATATTGTCATATTAAGAAAAACACTTTTCTACTGTAGTTTGCTTTACCTTCATTGCACATACTTGCTTAAACTGTGGTGATGAACTTGTGAAAGGAACAGAAATTTGAAGAAAATAGCTTAAAATCCGTGTTTTTTCTTATCAGTTGATCATATACATGCAACAAGCGTTCTAAAAGACGTATTTTCCACTGCATTGCAACGATTTATGTGTAATTTACAACTCTGATATTGTTAGATAGAAGTACCGAAGGTAGAAGTTAGATAAAAGTGACCATCTGCTAATTGTGATGACGTCATAGCTCCAAAATACCAGTGAAAACTTCAATGGACTTGCGGCAGACGTAAACGTTGATCAAAATCAAAAATATTTCAGCATGTGAATACATTTACCACATCACAACTTTTAGTAACTATTACAGATTGATTCTATCAACTTTCATTTTTAACCTATGTTTCACTCCACCCTATTAGTCATGCCAAATGTATGGTGATAGTGATAGAAACTGCATGAGGCTAACCTTCTTTGGTTCGACACAAACGTTCAACCATAGTAGCTGTGTCTTAGCAAGATACTTATAAATATATGTATAGACATAAAAATTGTTTTTTTTATCTTTCCCTTATCCTTATCTAAAGACCAATAGTCCAGTCGTTGAAGGGTTTTACCTTGACTGAATTGGTGTAAAGCTGAAATTTTGCACATTGGTTCTGTTCATTGTGTACAATCAATAAAAAAAATCCCCGTGAAAATTTTTTTGACGAAAAAAATTATCCGCTATTTTCGAAATTCTGCCATTTTGAAAAAAATGGCGGATGTACAAATAATGAATTATTCAGTTTTTATGAAATTATTGTTAGTGTTGGTGCTCATTTAAAAGTAAATTTCATATTGCAATTATTTCACACTGGCAAAGTTTTGGCCTACCGTGATTGCCGAAGATAGTTTACGGATACACGGAAAAAGGGTTCAGGGAAAATGCCTGCAAAGAAATTACGATCTGTGACAAGGAAATTCAAGCTTCTGAAGCCTCCAGTAGGCTATACTGCGTCAAAAGGGTGCTGATGGGATTAATGCTGCCAGTACTAATAGAGGGGACAACACTGTTGCGACAGCTGGTCGAAAAGTACACATAGACTGTCGTAAATGTTACACCAACCCAATCGATATACATCTTAAGAAGCACAGAGAGGAATGTGGGTCCTGCGTCACGAGGAAACGAAGTGTTCGAATTCTTGATGGCAATTTCCACAGTAAGACTCATTGTTTGTTTTGTGGGACTCGAGTTCTCACGGACAGACCTGGCTTTAGTTTTGTTAAAACAGATGGTTTTGCAAGGACTACATCAGAGTGTTGTGAGAGACGTTCTGACGATTGGTCATTCGGCGTGAAAGGTCGTATTGAATATTACGGTGGCGATTTGCATGCTGCAGACTGTTTATACTTTCATTCTTGTAGTGTTAATTCTATATATGGATTTACCCTTGCGATGCGGCAGAGTACCTGAGGCAAACCTTTTAAAATCTGGGCGACCGAAGGATGAGGAACAGGACCAGGCATTTCTAAGATGTGTTCCCATCTTGAACAGAATGATGAAGAACAGTTAACGATATCAGACCTCAGATCTAAAATGAAGGAGTTTTTAGCAATTGATGATTGCCTTCCTTATGGATCAAAATATCTGAAGACCCAATTATACTGTAGAAACAGTGCGGTGAATCTATTTATATAGCTAAAGGTCAGGGTCTTCATTGCATTGTCACTATGAGAGAGAAAACATCCGAAATCCTCCGATCTCATTACCATGGCCACCTGGATATGCGGCCTGATTTGTCACATTTTGCAGATTTTGATTACAGCTACTGCTATTGCTTGACTGACATTTTTTTAGATGTTTTTACTTTTTAAGGTTTCCTAATGACATAAAACTTTTTTGTTGCCTTGGGGAAGCAGTAGCAAATGAGAAAAAGTAAGTTGAAAAACGCAAAATCAGACTGTTATTGAAAATTAACAGTCTGACTAAAATCTTCGAAATCAAATTTTCTTTGTTTTTCAACATGTGAGAATGTTAAAACCTATTGTGTCATCTGGGGAAAAGAATAAAGAAAGAGTAAAAATATAACTTTTAGAAAAATTTATTTAAACGTTCGCCCAAAGTTAGAAAAACCTGAAAATTTCTGCAAAATGTGACAAATCAGGCCGTATCTTTAGGTGGCCATGTCATTACCTAAAAACAAGGTATGAGGATGATGAAGAGTGAAATAATTAAAACTGCGGCAAGGCTCATCAATAATGGTGTTCCATGTGTTAATGATTACTATCCATGCACAGACGCACTCATTAATAATAATAATAATAATCGTGTTTTATTTGCGCCCATTGCGATACATAATATACAGTAACACTACGATCACAGATGCGATAGCCTACAACAGACGACAGGAAGCAGCGAAGTGACATATAGGCCTAGTCTTTGAGTCAGCTGCTCCCCCTATTTCGGCTTGCCTAGACACAGCCGCGTGCTCTGGAACGGTGTCGAACCCACGTCCTTCGAACGTCGCGCAGGCGTTCTCACCACTCGGCTACGCAACCGATACTCAATCTCGGTCCTGCTCTGATGTAGCCCACTTGCCTGAAACTTTGCGAACCCTGTTGCGTTCCTTATTTGTAGGAAAAAACACAAAGCAAAAGGTTGCAAGCATTGGCCAAGATGTCAGACCACGAGCGGTGATTGTACCATTGCAAATTGGTCTTGCTGTTCAAGGACATCATTTGTACAGGTCGAGATTTCTTGTTGATACTTTACAGTTTACACAATATGGGATGTTGTTCTTCTTACGCAGAAGTCCTGAGGTTTGAAAAGAATGCAGCTGATTGTGTAGCGTCAGGATCCATTGTTCTAAAGAATATAGACCTACTCGAAAGTACAATGTTATTTGCAGCTGACAATGTTGATCATAATATTATCACCCCGGATGGGAAGGGGACTTTCCACGGGATGGGAATAATTGCTGCCTTGACACCGGGTCAGAAAGCAAACCGTATGATTCCAAGCCACAACACATCACAACTCAACATCACAAAGAAGACTAGGATTGAAATCATGCAACTCCGCTTTGCCAATGAAGCGCAGAAGACATCACTGGCTGGTAGCCTAGTGGTTACGTACCTTTTTCTCAGGATCAAATCCTGAGCAATATTATGAATGGTTTTGTGGCCGAAGATGTCGTTAATGCAGATGAACATAAACAAACGAAAGAATGGTCGACTTGATCAGTAAAATACTGCGGGGTATTCTAAAGGCTGCGAAGTGATCAATGCCCCAGGGGCGCTGATGTTCCGATTGTGATGGCTACTGTTCTTAATGCAGTGTCATACTCGACAACGTTGATTGGAGAAGACGCAGATCTGTTGGTCCTGCTTCTTCGTCATGCGCAACAAGCAAATGAAGATCTATATTTCCGTTCCGACAAGGAAAATGCTGACAAAGTGTATCATATAAACGAACCGTAAATGGTGATGGGTGAAGAACTATGTTCCCAATTACTTTTTCTACATGCTACATGCCTACACTGGATGTGACACCACATCAAGAATCTTTGGTGTGGGTAAGAAATCTGTCTTTCACAAGCTGGTAAAGGGTGCTGCTACTCTGAAAGACTATGCCAATTACTTCCTTCTTCCAAAGCAGACAGCAGCATCCATTGTGAACAAAGATTGTCAAGCGATGGCTGTGATTTTTGGTCGCACGCAGACGGATTCCCTCTCGTCATTGCACTACAGAGTACTAAGAAAAAAGTAGACACTTCCCAAACATTTGTGACATCAGAACGCCTAATACCTTCTGAGTCATCGACAAAATTTCACTGTCTAAGGGTTTACTACCAAATAATGGTCTGGCTAGGACAGGAGAGTGATATGGAAATTTACGGGTGGGGTTGGAAACTGGAAGGCAGTCAGTTTGTGACGAGTCGAACATGGATGCTGATCCAGATTTCCTCTTATAGAATCCACTGCAACTGCACAACTGCCTGTAGCACTGCCAGGTGTAGCTGTAGGAAGAATAATCTACCCTGTACTTCAGCATGTGGACAGTGTAACTTGATGCCTGTGACAATACGTACAATCAGTCATTCTGGATGAAGATGATGACCAGGAATTATTAAGCAACTGAATGTAAATAACTTAATAAGTGGTCTGCGATTCTTGTACTGCCAGTGTTTCACTATATTGGTTTTGTTTCATATAAGTCTTTCCATTGGACTAATTATTTAATTTCATTTTGAATTGTTTTAATAAATTCCTTACCATCTTAAACCTAGGGATAGACGCCAGAATTAGAGCTCTAGCATGAATATTAAGTGAATTATTGTCATTAGGCTATACTGATAAGGCGGCCATCTTGAAAATAACAACTTTCCATTGCTCTGATTCTCCTAGATTTTTAATATATTATTCTTGATGATAAATACTAGAAAAAACCTTTGGAAAACCTTTTGTAGGAATTTTTTGGGTTCTTTTAATTTTTGTTTGCAAATTTTGTTTATCCGCCAATTTGAGAAAAAAAATGGCAGATTTTCAAAACAAGCGGATAACATTTTTCCCCAAAAGATTTTCACGGGGATTTTTTTTTTGGTCAATTTACATAATCAACAGAAACAATGTGCAAAGTTTCACCTTTACACCAATTAAGTCAAGGTTCGGCCCTTTTTTGCGCTTCAACGACTGGACTACAAGCTCAAATGCTGTATAGACAAGCAAGCTTATTCGCAAGATCACCAGATCGTTGTGAGATGAAAAAGGTTAAAATATCTTCAAATCAAAAGTTTGTGTTGAAGATAATTTTAAAAGTTTAACTAGAAACACGTAATTTTATATTGAAATCGGATACTTACAGCTCCCTTTTGGTAGTGTACAAATGAGAAGTTGATCGATTATTGTGAAGGCGATCTCACTGCTACCTAAAACGGAAACAAGTAGCTACAGTAAGAAATGGAAAAAGCTGTTACAAAATTATTGCATATCAGCTAGATGTGATAATATGTGACAGTTAGCTTAGATAGCGAGGGTACGATTTTGTAAAACCGATGAAACGACAGGATCAAGAGGAGCTGGTTCAACTCTTAGAATGCTAAAGCATTTCTTGGACATCATTTTATTTAGGGGCACCTGATGGATAAAACAAATCAGACAAAACCATTTCGAAGAGCATAAACTTTACTCTGTCAATCTAGTTGACCAAGTTTCTGTCAATGGTTGGTTTGGTTTTGAAGTTTTTGAATCTAGAGCCATCTACAAACAATAACGGCTCAAGGAGGGCGCTTAGCCATGTGCCCTCCACAAATCCAAAAATAAAGCCATGTAATATTTTCTGTTTGTAGCCAACAACATTTTCTCTCTAGCTTTGCTCGCTCAATCACATTTCCTTGGCCATCCAGTGGCATAGAAATTGCGTGTTTCCTGTAGTAGATATAAGGCGGGTGAATTTTATGCCTCTTACAGACTGAGAAAATAATAAACATGCCAAAGTGAAACCCATCGCTTACTCAACCATTGTCGCCAACAATTAAGTTATCCTATTCAAGTGTTAATAGAAATATAACCTATAACGTGAAATGTGTCTTGTGTAATTAAAAAGTGTCAAGGTGGAGACTCTGCGGATGAGTTAGGTATTCACAGAACTACGGGATGTCAAATAACCAGACAAGCGAACTGTAGGTAAAACAAAAGTGTTAGCAGATGTTATTGAAACTTATAGGAGAAAGTAGGAAAAATAATTATTTTACTTTAGCGGTAAACTAGATCTTTCCCGTAACAAATTATTCTAAATTAATCTATCACAATTTTGGTAAATCTAAATGTAAAAATTATATCCTAAAAAATGATGTTTCGACATTAGAAGCATGAAGTTTCATATTCCTGCATTTGAAATTTTCTGAAAGTTGTTTATCTTTCAATGCTTAGTAATCTCTATCTCCTCTATTTATACGATGTAACGTCTCTTGTTCCCCGTATTGCAAGTGTTAGATGCCAACGGATGTCTACTTTGTCTGATGGCATTTTTACATGTCCCCCGATACTAAACATCGACCGAAACAAAATCTTTTAGTCGCAGATCTTCCCGAATGTTGTTGAGCCAACGCTTCTTTGTACGTCTTCGAGGGTTTATCCCACGGACGTTAAAGGGATGGATTTTTTGGGCTACTCGACTTATTCCATGTGCTTCACGTGTCCGTACCAAAGCAGCCTTCTCCATTTCATGGTATCTTCTTCAAGCAAATGGATGCCAAGCCTACATCTCAACTCTTCCATCCTCACTCGGTCAGAAAGGCGCTGAAACAGATCCATCGTACCGTGGCATTGTCATTGCGACATGGCTGATTTTTCTCTTCGACGGTGATCGGCCGCAGGTCTAGCATGCAGTAGAACACTTCTTCACACATATACTGTACAGTTTTATACACGTGACCGCGGCTACCAAAAAGCATGTCCCTGTTTGTAAGGGTGAAATTCAGCTCACGGAAACTCTTCCACGCCGATTGTCTAATCATGTCACCAAGATAAAAAAAAAGGCAGGTACGACATTGTTTCATCACGACACTTCTTGCATTTAAAAAGTATGAATTTTGCTTGAAAGGACCACAAATACCTGAACACTAGTGGTGAATCCGTTTATTGCTTTCAGCGTTTATTGCTTTCAGAGGATGGACGACAAATGGCTCCTCGTGCCCCATCCTGTGAGTACCATCTGCTTTCAACCAGATGAGAAACGAAATTTGTCAACAAAGAGCCTCCACCAGGACGGCACAGCTGCAAGGGGCAATTGATAAGTTCAGACGCCCCACCATTCTGCAGCTCAACATAGAAGGCTACACAACAAGCAAGACCAAAGTTGTGGAGCAGCTTGCCCATACCAACCGGGCACTCGTCATCCTCCCCCAGAAGACCCACTGCACTTCTGCAGATAGGCTAGCCATTCCCAACTACACGCTAGCCGGGTCTACCTTAAGCAGGAAGCACGGCATTGCCACGTTTGTGCATGAGAGCCTGAAGTGGACGTTTGTCGACCAATCTCCAACTGATGCCGAGATTGAGTGGGTGTGCATATGTATCTCAGACTACAACATCGTCAACATCTACAAGCCCCCACCCTCGCGAATGTTGCCATCATCCCTTCCAACGTTCCCCTCCCCCAGTCTCTACGCTGGCGACTTCAACTGCCAGCACATCGACTGGGGCTACAACAACACAAGCAGCGACGGAGAATTGCTGGCTGACTGGGCCTCTACAAACCATCTTGCCCTCTTATTCAATCCAAAGGAACCAGCCAGTTTTCACTCCGGCCGCTGGGGAACAGGGACAAACCCTGACTTGGCCTTCGCGAGTGTCGACAGCTCTCTTCCAGACAGACGTGTGCTTGAGAAGTTCCCGCGGTCCCAACACCGGCCGTCCCTCATCATCGCCCCAAAACTTGTGGCTCCTGTCCCGAGTTCACCGGTGAAGCGATGGAACTTCAAAAAAGCCGATTGGAATCAATACAGCCTCCTGACCAATGAGTCTGCTGCAAAGTTACCACCGACTGAAACATGCAACGCAGACGAGGCATACCAGGACTTCTGCAATGCCATAATAACTGCGGCAAAGGCCACAATACCACGTGGCCATCGAACCAGCTATAAACCATGCTGGGACTCTGAGTGTGAAGCTCTCTACCGCTCATACCTAGCCGCCACAAGTGGTGCTGCTTCTAACATCGCCGCCACCAGACTACTTGAGTGGCTGGACACAAAGAAGCTTGAGCGGTGGAACGAAGCTGTCCAAACCATCGACTTCTCACACTCAAGCCGCAAAGCATGGAGCATCATCAACAACCTCACTGGGCGCTCAGCAAACTCCCCTCGTCAGTGCCCCGTTTCTGCTAATGCCATCGCTTCCCAGCTGGTGCAGAAGGGGGTGTACAAGACGGAGGACCGCAAGGCATCCCACCTTGTTGCCAAGGAAGTATCTGCCCTATGGCGAGTGGAAACACCACCAGAAGAAACAATCTCTGGAGACTTCACCCCAGAGGAATTCGCCACTGCCACCGCCTAGTGAAACCACACAAGTCTCCAGGGCCCGATAAGATCTGCCCTGAGCTTGTGCTCCATGCTGGCCATGCCCTAAAGTCCTGGTTACGTAGATTCCTCTCTTCCTGCCTGCACCACCTCACAATCCCAAAAATCTGGAGAAGAGCTTTAGTAGTTGCGATCCCTAAGCCTCACAAGCCACCAGAGGACCCAAAGAGCTATCGTCCAATATCCCTCCTCTGCGTTCCTTTCAAGATCTTCGAAAGACTGATCTATGCCCGCGTCAACCCAATCATCGACCCGCTCCTTCCAAAAGAGCAAGCTGGGTTTCGGCGCAGAAAATCCACTGTAGATCAGGTCACACTGTTGACCCAGGACATCGAGGACTGCTTTAAGGCAAAAAAGAAGGCCGGCGCTGTCTTTCTAGATCTCACAGCTGCCTACGATACTGTATGGCATCGCGGCCTTACTTACAAGCTGCTTCGCCTGCTCCCTGACCGACATATGGTCCATATGATCATGGAACTTGTCAGGAATCGAAGCTTCACCCTCACCACCGGCAACCCACGGCGAAGCAGACTGAGACGCCTGAAAAACGGCGTCCCACAGGGATCGGTCCTGGCTCCACTTCTTTTCAACATCTACACCCACGACCTGCCAAGCACGGTCTCCGCAAAATACGCTTATGCGGACGATCTGGCGGTTCTCCACTCCACAAAATCGTGGGAAAATCTAGAAGATACCTTGAGCCAGGACATGCAAACCATCTCAGCTTATCTCCAGAACTGGCGACTGAAACTCAGCGAAACCAAAACTGTGGCGGCAGCTTTCCACTTACACAATCGGGAAGCTGATCGTGAGCTACATGTCCACAACAACGGAAAACCTCTGTCCTTCTGCCCCGAGCCAAGGTATCTTGGGGTGACACTAGACAGATCGCTCACATACCGCCACCATTTGGTGTCACTGCGCAAGAAACTGACATCCCGCGCTGCATTACTGAAGCGCCTGGCAGGCTCTAGCTGGGGGGCGAGGGCTGACACTTTGCGTATAGCGGCCTTAGCCCTTGTCTACTCTTCAGCAGAGTACTGTGCACCTGTCTGGTGCCGCAGTGCTCACTGCCACAACATCGACACTGCCATAAACAGCGCCCTGCGCACAGTGACCGGATGCCTGCGTCCCACACCATTGGACAATCTCCTCATTCTCGCTGGCATCCAACCTGCTGAGCTTCGTCGCGAAGAAGCCACTCTGTCCCTCGGTCGACGGGCACTGGAGCCTAATCATCTTCTCCACCACAAGATCTCTGCCTTCCCAAACGGGCACCCCCGCCGACTGAAATCAAGACACCCATTCGTGCCAGCCGCTCGGCTTCTGATCAACGAAGCTGATGAACAAGACATCTCTGCGGCTGCTTGGGCGGACCATAAATGGAATTCTGAATGGAGGTCAAGCACCACCAGACTCCATTCATTCATCCCCGACGCCGACACGCGCCCCATCAGCCTGACACTACAGAGACGGGCATGGGTGCGCCTCAACCGTCTCCGTACGGGCGTCGGGCTTTTCCGCTCAACCATGCACCAATGGGGAATGGCTTCTTCCTCCTCCTGTGAATGTGGTGCCGAGGAACAGACCGCAGACCACATCATCAATGACTGTACCATCTTCAAGCCACCTAACGGAGTGGAAGGTCTGCGCGTCATGGATGATGAAACTAAAGACTGGCTGCTCTCTAGCAGCCTTCCAGTGTAGTCCGGGAACATCGTGAATCTGGGGTGGTAAAAGGATAGACCCTCGGCCCCAGAAGCTCAAACGACGACGACGACGAGCGCAGTATATGGAGTTCCTCCCAACGCCTTGCCCATACATACCACATGGAAATTTTCGACTTTTTTTAATTCGTTTTTTAAATCTTTTAGTTATTTTCAATTTAACCCATTCATGGCCGGTGTTCTTTTAAAAGGACATCGTTTTGAATGCATCAGTATTGCATCATTTTATTTTGATTGAATCATTTTGGACTTGCTAGTAGTTGTTTAGGGTTTGTTTTGGAAGGTCTTGATAAATATTTGCAAACAACGTACTTTTTCTGAATTTTGTGAAAGTTTGAAAATTGTTGAAAAATGAGAAGAGCCGGATAAAGTGAAGTGAGGAGGAACATGCATGTTTTATTGCCTATTGGCAATATATATGAATTATGTTACTTCATAGTTTGACACTCTATAATATTGTGCTTCCTACTACACTCTAATTTGTGTAAAGTTTGCTTCTTTTATTTGTTTATTTTTCTTTATATTTATTGTTGCCTATTAAAAGGACACCGGCCACATGGCCACATTTTGTTGGTTGTTTGTAACACTGTCAAAGAATATTGAACATCGTGTAAAAGCAGCACATTGTGCCTATGGAAGACTTAACCATCGTGTTTTAAACAACCATGCTATATTTATCCGCACAAAAATTATGGTCCTCCGGGCAGTCGTTCTATCCACTCTTCTCTATGCTTGTGAAACCTGGACATTATACCGCCGTTACATCAAACGTCTTGAAAATTTTCAGCAGAGGAAACTGGGTCAAATGCTAGGCACTCGTTGGGAAGATTGTCTCACCAAAGATGCAATCCTTGATCGCGCTAGGTTGCCCAGTTCAGAAGTCACCATATTGCAACACTGCCTTCGCTGGACAGGACATGTCATGAGAAGGAACAACGAGGAGGGACAACTAGAGACAGGAAACCCTCCCTCCAGAAGACCAAGAATGAGATACAAAGATTAGCTGAAAGTCTGCCTCAACCATGCAAACATTGATCTGGATTCATGGGAAAACCTTGCTAGTGACAAATTACTCTGGAGAAAAAGATCTAAGGAAGACACGGAAATTTTCGAAAAAAAAGGATACAAAAAGCCCAAGAACAACGAACACTAGAAAAGTTAAAACTACCACGTCCCTCCCTCCATACAATCCTTACCCCCCATACAATGTGACTTTTGCCCACGTCTTTTCCATCATACACTGGCCTCCAAAGCCATATATGACATCACCATCCAAAGCCAAATTCGATTTGATGACGAAACCAATGCTCGGTCACGAGCTGGAGCCGACGATTGTCAGTGGCGTATCGCTATGGTTTGTGCCGCCCACGGCGGACCATGATTTTGCATCCCTGAACGCGTAAAGTAGGAACCAGCAAATAGAATACGAGCCAAATCCATTTCAAAAAAGATTTTGACTATGCTTTTTCGTTTACGTTTAAAAATATTCTACTGCCGCAAGCTTTCGACCGGGGGGGAGACTGCCAACTGGGGGGGGGGGACACCCCCCCCACTAGCTACGCCGATGGTTACCGTGAATATAATGTGTTCATACAATAACTTTGAAACGTCCTTCAAGTAAGATCTGACAAATTTCTACCGAAACAAACACCTTCTTATGTTAAGGTATAGCGAGATTTACATTTGACTATGTGGCCGGTGTCCTTTTAAAAGGCAAACAAAAAAATGCATCAAAAAAGCAAAAATGATCAAAACTAATTCATTTTTTTAAACTAATTCAAAAGTTATGACAATACAACTTTGTGGCTGAAATATTTCCTAAAAAGAGCAACGGGAACTTGTGGCGGCTTTTAATGGGTCAAGATCTGCAAATAAATTCTTAGCCTACGACTTCATTGCTAGGTATGGTAATTGACATGTACCGTACTTTACATGTAAACGTAATATCATCGTCATTTTCTCATACGAATATCAGTTAGTTTACATATCATTTTCTATAAAGTTAAAAAGCTGAAACACCATACCTTGGAAACACTTAAAAATGACTCTTCCATCGTGTATACGGTCACTGGGAAAGCACAAAGGACAGGGAAAACCTGCAACAAAACGAAGCGTTATGCTTGGAAACAAGGAATTTTGAAAATAAGCTATCTTCATTCTAATTTTATTTAAAACAGTAAATTGGCAAGAAAAGAAGTGATTGCTTTTGAATTTTTATCCTCGCACTGAAAAAAACTCTTTTTCCAAAATAAAAGGCCTACTCAACTTGAAACAATTATTTTCCAGTATTTCATTCGTAATACTTCATGCTATAACAGGCCAACAGACGATTTTTTTTCAATTTTTAAGTTTCAAAAATTTAAAGTTGCTTTGACATGTTTGTGCAACATGCATGTTATAACTTTTCGACCAAATTCACCAATTCAAAAAAAAATTTAAATGTTTTTGAAATTTTTGCCATGTTTGAAAAGTTTATTCCAGTAGGTTTAGTGCAAGATATGTAGGTCTAAAGCCTTTCCGATAAAACAAATTTGTAGAAACTTTAAGTAATATTATAAATTCATTTAAAATGTTTTAAATTTTAAGCTGAGAAACTTATTCATGCAGGCTATATTATATACATGTAGGCTATATAAAAAGCGAAAAATGCTATTAATACCCAAAAATGCTCAATGCCAAGCAAAAAACAAGAAGAGCGAATTACATCAAATAGCACGCAGTTACTATTACTGTACTGTATAAAGAGTTTCAGACCATAGCACGCAGTTACTATTACTGTACTGTATAAAGAGTTTCAGACCTTACTACAAAATACGATATCCCTGATGCATTGACATCAACTGCTAGAATTGTTGATTATTTACATGCAAGCAGGGAAGAAACTGTACCAGTGTTATGTTCTAGTTTCTATTTAGACATAGCTACCGGTTTTGCTTTTTCCGCAATTGTTACGTATTCTTAGCGGTAAAACATAACAAAGCTAGCAATTTTTTTTATTCAATGTATTTTCAATCTATTCATTTTGGTGCTGGTGGATATAGGTTATAATCGGATTGTATGTGCTGGGCATGCCGCCTCAGCTTCACTATCACACAATTGACCTGAAACATAGGATAAATGTCACAAACTAATCACCAAATCTCACATGAGTTGTCAGTGACACAAATAAGACGCAGTGACACAAATTCTATGCAAAGAAAATACATATCGTCAGACTAATAAAATAATGGCGTAACTCATTTTTTCTGGTTTTGAGATAATCGAAAAAAACTGTTTACACGGTTGTTTTTATCATATTTATTGTACAGTTAAACGAAAATAGCATGTCGACACAAGTACAATGAGCATGTATACTTTGATTTGCTTCATTTTGCATCCCATAATGTGATGGGATGACTTAGGCCATTTTCTGAATGCTCAGACATGACTTAGGCCATTTGATATTTTGAGTTTATCAATATGAGTTTTCAAACGGTGACATAATAGCAATAATAATACGACTAGAATTAACAGGAAAATCCCTAATAGCAACTCCAATCTAACGATAGGAGTTGTATTTCATGCTTGACTGCATATTTCACCCAAAAACAGTTCAGAGTTGGCAAGACAAGCTGAATAAATTATCAGTGATCAGGCAAATTATCAAAAAAGGAGTGGCACCCTGTTGGCACAACATGTTTCATAGATTGGAGATCATTGTATTTCCTCAATTTGATTGGAAGATGGCTTGAAAAAATAGGAATCCATGTAGTGTCGCCTAAGTTTGTTTGTGACCGCTGTGGCAGATCCTCCCACTGTGCAGCCTCACATAATGGGACCTTGTACAACACCTTTCCACTGCTTTCATGATTCAGGCCTCTAAGATCATGAACCGTGGGATCTACAGCTTTCTTTCCAGGTCTGATACTCAACAAGCATCATCCATCGATTTTCATAAAATCACTATGTTGCATCCTCTGAACATTGTTGGGATGCGGTCTAATCCTGGCATTCTGGATGATAATTTCGTAAACTCTCGTCGCAAAAATGTCGTTTACCAATTTTCGCTCGATAGTAGGCTACTGTGAGTAATAGTGATGCCATGCTTCCATGCAAGGGCACAGTAGGCACTAGAAACATTAGAGTTTATATTTTGATATCCACACCCATCACTCCAAATAACTATCTCCTCCAGACCGGGGCTTCCAGAAATTATCCGTTCGAAATGATTAAACTGCAAGAAAGGGAATACTTCACTGCGTAAATCACCTTCTGTTTCATTCCAAATAGAGCAATAAGCATCATTTCATTCAAGATTGAATAGTGTAAAATTGTGTACCTGCAGCTTGGTTTTATAGTACGTACTGCTTGCCTTAGTTTTGGGACACAGAAGTACAACCGTGAATCTATTGTCCATAAGAATTTTAGTGTGCTAGCGGACTCTTTGTCTTTCGTCTTCTCATCTCAAGCTTCATTCTTCAACTTGATATGGTCATCGCATTGTCCCTTGGTAATATTACTGTATTTGAATGAAACACACACGTCGCACTGATCCTTACGTGGTATGAACAAAGCACCCGGCAGCCCGTTGCAACCAGTTCCCCTGAATCTGCACGTTTCGATCTTATTGGACCGCAGTGGACATGGAGCTGGCAAAGAGTGTGTGCGTAGCCCTCGCGTAGTTACGACCACCTTAAACAACCATACAAGCGAATGGCCTTTGTCTCAATTTAGACCTGGACCAAACAAAGCCCAATGGCGATGGTATCACGGGTAACGGGGGCAAGCTTGGAAGAGTTGGAAGCCTCCAGCCTGGTTTCACACACCTTGGCGGCGGATCTATGATGATCGTCTCCCAGTGCCTTTTGCCCACGTCTTTTCCATCATAAGACTGGGCCTCCAAAGCCACATACGACATCACCATCCAAAGCCAAATTCAATTTGAAGACAAACCAATGCTCGGACATGAGCTGGAGCCGACGATGAAGAAGGAGGAGCTCTCATCATAAAATACTTCACTAAAATAAGCTGTGCTCAATGATCGTATTCCTGATGATTCATCAAGCTCTTTGTCTTGCCGATGAAGTTGGATTATGGTAGTTCCAGGGTACAAGAATTTCTTCTTTCTGTACGTTGTGACCTTTTTACAGCATTGGGAAATTTTGCCAAAAAGTGATTTTCCTCTTTTCCCATTTTAGCACATTTAGGCCTACACATAAAAATCAATTCAAACGTTTTGAAATCTATATTTTCCTTCTCCATAAGTGAAACTCAAGAATGATGGCGAAGAACCAGCAATGAACTTATAAAGTTGCTAAGTGTGATATTAAGCTGAGAATTAATTAAGTATCCAACAATGGCTTTCTACAAAAACCTGCCATGGGTGCAAGAAGACTCCGAGAAACGGTGCATTGAGAAGATCTGACCTGTATCACAGTGTGAGGTGATAAATCGCGCTACCAGAGTGCTAGGAAATGAAGCTTTTCAAAGGAACAGAAAAAAAACAGATTGATTTAAGTAGGGTACCGGTAGTTACTTGGAAATGGCCAAGATTACGATACACAGAATAGAAAAAAACATAATTATTTTGTGCTAAATTAATCGTCTAGACTTGTGATGAAGTGGAAGCTCTATTTCTGTACATTTAGATCGTCGTCTTCTGACCATCTGCTCTGTTGGAGGAAAACTTTATTTCCAGCAAACAATTAAAAAGATTTGTAAAATGGCCTAAGTCATGCGTTTGAGTTAGGCCATTTGACATTTTTACGAAAATCCCACTTTCTCGTTAACGTAGGTCTTAGAAAATTATATGGCAGATGCGCTACATTTTAGGGACTCACAAAACACGAATATCTCAATTTCGTCAAAAAGTGAGTTACGCCATTATTTTATTAGTCTGACGATATTCAATATTAGGGTACTATTCAATACAGACAGAGCAGACGCTTTCTCAAGCCAAATGGAAAAAGAAAATATTCTAAACCAATGATTCTCAACCTTTTTGGTCCTTTCAAAGCGGTCGCGAATCCCTAAAAACATTTTATCTGGAATTTTAATATATCGCATCTCCAAATGAAATCAAATGTTTCATATGTTTCGAAACGACACAAACATTTTTTCTCAATTTGCGACTCACTTATGACGACTGATGACATTGATGAAGTTATACTATGAGCTATCTGTTGGCACACAGGATCAAAATCAGTAACCTATGTGCTGATAAGTTGAGAATTAAAATAAAGTTCAACCAGCCTCATGTTTAAAAAGAATATATATTTCGCTACATAGTAATGAGCATCTTCAGTTCTGCAAACAAACAAATAAATTATTGCAATGAATGACATTCACTTTACCTATGTGCTGATTTAATGTTTTTCTATAAATTTTATCAAAAATAAATAGAATTTTTGCTACAGTTACTAAGAATATCTTCATTTGTAATAAATATTTCGTTGTGATTACAGTCAAGGTAAAACTGTGAGTGCTGATAGACTGCTGTCTAACGTTTGCACTTCTAAGTTAAGCAATGATTAACGATCCGCTGTCTCAAAAGAATTAAGTTGGACATAGCCAACAAAGATTTTACTCATTTATATGAATTTTTTTGGGGAAACCAAACCTTATGTGATGTCCTCTGAAATTTCAAACGATACACCAGTGCGTTGCCACTACAGTTCGATAATCATCGTAGTACACAATAAATCACAACCAATTTTTAATTTCTTCGTTTATCAATCATGCTGTAAGCTTGAAAACTTTCAGGGATCCCCTGAAATCGCTTTGCGAACTCTTTGGGGTCTGCGGGCCCAGGTTGAGAACTACTAGGTCTAAACTAATGTATAAGTTGGTTCTATATTTGTCTTTCTGCAGTCATCTTGAAGTTAGAAATACTTGCGAAACATTTAATTATTTGAAAGTAATCCACAAGCTTACTTTGGTTGCCCATCGGCGAGATGTCCATGTTTTCAAAGCTAGAAAATGCTCTATTCCCTGAAATTTATCGGTGCATAATTGAAATGAATCTACAATAAGTAGGCTGAACTACCGATTCAGTGAGGTAGTGAGGCAAAAGCATACGAAAACGAGTCTATCTTAACGCCTAAAAGACTAATGCTCGATTGTCATGTAATACTCTAAATAGAAGGTACCTAATTGAATGAGAACATAAGATAATTTAGAATAAAATACGACATTTTGTTGCTTAATTGAATGATTCAACATAATCTTTAAAAATTTTCTGTTGTAACATAATGATAAGATACCCAACTTGACATCAGCGATGCTTTACCATGCAAGAAATTAGTGAAAGCAGGTTTTTTCTACTGTAGTGTTTTAACTGGTGTTTGAAATTTGAGCATCTAAACTCTAAAACATTGCAATGTGAAATTATATTTATGTTTTTGACTTGTACCAAATTACAAATAATATCAAACTGTTCTACATCAAATATTCAGTTATTTACCCTATTGAAGTTCTTATAGAAAACATGTAATCTTTCAACTGACATATACTCACATATCCGTAAAAACTCGAATCTTATTGGACTCTCCGATGTTGCATCGTTTTCTTTGAAATATACTAAATTGCAAATAAGAAAATTGGTTTGTCTTGGTCGTCTTGGTTTGTCTTGAGATGAAGGAAAGAATGATTAGAGCAATTATGAAATAGCACTAAGTCTACTCATGTGGCATTGCAAGTTTATCCGGAACTTGATTGGAAATTTATGATATTTTAGCAGGAGCTTACTATTTGTGACCGGAAATTATCACAAGACATACTCTCTGTACGTTGTACAATAGGGTGGGCCGTTTTTGACTTTTTTTCGAAATTCAAAAACGGCTAGTCATAAAAAGTGGCACATGCATGAAAAAATTACGTGTGCAAAATTTCATCAGTTTGGGGGTGCATCTTCTGCCCCCGCAGGGTGGGGTCAAACTTTCAATTGTTTGAAAAAAATGGGAAATTTCACTTTCCGTTTTAACCCTTTAAGGGACAATGGTACATATGTGTACCATACCGTTTTATAAAAACAAACAAAAAAAAAAAAAAAAAAAAAATCTTAAAATCAATTTAAGTCGCTATTTTAAACTACAAAACATATTTATTTGGAAGAAAGCTTTCTTAGAAATATTATGTCCCTTAAAGGGACATATTTTTTTTTATAATTTTTCTACTGGCTAGTTATAAATTGTAAGTGGGATGTACCCAGAACTTTCCTATGTAAAGGCATGTTCGAAGCTTAAGGTTTACTGCCCCCGCATCGACGACCAAAATGCTGAATTTTCACCAATTTGAGATGCTATTTTGTCATTGCTCTATAAACAAACTTGTCGCAAAAGGGCGAGATGGTGTTAACGCTGTACGCTCATTTATGTTCTGTCCACTACCTTTGCAGGATGATACGAAGTGACAAACTATAAGACGTAATCTTGCTTAAATTAAAACCAATAGTAGGCTATACGTTTGATCAGTTGCAGCTATAAAACGCACTCCTATAATTTACTTCAGAATAAAAGCAATATGATCTGCAGGTTCCGTAAATGGAATGTGCTGTACAGTTCCACGTGAATTGTTATCATGATTTTGTTTACACAAATTTGTCATTTACAAACCATTAAACGTTCACTTGATAGGCTACTACAGAACCATATACAAGAGTAAACTTTGTTTGACAGCAATGTAACGATAAAAAAGAACTTGTGTTAACAAAAAAAACGAAATTGTGTCAAAAATACAACAAACAACAAGGTCTTTTAGCCAGTTCCCCAGATTTTGCTCAAATTTAGTTCTGGCTGAAGTCTAATGAATCATAAAATCTTGTTTCGACTGGAACCTAGGATTTTTTTTCCTTGATTGTAATATTTCTTCAATGTAGGCTACCCATCTCTTTCAACGCTTTCCACCACATGTGATGAGCATCTGTTGTGTGTGGCAGAGAAAACGTAGAAAACAACTGTTGTGAAGGCATCTTTGTTTTGATGTGCTCTTTTATCACATTGCTGTCAACACCACGCATCGCTGGGGGTTCCTTAACTGGAATATTTTGCCAGTCTATCATCTCAAAGTAACGTTCGGAACTGAACTGCAATATTGACAGGGTGAATTTTTGCTGACGAGTGCTGTGAGGTGATAATATTGTTGAATTGAAAATTCTTCTCCATCCTATTGTTTCCTTACATACTCTTTGGTATAACATATGATTGCAATCAAAATGTTTTCAGGATGGGCATAAAACACATTCCTCTATATTACTTTGTTGAGGATATTGCGAACTTTATTCGATAGCTTCTGAGCAGAGTTTAGAATTTTAAAGAAATGTTTTTGGCCATTAGTGAAATTGCTTTCCTTTATAATGGCAAACCATACTGGAATATAAACATTCATAATATAGTCCACACGTTCCACCAATACAGCTGACGCGTTAAATGCAACATATAAACGTAGAATTCTATTGGCTGTGTTCAACCATCTTGAGTGGTTCATCATACCTGGACTCCTACCTATATGCGAAATTAATTGATATATCTCCACTTTTCACTGTTCTGTGCATGTGTAGAAGATATTTTTGGTCAGTGCTGAGGTCATTTTCATCAATTTCAATCTCTGGTGCCGGAACTGCTTTATATTTTACAACATCTGGTTGTGTAACAGTGGCTAGCTGCTTTATAATGGGCCCAGTGAAGCTATAAGGTCTGCTAGTATTGTTATATCTTTTATAAGATGCCTAATAGGCAATTCATTACTATGGAGTAGGCATATTAACCATTAAAGTGGCTTTTGGAAATGATCTTCTAGGAGCTTTATCACGACGCCTTTTTGATCTGTGGTTATTGCGGTTCCATCGCATCCAATTGCCATTACATTATCGTAGCTAATTTTATTTGATCCAAGATAATCAAGAATCCCGGTAGCTATTGACACATTAGATCAGTTGGCTACAGTAAAATGACCATTGAAATGAGAACTTGGCTCCTCAAGTAAAATATTGTGCTCTTCAACTGCGAAATGTTTTCGATGTCGCCCGGCAATTTCATTTTGGTTGATGGTTTCATCTTTTCGGCCATCAAAATATATGCTTTGCAAATTTATGCACATGATAGGCCTACTTTCCATTTGAGTTGCGACTCTCCTTGGAAAACGTTTAAAATTAGATTTTGTGGCCGATTTATCATGTTTATCAATCACCATTATGCGAGTTGTTTTTTGATCAAGAAGGAACTGTTGTTCTGTAACAGGGACACGATTTTCCTGCGGGCAAGTACATTGCAGAAAATTGGAACACTTAGGCTACAACAACCGATTTCAAATATTTTTGCTTTGCAGATTCTTTTATTTGGTCCAAATTTTGGTGAAATTTAGGCCCACCTCTAGAATTTGACTTCAAAAGGTTATTCATTGTTTTTTTGTAACTCTTTATCATAAATATGTAGGCTACTGATGTTCGTACCTCATTCGTATCATCCTGCAAAGTTAATGGACAGAACATAAATGAGCGTACAGCGTTAACACCATCTCGCCCTTTTGCGACAAGTTTGTTTATTGAGCAATGACAAAATAGCATCTCAAATTGGTGAAAATTCAGCATTTTGGTCGTCGATGCGGGGGCAGTAAACCTTAAGCTTCGAACATGCCTTTACATAGGAAAGTTCTGGGTACATCCCACTTACAATTTATAACTAGCCAGTAGAAAAATTATAAAAAAAAATATGTTAAAACGGAAAGTGAAATTTATGATTTTTTTTCAAAAAATTGAAAGTTTGACCCCCCTTCGGGGGCAGAAGATGCACCCCCAAACTGATGAAATTTTGCACACGTAATTTTTTCATGCATGTGCCACTTTTTATGACTAGCCGTTTTTGAATTTCAAAAAAAAGTCAAAAACGGCCCACCCTATTGTACAAGCATGACGGCCATTCAAGTAAAACAATATATTCGATAAAAGATAAATCAAAGATATAATGCAGAAAAGATCATTGGATGGGCGCTGCTGAGAAACATTCGTGAAGGTTTCGATTTCTAAATTAAACACCGATCAAAACCTGCTGTCCTAATTAAAGAATCATCTTAATGTGAATTAGTTTTTCAATAAAGATTATTTTTTTTTATGTGAAGTTACCTGCATTATTATTTTTAGTTAGAAAAGTGTCTCACTGCGCGATGCCCTTTGAAATTTCAAACAATGAACCGTTTAAGAAGCACTCTTTACCAATTGTAAAGTTTTTTTCAAGAGGATATGTGTCCAGGAGAAACGATTCTCCCTTTGAACTAGGTACAGTATTTAGGCTATAGTAAGACATTTAGTTTTGGCTTGTTATAAACAAAGTATCAAAATTTAAAGAAATGATTTTGAGTTTGCCTATTCAAGAAGTCCTTTTATGATTTGAGAATTGCTTAACGTAATTCAATAAAGTAAAGTTGTTAGTTTAAGAATAGCGCATGGTGTTATTTGCTCCTGCAATTGTTCACAGCCACCGTTATTAGGCATCCAGGATGTCATAAATCAGATATGCATGGTTGCTAGAGAAAGGTGGTTTATAGAAAATAACTCGTTGCTCTATGCTCGTTAGAACTAAAGACTTACAGTGGGAGCCTTTCTGCGTTATTTTGCCATCTTCTTGCTCAGATAATAAATAATATGTGACTATCTTCTACATACATTCGGTTTTTCATTAATTTTTAACCACAATCAGGTAAACCGAGGCAAACATTTTCTCAATCTATAATGTTTCGTTTGTAAATTAAGCTAGCTACCTCCAAAAATACCGTTCCCGGAAGTTAGTAGGTGTGGGTCGCGGTATGTGCCGTTTTTGCAATTGTTAGTTGACACCTGCATCTCGCACACCCCGTTTTCCAAATAATCTGAAATGACAATGCAATAGGTTAGCTATATTCCAACTATTTCTGAGCAAGAAAATAGTAACTGCTAAAATGATAGGCGAAATCAATAACATGGAAGAAGATGTTTGTTTGAAACATGTTTGAAATGTAGAACAATATTAAGGCTTGCAAGAACAATATTAAGGCTTGCAAGAACAATATTATGCTTGCGAGTAAAACATCAGCATTTTAATCGCTATTGTTTTTTGGTTGTTTTATTTGATCTGATCTTTATTCTCTGACTGAAAGATTTTTGAAAGCTTAAAATCCTGGCAGTTTAGAACAGGGGTCCGCAAATACTTTTTGGCGCGACCCAAGAAACAATCGTTCGAAATCTTCGAGGCCCAAACCTTTCAGAAGCATATAATTTTGAGCAAATATTTTGCAATTTGATATCAATTTCAATACGGTTGTCCCCGCTTATTAAGCCCCCATCGGGACTGGATAATTTCGGGCTTATTAAGCGGGGGACAATTTCTACCACTTTTGTTCCTTCAGTAATTCCGGAATGGACCAAATTGGGCTTAATAAGCCGGTAGACCTATTAACCGTTGGCTTCGTCGTCGTCGTCGTCGTGTAAGCCTCTGGGGGCGAGAGTCCATCCTTTTACCACTCCAGATTCACGATGTTCCCAGACTACACTGGAAGGCTACTAGAGAACAGCCAGTCTTTGGTTTCATCATCCATGACGCGCAGACCTTGCACTCCGTTAGGTGGCTTGAAGATGGTACAGTCATTGATGATGTGGTCTGGGGTCTGTTCCTCGGCACCACGTTCACAGGAGGAGGAATAGGCCATTCCCCATTGGTGCATGGTTGAGCGGAAAATTACGATGCCCGTAAGAAGACGGTTGAGGCGCACCCACGTCTGTCTTTGTAGTGTCGGGCCGATGGGGCATGTGCCGGCGTCGGAGATGAACGAATAAAGTCCGGTGGTACTTGAGTTCCATTCAGAATTCCATGTAGCCTATGGTCTGCCCATTGCCCAAGTAGCCGCAGAGATGTCTTGTTCATAAGCTTCGTTGATCAGAAGTTTAGCGGCTGGCACGAATGGGTGTCTTGATTTCATTCGACAAGGATGCTCGTTTAGGAGAGCAGAGATCTTGTGGTGGAGAAGGTGGTTAGGCTCCAGTGCCTGTCAGCCGAGAGAGAGTGGCTTCTTCGCGACGAAGCTCAGCAGGTTGGATGCCAGCGAAAATGGAGAGATTGTCCAATTGTGTGAGACGCAGGCATCTGGTCACTGTGCGCAGAGCGTTGTTTTTAATGTCAGTGTCGATGTTGTGGCAGTGAGCACTGCGGCACCAAGCAGGTGCACTGGTGCAGTTGTCAGTTTCTTGCGCAGTGACACCAAATGGTGGTGGTATGTGAGCGATCTGTCCAGTATCACCCCAAGATATTTTGGCTCGGGGCAGAAGGACAGAAGTTTTCCATTGTTTTGAACATGTAGCTCACGATCAGCTTCCCGATTGTGTAGGTGGAAAGCTGCTGCCACAGTTTTGGTTTCGCAGAGTTTAAGTCACCAGTTCTGGAAATAAGTTGAGACAGTTTTCATGTTCTGGCTCAAGGTGTCTTTTAAACTTTATAACCGTAAGCTTAATAAGCGGGGACTATAGTGTAGCCTACTACAATCAAAAGTATAGTTTTTTTTGTGGAAAATTGTACGAAACTCAGCACATCAAAGAGTTTATGATTGTATTTACTTTTGTCATACAAATTATATCGATAGTAAATTTAAACTGTTTTGCGACCCACTGTGGATGGTCTCGCGACCCAAATTTGGGTCGCGACCCACTATTTACGGACCCCTGGATTAGAACATTTGTAGACATTTTAAACCACTGACGCAGGTCCAGTCACCGAGACTGACTAAGTGGAGTTTCCGATTGTTGTTGAAGTATTGTCGCCGGAGAATTATTACATCCATTAGGTGCCGCTGAATAGAGAGCCGTCGTGAAACGTGTTGTTGAAGCGCATACCTCGAGAGCTTACAAAACTGATAGAGAACCAAAAACATTTCCTTATAATATGTGTAACAATTAATATAATATTCTGCACACTCAATTACGATTACTAATATTTTGTAAAGGAATAAATATGTTGCAGCTGTGGAGTTAAATTTGGTATTAAACGCAAGTTTCGTGTTTTGAATGATACAACAATATTTATAAAACATATATTTAACCATTGCAATACCACAGTCGCAGAAACAAGCGCTGGTCGAACAATAGGTAGTTGAACAAAGTAAGGATACTGGGAATGTAGTGGATTCGCGTTTCTGTAAACTTGGGAGTTGAAGAGATTGAACAAACTGGAAAGTGGGGATTTTAGAGAGTAATGATATAGAGTTGAGATTTGTGAGATTGGAGATCTGAAGGATTGAAAGATTTGGAAGGAACTTAAAGTTGGCTATTAGCTTTTGGTGATTACGGGTTTGAAGTTTATGGTACTGGAGTTGTGATTTGGCGATCAATATTTTAGTATTGCAGTTTGAGGGCTGAAGATGTTAAATTTTGGATAGGGAAATAAATTATTGGGAGTTAAAGTTGTGGAAAATCCTCTCAAATCTCCAAATACCCCAAAATCTATACCTCCAATCCTCAAGTCACCAAATCTCAAACTATTGTGTGACCTACTCGATTAATTATTGTTCGACCAACTGCTCGGTAACGAAAAGCTATTACCATATGTCATATTCATCGATGGATCAAAGTGAAGATTAAATCCTGAAAATAAAAAATGCAACAAGTCGTCAAATCAGACATTTTTTGTTACTGTAAGTACAATGTCATGTAGATGTTGTATGGAAGATTGTAAGATAATGTAGCTTACGCATGTGCATACCAATTTTTACAGTTTGCGCAAAATCATAGTTTTAGAATAGACCTGAGTTGTTTCACCAAGTTTTATTACATTTTACTAAACCATTGATCTCAAATTTCTAAGTTTCATTGTCTAACTCAAAGTTAAACAGTATTTTATTTCATGCTTCTTTAACAACGTTGCTCATTTGCAAAGGATTAAAAAAAGTAAGAAGTAAGAAAAGTAAGAAAAAAAAGTAAGAAAAGAACATGCCATGTTTTATACCATACCTGTGTGTCCATCTGCAATGTCAAATTAATAAAATTGAACATGCTACAATAATTTTGTAATGAAATGCCTAAGCAAGACACCATAAACCGATAATGTAATGCAGTGGCATACACAGGAATTGTGTTTTGCTCCTTTCAAACATTAGTTCGCATGAACTTGCAAAATTTATAATCAAACAAAATTTTTAATTTTTTTAATAAACCTAAAAACTACAAGATAAATCAGTTAATCATAAATTTTCTGACGTGAATATGGAAAAGCTAAAAATAGATCAAAAAATGTTAATCGAACAAATAGCCAAAACATGGCCAATTGGCCATGGCTGTATTTTCAGCACGTGTTCATCAATTATACAGAAAATTGAAACTTCGTGAAAGCAAAACTGCAACGCATGCCTTCCATTTCCATAAAAAAATATTTAAATGAAAGTAAAATGTCAACAGCAAGTCTTTGCCTTCTTTTCCAGAACTTCACATTATGATTTCACATTTGACAGACCACTTACACACTACACAGCCACTGGCAGTGGCCATGGTGATGTATGAGAGCAGTGGGACTGCAAACGATTTGCATACCACAAGCAGTCCTATGCGAAAAATCACCGGATTGTTGTCAGATTATAAAGGTTAAATACCATGAAATCATAATTTTGTGTTGAGGATAATTTTAAAAGCTTAACTAAATATACATAATTTTACTTTGAAATCGGTTACTTACAGGTTCCTTTCTGCAGTGGACAAATGAGCAGTTGATCGATTATTGTGGAGGCAATCATACTGTCACCTACAACGGAAACAAGTAACTACTGTAAGGAATAGAAAAAGCTGTTAAAATTACTACACATCGGTCAGATGTAATAATATGTGACAATAAGCCTCGATAATTTAATTGGATGAGGGTACGACTTTTTAAAACCGAATAAAAGGCAGGATCAAGAGCTGGTTTAACTCTTAGAATGCTCTTCTGGGCAAAGCACTTCCAGGACATCATTTTATGTACGGGCACATGATGGATGAAACAATTCAGAGAAAATCATTTCCAAGAGCAGAAACTTTACTCTGTCAATCTCGTTGACCAGGTTTGTGTCAGTGGTTATTTTGGTTTCATTTTGAATTTAGAGCCATCTAGCCTACAAACAATAACGGGTCAAGGAGGGCGCTTAGTCACTGGCCTTTTACAAATCAAAAAAGCTATGTAATTTTTTCTGTGTAGCCAACAACATTTTCTCTCTGGCTTTGCTCGCTCAATCACATTTCCTTGGCCAACCAATGGCATAGAAGTCGCGTGTTTTCTGTAGTAGATATAAGGCCGGTGGATTTTATGCCTCAGACTGAGGAAATAGTAAACATGCCAAAGTTAAACCGATCGCTTACTCCACCATTGTCGTAAACAATTAAATTAACCTATCCAAGTGTTAATAAAATGTATCCTATAAAGTGAAATGTGTCCTGTGTATTTAGAAAATGTTTAGGTGGAGACCTTGAGGATGAGATAGGTATTCACAGAACTACGGGATGTCAAATCACCAGACACTACGAATCTATCACAATTTTGGGAAATTTAATCGTAAAACTGACATCCTAAAAAAGGAGGTTTAAACATTTGAAGCATGAAGCTTTATATTCTTGCGATGTATCTGAAGTTTTCTGAAAGTTGTTTTATCTTTCAATGCATAGTAATCTCAATCTCCTCTATCCATAGGATGTAGCGTTTCTTGTTTCCGTCTTGCAAGGTGTTGGATGTCAACGGATGTCCACTTTGTCTGATGGCATTTTTCCATGTCACCTGGTCCTGAGGGTCGACCGAAACCTTTTAGTCGCAGATCTCCCCCAATGTTGTCGAACCAACGCTACGTTGGAAGTCCTCGAGGGTTATTGTCATGTTTGTCAAAGGACTGGATATATTTCGGCCGCGCGACTATTCCATGTGTTGCACGTATCCGTACCAATGCAGCGTTCTCCATCTCATGGCATCAACTTGATGGATGCCAAGCCTGGATTTCAACTCTTCCATCATCACTCGACCAAACTGGCGCTTGGAATAAATACAACGTAGGCTACCGTGGCATTGTCGTTGCGACATGACTGATTTTGCACTTCGAACGGTGACCACAGATGTAGCATGTAGTAAAATACTCCTTCACACACATATAATATTATAAACGTGGCCGCAGCTACCGAAGAGCATATCCCTGTTTGTAAAGATAGGGTTGAGCTCACGAAAACTCTTCCAGACCGATTGTTTAATCATGTCACCGAGATAACAAGGCAGGTACGAAGTTGTTTCACCAGGGCAGTTTTTGCATTTTAAAAGTGAAAATTTTGCCTGAGAGGACCATAAATACCTAAACACTTGTTGTGAATCCACTTATTGCTTTGAGCGCAGTAAATGGAGTTTCTATCAATACCTTGCCGACACATACCACATAAAAATTTTCCATTTTCTTTGAGAATATTTTCTCTATCTTTTAGTTATTTTCAATTTAAGTTCTATAAATAAATTGTCACAATCTCATTGGAAGGTAATTTACATCTACCATATTTACATGTATATCATCATCATTCTCTCATACACATATTAGTTTACATATCATTTTCTACATAGTTAAAAAGTTGAAACACCAACCTTGGAAACACTTAAAAATGACTCTTCCATCTTGTGTACTATTACTGCGAAAGCACAAAGGACAGGTAAAATCTGTAGTAAAACAACATGTTATGCTTGCAAACAAGAGATATATTTTTTATTGACAATATGCTATCTTCATTCTAAATTCATTCAAAATATTAATGTGAAAGAAAAGAAGTGATTGCTTTTGAATTTTTATCCTTGGACTGAAAAAACTCTTTTTCCAATATGATATAGCGTATGAATTATATAATATCGTGGACATAGGCCTACCTAACTTGAAAGAATTATTCTTCAGTATTTTACTTCTTGCTAAAACCTTTTTAAACAGGCCAACAGACGAATTCTTTTCAAAGTTTTTAAGTAACAAAATTTTAAAATTACATTGATAGTTTTGTGCAAGACATAAATTTTCAGCAAACTTTACCAATTCAACCAAAATTGCCATTTTTGAAAGTTTATTCACGTAGGTTTAGGGCAAGATGTGTAGGTCTAAAGCCTATCAGACAGAACAAATTTGTAGAAAGTTTAAGTAATTATGAAATCATTTAAAATGTTTTAAATTTTAAGCTGAGAATTTTATTCGTCCATGTCTATATTATATGCATATACAGAAAAAGCGATAAATACTATTAATACCCAAAAAGTGCTCAATCCCAAGCAAAAAACAAGAACAGCAAATTACATCAAATAGCACGCAGTTACTATTTTCTAAAAACTTGAACGGACTGTTTCTCTTTTCATTATACAGTATGAAACTGCTTGAAAAATGTAAAATATTTCCTCTAAACTGGGTAGTGGATAAGTCATTTGAAGTTCGTCTGTTTGTGAATGCTATCCATAGCTATGTTGATAAATAATCCTTTTGGCCGGATAGTTATTTTCAGCTGGTGACTCCTCGTCTGCAATTGATTAAGTGAAAATTTTCTTGGCTTGAAACAATATAGAAAAAACACTTTGTTTTGGGAAATCTATTTGATGAATTCACACGCTTTAGCAAAACAGCCCTTGTTTTCCATCTTTAGCCCTTGTTTTTGATACAGCAGGAGGCAGGATATTCTAAGACCTCTGTACTTTTGTGTTTGAAATTTCGGACCCCTCTCCTCTGAAAATTACTTTTCGCGTTTAATTGCCTATACAGTATTGTATGGGCGTCAATTTTTGTTTATGGCATTTAAAGTTCAAATATTATTTGCTACTGTACTAAAACACATTAAATATGTTGCAAGACTGCCGCTAGTATTTCTCTAGGCTTGGTTTCATCGTAAAACATGGAAAAGTGGTTATTTTGGTTTGTGTGCATGACTACGCCCTGCGCAAAAGCGTGACATTAATCTAAACACATTGCATGAAGTTGGTTGTAGTTGAGACGCCGAAATTTAACACAACTTATCTCCAAAAATTACTTTTCAAAAAATAGTGTCGCTTTTAGCTTGTTTTGAGTGATTTAACTGATAAAACATCTTTGGCTTATTACTGCAAAATTTACTTCGATTTTGAACTTTGCTGGAGACACCATGCTATTGCATTGCGCATAGCTCACTGCTTGCAGTTGAGCACTTCGGAAAGGTTGGCGAAAGTGCCAATTTTGTGTCTTTCTAGGTCTGGTGCTGGGGGTTGCACGAAAACGGAGCTCTATATCGTAGCTCCGCCAGCAAATAATTGCCTGTTGAGCCCTGGGTGACTAGTATGACTAGCCGATAACGTTAGCTTATTGTTTTCGTTTTTTTGTTTTCATAATGCTAAATATAGTGCTGTTGCTGAGTTAAGCCTATGTCTGTTAATGGTTTCTCAAAATAACATCTTATTATTATGTCATTTATAAAAAAGATGTTCATTTTTTACTTTTTTTTTCACAATATAATTTTTTTAAATACCCCTTTCTTTAAAAAAATTATTATTTCATAATAAAATCTTATTCCCTATTTTAATTTTTCAAGATCCATCAGTGGAATCCAGTTGTTAAATTTTTCTGGATATCCCTTCCACTTTACCAAGGCAAGCTTCTTTTTATTATCCCAACGAATGATTTTTTCTATTCCAAAACTAGATTCAGGGGTTTGTTGAGTTTTTAATAATTCTTGTTCATAAAACGATCTTTGAATGGACTCACCACGCAAGTCTCCAATCATAAACGTGACTGGGCTTGTGTTTTTCTTAACTTCTACAAATTTGAAAATTTTTTCTATCCAATTGGAGGTGTAACCTTTGTCAAAAACTCAGGGATATCTTGACAATACAGGGTGCGAAACTCGAAATCTGCCCGTCCAATAGCGTCCCACTGAAGGGTTAACTATGCTGTCTACATCGTATTGCACAACGCCATGTTACAATACTGCGTCTGCATGAGAATGAGCTTTGCACTGGCTGATTTCACTTAATCGTTTCATTAAAGTGGTATTTGTTTATGTTTTTTTACAAAAGTACTAATATTTCTTAAGTTTAGTGCCTATTACATAGTAAAGTTACATAGAGAACGGAAAAAACAAGAAAAACAACGACTATGTGCGTATTATGCACGTTTATTCTATGAAAATGTTTACCTTACCAAGCCCACGCTCTGCGTTTGTTCGAGCTGTTAAGAATGCCACAGAGATGTCATTCGGCTTACAGGATGATGAAGCTTGTTCCATAGGCAACTATAACTTTGAATTGATTGTAAAAATTTTGTTTAAATTTTCGTCAAAAATTAACTAAAACGTTTGAACGCTCCCAGGCGCGAGGAACTCGCGAAGACTGCTCGAACAGTTCACAAGCTTACGAGTGGTAGTTCACGCAAGATTGCGAATATTTGAATTTATGTCATCACTTGATTGTGGTTACAGTTTGTAGCCGAGTTATAATATCTAATCATCCAATGATATGGATGTGCATTATTTTTGCTTTGTGTACATGCCCACCAAGTTAATGCACAATACGGCAATAGTCGTTGTTTTATTTTTGTTTTGTTCGTTCATGTAATTTTTTTGTATAATAGGCAATAAACTTATAAAATATTAATACTTTTGTAAAAACATAACAAATACCATTTTAATGACACGATCAAGTGAAAACAGTCAGTGCAAAACAAACATTCTCATGCAGTAACACGGCATTGCTCAATACAATGTAGACAGCATAATTATCCCTTCAGTTGGACGGGCAGATTTCGAGTTTCGCATCCCATAGTGTCACGATATCCCTGCAAAAACCCTATGAGTTGGCTATTGTTACTTACGAATTAATGTAGCTGTTATTGTAGTGGTAGTAGCTACAGTGGAGTCTGGAGTCAACGGCACAGTCGTTTCTTCTGGTAGTGTTGTAAGTGACGGTTCTCCAGTGGTGATTTCTTTGAAATACTCTGCAAATATATTGTGTGCAATTATACACTGCTTAGGTACATTTCTCTGTACGGGAATCCTATGAGTTGGCTATTCTCACTTACGAGTTAATGTTGCTGTTGTGATGGTAGTAGCTACAGTGGAGTCTGAAGTCAATGGAACTGTCGTTTCTTCTGGTAATGTTGTAAGTGACGGTTCTGCAGTGGTGATTTCTTTGGAATGCTCTGAAAATGTATTGTGTTCAATTATACACTGCTTAGGTACGTTTCTGTGTGCGAGCCCTTGTGTGCAGTGGCGGCTGGTGCTGTTTGTGAGCAGTGAGGCTGCAATCGATTTCACAGAGGGGGGTCTGAGGGGTCCTCCCAAGAAAAATTTGAAAATCGCATGAAATTTGGTGCGTTCTGAGCTTTTTAAGTGTTTTTACCCCAACTTTTGAAACAATGCATTCAAACTTTGTTGAAAAGTTGATGTATTCCTAAGCTGTATTTAAAAAAATTAACAGTAGCCTATTGCTTTGGAGACAACCTTTACTAATATTGAGCTTAGTCGACTAGCCTAGCCGTTGCTTACTCCAGCAATTTTTCCTCAAATAAGTTTATTTAAATTAAGGCTATTTTCATCTCGATTTACACAACTTCGAAGCTTGAGAAGTGATATGACCGTCTTTTCACCCCCATGTAGCCTACCTGTGAAATAAGTTTTGCATCTGTAGAAATCCAGCTTGAATTGAATTCACTGCAGGAGGATGACATTCTTGTACAAAATTTCAATAACATAAACTCCATTGCTAAAAATATGAATTTGTGCTTATTTGATATGCGGCCCTCCTGTAAGCATTATATTTTCCTCACTGGCCCTTGTGTTAAAAAGGTTGCCTACCCCTGCCATAGCACTTCCTATAACCTGTTGAATACCGTAACTCTACAGCTAACACTTCTACTTTCATGACTCATCGCTAATCTGCGAAACAAAAACTAACTATAAAAAGTCTGTAAAGTTATTCGGTTAGGTGGGGCTGTTTTCCATGCAGTCCCAACAGATTCAAAAATTGCTGTAAAATACAAAAAAGAGGTGGAGCTTCAAGGATAAGTATTAGTCAATCAGACACTTGAAATCCAGAATTTCGGGCTGCAAAGAAGTTTGCTCAAAGTTGATGTTGCCAAACGAAACTTTTAAAGTTTTTATTTTCGATTCGCAATTCATAAGTGAAAAAAGTAAACGGGTCGGAAAAACACAGAGGAAAATATATTTTCCCTCTTATCTTTCTTTCAGGTGGGGCTGCAACCCCGCAGCCCCATGGCACGAGCCGCCACTGCTTGTCTGAACCTTTTGAGTTGGCTATTGTTACTTACGATTTGTTGTGGCTGTGATGACAGTAGCTACAGTAGTCTGAAGAAAACAACATTGTCGTTTCTTCTGGTAATGTTGTAAGTGATTATTCGGCAGTCCTGTTTTGTTTGGTATTCTGTAAATGTGCTATATGACAATTACATATACTGCTTAGGTACATTTCTCTGTGTGTGAATTCTTGATTTCAATTAATTTATTGGTAACAAACTACATTCCACAACTACCAACCTACAGATTGCTTGAGCAAAAAATGAAAGAGGATATCGAAAATACCAATAAATTCTGTTGTGAAATGGCGTTATTATTGAATTAGTATAATTATTGCATATCGCCAAGGTTCTCCAACGGTGATTTCTTTGAAATACTCTGCAAATGTATTGTGTTCAATTATACACTACTTAGGTACATTTCTGTGTGTGGGAACCCTATGAGTTGGCTATTGTCACTTACGAGTTTCTGTGGCTGTTGTTGTAGTGGTAGTAGCTACAGTGGAGTCTGAAGTCAACGGCACTGTCGTTTCTTCTGGTAGTGTTGTAAATGACGGTTCTGCAGTGGTGATTTCTTTGAAATATTCTGCAATTGTATTGTGTTCAATTATACACTACTTAGGTACATTTCTGTGTGTGGGAACCCTATGAGTTGGCTATTGTCACTTACGAGTTGATGTGGCTGTTGTTGTAGTGGTAGTAGCTACAGTGGAGTCTGAAGTTAACGGCACTGTCGTTTCTTCTGGTAGTGTTGTAAGTAACTGTTCTGCAGTGGTGATTTTTTTGGTATAATGAAAATGCGTTACATGTCAATTATATATACTGCTTAAGTACATTTCTCTGTGTGTGAACTGTTCATTTCAATTATCTTTTTAACAGCCTAAATATGCTCATTCCGGGAGTAACTGGGGTGTAGTGTTGAGATTAGTCTCCTGTAAAGGATTAACGGAGATCGCCACGTGAAGGCTCTCAACATTAATTTATTGGTAACAAACTACATTCTACAAGATTGCTAGGAAAATGCAAAAGGATATCGAAAATACAACTAAATACTGTTGTGAAATGTCGTTATTATTGCGTTAGTGTTATTGCTATTGTGTTTCCCTTACTGTGTTTGTGGCTGGCTGATTGCTGCGTGATTCTGCTTAACTCGATGAGTCTGCTACTCACATTGTAGTGCAGTGGCCAGTAAGCATTGTAGTATGAGCACATCTTTTATTCATCGGCGTATGAGCAGATATTTCCAGGCTAGATTGGAGGGCAAGAAATCATCAGCCACTCAGCAGTCTCGTCACCCAGGATCCTCAGACCATGCGCACCGTGTGGAGGCCGGTGGGTTAGGCACTTAGGCAGTGGTGGATGACATGGTCTGCGATCTGTTCAGTGGCACCACACTCGCATTCTGATGAAGGAGCCAGGCCCCACGTTTGCATGTCCGAACAAAAGCGGCCGACGCCAGTTCGCAGGCGGTTAAGCCTGACCCACAGAAGCCTTCCGAAGGACATCCTCGGTGGGCGGGTATCGGCGTCGGATATGAAATCACGAAGCGTGGAGGTGTGGTTTTGCCACTCCGTGTTCCACATGTGGTTCGTTCAGTGTTGTCCTGCCTGCACTTAAACCGAGTTCTTCTGCGTTCTTAAGTAGTTGTTGTGCGGCAGGCACAAAGGGGTCATCTTTATTTGAGCCGCTGCTTGATATGTGGTGGTCGCTTGAATGTTGCATGGATGGGATAGTCTGGGTCCAGAGTGCGGCGAGCTAGAAAAATCGCGGCTCCTTTACGTCGTAGTTCAGCGGCAGTCCGTCGGAGTGGGACGCAGGCATCCAGTCACAATACGCAGTGCATCGTTGATGGCTGTATCCATGTGGTGTGTTTAAGAAATACGACACCAGACTGGTGCGCAGTACTCAGCGGTGAAATGAACAAGGGCTAGGGTAGCTGTACGAAGAGTTTTGGCACCAGCTTTCCAGCCGGAATCCGCCAATCACCTCAAAAAGTGCGACGCGTGTAGATAGTTTTTTGCGCAGTGACTCGAAGTGCCGACGGTACGTGAGTGACTTGTCCAAGGTTATGCCGTGGTAGGTAGGTTCGGCACAGTAAGGCATGTGCTCCCCATCAATGTTGATGTTTATCTCACGCTGTGCCTCCCGGTTGTTAAGGTGGAAGGCTAACAACACTGTCTTTGCCTTGCTGAGCTGTAGCTTCCATTTCTGGAGGTATGCTGATAGTGTTTTCATGTCTTTGCTGACGTTCCTCTCCACTGACTGCCAGTTTTCCGCTGCGTGCAGGAGTGCCAAGTCTTCTGCGTAAGCATATTTCCTGGAGATAGTGGGGGCAGGTCGTAGGTGTATATGTTGAACAGAAGAGGAGCGAAGATTGAGCCCTGTGGGACGCCATTTTTAAGTCGGCGTAGTCTGCTTTGACGTTCGCTCCGGATGTGAGGGTAAAACTGCCGCTTTGCACAAGTTCCATCATCATGTGGACCATGTGTCTGTTAGGGAGCAGACACAGTAACTTGCAAGTAAGGCAGCTATGTCATACGGTATCATAGGCAGCCATGATATCAACAAGCACTGCGCCAGCCTTCTTCTTAGCCGAGAAGCTGTCAATGTCTTCAGTCATAAGTATGACCTGATCCACGGTTGACCGTCTGTGTGGGAAACCAGCTTGTTCACGGGATACCTGCGGATCTATTATGGGTTCGACATGGGCGTAGATGAGTCTCTCGAGGATCTTGAATGCGATGCAGAGTAGTATAATTGGACAGTAGCTCTTCGGGTCCCTTGGCGGTTCTTCGGCTTCGGAACTGCATTCACAAGGGCTCTTCTCCAGATTTTTGGAATTATCAGGTGGCACAAACGGCAGGAGAGGAAGTCTTTTAACCATGACTTCAAGGAGGCAGCAGCATGGAGTATCAACAGACATAAGTGGTCAGAGTCCGGGGCTTTACCTGGCTTTATGTGCTGGAAGGCGGCGGAAAACTCTTCCGGGGTGAACTCACCGGAGATGTTGTCTCCGTATGGAGTTGTTACCCTCCAGAGGTCCGTCATTTCTTGTAAGACGGATTTTCCTAATTCAAGGTCTCTCGATTTGTATTTCCCGTTCTCCACGAGTTGTGAGGCGATGGAATTTGCTGAACGCACTCCAAGCTATGCGGCTAGAGTGCGTGAAGTCGATTGATTAAACAGATTCTGGCCAGCGCTTCTTCCTCTTTGAGTCCAGCCTTGCCAACAGGGCTATGGCTGAGCTGTTGGTGTCATTGCCCTGGAGGAAGACTTGGACAACTATTTTTTAGCTGTTTGAAATTTGATTAGATAATTACAGATATTCTAGTTTTTTACAAAATATACTAGACTTAAAATTAGAGCTAGCTAAGTTTTCGCAAACTAAAGTAGAATTTAAACTAGATTAGAATTAGTTTGACATAGTTGTCACATATCGTTTTCTATTTGGATAAAAACGCTAATATGGCAACTCTAGATCAAAGTGTCATTCCCTCATCTCTGCACCAAAGCCATTAACGTCGTAATAAAAGACAGTCTGATGTAGGTGAATTGATGAGTTAGTCAAGATTTTAATGACTTTGTTACTTAATTTTTTTTTCGCAACCTAAGCGATGGAATGACAGTATGACACTTTGATCTTGATCGTTTTATTACATTTTTCTTGCATGAGATTTCCTTTCATTTGCTGAAAAACGCTATTGGAAAAACTAGAACTTTTAGCAAAACTAGGGATTAGATTAGAACTAGAAATATAGTAAACAAGTTTGTACCATGTTAGATTAGAATTAGAATTACTAACGTATTGCGCTAATTCATCGAATTAGACAACTAGAATTATCTATTTGTACAAGTCTGCCTGGGAGGCGTGGATGAAGTCGGAGTAGAGGCTTTCGCACTCCTTATCTCAGCAGGGTATGTAGGTTTTTTGTCGGCCGCGGGAAATGGAGTGTTTTGCCGCTGATGTTGTTGCATCACAAAAGTCCTGGTAGGCTTCTTCCACGTTGTTGGTGTGTGGGGATGGGTGATACTGTGTGGCTTTGTTGGTGAGGAGGCTATAGTATTACCAGTTAGCCATTCTGAAGCTCCGTCGCTTAACAGACTTGCTCTGGACAGGCATTGCGAGCGTTGGAGCCGTGATGATCGATGTTGGAACCTGGGAAACTTCTCTAGAACACGTCTGTCCGGGTGGCAATTATCGGGGAATCACTCACGAAAGCCAGATCGGGGTTTGTACCAGTGTTCCAGCGCCCGGAGAGGAAGCTCGCTGAACCCTTGGGATCGTGTAGTAGGGTGAGGTTATTATTGACTGGCCATGCGGCCAGGCTTTCTCCATCGGTGCTGGTGGTGTTGTAGCCCCAGTCAACGTGGTGGCAATTAAAATCGCCAGCATAGATACTGGGTTGAGGGAACACTGGGATGACTGTTGGTGTTAAGCGTGAGGTTGGTGGCTTACAGACATTGATGATGTGGTAACCTGAGATGTCTATACAGAGCCAATCTCCAATTGGGCATTGAATTGATCTATTGGCATCCAGCTCAGTTGATCTTGGACAAACGAGGCGAGGCCGTGTTTCCTGCTGATTGTTGCGCCTGCGAGTGTGGAGTTGGGTAATACCAACTTATCTACAGATGTGCAGTAGGTCTCCCGGAAGAGAATAACGAGGGCCTGATGTTTCGTGGCCAGGTACTCGATGATGCCGAGCTTGCTGGCCGTAATGTCCTCGTTGTTCAGCTGCAGTACAGTGGGTAGTCGGTACTTTTCGACAGAGGAGCTGCCTTGCCCTGAGATGGGCGTTTCCCCATCCACCCTGCACTGAACCCAGGCCTGGTTTTCTCGGGTGGGACAAGCTTCGCTTCGCATATCCCTTTTCTGTCTTGAAGATATGGTACTGAGGGGAGGGACCACGAGAAGGTGCTTATTCTTCCCCCATTATAGATATTGTCTGTATATGTAGTATCGTTCTATTTTATGTTCCATAGTGAAAAATTTGCAACCAGCTTATTAAAGCCTAGCAAAGGTTAATTTAAACTAGATGTGTTTTATTACAATGCAGTATGTGAAATAAGCCTTCAAATTTTTTACAAAAGTTATCAGCCATTACTATTTACAAGTATGTAACCATAAGTAATTAAAATTTAGTAATGTCTCCAATATAAAACACATTAATCCATGGTTAATCACGACCTCGTAGACGCTTTTAGTGCAAAGAAAGATATTCCAAAATTATTCCAAATTAATAGTATAGCTTTGAGAGAAGTAAGCTAATTTTGAATACCATAGATAGGTGATTGATTACAGCTTAACGAGATTGCATTATTCCAGTCATCATTTAAACACGATACGCTAAACCAGGGATGTGTATACTTGCAGCACTGCTAGGACAATACACAATATACACAATACACATATCCAGCTTGGTTCGCGGGGCACAACTGGAAATATCTATTCATTACAATATGACGAACGTGCACGCAATAAATGACCAGGTAGATACCTCACGGCTACCTAGCCGAATGATGGGAACCGCAGAGAGATGCTCAGCGGATAAATGTTCACTTCTTGTTCACACACAACACGCGAGTAAATTAATTATTCAACTGTAAAACAGCAGCAGATTTGGTCTGGTTTTTCGGCTTGCGAACGTCCTAAAATTTGTTTTAGTTTTGCGCTGCGTGAGAGCGAATGGAATTAGTCTACCACAGATAAAATGTGACTGCAATCAAAAGATGTAACTGCAAGGGATGTAGGTAAAGATTGTTTTCTAGATTTCACACTGGTAGAAATTTTCATGTCGCCTAACAAAAAAATAATGCACTAGAATTACCAAGGTGTCCTATAGGAAACCGAGTCTTCTTTTATCTGCAATTGCCACTACGGATTAAGAGTTTTTGTTCTGAAATTCCTTGACTTTTAACAAAATTTAGTTGACATAATGTTACCGTGTTGCCCGAATAGGTTAATGTTGCAAAATAGGATAAAGAAAAATCGTTTGGCCGAGGCACACATTACAATACGGCCCTTTCCTCGGGCCGAAAAGTTAAAGCTTGAGGGCTCCACGGTTTGTACACCCATGCACTAAATTAATTGATAGCTAATAATAATTGTCATAAAACCGCATGAAAGTTATACTTAAAATCAGGGCTATTGAGAAGATATAGTTTGGGTTGAGGCACCAATGAGCTCGATTAGGCCTTAAATCAAGACACTTTGTTGAAAAACGATACATATCCAAAAAACACAAGGTGGGTCTTAAAATTTCCAGGCCTCTTGAAAAGGTTACTAAAATCATTCCGGGTCCGGCTCCAAAACTACTCCTAAACTCCTTGTCAACGCTACTGCTTAAAATCGCATATTAGACAACCTGCTATTCATTTATGTGGCCTACTGTATAGTAGGGCAGTGGAGTCGAAGTCGGAAGATTTCTGGCTTGCCCGGGGTCGGAGTCATTAAATAAAAGGCCGACTCCGACTTGATACAAAAAGATGAACAATAACATTTTTGTTTGCAATCTTTTCAAAATATTGTTTCATGTTTTCGGTATTGAGTTCTACAATAGTCTAAAACTTCACCGGAAAATAGAGGTGTTTGTTCTTGTTAGATTTTATGAAAGTCGCCGTTTCAATTTCGATCATAACTGAAAGTGAAATTAATAAAAAAAACAGAAATTTAAAAAAAACCCAATAACCTTCCAATATCTGGCAACACTGAAGCCGGAGTCGGCCAGTTATGAACAAAGGAGTCAGAGCCGTAAATTTTTAGATGTAATATTCAGTGGCGCCTGCAGAAGGGGAGCAGGCGGGGCATCTGCCCTCCCAATGTTTTGAGCATTATCTTTTTTATATTATTACATATTGTTATTTTTTTTTTAATATTTGAATCCCAACCTGAAGTCAACTGAAGTTGCAAGGGGGGGGAGGGGGGGGGTAAAATCTTTCTCTTTTATTTTAAACTTGTTCTTTTTGCTGCTGTTATTATTGCGATTTTGTGATTCTATTCACGTACTTCTCTTGCTACCTGTCACGTAACAATTGTTACCGGCTGTTCAGTAGATTGGCTCTTGCTTGGTTCTTGAGTGGTGGCAGTGCATACAGCAGTGGGTCATTCAATGTTTCAAGGATATAATGTAGATTTAACTCAACGAAGTTTACTAAAGTAATACAGAAAGTAACCAGTGGTTTGATGACTATCTCTGGGTGGAGTATTCAGAAGTTAAGGACGCCACATTTTGCTTTCCCTGTCGAGTTTTCAACAGCTTGGTATACGTTATACACTGTAGTTCAAAGTTTATTCTTTTAAACTGCAATTATGCTCTTCCAGTGTTAAATGATTTTTTATTTTTAATGTTTCTTTATCCTATCCACGAAGATTTCATGCGCAATATAATGACGATAAAGTTTAAAACACAAAATGAGCGAACAATTATATTGTATACGTATTAAGATGCAAAAACTGCAATAGGCTATGACGAAATAATGCAACTAAAGTCAACATGTTCCTGCGTTTATTAGACGTTAAAATACGTTTCACTTGTAGTAAAATTCTTTTCTCATTCTTTTATTTTTAAGAATATTGCATTGCCTATTGCCTTTAAATTGGAAGATTTGCGTCCCCACGAGCAAGATTGTGCATTTTTGTAGGGAGTTGTAGGGCTTTGAATCGATGTAAAATCAGCAGATTTAGCTGGCTGGGGTTTTAATTGATTAATTATTTTTATTTTCACTGAAGCTTGTTTTAACTCAGTGAAGCTTGTTAATACTGTAATAATAATTAACTTGAAAACTGTAGTAATCTCGCAAAAAAAGCAATCAACCTATGTCTCTAAAACAAAGTTTGTCTAATTCTAAACTAAACTGCATTAAAAGAGCGAGTTTTGCCAATATCAAACATTCAAATATCTCAGCCTGGAAATAGCAACAAGAAAACATAGAGACTTAGCTTTATTTCCGAAAAATGCCGAAGAAAACATGATCTTATCCTTTTGCTATGCCACCGGACAGCACCATTTTACAGGAATATTCATACCCACAATTTTGTTGAACATGCTTTCAGAATGCACCAAACTGAAAGTAATTTTTCATAAATTTCTGGGGGAGGCCCCCAGACCTCCGCCGCTACGTGTCGCCTTCTGCGAACACGCCATCGGGCTTCGCCCGCCGGCCATCAACAGTCAACACCCCCCTTTCAAAATTCCTGACTACGCTACTGTCTTGCACTGTCAATATTTTGCCCCCCCAATGTTGAAGGTCTGGCGGCGCTACTGAATATACTCTGTCTAACTACATCAATAAAAATATTTCTATAGACTATGTCGTTGATACTCACGTGCGGTTGTAGGTGCGTCGGGTGTAGTTGTCTCTGAAAGTCTATTTGCCACTTGCTCAGACAAATAATCGAGTCTGGTTGTGAAAGTCTTCATAAATTCTAAATCGGTTTTCAACTTCAAATTTTTGTATGACCTAGTTGTTATATTTATAACCATGAGTATCATTGCTGGTTGACAGCATATACTGTGGATAACATTTAAACAATATTTTATCAAATGATTCCTTTTTGCCTATGCCGTTCTTTTTTGTTTGTAAAAGCTTTCGTTTTCCACGTGATTGTTTGTAAGAATACTTTTCTTTAAAATCAGGTGAATGACTTTCGTAATTAAAATCCATTTTGGCCTGCGTTTGGGCTTTTTGATAATAAACACGAGTTGATGTTAGCAGTGGCTTACTATTTAAATGATAAATGTAACAAGTTGCTTATAATAAATTCAAAAAGTGAATTGTGATTGTTTAAAGTTCCAACAAAGATATTGACCGTTAACGGTATTGTAGCAAGAAGAGTTTCCATCTGAATATAGCTTGTGGTGTTCTATGAGTGTAGGCCTACCAATACCATACATCATACACGTAAACTACGATTAAATTGAAAATCGTTTGATTTAGAATGAAAGCAAATTAATAAAAATGAAAAAATACTAATTTTATGAAAACAATGCACTTTGAAACAATAAAATTAGAAACTTACCGTCAACCATTTCTGTAGCAATTTGTTGTATTTGTTCTTTCTTGCATTCATCGAGAGGCTTATTACCGCCATGATCATTGCTTGACTTAACTATTGTCACCGTCTCACCTTCGCATTTCGGTGGTTCAGACTCATTATCAGGATTGTAGGTTCTGCAAACAGTCACCCGCTCTTCATAGCTGTCATCAACTGAAAGACTGAGCGCAAGAGTCAAAGCTAAAGCGGGGTATTTCATGAACATGTTCGCTTTGAGCTGTTAAAATTTGTCCCGAAATTACGTTTTCTACTATAAGGTGGCCTTCTAGAACAGATTATTAAAATGAGCTACCAGGTCGATTCTTAGAAAAATACACCTGCAATCTAATTCACGTTCAATACTGAATTTCCATCAAACTCGCAAGGCACTTCCTTTGTTTATGATGGCTATCACGATCAGGTTGAATCTCCTTCACACCGCAGTTATTTTCAGAGTAGCAAAGCGAAACTTTTGTTTGTTTTTATTATGACTCGCATTCTCTTTGTTTCACTCAGTATTTTTGCCTTTATTTAATTTTTGTGCGACAAAAACGATCTTTTGATTTTTCTTGTTTGACTTCGCTTGATTTTCCATGACGTCATGCATTTTTTGGCTTGAAAGTCGAATTGCTGTGTTTCCGGTTTCGGCTGAGCCAAGTACGGTACTGTAGTAATGAACAACTGAATGCAACTAGCTAACACTAGCCCTACTTTTATTAAAAAATGTGTGCAAATCCCACAAGTAGAAAAATGGCTGCAATAGCTCAGTTGGTTTAGCGCCAACATCATGAACAATGATACATTAAGATAGAGAAACGCTGGTTCGAATCTAGGGGTGTGCGCTTGAGCAAGCATTTCAAGGACAGGCAGCAACATAGACGACACTTCAACAACAAGCTGGAACTTCACTGTCAATCTCGGTGACCGGGCTGCGTCAGAGGTTCAACTATTAGGCTTGCCACAACCCATCTCGTATTGCAGTTACGCCATCTAGTAAAAATCGATTGTTGGGCCAACACTGACAAGAGGTTAACCACATCATTGGCTATAATGTTGTGGTCAACGTTGTGCAAATGTTTTATGCACAATTTTGATTGATCTAACCAACGTTGGCATCTGACCAGCGTTGGCAAAATGTAGATGCTAACGTTGGTCAGATGAATCGAACTGGTGCATAAAACATTTGCGCGACGTTGGCATCAATATTTTTCAAACGTCTCTGAACCTAACCCTGCTGGTCATCACCAAAAGCATATTAATGGCTTATAGTTGGTGCGAAAGAGCATCACTAACACTGACAGCAATGCTTCCTTTGTGACAAAACAAAGTAACAACCAAGCCATATCTTTTTACATTTATTAACAACGAGAATTCATCGCACAGGAATAGCAGGCTTTCTCTTGTATCCTCTCCATCATTTTGAATTCCTGCCATAGAAAAAAATATTTCAATCAAGGTGGATGAAAGGCAACATGATTTTGAGCAATTGACTTCTAGGATAATGCGACGTTAATTGATAACACTGTGTCAGAAAAAATATGGCATGTCGGCAACTGAGGTATGAATATCCTATCCAGATGTAATTTTTTTCGATGATTCCAAATTTTAACAATTTTGCTCTGTCATGACAGGGTTTTGAGTTATTTGCATTGTTCTTTCCAAATTTAGCAAAATAGGCTATGAATCAGCAAATTTTGTTTAAAACCCCAAATCGCTGTGATAGCAGTCTAGTTGAGCACAGCGGGCATTAGCAATAGAGCATTCTCCTTGCTTTACAGGAGGCAAAGTTCTGGATTCTAAAGCTTCGCAATAAATAATGCAATGCGTAGCCTACTAACACTAAGTTCTTATTCACTTCCCAAGCGCCACATTGTGGACCGAGCAAAAAGAAGCTCTACGTGTTAAAAGTTCTGCCAGCAATTCCGCTTCCAAAATTTGTTTTTTCTCAAAAATGTGTTAACGCAACATAAAATACAAAAACATATCAGCTCATCAGACTATAGATCCGACAGTAGCCTACAAAACATAAAAATCACAGCAAATATTAAATATCGTTGTAGAGCTCGCGCCCTCTATGAGAAACGTTTGAAGCCCCCCTTGTGGGGAGCCCCCTTGTGGGGAGCCCCCCGGTTAAGAACCACTGCCCTAGCCCATGCAAAATCCAGCTGATATGGAATTTATCTATTCTTGAGTAATGGTCATACTATTTAGATTTGGCTAAATAAATATTGTGAGTTTATTTATTACCACATTGAGTGCAAATAATTTGAGAATGTTTTTGGCAAACAGTGAGTTTGCAAGCCTAACTTAGTACAGAATTGTCTGCATTTTCGGTCTTCGTGTCTTTCGTGTTGGTGCTCTCTACCACCATCCCCCCATGCACGCCTTGTAAATTGCGATAAATTTAGTTTTTTTGAATTTTCTGTCCGCCATGGAAGAAACCACTAGTAAGAATGTTTTATCTCAAACTTAATATTTTTTTTTACATTTCAACACGGAAAAAATTGCTAAATTAAAATCAGTTTGTCATACTTTGGAATACACTGTTTTTGTGTCATAAACGCCACTGAAGGCTGTTGTCCACTGATACCTGTTTGGTTACCTGTGGTGATAGGTGTTTGCCTAAGCTCAGACTCTTCTTCATTTTATCTTTGTTTTGTGAACCTATTTTTCAACTATGGCCATGTAGGCTACGACCTGGGTGACCTATGAATTTGCCTTTGTTGCACACTTTTGTTACTTACCCATCAAAAACAGCTTGTTAATCCAACATTGCTAGTGCTTTTCTAATAGTTTCAGTAGACAGGGTTTCTACAGGTGCTATTACTTTTTTTACGCTGCAAACCTTTGCTTGAGATCAATCATTGTTATATTCTCCTAAAGATCAAGAAAACCAGGGAAAAGTCAGTGTATATCAATAGCGCACTATATATCTTTAAAAATCGCAGATCGAAATTTGTTTTGGGGTCCCATGGACACTACGGTAGACAGAAGGTTAAACGTTACCACAAAACTGACACTACCATTTATTTAAAACAAACCAAGACAAATAGTTTAGACTACGCCGAAAAAAGTTTGTTTTTGAAAGAGAAAAAAAAAAAAAAATCAAGCTTTGTTGAAACAGAGCGATATAAAAACTTTTCTTTTAGGGTTCACTTCGTCATGGTTTGCTTATCTTCGTTTACCGCTTTCGAAGGATTTTTATTTAACCAAATATGTTTCAAATATCTCCTATGCCACGTTGTAGCTCGCAATTGGACGGCTGCATTTTAGATTTGAATGAAAGTTCGCTATTATGACCGGTGAAGAACGCATGGCTTACGGCATAAAGGCTTTATGCGACAGCAATCTGCCAAGAAAACATCACGATCTTCAAATGAGTCCCATCGACCAAAGAAACAGCCTCTCATCCAGCAAACAAGAACCCGTGTTTGTGACTTTATGTTTGTTGTGCGATAAAGGATGAACAAAGACGACAAAGGGTTTGCTTAGTTTCTAGGCTGTTGAGTGTAGCAAACAGCGATAAACACGTAGTTGACGATGAGTTGTGGCTTATTTCTGTTAATTTAATGTTAATGAATAATGAGACAATCCGGTTTTCACATTTTCATTTCTCAATACCATTCAGTCTAATCTTGTAAAGAATGAAAATGCAGAGTTTGTTGAGTTTCAACGGCCTTGCCCAGACACCAAATTGCACAGGTTTGGTTCACTGGTTTGGCATAATAAATCAATTATATGGTAGAAATTTAAATTTTTCTTGGAGTTGAAATGTGGCTAGACGTCAGATTATAGTCTGAACTTCTCAATCTGCTTGTCAATCCTCTTTTTCCTTAACCTGCTTTGTTTGTGACGTAGCCTACGCTTGCAGTTGTATTTTCGGTGGAAAATAAGAAAGGCTGAACCTTAGTTTTAATGATTGCAAAATATTGTGCATTAACCCATTTCGGAACTGGTACCTTAACAGTAAATGTTAACAAGTCACCAGATAAAGTTTAACTGTTTTTTGTTAGTATTTATCATATCAAAATGAATAACGGATTTTAAATCGGAAAATTTGACAAAATGATGCCATCTGCAGGCATGGCCACCGAGTCCATTAGGCGAACTAGGCACTCTGCAATGTAAGATGACTGATGACAGGCAGCACCTTGACTGGTTAACCGCAAGGTTGTTCGGTGCTGCCAGACCTTTCTATTGCCATATTTTGATTTGTATGTAATTGTGTTTCTTTATATCGAGTCGTATTAGAAAGGCAAATAAACAATATCTCTCTCTCTCCTAGGGCGCATCCTTCATTGCGGCGCAGAACGAGTTTTTAACTTATCATTTCTTGGATATTTATAAGTTATTTTTATTTAAATAATGATGATTTTGTGTTTCGAATATTGTCGCACAAACTGTATGGGGAAGTCGCGTTGGTGCTTTGAAACTATACAAATCATTTCTTCGAGAAACGACGTGGGTCCGACAAAGTAGAAGGAATTCCATGAGTTTGAAGGAGGAATTTTCGCTTTTATTTTACAGCTAAGTTATTTGTTTTCAATTACTGTAAAAGGAAATCCGTCTCGAAAATTTTGAAATTATGACAAAATATTAGTAGATCAATCGAACAGAAATATAGACAGCAATGAGTTGAAATTTAAACTATGACAGCAATAGTTAAATGATTCCCAAAATGTATGACACGCTTCTTTTTGGTGCAAGAATAACTTTTATTCTAGTAGACTATCTTAAAAATCAAAAATCAAGCAAAGCAGTGAAAAACCAGAGTATATCAGTATCGCCTCTGCTATTATGTCCTTAGAATTCGCAGAGCGAAATATGTTTTGAGCTCCATTGGACACTACACGGTAGACAGAAGGTTAAACGTCACCACATAACCGAAACTAGCATTTGTTTAAAACAAACTAAGACAAATAGTTTAGCGTACGCCGAAAGGATTTTGTTTTTAAAAGAGAACAAAAATTAAGCTATGTTACAACAGAGCGAGATAAAACTTTTCTTTTTTAGTTTACCTCGTCATTTTGGCCAGCTTCGTTTACCACTTTCAAAGGATAATTTTTTTTATCTAATCAAATATGTTTCAAATATCTCCTATGCCACGTTGTTGCTCGCAGATGGACGGTTGCATTTATGAAAGTTCGCAAATATGACCGGTGAAGAACGCATGGCTTACGACATAAACGCTTCATGCGACAGCAATCTGCCAAGAAAACATCGGGATCTATGAGTTTTATCGATCAAAGAAACAGCCTCTCTACAGCAAACAAGAATCCATGTTTGTGACTTTATGTATGTAACATGTAACCTGTTACATGTTTGTTGCGCAATAAAGGATAGACAAACACGATAAAGGGTTTACTTAGTTTCTAGGCATCTGAGTATAACAAGCGATACACAATAGCGAGTAAACAGGTATAAACACGTGGTTGGCCGTGAGGTTGTGGCTTATTTCTGTTATTTTGATGTTAATAAATAATGAGACTATCCGGTTTTCGTATCTCCATTCCTCAATACTATTCAGTCTAAAGTTGTAAAGAATGAAACGGCATAGTTTGTTGAGCTTCAACGACCTTGCACAGACACCAGATTCCACAGGTTTGGTTCATTGGTTTGGCATAATAAATCAATTATACGGTGGAAACTAAATTTTTCTTGCAGTTGAAATGTTGCCAGACGTCAGGTGATAGCTTGAACTTTACAGATTCCTCAAATTGCTTCGTTTGTGACGAGGTTGCGTATGCAGTTTTATTTTCGGTGGAAAATAAGGAAGGCTTTCATTTTAATGATAGCAACATATTGTGCATTAACCCTATCTGTAGCGACACGGGGTTTTATGAGCACGCCCCACTCTAGTAGTGAAATATTTCATAGAAGGAAATATGCTAAAATGTTAAATTTCTTGACTGATAGTGTTTATTCATTGCTAATTTTCCAAACCTACAGTGGTAATTTTTCTACTTTCCTGCCTTTCACAATAAGCATTTCGTCTCAGGTGGTTAGACATTTTCGTGCAATGCTAGTTATATACAGTATATGTTTTCATGTTAGTGCAATATAAATATTAGCGCAATTACTTTGAAATGTAAAAACGCCCAAAAATGCCTTATATTTATGAGTAAAAGTAATTTTTGTTTAATTTAACATTACCGTACTGTATGATATAATTCAAAAATTTCAATTTTGAAGCTATTTTCGGGAAATTAGAACAAAAACCTACTTTCTGACGTTTTTTCATCTCAAACACTTTATTTAAATAAATTTGTTGGGTAAAAACTTAATTTCTATCCGCACAATACACATGACTATTATCTTGTAAAATATTTTGGCTCTTTGATCTTCATAGCTCCCGTTATTAACGATCTGCGTACGAAAACAGCTCGAAGGCCTACTAAGATAGGGTTAATCTATTGCGGAAATAGTAACTGTAATCGTTAACAAGTCACCAGTTAAACTTTAACTGTTTTTTGTTAGTATTTATCATACGAAAATGAACAACGGATTTTAATTCGAAAAATTCGACAAAATAATGCCACCTGCAGGTAAGGCCGCCGAGTCCATTAGGCGAGCTATGCATTCCCCCAGGACGAATCCTTCATTGCGCGCAAAGCCTGTTTTTAATTTACAATTTTTTGGATATTTTGAAATAATATCATTTAAACAATGATGTTTTTGTGCTTCGAATATTGTCGCACAAACTGTTTGGAAAAATTGCGTTGGTGCTTTGAAACCATGCAGAAGACGGATAGTCTATTCGAAAAACGACGTGGGTCTGACAAAGTAGAAGGAATTCCATGAGTTTGAAGAAGGAATTTTCGTTCTTTATTTTATAACTAAGTTATGTTTTTACAATTGAAAGGAAACCCGTCTCGAGAAATTTGAAATTGTTACAAAAAATTACTAGATCAATCAAGCAGAAACATAGACAGCAATGAGTTGAATTTTGAACTATGGCAGCAACAGCTAAACGATTCCCAAAGTGTACGACAAGTGTAAGTAAGACAAAATGTTTGAAAACGTCAAATGTTTATTTTGTAAGGAAGAACATCTCAGCTATTGTTGTGCAACAAGAAGACAATTATAAAATTTTCTGCACCCTTACCAAGCTTCGGATTATCTAAACCAATCCCGAACCCTTGTCCAAAAATAGCCTACTTACTGGACAACCCTTTTTACGCTAGTGGCTGCGTTATCCATCATGTGTGACTATGCTTTCGCGCTCGACATGGCAGAATTGGTAACAAAACTCGCAATTAAACCAGTAGATCTTAAGTAGGCTACAAAAAATTATATTTTGATGGAAGCTTCATCCGCATTATGTATATATTGACCAGGATTTAATTTTGAATTGCTAGGCTGCTTATTAAGAATGTTATGGTTTATTAATTGTCGCTGTGCCACTGCTAAAGTCTTTTAGCAACATGGTTTATTTTAAATTTGGTATCACATCTAAGATATCAGCAAATTATCACCAAACTTGTCCTCACTGCTTTATGCAAAACAACACAATCTCAACCGTTACTAAAGTCTTTGATCCTACCTACATTCGATCTCAGACCTACCAGAACTAAAGACTAATGCAACAACCACTTGGTCACTGAACTGGTTGCTAGGCTTCTTAGTACTGTACAACAGTTTGATCAACAGCTATAGGAGTTACTCAAATAAAATCATAACTTTCATTGTTTACTTATCACAGTAAAGCGTTGAGCAATCAGCAATGGGGCGAAGAAGTTAAAGCTTGCCTTGGATGCAAAATAGCCTTGCGCCGACCCTGTCTGCACGACAGGTATGAACGGTTGTAACGCTCAATCTACAAAAAACTTTATCAAATTTTTATAATGAAGTTACAAAAATCGATGTAGCTAGATAGAGCTCAGTTCGCTGTTTTGCAACATCGCGCAAGGGAAATATTTAGGCTGCAATAACTTTATTAAAATATGTTATTGTAACATAGCCATATATTGTGGTCACGATGCACAGGCTGAAAACATAAAGAAGATGCAGGGAATCTTGTGCATTGTACAGCAAGCATAAAAAGTTGAACATAACCATTTCATCTTTCCGACAAGTTTGACTTTTGTAAGATATTTGATTTTGTCAAATCGTCATGGACGGACCACACTTTGGGATACTCTGTAGTACAAAGAACTAAAAACTGTTAAGTCGACATCAGTGAAAGCAAAAGATGATGTTCGTCTCATGGTTATTTCGCTGATAACATCAGAAGTCGTTTTAGTAATAATCTTTTGAATAGACCTTTCATTGGGGTTCTATGATTATTTTCAGAGTTCTTAAAGATCGTTGTCAGTAATACAGTTTTGGACACACACCGGCAAATATATCAAAGGAGGTTGTATTTAAGCTCATAATACGATGTAAACATGTGGGTGCAGACTAAATATTTGTAACTTTTCACATCTTCAGAGTCTAACATGTCCTTAATTGTTAACGTTATTGTGATGTTGTTTTGGATCAATTTATCTACATCATCCAAACAGGACAACGAACCAGCATCCTGGATAACGCTCAACTGCCCAGAATTCTTCAATAGCACAAAGCCATGGCCTCGGACTAAGACAAAGAGTAGTTCAAAGTTAGTAAGGTTGTGTCAAACCCAACGTAACGCAAATGGTATGTTTGGACCCCCGTTGTTTGCAACGCTTTATGATGTCACCAATCGCATACCAGTGTATACTGCAAACAAAGTAAACTATACATCTTGCGTCAAATCACATCCTCGTCCCAAAAACTCCTTATGGAACAGAGTTGCTTCCAGCCTGTGTGCTTCAACTGTGCCAACACAAAAACAATCAGTTGCTTCTAATATAAAATTTGTTAATAAAAATATGCTGAAGAAATGCAACATCAACCAAGCCATTAATGCAGATTACACAAACAACGGAATGAATCTGACCAGAGGACATTTGACACCAAGTGATATCAACAGCCAAGATCCGGAAAAACAGAAAGCGACATTTGCGTTGACCAATGCTGCGCCACAATACAGCCAGTTTAATCAGAACTCTTGGAACCAATATGAACTATGGCTCCAAGACCTTCTTAAATATAAGGTTGCCAATCAATCCGTTTACATTATCACTGGAACTGCCAACACTGACACAGATAAATTTATGAATAATGGATCGACTACTAAAAAGCGAGTTAGGATTCCAGGAATATTTTGGAAAGCTGTTTGTTACCCAGGCAACTCCACAACTACACCTTGGGGCTACGCTATTGTCCAAGATAACGTGAACTCGAAGACCACTGCAAGCAAAAGTAATTACATAACACTTCGCGCTTTTGCAGCAAAATATTTCGATGATCTTCCATTTGGTCCAGCTTGCATGAACGCTCCTATTCCAATCGAAAATAAATTTTCTGCATCATCGGAGAATTCGACGAACCCCTGGGAAGTCGATCCAACGTGTTCAGGGTATTCAGTGAGTACAGTGAGTGATGGGTATTCAGTGAGTACAGTGACTTAAGGATATTCAGTGAGTCAAGGCAATAAGTTACTTATTTTCTTTACCCAGTGTTTATTTTGCATTTCCCTGGTTTTGTTCATGTAATCTTGTTTGTTTTTGCTTCTGCACTCTCCATCGACGTAGTGCTTACGAATAAATTTATTTTATTCCATCTTTCAGCACCTGAGAGCAGTGCATTCGATAAAGTTAAACCATTTAAACCAACCTTCTCAATAATTAGAGATTTCTATGGAAAGAGAAACATTTTTTTTATATTTTATGTTTAAAAAAAATCTTCCATTTTGTAGTTTATTCCAGTGATTCTCAACCTTTTTTGGCCCATGGACCATATTTTTAAAAAATATGTCCGATGGACCACTTTGCTATGTTGACGCCTCATGAACGCCACTAGTCGAAACTGTATTACACATAGGTCAGAAAACTCAAGGGCGTGTTCAATCTTAGTCCTTAATAAAACATGAATGTACGGCCTGATTTGTCACATTTTTCAGAAGTTTCCAGATTTTGCTAACTTTTGGCAAATGGTTAAATAAATTTTTCTAAAAATTATATTTTGACGCCTTCTTTACTGTTTTCTCCAGATGACACCATAGGTTTTAACATCAGATGTTGAAAAATAAAGAAAATTTGATTTCGAAGATTTTAGTCAGACTGTTAATTTTTCAATAACAGTCTGATTCAGGGTTTTTCAACTTACTTTTTCTCATTTGCTACTGCTTCTTCAAGGCAACAAAATGCTTTTATATCATGAGGAGACAGCAAAAAGTAAAAAAAACTCTCAGAAAATATAGCTGTAATCTAGGAGTAGCTGTAATCAAAATCTGCAAAATGTGACAAATCACGCCGCATGATAAAATTATCTGTAAATAACTAATTAAGCAAACCCTCTTAATTTGCACACTCAACCTTAACTACTTGAATACACATAACTTTAATTTCAAATTTTATTCTAACAAAACATCATGCACGTATTGTTTCAATAGAATGGTAATGTCTCAGTCTTGCCTTCTTAGCAACAGCAGCTTCTAGCATTTTGTTAATTTAAAACCACTGCAGAATTCAGTACTTAATTTAGCGCCTGAAAAAATATAACATGTGGCGTTCATAAACTAATTTAATTAACATTCAGTGAAGCAGTGAATAGCTCACACCGACAGCTCACACTAGAAATCTCTGTGGGCCAACAGAATTCCAGGTAGACCACCAGTGGTCCAGCTGGACCACGTTGAGAATCACTGGTTTATTCTATTTGAGGGCTTTTCATGATGACGCACCTATAATAAGGCCATGACAACAAGTTACCGAATGTTTAAAAGCCAGTGTTGTACTGTTATGTCACTATGCAACGTGGCAAAGTTATAATGATGTAACAAAAGTAACGAAGTCAAGTTGTTGACTGCACAGTAGTCTGCTACATTGCACAGTTTTAAAACAGACTGTGCATGCCAATGTTAAGTATTGGAAGTTGTTCTGAAATTTTCGACAACAACAAAATACGAAAGACCTTTTTTTCCTTTCTTACATAAAATATATGTCATCCATTTTACATAAACTCCTGCCAAAGATTAATAAGTGTTTAATTCTATCAGAATTGATTGTTTAGCCTTTGTTTTGCTTTGGTAGGCCTATATTCATTTTGCTGCAGCATTGAAAGCTTTCTTACATACATGTCATACTGATAGTCTTGACAAGAAATGTAGAATTGTACAGAAGTAAGAAGCAGTCTTATAATTAGGTTACTTTACCAATGCATTGTGTTTGTTGAACATCTAGAAATTTTTCTGTACTTGAGAATGTAGTTTCGTTTTCATAATTAAATCAAATTTAATTGTTGAATTTGTCAATTTGTAGCTAAACTAACACTAATGCTTTTAATTCATTTTTCGCTTCTAGAATGGCTTTTTTAGCTGGCGTGTATCAAAAACTGCATTTTTGTGTGACATTGTAAGATTTATAACTCTTTTACGCCAAGCAATCGTCTTTTTGTGTTGTTAATTACAATTGGCTGTTGATTATGAAAATCTTTTGTGTTTTTCTTTGCAAAAGCATCTTCAGAAGCTTATTTCTGGCATTTTCGCGTAAGCGTAGGCCTACTTGTAAAGACTTGGAACCACTGACACAAACCGGATCGACGTAATTGACAGAATGAAGTTTTTTTGCTTGTTAATGTAACCTAAAGTGAAGAACGCATGGCTTAATAAGGCTTTATGTTCGCTAATTATTTTGTTTGCTAATATGACATATCTTCAGAGTCTAACATGTCGTTAATCGTTAACGTTATTGTGATGTTGTTTTTGATCAATTTATCCACATCATCCAAACATGACAACGAACCAGCATCCTGAACAACGCTCAACTGCCCAGAATTCTTCAATAGCAAAACGCCATGGCCTCGGACTAAGACAAATAGCAGTTCAAAGTTAGTAAGGTTGTGTCAAACCCAACGTAACGCAAGTGGTATGTTTGGACCCCCGTTGTTTGCAACAATTTATGACGTCACCAATTGCATACCAGTGTATACTGCAAACAAAGTAAACTATACATCTTGCGTCAAACCACTTGGTGTTCCAAAAAACCCAAGACCCTTATGGAATAGAGTTGCTTCCAGCCTGTGTGCTTCAACTGTTCCAACACAAAAACAAACAGTTGCTTCTAATATGACACGTTTTAATAAAACAATGCTAGTGAAATGCAACATCAACCAAGCCATTAATGCAGATTACACAAACAACGGAATGGATCTGGACAAAGGACTTTTGACACCAAGTGGTATCAACAGCCAAGATCCGGAAAAACAGAACGCAACATTTACGTTGACCAATGCTGCGCCACAATATGAAAAGTTTAATCAGTTCTCTTGGAACCAATATGAACTATGGCTCCAAGACCTTCTTAAATATAAGGTTGCCAATCAATCCGTTTACATTATCACTGGAACTGCCAACATTGACACAGATAAATTTATGAATGATGGATCGACTACTAAAAAGCGAGTTAGGATTCCAGGAATATTTTGGAAAGCTGTTTGTTACCCAGGCAACTCCACAACTACACCTTGGGGCTACGTTATTGTCCAAGATAACGTGAACTTGAAGACCACTGCAAACAGAAGTAGTTACATAACAGTTCGCACTTTTGCGGAAAAATACTTCGATGATCCTCTTTTTGGTCCAGCTTGCATGGACGCTCCTATTCCAACCGAAAATAAATTTTCTGCATCATCGAAGAATTTGACGAAACCCTGGGAAGTCGATTCAACGTGTTCAGGGTATTCAGTGAATCAAGGCAATAAGTTACTTATTTTTTTTACCCAGTGTTTATTTTGCATTTCCCTGGTTTTGTTCATGTAATCTTGTTTGGATTTCGCTTCTGCACTCTCCATCGACGTAATGCTCGCGGTTAATTTTCTTTTATTCTATCTTGCAGCACTAGAGAGCAGGGCATTCGATAAGGTAGCCACTTTAACAAGTAGAAATTCTGCCACTTAAATTGATTAGAATGAAACCGCCAACCAATCAGAACATGTTATAAGAAGCTACCGTCCAATTGTGACCTTTCTAGCACTCAGCCAGAGAGTTAATGCTTGTTTTGAACTTTATTTGGTAATTACAGAAGAAAAAAGAGCAATAGCAGTGCTGGGAATCGAACCCGCGTCCCTAACCCCTAAGCCAACCAGCTGACTAAAAATCCATCACTTGATTTGCTTTGTATCATCTTCTTTTCGCTCTTTTACACGTCATAGAAAAGGTAGCTTATGATTGGTTGGCGGTGCATTCTAGTCAATTGCAGTGCCAAAAATTTACTTGTTAAAGTGGCTACCATTCGATATAGTCAAACCAACCTTCCCAATAATTAGAGATTTCTATGGAAAGAGATACATTTTTTAATATTTCATGTTTAAAAAATCTTCCATTTTGTAGGCTACTTTATTCTACTTGAGTGCTTTCGATGATGACGTAGGCTACCCATAATAAGGCCATGACAACAAGCTACCAATTGTTTAAACGCCAGTGTTGTACTGTAATGTCACTATGCAACGTTGTGGTGAAGCTATAACGATGTAACAAAAGTAACGAAATCAAGTTGTTGACTGCACAGTAGTCTGCTTCATTGGACAGTTTTAAAACAGATTGTGCATGCCAATGTTAAATATCGGAAGTTGTTCTGAAACTTTAGACAACAACAAAGTGAGTAAAATACGAAAGACTTTTTTTCCTTTCTTACACGAAATATATATCATCCATTTTACATCATCTCCTGCCAGAAAATAAGAAGTGTTTAATTCTAACATAAATGATTGTTCAGCCATTGTTCTGCTTTGGTATATTCATTTTGCTGCAGCATTGAAAGCTTTCTTACGTGCATGTCATACATATAGTCTCGACAAGAAATGTAGAATTGTTCAGAAGCAGTAGTCTTATAATTAGGTTGCTTTACCAACGCATTGTGTTTGTTGAACGTCTCGAGATTTTCAGTACTTGAGATTGTAGTTTCGTTTTCATAATTAAATCAAAATCTAATTGTTAAAGTTGTCAATTTGTATCTAAACTAACACTAATGCTTTTAATTCTTTTATCGCTTCTAGAATGGCTTCTTTAACTTGTGTGTTTTAAAAACTGCATTTTTGTGTGACATTGTAAGATTTATAGCTCTAACGCTAAGCAATCGTCTTTTTGTATTGTTAATTACAATTGACTGTGTTGATTATGAAAATCTTTTGTGTTTTTCTTTGCAAAAGCATCTTCAGAAGCTTATATCTGGCATTTTCGCGTAAGAGTATAGACCTACTTGTAAAGACTTTGAACCACTGACACAAACCGGATCGACGTAATTGAAAGAATGAAGTTTTTTTGCGTGTTACTGTAGCCTAAAGTGAAGAACGAATGGCTTAATAAGGCTTTATGCCATACTAAGTTCGCTAATATGACCGGTGAACAACACATGGCTTAAGGCATAGGCCTAAAGGCTTTATGCTTCAGCAATCTGCCAAGAAAACATCAGGATCTTCAAGTGAGTCCCATCGACCACTTTTCCTATCTGCATTCCTCAATACTGTTCAGTCTGATGTTGAAAAGCGTGAAAACGCAGAGTTTTTTGAATTTCAACGGCCTTGCACAGACACCAAATTACACAGGTTTGTATCACTGGTTTGACCTAATAAATCAATTATACGGCGGTAATTAAATTTTTTTTTTTCGCAATTAAAATGTTGCTGCGTCAGATGATAGCCTGAACTTTACATATTCCTCAATCTGCTTTGTTTGTGACGTAGCTTACGTTTGCAGTTTTATTTTCGGTGGAAAATAAGGAAGGCTGAATCTTCATTGTAATGATAGCCAAAGATTGTGCATTAATCTATTTGTCAGGTTCCCTATGTCAATACAAAAAGTTTTGTTCAAAATTTTGAGAGATTAACAAACCTATACATTTTCAGAAAGCTTAGACCATGAGGAATCCGAAAAACGTTGATTACATTTGCAGAGATGTCCGCATGGCCGCCATTTTGGATTTTCAAAATGGCCGTCGCAAAATAGCCTATATATTTTGCTCTATCTCGGCTCCTAATAAAATTAAAAACTTCATCAAACATGCTAATCCTATGTTTTAAGGGTCAAGGAATCTATTACAAACATATCTAGATGCATAGCGTAGCGTTAACCACTTTGCAATTATCCGCCATATTGGTTTTCCAAATGGCCGTCGAAATTATACTTCGTTATATTACTGAATTACTTACTATTTGAGATATAAACTTCATTCAACATGCTAGTGCTAAGTTATGTTGACTTAGGAACTCATTAGAAGCAAGCCTGCATACAACTGTCATATTTTAAAGACAAAAGAAAAACAATTCAATTGCCTGACAGCTGTCGTTATATACTGTACAATATCTGCATAGTATGATAGCGAGGATCATTTTCGACATACCACTACCAATGTACATTTAGCATGTAGCCTTCTTTGATTTTGGCGCCTGATCTTCAACAGCTGTTCCCTTTTTTGTTTTGTTTTGTAGAGCAATTAGATGTCTTGTTGATGTTAAAGGCGAAGTTGGTAATGCAGCAAGCTCTTTTCCGAGTTGGGTCCCAATTTGTTTCTCCTTTTCATGCTGAATATGCTGCTATTTCTACCTTACAATTGTTGCCGTATTGCAAAAGCATTGACAGCAGTGACATCAATCATGTTGTAAAATAGAACTATCGGTCATTTTTTCGTCATTCTCTTGGAAGTGTTTATTCTAACCATGTTGTCAAGAGTGTCGACTCCATTTTTGGTGCTGTTGTAATACAAAAGTACTTTGAAGGCTTTGGGGTCCATTGACCTCACGGCACAAGATGCTGTAGCGGTCAGTTTATTTTGTTCCCTTTTGTTTTGTTGGTGCTCTCTACCGCTATCCTGCAATGCACGCCTTGTACGATAAATTTTGTTTTCTAAATTTTCTGTCCGCCATGACGGGAACCACTAGAGAGTTTGTTTTTTCTCAAATTTGATATTTTTTTTTACATTTCAGCATGGTGACAAATTGTTAAATTAAAATCAGTTTATCGTACGTTGGAATAAACTGTTTGTTGTGTCATAAACTCCATTGAAGGCTTTTGTCCACTGATAAATGTTTGGTTACCTGTGGTGATAGCTGTTTACTTACGATCGGACTCTTTTTTATTTTATTTTTGTTTTGAGAACCTTTTTTCTAACTATGCTTTATGGCCATGTACGACCTGGGTGACCTATGAATTTGTCTTTGTTGCACACGTTTGCTACTTAAACATCCACAAATTGCATTTTAATGTAACTTTGCTAGTGCTATTCTAATAATTTCAGTAGACGGGTTTCTACAGGTGCTATTACCTTTTTCATGCTACAAACCTTTGCTTGAGATCAATCAGTGTTATATTTTCCTAAAAATCAAGCAAAGCAGTAAAAAGCCAGAGTATATCAATATCGCATCTGCTATATGTCCTTAGAATTCGCATAGCGAAATTTGTTTTGAGCTCCATTGGACACTATACGGTAAACACAAGGGTAAAAGTTACCACAAAACCGAAACTACCATTTGCTTAAAACAAACTAAGACAAATAGTTTAGCCTACGTCGAAAGGATTTTGTTTTTAAAAGAGAACAAAAATTAAGCTATGTTACAACAGAGCGATATAAAACTTTTCTTTTTGGTTTACCTCGTCATTTTGGCCATCTTCGTTTACCGCTTTCAAAGGATATTTTTTTTTTATCTAATCAAATATGTTTCAAATATCTCCTATGCCAAGTTAATTGTTGCTCGCAGATGGACGGTTGCATTTTTGAAAGTTCGCTAATATGACCGGTGAAGAACGCATGGCTTACGACATAAACGCTTCATGCGACAGCAATCTGCCAAGAAAACATCAGGATCTATGAGTTTTATCGATCAAAGAAACAGCCTCTCATCCAGCAAACAAGAATCCATGTTTGAGACTTTATGTTTGTAACATGTAACATTGTTACATGTTTGTTGTGCAATAAAGGATAAACAAACACGATAAAGGGTTTACTTAGTTTCTAGGCATCTGAGTATAACAAGCGATAAACACGTGGTTGGCCGTGAGGTTGTGGCTTATTTCCGTTAATTTAATGTTAATGAATAATGAGACTTTCCGGTTTTTCCATCTCCATTCTTCAATAATTTTCAGTCTAATGTTGAAAAGTGTGAAAAGCAGAGTTCGTTGAGCTTCAACGACCTTGCACAGACACCAGATTGCTCAGGTTTAGTTCACTAGTTTGGCATAATAAATCAATTATACGGTGGAAATTAAATTTTTCTTGCAGTTGAAATGTTGCCAGACGTCAGGTGATAGCTTGAACTTTACAGATTCCTCAAATTGCTTCGTTTGTGACGTAGGTTACGTATGCAGTTTTATTTTCGGTGGAAAATAAGGAAGGCTTTCATTTTAATGATAGCAACATATTGTGCATTAACCCTATCTGTAGCGACACGGGGTTTTATGAGCACGCCCCACTCTAGTAGTGAAATATTTCATAGAAGGAAATATGCTAAAATGTTAAATTTCTTGACTGATAGTGTTTATTCATTGCTAATTTTCCAAACCTACAGTGGTAATTTTTCTACTTTCCTACCTTTCACAATAAGCATTTCGTCTCAGGTGGTTAGACATTTTCGTGCAATGTTAGTTATATACAGTATATGTTTTCATGTTAGTGCAATATAAATATTAGCGCAATTACTTTGAAATGTAAAAACGCCCAAAAATGCCTTATATTTATGAGTAAAAGTAATTTTTTGTTTAATTTAACATTACCGTACTCTATGATATAATTCAAAAATTTCAATTTTGAAGCTATTTTCGGGAAATTAGAACAAAAACCTACTTTCTGACGTTTTTTCATCTCAAACACTTTATTTGAACAAATTTGTTGGGTAAAAACTTAATTTCTATCCGCACAATACACATGGCTATTATCTTGTAAAATATTTTGGCTCTTTCATCTTCATAGCTCCCGTTATTAACGATCTGCGTACGAAAACAGCTCGAAGGCCTACTAAGATAGAGTTAATCTATTGCGGAAATAGTAACTGTAAACGTTAACAAGTCACCAGTTAAAGTTTAACTGTTTTTTGTTAGTATTTATCATACAAAAATGAACAACGGATTTTAATTCGAAAAATTCGACAAAATAATGCCACCTGCAGGTAAGGCCGCCGAGTCCATTAGGCGAGCTATGCGTTCCCCCAGGGCGAATCCTTCATTGCGCGCAAAGCCTGTTTTTAATTTACAATTTTTTGGATATTTTGAAATAATATCATTTAAACAATGATGTTTTTGTGCTTCGAATATTGTCGCACAAACTGTTTGGAAAAATTGCGTTGGTGCTTTGAAACCATGCAGAAGACGGATAGTCTATTCGAAAAACGACGTGGGTCTGACAAAGTAGAAGGAATTCCATGAGTTTGAAGAAGGAATTTTCGTTCTTTATTTTATAACTAAGTTATGTTTTTACAATTGAAAGGAAACCCGTCTCGAGAAATTTGAAATTGTTACAAAAAATTACTAGATCAATCAAGCAGAAACATAGACAGCAATGAGTTGAATTTTGAACTATGGCAGCAACAGCTAAACGATTCCCAAAGTGTACGACAAGTGTAAGTAAGACAAAATGTTTGAAAACGTCAAATGTTTATTTTGTAAGGAAGAACATCTCAGCTATTGTTGTGCAACAAGAAGACAATTATAAAATATTCTGCACCCTTACCAAGCTTCGGATTATCTAAACCAATCCCGAACCCTCGTCCAAAAATAGCCTACTTACTGGACAACCCTTTTTACGCTAGTGGCTGCGTTATCCATCATGTGTGACTATGCTTTCGCGCTCGACATGGCAGAATTGGTAACAAAACTCGCAATTAAACCAGTAGATCTTAAGTAGGCTACAAAAAATTATATTTTGATGGAAGCTTCATCCGCATTATGTATATATTGACCAGGATTTAATTTTGAATTGCTAGGCTGCTTATTAAGAATGTTATGGTTTATTAATTGTCGCTGTGCCACTGCTAAAGTCTTTTAGCAACATGGTTTATTTTAAATTTGGTATCACATCTAAGATATCAGCAAACTATCACCAAACTTGTCCTCACTGCTTTATGCAAAACAACACAATCTCAACCGTTACTAAAGTCTTTGATCCTACCTACATTCGATCTCAGACCTACCAGAACTAAAGACTAATGCAACTACCACTTGGTCACTGAACTGGTTGCTAGGCTTCTTAGTACTGTACAACAGTTTGATCAACAGCTATAGGAGTTACTCAAATAAAATCATAACTTTCATTGTTTACTTATCACAGTAAAGCGTTGAGCAATCAGCAATGGGGCGAAGAAGTTAAAGCTTGCCTTGGATGCAAAATAGCCTTGCGCTGACCCTGTCTGCACGACAGGTATGAACGGTTGTAACGCTCAATCTACAATAAACTTTATCAAAATTTTTATAATGAAGTTACAAAAATCGATGTAGCTAGATAGAGCTCAGTTCGCTGTTTTGCAACATCGCGCAAGGGAAGTATTTAGGCTGCAATAACTTTATTAAAATATGTTATTGTAACATAGCCATATATTGTGGTCACGATGCACAGGCTGAAAGCATGAAGAAGATGCAGGGAATCTTGTGCATTGTACAGCAAGCATAAAAAGTTGAACATAACCATTTCATCTTTCCGACAAGTTTGACTTTTGTAAGATATTTGATTTTGTCAAATCGTCATGGACGGACCACACTTTGGGATACTCTGTAGTACAAAGAACTAAAAACTGTTAAGTCGACGTCAGTGAAAGCAAAAGGTGATTTTCGTCTCATGGTTATTTCGCTGATAACATCAGAAGTCGTTTTAGTAAAAATCTTTTGAATAGACCTTTCATTGGGGTTCTATGATTAATTTCAGAGTTTTTAAAGATCGTTGTCAGTAATACAGTTTTGGACACACACCGGCAAATATATCAAAGGAGGTTGTATTTAAGCTCATAATATGTTGTAAAAATCTGTATGCAGACTAAATATTTGTAACTTTTCACATCTTCAGAGTCTAACATGTCGCTAATCGTTAACGTTATTGTGATGTTGTTTTTGATCAATTTATCTACATCATCCAAACATGACAACGAACCAGCATCCTAGATAACGCTCAACTGCCCAGAATTCTTCAATAGCACAAAGCCATGGCCTCGGACTAAGACAAAGAGTAGTTCAAAGTTAGTAAGGTTGTGTCAAACCCAACATAACGCAACTGATGGTACGTTTGGACCCCCGTTGTTTGCAACACTTTATGACGTCACCAATCGCATACCAGTGTATACTGCAAACAAAGTAAACTATACATCTTGCGTCAAATCCCATCGTCGTCCCAATGACACAAGACCCTTATGGAATAGAGTTGCTTCCAGCCTGTGTGCTCCAACTTTGCCAACACAAACAGTTGCTTCTAATATAAAATTGGTTAATAAATATATGCTGAAGAAATGCAACATCAACCAAGCCATTAATGCAGATTACACAAACAACCGAATGTATCTGGACAGAGGACATTTGACACCAAGTGGTATCAACAGCCAAGATCCAGAAAAACAGAACGCAACATTTACGTTGACCAATGCTGCGCCACAATACAGCCAGTTTAATCAGAACTCTTGGAACCAATATGAACTATGGCTCCAAGACCTTCTTAAATATAAGGTTGCCAATCAATCCGTTTACATTATCACTGGAACTGCCAACACTGACACAGATAAATTTATGAATGATGGATCAACTACTAAAAAGCGAGTTAGGATTCCAGGAATATTTTGGAAAGCTGTTTGTTACCCAGGCAACATAACAACAACTCCTTGGGGCTACGCTATTGTCCAAGATAACGTGAACTTGAAGACCACTGCAAGCAAAAGTAATTACATAACACTTCGCGCTTTTGCAGAAAAATATTTCGATGATCCTCCATTTGGTCCAGCTTGCATGAACGCTCCTATTCCAACCGAAAATAAATTTTCTGCATCATCGGAGAATTCGACGAACCCCTGGGAAGTCGATCCAACGTGTTCAGGGTATTCAGTGAGTACAGTGAGTGATGGGTATTCAGTGAGTACAGTGACTCAAGGATATTCAGTGAGTCAAGGCAATAAGTTACTTATTTTCTTTACCCAGTGTTTATTTTGCATTTCCCTGGTTTTGTTCATGTAATCTTGTTTGGATTTCGCTTCTGCACTCTCCATCGACATAGTGCTTACGATTAAATTTCTTTTATTCCACGTTTCAGTACCAGAGACCAGTACATTAGATAAAGTTAAACCAACCTTCTCAATAATTAGAGATTTCTATGGAAAGAGAAACATTTTTTTTATATTTCATGTTTAAAAAAAAATCTTCCATTTTGTAGTTTATTCCAGTGATTCTCAACCTTTTTTGGCCCATGGACAATATTTTTAAAAATTATATCCGATGGACCACTTTGCTATGTTGACGCTTCATGAACGCCACTAGTCGAAACTGTATTACACATAGGTCAGAAAACTCAAGAGCGTGTTCAATCTTAGTCCTTAATAAAACATGACTACCTTAATATACGGCCTGATTGTTTACATTTTGCAGAAGTTTCCAGATTTTGCTAACTCTTGGCAAATGCTTAAATAATTTTTTTAAAAATTATATTTTGACGCCTTCTTTACTGTTTTCCCCAGATGACACCATAGGTTTTAACATCCTCAGATGTTGAAAAACAAAGAAAAATTGATTTCGAAATTTTAGTCAGACTGTTAATTTTTCAATAACAGTCTGATTCAGCCTTTTTCAACATACTTTTTCTCATTTGCTACTGCTTCTTCAAGGCAACAAAAAGTTTTTATATCATGAGGAGACAGCAAAAAGTAAAAAAATCTCAGAAAATGTAGCTGTAATCTAAGAGTAGCTGTAATCAAAATCTGCAAAATGTGACAAATCACGCCGCATGATAAAATTATATGAAAATAACTAATTAAGCAAACCCTCTTAATTTGCACACTCAACCTTAACTACTTGAATACACATAACGTTAATTTCAAATTTTATTCTAACAAAACATCATGCACGTATTGTTTCAATAGAATGGTAATGTCTCAGTCTTGCCTTCTTAGCAACAGCAGCTTCTAACATTTTGTTAATTTAAAACCGCTGCAGAATACAGTATTTAATTTAGCGTCTGAAAAAATATAACATGTGGCGTTCATAAAATAATTTAATTAACATTCAGTGAAACAGTGAATAGCTCACATCGACAACTCGCACTAGAACTCTCTGTGGACCAACAGAATTCCAGGTAGACCACCAGTGGTCCATGGACCACGTTGAGAATCACTGGTTTATTCTATTTGAGGGCTTTTGATGATGACGTACCTATAATAAGGCCATGACAACAAGTTCATCATCATCACGTACCGTCTCCGATCCGTAGGTTGGCTGTCACTTTCTTCCACAAGTCACGTTCTTCCGCTACTCTTTTTGTTTCTCCAATGCTTGACAAATCAGCCCACTGTGTAACGTCATCTAACGTCAACAACAAGTTACCGGATGTTTAAACGCCAGTGTTGTATTGTAATGTCACTATACAACGTTGCAAAGTTATAATGATGTAACAAAAGTAACGAAATCAAGTTGTTGACTGCACAGTAGTCTGCTTCATTGCACAGTTTTAAAACAGACTGTGCATGCCAATGTTAAATATCGGAAGTTGTTCTGAATTTTCGACAACAACCAAGTGAGTGAAATACGAAAGATTTTTTTCTTTTCTTGTATGAAATATATGTCATCCATTTTACATCAACTCCTGCCAGAGATTAGTAAGTGTTTAATTCTATCAGAATTGATTGTTCAGCCTTTGTTTTGCTTTGGTAGGCCTATATTCATTTTGATGCAGCATTGAAAGCTTTCTTACGTACATGTTATACTGATAGTTTTGACAAGAAATGTCGAATTGTACAGAATTAAGAAGCAGTCTTATAATTAGGTTGCTTTACCAATGCATTGTGTTTGTTGAACATCTCGAGATTTTTCTGTGCTTGAGAATGTAGTTTCGTTTTCATAATTAAATTTAATTGTTAAATTTGTCAATTTGTAGCTAAACTAACACTACTGCTTTTAATTCATTTTTCGCTTCTAAAATGGCTTCTTTAGCTGGTGTGTTTCAACAACTGCATTTTTGTGTGACATTGTAAGATTTATAGCTCTTTTACGCAAAGCAATCGTCTTTTTATATCGTTAATTACAATTGGCTGTTGGTTATGAGAATCGTTTGTGTTTTTCTTTGCAAAAGCATCTTCAGAAGCTTATATCTGGCATTTTCGCCTAAGCGTAGGCCTACTTGTAAAGACTTGGAACCGCTGACAAAAACCGGATTGACGTAATTGACAGAATGAAGTTTTTTTGCTTGTTACTGTAGCCTAAAGTAAAGAACACATGGCTTAAGGCAAGAAGGCTTTATGCTACAGCAATCTGCCAAGAAAACATCAGGATCTTCAAGTGAGTCCTATTAACCGGTTTTCGCATATCCTTTCCTCTATGCATGCTCTATGCTATTCAGTCTGATGTTGAAAAGTGTGAAAAGGCAGAGTTTGTTGAATTTCAACGACCTTGCGCAGACACCAGATTCCACAGGTTTGGTTCACTGGTTTAACATAATAAATCAATATGTTGGTAATTAAAATTATCTTTTGCAGTTAAAATAATGCTGCGTCAGATTATAGTCTGAACTATACAGATTCCTCAATCTGCTTTGTTTGTGACTTAGCCTACGTTTGCAGTTTTATTTTCGGTGGAAGATAGGGAAGGCTGAACCTTCATTTTAATGATAGCAAAATGTTGTGCAAAAATCTATTTCGGAATTGGTACCTTAACAATATCAATAATCCTTCTTTAATTGGTAGCATTAAAGAAGGTAGCATATATTTCCTTTTTTACAATCTCTAATAATATAGTAGAGTATAGATATTAAGTCGGGTAATAATCTGGTGACATATCACCCTCTTCCAACCTGCTTTGAGCCAGCATGGAAGCAGTACGGCTCATAAAATCACATGGAACCCTGTCAAGTAACCAATGTTGATGCGCAATCTGCTGCAAGCGGAGATAGCGAATGATTATTATAGATTAACCGGTTTCATTAATAAAAATAGTCATACCAAATGATGATCAACGATAAAAAACTTCAAATGTCCAAATTTTGTGCAGTATTTTTACATTTGTCATTTCAAATTGCCAAAAAACGCTTGACAACTAAATGTACGTGGGCCCCTAGAGGATGGTGGGCCTCTAGCTGAGGGTTTGAAAAGCGGTAAATACGGCCTTGCGTGATTTAAGCTATTGAATACAGAGCTTGTGTAGCAGCTTTTTTCATTTTTAAACATTCAAAAACATTTAGCCAACTAAAATTAGTGGACCCCGAAGTAACTGTAGGCTTCCTCCGCTGGGGTGTACAGGAAGCGGTTAGCACCGTCCTGATTGGAAGAACTTCTAAAAAGGAGCAAAGAAACGATACGCAGTTGCAGAGAGTGGATTGATTTCCTTTTGAAAAAAGCAAGTTGTTGGATTTGTGAAAGATGTGGAAATCGGAAATGCAAAACTACTTCTTGCAAGCGTTTAAAAACGTCTGTTAAGACCACTCAAACACAACTTCCAACAATTTCCATAGGCTACTTCTGTGATGCAGTAAATTGAACTAAGTGGGCTACACAACATATTTTCAGTGTTCTTCAAATTTTCTGTTTATTTTGGTTCTCCTGTCAATTGCGCATTTAGAAAATTGTTATACGAGCCAGTCGCGCTCACTGTGCGCAACCCTACAATGTGTGCGTCTCTGTGCGCACTTCTCGTATTCGGCCCCAAAGTTTTTCAAGACGAATTTAATTTCGCTTTGTGCTCGTCGCCTTGTTTGATAGGTTTGGAATCTTTAATCTCGGACTGACAAAGCCTTTGACAGATTATTCCTGGCAGTTTCGCATACTTGTAATGGCTGTGAACCACTGACGCTAGACCGGTTACTGAGATTGACAGACTGAAGTTTCCGATAGTTGTTGAAGTGGTGTTGCCAGGGAATTATTCCATCCACCAAGTGCCGCTGAATGGAAACCAGTCTTAAAAAGCGTTGCTCATGCGCACACCCCGAAAGCCAAACCAGCACCGTTTGATCGTGAGCCAGGCGATAAGTAACCAACTTAGCTAACGGGACACTTTTGCCTGGACGGCGCCATTACAGCGTGTGAAGAAGCCGAAGAACATTGTTTTTACTGACAACCGCAGTTTGGCAGAAATAATGCAGTATTGATGCGATTACATAAAAAACAACAGTCCAATATGAAATTTGTCGGAAGCGTCCAAAAAACAAAACGAACCAAAAGCTATGCAAGAAAAGCTCATTGCGCTGTTGGCTGGAGACTTCCCAACATTTTACAATGTAATAACGTGGCGAAAAAGGCTGGGAGTCGCCAAGTTAAATAATTATGAATAGTAAGTTGAGTTGTAAAAATTAATTAAGCACTTAAAATTTGTTAAAATTCAGTATTGAGTTGATATGTTCATTGAAACCGTAAAACAGTGCATGCCAATGTTAAGTATCGGAATTTGTTCTGAAACTTTAGACAACAACAAAGTGAGTAAAATACGAAAGACTTTTTTTCCTTTTTTACACGAAATATATGTTATCCATTTTACATCATCTCCTGCCAGAGAATAAGAAATGTTTAATTCTAGCAGAAGTGATTGTTCAGCCTTTGTTTTGCTTTGGTAGGCCTATATTCATTTTGCTGCAGCATTGAAAGATTTCTTACGTACATGTCATACTGATAGTCTTGACAAGAAATGTAGAATTGTACAGAATTAAGAAGCAGTCTTATAGTTAGGTTGCTTTACCGATGCATTGTGTTTGTTGAACATCTCGAGATTTTTCAGTACTTGCGAATGTACAGTAATTTCGTTTTCATAATTAAATTACATTTAATTGTTAAATTTGTCAATTTGTAGCTAAACTAACACTACTGCTTTAAATTATTTTATTGCTTCTAAAATGGCTTCTTTAGCTGGTGTGTTTCAAAAATGCATTTTTGTGTGACATTGTAAGATTTATAGCTCTTTTACGCAAAGCAATCGTCTTTTTATATCGTTAATTGCAATTGGCTGTTGATGATGAGAATCTTTTGTGTTTTTTCTGCAAAAGCATCTTCAGAAGCTTATTTTTGGCATTTCCGCGTAGGCTTAGACCTATTTGTAAAGACTTGGAACCGCTGACAAAAACCGGAACGACGTAATTGACAGAATGAAGGTTTTTCGCTTGTTACTGTAGCCTAAAGTATTTTTTTCGTTAGGTGCTGCTCATTGAAACGTTATTGATTGAAAATTAGTGCACGCTCATCTTTAACTGCGCTGCTCAAGTGTGAGCCCAATATAAAAGAACGCATTTCAAGAAAAAAGGTCTATGAACATTTTGAAAAGGCTAAAGTAACAAGTAGAAAACACACTGATCTTGGTCCCTGCGACCGAATGGTCATAATGTGAAAGTTGAAGAGTTGCTTTAGCATCAACTGAAAATTCAGTTTTTGTCTATAGAAATTGAGGTAACTACAGTATTGTGTTCATATTGTTTTCAATTTAAAAAAGATTTAATTTAGAAATAGATTTTGCAACTTGTTACTCTGGAAGTTGCCTTTTAAATTTGTTAATAGATATATTAACTCACATCCGCCTAGGGTCAGTTTAAACTCACTGCGCAAAAAGAAAAGTGCTAAGCATACTAATCCTGATGGAAGTCCAGTTTATGAGTAAATCCGATGATGAAGAGTTCAGCTACAGTAATTATTGTTGGATCTTTTTAAATGATTAATTAGCCTAACAACTATCGCAATTTTTACAGCAAGTTAAACTCAAAAGTGTTTTTTCTTTGTTTGTGCTAAACATAAACTGTTCAGACACCTATCAGTTAGGCTATGTTTGCATGAGAGGCGAAATAAGAATAACCGAAATTAAATGTCAAAGCTGCGTGGAAAACGTTTTGTTCACATGGAATCCCACTGCGGTAGGTTTTCGCTGTGTGCGAAAGGAATGCAATCTGTACGCATGAGTGATTCTTGAGCTTGTTTTCAAGTTTCGCAAGACAAGAGAGAGGTTATGATTAATCAACTACTGTTTGTGTTACTTTACTTGGAGTTAAGAAAAGTTGCTTGCTATTTTTTGCTATTGGTGGTTTAGGAGTTGCGTTAAGGTCACTACGTGCAATTGCAATGAGTCAAGAGCCTCTACAAGTATGCGAAACTACCAGGAATAATCAATCAAGGCTTTGTCAGTCCAAGGATAAAAATTCAAAACCAACCAACCAATGAATACCGATTTCAACCACACAGCTTTATTCGCGTGCCTTGTACAGTGGGCTACATATCTTGAAAGGTTGCCGATGACTTTAATGACAAATAGCTTAAACATATATAAAACAACTATAAAAAATAATCAATTAGCTAATGCAGCATATTTTACAGAATTTGGGAGGATTGATTGCAGATTGCTGGTATATCATAATTTCGAAGTTACTGTATCCTGATTGTTTACTTTTCTCGTGATGGCTACAAAGTTCACCAGACATATGAAAAGTAAAAGCTTCGAGGTTGCTTTTGAATTTCGAGCACTTTTATAAGGTGGGGGGAAGTATTGCCTGCCATGGGTAGTGAAAAAACAATTTCAAAACTCAATATTTTATAGATCTAAGATGAAACGGATTTTTTGCTCAGTAGTTTATTTTAAGTATCCATTATGCTGCAATATCGTATAATCACTTCTACTTCGATAGAAGCACATGGTTTTACATATCTCTTTTAACCAAACGGCAGCTCTCCCTACATTGTATATCTACACTTTAACCCTACAGTTACTGCTGTGTCAAGTGAGTCAAGGGTCCCGGCCTCACCACATCAGGGGGCTCACAGGTAATATATTTTTGAGTTTCATTAACAACCTGTTTACCGCACTGCTTCAGACTTTCATTCTGACCAAAAGTGTAGTAATAACTTACTAGATTTATCATTATTTTTTTATGTAATACAGTAGTTACATTTTGTTGTTTTTTTAAATTGTCAATGGAAAGGAACCATGGGTGTAGGTAGGAGTTGGAGATGCGACCGCATCCTCAACTTTTCTAATTTGTCGCAGGTTTGATAAAAACTTGGGCAAGAACCCCAGCACGTTTGAATAATCAAGATTATGCTCTATAATCAAATTAATTGCATGTAAAGTACTGTATACGTAATCATTTAATAATGTGCATATTTTATTTTGTAAAATTTTAGAAGTAACGTTTAGCCTGTTAAGATTTTGAACAGACAGGCTATGATAGTTTTGTTTAGTTTTGTTTCTTAAATGATCACAATTGTAGCATAAAATAAACAAATATTTGTGCAAAATTTGTACAAACTTGATAGGCTACATATAGCCTACTAAGCTGAAACTGTCCTTCTCTTACTTTCTAAGATCTCTGGCATAATTTTTAACCTGCTGAAATGTAGACAGGCTTTATAAACATTTGGGCACAAAATGTTTGTTTTCTGTTTAATTTCTTCAAATGATCAAAATTATGTAGGCTAATAATTTTTTTTAATACTTTTAACATTGTGAGCTAATATTAATAAAAGTAGTGCATGAAATATGTACGAAATTCATACATGTTAACACGACGAAAATTTAAAAAATATTTAACTTATATCAGGGATCTCTAAAGTACGGGATGACTCACTTGTTTTTGCCCCGGACACTAGTAGGGTAGATTTTCGAAACCCTGCAAACTTGTTAATGTTCTCTTAAATTAATGTTCTAAGAGGTCAATCCATAACGCTGATCCACTCACATTTATTTTTTGATGTTTTGAGGGCAACTTAACTCACTTCGTCAGACCACATTTTGAAGATTATTACAAGTGTATTACCAATAAGCGGTAGCAAAGTTGGCTTTAAAAGGATATAATACAACTTGCAGCGATAGTGATGTAACAGTGAATGCGTGAAAGGGAAAGTTTCTTCAAATACTAAAACTAAAACCGGTACTACACTAAAACTAGACAGTTTTAATTTGATAATGACGTTTAACAGATCTAGCCTTTTTGGAGCAAAAGACCACATTTGTATAATAAAAATAGTAAGGTGGTGTGGATACTGGATAGCCTGAACATAACAATGCTTGGACATGTCCGAAAAGGTACAAACAAACAGTTATTGTAACTGTTCACCGGATTCGTATCCCAGTCGGGTCATGCCAGAGACTTCAAGTAGGAACATACATCAAATATCACAAGCATACAAAGTACAAACAACAGAATTCAATGTAACACGTGGGTCAAGCAATCTACCCACTATTGTGGCTGTGCTTAAACTGATGATTGCAAATAGGTTCCAAGGAACCACACGAACACACATATTTGAAGAAAACAACATTTAAATTGACAGCTTCCGAGGATGTTGACTTGCCATTGACTTGCCTGCACCAGCCAAAACACACTTCAAGAGGATCCGACATTAGTTTGCCAGACAGAACATACTGGGAACTGTGTTTATCTTGCAAATGCCGAGTTAATTCAGGGAGTGCCCCCATAGTTTGTATGCACGCTGTGAAGGTTTCGGTTGTAAGTGCAGATCTATGAGATGCTTGCCATTCTTTTAAGACTGGTGTTGCTTCTTGTAAGTATGCCAATGCTGCATGATTTTCACCATCTACTACCTTCATCGCCATATACTTTTGGTCTCTTTTTCTTAAATCTACCAAAGCATAACCAGTATTATTTTGTGTATAATATACTTTAGTAAACACTAACTTAATAGGGATATACCAGACTTGGATTTTGAGTTCTGGCCAGATTAAAAAAATGCTTTTAAAACCATAACTATTGTGTGACTGTTCTTAGCGACTATTTAATTCAGAAACAAGACTTACCTTTATATGGTGCTTTTACTGACATGATTTTCCATATGCTGTTCACAAATTTCACGTACCGAGCAGTCTGCATGAATGGAGGGTAGGTGCTGGACTGCTGGCATAGTATTCCAAACCTCTGGCAGTGGATTCACTGAATACACCTGGAAAGTATATTATGGTATAATATACTTTCATTCATGAAGCTCTTTTGAATTGTTCACAACAACAAACTTAATGGATAAGGAATTTAATGATTACCAATTAATAATTATATAGTCATTCAATAATTAATCATGCAGTGAAACAGAGCACAAACCTGTTCATATAACCAGAGGTTGTCATTTACCAAGAAAGCTTGACATTAGGATGTTTTCTTACAAAACTTTGCTGTTTTTATGGAAATACAGCACTGGTACTGTATAACACAGTGACCGCTATTTTAACTAATAATACATTAAATTATGTCTAAACCAATGAAAACTATTAATACTACAAAAAGTGCTCAATGCCAAGCAAAAAGGCAAAGCAGAGCGAGTTAAATCAAATATAGTTATTACTATCTGAAGCCTTTACAAATTGTTTCACCTAACGGATCATCAGAAGGTCTTATTCAAATAGAATTCTATTTGAATAAGACCTTCTGATGATCCGTTAGGTGAAACAATTTGTAAAGGCCTCAGATAGTAATAACTATATTTGATTAAATTATGTCTATGTACAATATAAAATTTGTTATATAATTATTAGTGAAATAAACAGGTACCCGAAATATAACAAACATATCTACTTACCCAGAGCATGTTGAGAAGTTCGTGCTATACTGCTTGGATTTAATGATACTTTCTTCAAGCTGTGGGCTATTTTCAGAGTCTTATTTTCTTCCAGAGCATACAGCTTCTTGATGTTTGAGAATTCAGCACAACAGGCTTCACCCAATATTTGTTCATGGCCAACAGTGGGAAGATACATTATTTTTCTTTTAAGAAAGTTGTTGTACATGTTTTTGAAGTTGTGTGTAAAGTCGAATAAAATAAACAAGCGTTCTCCATTCCGTGTTGGGTGATCAATGCTGTGTGACAACACAAAGGTCGACAAAAAGCTTCTAAAAAATATATATTTACACACACCAGTAGTTAGTACAGTTTATAAATTACCATAACACAACAAACTAACCCACACAGAGAAAAAGAGCATTACAATTATGCTTATAACTGTTATCATTGGATGATGCTATGTATGCACCAAATATTAAAGTGCAACACACTGCTTCGACAAAACCAAAATGCCAAACCACACTGGAATCATACCATATGAACACCACACTCTAGAGCAGTGTTTTTCAACCTTTTTTGAGCCACGGAACAGTTTATGCATTAAAATAATCTTGCGGAACACCAAACGAAATTTTATAATGATGCAATAATATAAACAGCACAACAACAATTTATTGGCTGTCAGCTTTCTCAGTGCGATATCTGGGCCTGTTTGGATGAGCACAAAGCTGATATTCGGGCAGGAATTGCAGAAAGACAAACGCGAAGCTCTTCCTCAACAGTTCTCAATTTTTCTCGTTTTTTAACTTTTATAGCAGTCATGCTTGCAAAACTCATCTCACACAGATAAGTTGTTGAAAATGGAAGCAAAGTCAAAATAGCATTGTTTGCCACAATAGGAAACTCCTTGGAAGTCATCACCCAAAAGAAAAAGAATTTCCAAGGAAAAAAGAATTTCCAAGGAAACTCCTTGGAAATCACACTAGTCAAACTAATAAATTTCTTGCGGAACACCTGACGATCTTTCACGGAACACCAGTGTTCCGCGGAACACCGGTTGAAAATCACTGCTCTAGAGGATAGAAATTCTAGATGCAATTAAACTTTTTAACTCCACATTTGTTATTTAAAACTCCAAATCTTTTCACATACTGTATATACAGTATGTATACAGTATACATACAGTATATACATACATATATACATACATACAGTATATACATACATACATACAGTATATATACAAATGCAGTGTCACTAACAAGCTCATTTTTGCACAAAGCCGGAAACAAATGTGAGTTGCTTATAGGTTTTTGTAAAGAAAAAATGTTACCAAGTTAAATCATTTTTATCAAAAAATTTCAAACTCTACATTGAGATTAAAGACAAAGAGTATGGTGAGATTAGCGACAACTAACTGTCATTAGCTGCCAAAGCAAGCTAATTTCTTGCACACCAAAAATGTCAATTAACAACAACTTCTTAAATGCTGCACATGTATCAGTATAAGAACATATTTTAACTTACCTGTTGCAAACATGATTATCTGCACATACAGCTACATGCTTTAATTTCCATACTATCAGTACTAATTACTGATGCCAGCAACTGTGGAGCATCAACAAAGTTCCCTGAGCATTTCATGTAATGAAATTGCATATAATTGTCTTTCTTTATTGCAATGTACCCACTTATCAATGGTTCATCCTTTATTTTCTGCTGGAATGATGCAAAATCATTAAATGTTTCCTGTTGTAACAGATCTTCACTCATTTTTGTTATTGCTGCATTTTCTAAGTTAAGTCTTGCAGATGCAGAAGCTGATGCAGGTCGAGATGGGATCCCAGGTGTAGCGGACGCGTCGGTTAATACGCGCGCTCATATGCAGCCGTCCGTGCTGACGGCGACATTCCTGGGCAGAACCGAAATCAGGACTGGCAAGGAATGACCAGGACACGCTGGTCTTCTTCACTGTCTATTTCTTAACTGGCTTGACAGCTAACACTTGACTACAAGATTGGATTCTTCAAGGCTCCGTCGTTTATTAATCGATCCACTATCTTCAGGAGAACAGAGATTTAAACATAGCGAACTAAGAACACCGAACTTTTAAAGAATAGAACTTCAACTTGCAGAAATCAAATAGCCAACTTGGTTGCAAACAGAAAATACTAGCGAACTTTCTTGAATCGTCTCGAATAGTATAGTATAGTAAAGTCTAGTAAAGTTGAATAGTAAAGTACAGTCTAGTGAAGTCTAGTATATTGGTTTAGTAGTACAGTGAAGGATCATGGTTGCCGTTACTTAAAAAGCACTCTAGCTTAATTGGAAAGGCGCAATATACAGGCATTGCCAATTCTACATACGATCATTTAACATTATATAACGGTGGATTCACTTATCGATGAAATACAGTGATACTATGATTCAGGCACGGTACAAAGATTGATTACAGGATTGCATTCCGAACGTATGCGGTATTTGTTGATTGGAAACGAAGGTGCTAGAATTCCATATGACGTCAGTATGTGACGTGCGTTACGTCAGGGCTCTCGGGCGCCACACAGGCATAGATAAATACTTAGGAAGACACAGAAAAACATGTGAAACAGCCGTAGGTTTAAAACGTATTCGTTGCAGTTTATCAGATTTGCGAGTAATCTTTCGACTCTTTTTTGTATCATGAGAAGTGGTAATGAAATCATCATTATTGAAATGTTTTGCACACACTCTATGTTTTTCTGTTGGATTCCAATCTCGACGAGGAATTGCTCTAATCCACCTTTGTTGTAGAATTTTACCGGCTGGAAATTTGAACAATGCGATTTTATCAGTGGTGGTTGGTTTAGTTGTTTTATATCCAGAAACATTTCGGAATACAGCAAGTAAACACCATGGTATCCAAACACTAGCATAACAGCACTATCCTTAGTTGTATAGATTTATTTAGACATTTTAAAGCAAAAATTATTAACCTAATAAAATCATGTTTCAAAGTGACTGATAGGTTAGTGATATAACGTACATTGAAGGCAGTGGCTATTTGACCGGCTCCGGTCTTTTAATCTGAAACACTATTTGACCGGTTATGACGTATTCTTTTTCTCTTTCAAAGCAAAGGACGAGGGAAGAAAAAAGTGCACTGTTTTTATCTTGTACAAAATGTGTAGCCTAACTGTAATGCTTAAATTCACTTGATATTGCTATTGTTACACAGCGACATTGATAGTTCAACCAAAAAAAAAAAACAGTTAAAACCTTGCGATTACATATAAGTTGACTGCAGTAGCCTACAAAAAAATCACTTTACCATTATGAGAACCTGCAAAAAAAAGTATAGTCTACTGGAGTAAAACTTCTAAGGTACGGTATGTAGCCTGATAGGTGAAAGGCAACATTGCTGACCCAAAGTTTACAAAATTATTAAGAAGTTTACCAGAACTGGGGAAACAGTACGGTACTCACCCCAACACATGTTTATTGCTGATAAACATTTTGTGTTTAGTTACCTTAAGCATACTGGTGCTGGTATTCTGTAGAAAAAAATAAATCGGTGTACATTAATATGCTACTTTACTATTGCTGTGCCTAATATTCTAATTATTGCTGTTTTGATATAATGATGTACTGCATGCTTTTCCAATGGAAGTTTGACTTAACTATGCTGGTATTCTATAATGAAAATATATCAGAATGGTAGGTGGTATACTAGTAAAAGGGATGACCATGACTACAATCTATGCTTAAAATAACCTGTTTGTACCAGCTAGTGAAGTAATAATGATACTTGCCACTGAAACAGCTAGAAACAGATTTAAGTTAGCCTGAAAATCATAAGCTTAAAAGTCCTCTCTCAGTCAGTAGGGTAGCAATTAGTCTTCAGCTAAGTCTCTTAAAACAAGAACCATCACGTTATTGCTTGTACTCATATGTAAGGAATACCATCTGTTATAATAAAATTACACATCATGAGGATTCATCACTTGCTTGTAAAAAACAGACTACTACCTACCTCAAAGAATCACATTCATAATTCTCAAAAACGTACGTGTTTTTTTACCCTACTAGTGGCCACTAAAACACCGAAAATTCTCCAGTGAGCGGTCCCAGTATTCTGAGGTCCCTGAATTATATACCAAAGGTCTTAAAATTTTCTGCTGTATTCTAAAATCAGGGCTAAAGTTGAAATTAAAATTAACCTCCCCTTAATATTAGTGGGCTGCTGATCGCTTCAATTTTAACATAACCAACTTGACTTTTCAGTAAGATCTTATTTTAGTGAGTTAGCTATTGCTTTTATGTTAAAAAGATTTTGACCCAAAATTTCATTTATTCAACTTAGCAACAAGTATTATGATGCAATCTTAACCTAACACCTTAGAAAATTTTATTGTACTCCACAGGGAAGACTGACAGGACACCGCGTGCGATAGGTTATTTGTTGACAGTGAATTCTATTTGCAGCCTTCATTAGGCTACTTAATACATATCCTACAATGCTCACTTAACTTAAAAAAAAACGAATTTTTCAACCAAAAATTGGAACAAGGAATGTATTTGCTAAACAATCTTGTAACTTTGATTATGAGTATATCATTAGTCTACAAATCTACATTTTTTATTCTTTCGTAAGTCCAGTTTTGTTTCAATATCTGCAAATAATTCAAGTAACGATTGATAGAAAATGTATCACTCTGAATTTCTGTGAAGAAGAGAGCGTTCTTCCTGGCTATCAGCATAACGCTAAGTCAGGGGTTCTTAACCTTTTTTGTCTCATTTACCCCTTGCCGAATGAAAAAAGTAAAATTTACCCCCACCGTTTTGGTGGCCCCTTGTGATGTCATCGTGTCTAGTCAACCATGCAAAGAAATGCAAAACATCCTATTTTGTATGCATTTTCCTTGGTAAATATCAAAAACTTGTATATTTGCCGAAGACACGTTTGTTCTTGATGGTGTCCTGTGAAAAATAATGTCTGCTCAAATGACTTTTGTGCTTGCTTTCCACGAACAATTTTTGAGATTCTTGGAACAGTCGTTGAAAGAGCTACTCGCATGTCGTCTTTGGGAACTAAGCGAGATCGATGTTTTGTTTTAATAGTCAAACAATGAAGAGAACCATGCTTCACACAGATAAGTAGTTGGAAAAGGTATAATAACTTCAATTGCACGCTGAGTCAGCGTAGGAAACTCTTCAACTAATCCATAGCAAAACTTGGAAAAGTCACCATTGCACGACAAGAATTTGGAACAAGGCGTTGTTGAACATTGAAGATCAATCATATCATCTTTGCAAAGATCATCGTCAGCAATACTTTCTAACTTGGCTTCAAAGGGATGAGTTTTTCGAAGAGCAGTACTGTTAAAACTTTCCCCTTCGACGTAAAAGTTATTTTTTAAGGCGGCAAGGTGCTGGCATATTTCGACTTTGAGGTCAGAAATCTCGTTGTGACTTCTACTGACTTTTTACACATCAAATGTATGTATCCCTGATCAAATGTTAGAAAATTTGCATCAATTCCTTTTTGAACTCTTCTACTCCAGAGATCTAATTTTGTCTGAAAGCCCTGAATTGTATCATGTACATCTATAATGGTAACACCTTTTCCTTGCATTTGCATATTGAGCTGGTTCAAACTTGAAAAAAATGTCTGTCAAGTAAGCCAATGCACTAATAAATTTGCCACCGAACTTCTGTGTGATAAAGGAGAACAGAGTGTTCTAATTCCACCTGATCACAAACCACTTTGAAAAGACGACGATTAAGAGCAAGTGCCCTGATAAAATGTACATTCAACCACATGCTTCGATACTGCTTTCAAATATTCTGGAAAGATTTTATTTGCCAGTGCATGTCGATGAAGGGCACAGTGAGTAGATATGATGTTCGGTGCCCGTTTTTTCAACAGAGTTGTAAAGCCAGACTTAGCACCGAGCATAGAAGGGGCACCGTATGTGCAAAGTGAACCCACATGATTCCAGGATATATTATTTTGTTGAAAGAAATTATTCATTTTTTCCAGTTTTCCAGTATCCATTTTTTCCAAAAATGTAGCACACATACGCTGTTGAAATGAAACTGGTAGTCTACTTGCGTGGAGATAAAACAAAAAGACGAAAACTTACATTAAGCATAAATTTGAATCAAAATCAAGTGCAATAGCCTACTACCAGTTTTTTAATAACTGAAAAAATGAAGTTTGCTTTAATTTATGATTCAGCAAATTTACCCCCTCGGTAGGTGAAATTTACCCCCAGGAGGTAAATTTACCCCCGTTTAAGAACCCCTGCGCTAAGTACTCAATCACTAGTACAGCAAGCAATTGCGATTTGCCAGCCATAACGGCGAAGCCTTCATACTAGCCATTTAGACCATCCAATCAAATGTATGTTTTTCGGCAGCAGATTGTTGCAAGAATTGACGGCGATAGAACCGTTGTGACATGAATTAGTGGCACGCTACCGACGAGCCCAACCTTAAGGACGAAACATCGGTGTCTATCGCAGTCAGTTCTTGTTGCAACCGGCTACCGGAGAAGTATATACTCTGAATTTATACTGTTATTTATTAAATTTTGGTACGAAACGTTTAATTCCACGACTTTTCGCATAAGGCAAAGAATGATCTTCCACAATAAGTGTTGTAGCTGAGCATGTCTTTGCCCATGACCGCGCAACGTAGTTGAATTCCACTGTTTGGTTGTTCACGTGCCCACATAGCTTCAGCTTCAGTTACAAGATCGCCATTAAGCCATCTCCACGTTCCATCTCTGTCGATATCATCCATCCCAATCCACCAGCTTATTGTGAAACTCAAATTGGTTCTGATGATCCTAAAAAAAAACAGTGAACAAAATATTAAAGCGTAAAGGCAGGTCTACAGAAAAACAAAGATATTCAACCCCTACTTTGACGGCTGTATGCAATCGATTTGATATATTGATTTGTGTTCCCGAAAGAACAACCCAAGCAGGGAAAAAAATTACTTTACCATGTTTTCTAAAACAAAAGTACAATGTTTTAGGGAAATTTCATGGGTCGAAATTTTATTACATAGATTTAATATTGTCGATAATTCGATCTAATATGTTGGAATTGATGTTGGTTGAGGTTTAGCAACAACTAATTATAGTTATTTGCAGGTCGTGAAAAACAATGTTAGCCTACATCACATACAACTGTGTAAGTCGAAATGATATTTCTTCATACAATATATTCAGCCGCCATCTCCGCTTCAAGCAGATTGCGCATCAACATAGGTTATTTATTTCCATGAGTCAGGGTTTTGAACTGGCTCGCCCACTGTCGTTACATCTTCATAAATGTGTTAATCCAAAACTTAATAAAATCAAGACGGATTTCTGCATCGAAACGAAAGTGATATAGAACCTTTGTTTTGACACGTAACCAAGAAAACGATTATGCGATAACAAAAAGAAGCATTCCTTTCTATACAATTTCAACAATTAAACACATAATTTACACGTTTTGGCCATCGAGTTACAAGAAACCATGTATATTGCAAAAGGTGATTTTTCCTGTTATGCCACAAAACTGGCTAATATTGCTTATAATCTTACCGTCTAACTTCTTTATTGCGAACACCGTAATATGCCAAATCTGCTCCCATTCGTTGGCAATACTGTCTGCTTCCTGCATAGCTTGAAGAGCTTGGATAGCTTGACCTCTTGTACTGGTACCCATTGTACAATCCAATCCATCCATCATCCAATCTAAGAACACCATTCCACGCTGAAATATATAACTTATACTTGATTATTTGATGTTAATACGCTGAGTAGTCGAGAGGTTAGACGGTTGGAAGAAAGTTGGTTCGACACTTACTGGAAGAAGTAAGCAAAGCGAAATACACGTTGGCTCTATGACGTCATGTACACTTAAATCAGTGGTTCTCAAACTTTTTTTGTTGCGACGCCTCTGGAAAAGTTTTCTGGACTTGCGACGCACCAGCAAATAAAAGTTAATGAGGAAAATTATTATTAAAGTTGTGTTTGTTGATACAACAACAAAAAGCAATCCATATTATTTAATGTGACGTGTTGGCTTGTTTGTTTTTACAAAGTTCATTAAATCTTGGGAGAATTTTTGAAATTGCCACTCGCATTTTTCTTTCAGTGTTTATTGGTGATCGAAATTTGCTTTTTATCACCGCCAAGGCAGAAAATCCTGCTTCACATAAATATGACGTGACAAATGGGATAATAATTCGTAGTGCTTTCTTCACCAAAGCTGGATAATCGCCATTCATTGAAATCCAGAAGTTTGCCGGATTTCCTGAATTAAACATCCTTTTCAGGGAATTGTCACAAGAAAGGTCAATGTAGGCTTCTTTTTCTTGTGCAGTAAAAGACAGTGGAGTAGGTTGGACGAAAGGATCACGAATCCATACGTAGTTTGATATATTTTTCAGGAAGTATTTTGCAAATTTTGACTCGAGCTTGGACAAATGTTGCCCAAATATGCTTCACAAATTTGAAGGCAGCTTCATACTTTTCTTTTCAAGCAAATTGGACAAGAAAGTGAAGTATCGAGAGCTTCCAGACAGGTTTGCTATATCTTCCTTCCACAATAGCAGCTTTTTAACGAATGCTGCAATTTTATCTGAAATGTCATTTTTATTCGGCCCTTGCATAGAAATGTTCAGTTTGGCGAAGATATCACACAAGTAAAGTAAGCCAATTTCAATAAAAAATTGTTCTGAGCTAAACAATCTGCAAGTGGATTATTTTTTTGCTGCAAAAAAGCCTGAAGTTCATCCACCAATTCGTAGAAGCGTTTAAAGAATTTTCTAAGCGAAAGCCACCTGGATGAAAATTAAAAGAGCAAACTCCGATGCGCTGCATTCATTTCTCCACAAAGTTGTTTGAAAACTCTTGACTTCAGTGGGCGTGTTTTAATGAAGTTAACAACTTTGATGACAACTGAAACTGCTAATCAAAGATTAACCTCATCTTTATAAGATAAACTGAATTCAGCTACGAAACGAAACTCTTCTGCGACGCCCTTGGAAAATTGAAACGACGCACCAGGGCGTCGCGACGCACAGTTTGAGAACCACTGACTTAAATAATCCAAATTTTCAACCACCGTCGTATGCCTGGGTTAGTGGGTTATGGATATGCAGTATTTACCGGGAATGAGAATAAATTTGGCAGTGAACTTTGTTATCATCTTTAAAATGCTTTAAGGCTTCATAGTTCATAGGCTTGATGTTACGTGTTGATCAGTACTTAACAATAGAAAGACGCTGAAAATCAATCCATCCATCAATTATTTATTTATTGAAAAGCAAAACTCAAAAATGACATGAACCAAAAAATGCACACAATGTTTAAAGTTTTGATAGAGAGACAACGAAACCACCATATACGGTCCACTAGTCAGATTCCACCCTGAAAAGAATAACTATTCAACAATTTAACCAAATCGGTCACAACGAAAAAAAAATAGAAAGAAAGAAAACATGAACAAGGCTAATACTTCGATGAGCAACTTGCAATTAATTGTCAGTTTCATAAAATTTTACGTGAAACTTCCTAACGAACATTAGATGAAAATCACAGATAGACACCTTGAAGAGATAGCCAATAGACATCGTTGAATATTAATATATTCTCAGGTCAAATGAAGACCTACTTTTATATATATGTATAATAGCTTTGCAAATGTGATGCTTTGCTATTAGGGGGGGAGGTTAATTTTAATTTCAACTTTAGCTCTAATTTTAGAATACAACAGTAGCCTATATTCTGAGAACTCTAATATAATTTGTGTCTAAATTTTTGTCCAAACCCCACCCTCTACCCTGAAAAGTACTTATAGCTTGAAATTGCCCTGTATTGCATGCACGTCATTTTTTGTTTATGGCATTTGAAGTCCAAATATTGTTTACTACTGTATTTAACCACGTTAAAAATGTTGGAAAACAGCCGTGAACAGTTGTTTTAGTTTCCTCATAGAACACAATAAAAGTAGTCATTTTAATCTGTATGCATGACTACGCACATGCGCAAAAGCGTGCGGACAATGGTTGGTTTTGAATCTTTATCCTCGGATTGACAAGCCTTGATTGGTTATTGAGCTCTTGACGCAGGGCCGGTTACGGATATTGACAGAGTGAAACTTCCGATTGTTGAAGTGTTGTTGCCAGGGAATTATTTCATTCACTAGGTGCCGCTGAATGGAGAGCAGTCCTGAAATGCGTTGCTCAAGTGCACACCCCGAGAGTCGAACCAGCGCCGCTTGATCTTGAAGCACGCGCAAACCGACTGAGCTATCGGAGCATCATACAGATATTCTGTATCAAGAAAATAGAGAGTAGGTTGCCATAGTTTGATCAAGGGTATTGCAGAGCTTCTGCCACACAACAATGATTTCATCAATACATATCATTCTTACTAATGCATAACTTTAAACCTTCTTCTTTGATAAGATAGATATATAGGCTTAGTTAAGAACGAAAAAGTTAAAATACATGTTTGAATAAGACTCTTCTGATGATCCGTTTGAGGTGAAACAGGCTGTTAAGAATTCAGATAGTGATAACTATATTTTGATGTGAATATACCTATATGCACTTAAAAAAATTTTATAAACTTTTACAAGATTGCTCTTTCGTGCAGTGAAGTGCGTGAATGTTTCGGTATTATTTGCGTGCGAGTATATGTAAAATTTACTCCAGGTCAAAGTCCCTGAAGGTAACATGTTATTGTTTGTAATTGGAATACTTCACGATTGTGGCGCAGCAGCATTTTGATAGAGCTTTCTCTGCTACCACCCCTCGTCGATCGCCATCCATTCGGCCTACAATAATTTTACACTCAGTATTTCCGTTGAAGCATCTTGAAGCAATTCCAGCGGAAGCATTGCAACCAAGTGCAAGTCGACATCCGTGATTAAACTGAAACCAGTAGATAAAATTGACAGCAAGATGAAAAGGGGTTGAGCCGAAAATCTGTAAATGGGGGATTAGATCGAAAATGCAAAGTAAGATTTTGCAGATAGAAGCCAAACACGTTTTATCAGAAAAATCAGGTATCATTGCAAAACATACTAAATACGACTTTATTTTTTGCAAAATTGTATTTAGAGTTTGGTTTTGCTCAATTTACAGCGGTTTAAAGATAATTAAATGTAGCCTACACAAACTGTTTGCATTTATATGACGCTTTTTTTGCGTGTAGTTATGCGCACAAAACGAAATGACCATTTTGCAACGCTTTACGATGAAGCCAAGATCAGAAAAAACTGTTTGCAGCTGTCTTGCAACATTGTAAAAGTGTTTTAGTGCAGTTAGCCACTTCCCTTTTGTTTTGGGACTTGTTACGGGATATACATTGCAACGTGCACCATATGTCACGAACACTATGTAGGACAAACCATGACAAAATTTTCCACACGTTGGGCCACACATAGATCTATTTGGAACAGTTTTAATTACTTTGATAAATCCGGTGACAAAGCAGCATTATTGAAACATTATGCGAAACTCCACAATATTGAACTCAAAAAGAAACCAGCTCTGGCAGACTGCTTTGTCGTTACTTTCGCCGAACAACCCAGCAAACATTATTTAGACATCGCTGAAGATAAATGGTTACATACAATCAAAGCCACCATAAACATACAGAAATTGATTCGACCAACCACTTAAATCCCATGTCATCAGCAACCTCCGACCCCTGTGGTGTAGATTCTTCAACTATGCCCATTTAAACGTATTCTTTTTTGACGCTTTGTCTATGTAAGCTTATGGCAATGGACTGAAATTAAATTGCGTTTTTCTTTGTATTCGTCTTGTTGAACTGTTGTAATTTACTAGATGGATGCCCATTTACACTTATTCTTTATTGACGCTTTATCGATATAAACTTACGGCAATGGACTGAAACTAAATTGCGTTTTTTCTTTGTATTCGCCTTCTTAAACTGTTGTAATTTACTAGACGGATGATCAGGTTAATGTATTTCTTGAATTTTGTACCAGAATATTGTTGGAAATCGTGGGAGAACACCAGTTAAGATTTAGGCTTGCAGGTTTTGATTTTAATATTATGTAACCATCTATTTAAAATATAATTTTTATGCGTGTTGATAACATCGGAGTTTGCTTTATTTGTTCGTTTTACGTATTTTTCAAATTTTCTTCTTTTTTTACATGTGCTAGCTGAAGATGCTATTACTATAGCGAAATCGATTCTTAACTTAATAAATTACACTAAGAGGTTAGATTGTTGTGCAAATGCCAGCATTTGATGAATGCAAATTAGCAGTACCGTCAATACAGTACAATGCAAATTTACGCAAAAAATAATTTTCAGTGCAGCGGGTGGTTTTTGGACGAAAATTTCAAAATTTATTTACCAAGGGTCTTAGAATATACTGTTATATCCTAAAATCAGGGCTAAAGTTGAACTTGAACAAAAAGCCAACTAACACCCTGATTTCTAAGTTTTATTTTTTTTAGATTTCCATTATAATTTAGATCGGGTCAAAATTTGGAACCGGTTGGAACGAATTCTGAAACGGACATCCCTAATTGTATGCTTCTGGAAAACAGAGAGCATAAAATGCCAGAGCTAATTGAAAAAGGAATTTTACAGCATTTGTCAGCACTTGAAAAGTATCCGAAAGATAATTTTCAGAGAAATCTGACAAAGACTTGTATTTTGTGAGAAACCCTTTTACATTTCCAGCCTAAGAGATGTCAGGTGGATGCAAGGACGAATTTATAAAGCTGATTAATAACTCTTCTGTAAGGCAAGTGCGTCAAGGAAAACGTCTTCAACAGTTCTGGATCAGAATGAAAGATTCTTAACCCAAAACCACAGAAACAGATTTTCGGATTCTTATTCCTTTTGTGTCGACTTACCTGTGTGAGTCAAGCTTTTCTGTTCTGGTGCAGATTAAAAGCAAACAAAGAAGTAAACTTGATGCTGAGAATGACTTGCGTTGTGCACTGTCACGAACCATGCTGCATATACTACATTCATAGCGCAAACAAGAGTCAATTTTGCATGGAGTTGTACTATGAAATAAATTGATATTTCAAATCACTATAATTTTTTTTATTTTATATTTGTTTATCGCTATATGGGTTAGAGTGAATAGTTTAAAATAAGCAAAGGGACGAACGTAACAAAATTGATTGCGAACCACTGGGCTGGTTGAGAACCATTGGTTACACGATCACTTTTAGCATCATCCATCAGCGAGAGAATTTGTCGTTCATAACTCAAGAAACTTAAAATAAGCAACAAAAGCAACAATAATCCTACTTGTTTGCTTATTAAACATGATTATGATGGCAATCTTTCTGATTCATTTTCAAAAACACTTTTTTATTATTTTCTACTTTAGTTACGCAATAGAGAAATGAGTGGCGTACATGCAACCAATACTAAGACACTTATAAACACTTACTCCACTGTTTTTCGCACAAGCCTTGGAGTTTGACTGAGCATCTGATGTCAAAGCTGAGCAGGTGTGCATAGCTCATGAATGCGCAATCTTGTTGATTTGCACCATTTGGTTCTCTACTATACCACAAAGCGTCAGCATCGGTTACAAGATCGCCATCAAGCCATCTCCACGTTCCTTCTTCGTCGAAATCATTCATTCCAATGTACATGTGAGTGGAGGGGTTCAAAGTGTCCCTGATTATTCTGGGGACACATTGAACAAAGTATGAAATCAGTGAGGCAGATTGAAACAGTCAACTTTGAATTGAAGTTAAAACAATTTGCTTTCAGGGTTTCTTGTTATTCGACTGTAGCGTCTTGTTTCAACCCTAACAATTAAATAAGTCAATTACCTCCTTCTTAATGTAAATTTTGTTTCATGGTTTCAAAATCTTAAAATAGTTAACACAACAAGCAAGCAGTGGACAAAAATATTATGGACTCACAGAAGATGTGCAAAACAATATTTTAAAACGTGTAAAACCGTTTAATAAATCAATACATCAAGATGAAATTGAACATTTCAAATAAATCTGGCTTCAAATTGAATCAAATTAATTTCAAGTTACTGAGAAATCAAAACAGAAAACTTATAGTCAAGTAGAAAATTGTTGTCAGGCCGACATGAATTCAGAAGATGCGACCGATACCTCATCGAAAAAGTTTTGCTACTGCAGATCCTACTTGAAGCTATGCAATTTGAAAAACTGTAAATACTGTAGCATAACTTTATACTCCGTTTATTATTACTATGTGCTTTCGAAGTGTTGCAATTTCATCTCGGATCTCAATCCGTCACTACAATCTCCCTTTGTGAAACAGTCTTGCCATTTACACATTAGGCTACGTTATAACAGAGGTCAACACAGTTTCAGCTGAACATGAAAATTGGCTGATTTTGACAATAGGTTTCAGCTAATATTTGACTCTGATTTAAAATCTGGCATTAACTTTGCCTACTACATCAGGTTTTTGAGCTATAATTCTATTTTGTTTGTTTTTTTTCTGAAAAAATATTAATTTTTGAAATGTTGTTGTTGTTTTTGTATCAATTCAATTGACGGCAAGTTAGCTGTTCCCGTCTTCCAAGGGATGGCGTTCCAAAAGGATCAATTTAGCACCCATGTTATTTAATGTTTACACTAGCGATATTCCCCAGACAAACTCCCATCGCAGACGACTTGGCCCTTAACAAAATGTACACAATATCAGGGTTGTACTATATTATACTATGTTATACTTATATTGCTTGTACTCTCACCTTCTATTGTCCATACTTCGGATTCCGTAAACTGCTAAATCAGCTCCATTTCTATGGCAAAACTTTCTGTTGTCGTTGTAGCTAAGAGACATACTTTGTAGTTTGTATTGATATCCATGCAGTCTAAACCATCCATCACTCAGTCTTGTAACCTCGTTGAGGATTGCTATTGAATAAATTATATTAATGTTTAAAATTAGGTTGTTGAAAGATGTTGATTAAAATAATCTGCTTACTTTAATTTTTTGTGATGATTAATACTTAACCCTATTCGGACTGACGGGTGGACGGTTTCGTCCATACCTAAAACTTTCATCGATTACATAAAAGCTACTGGCTCAAATTAACTGAAGTTTTATGACTTTTCCTAAATAAGATTCATCTTTGGTTTAGTAATAAAATGACAGTTTTTTGTAGTATAGTTTTTTAGTTATCAGCAGTTTTTGACACCCTACTCCGACAATTATCTGCAAAACTAGTAAAAAATTAAATCAGCGTGAAATTGAACAGAGATTAAGAAGGATTACCTCCATCGATGACCTGACAATGCCATAGCTATTTAACATAAACCAACCTCCACAAATGGGAACATCATGTGACCAGGTTCCATCTCTGCGGCAAGTAACCGTTTTTTCTCCAGCCAGTCTGTAATAATCCTTGCAACTGTAGGTAATGGAATCCCCCAACCCAGCCATACTTTCCATGGTTTCCTCGAAGTTTTGATCAATCGAGCCAAACCTTGGCGGATTAGGAACGGGACATTGAACAACTGGAAAGCAAAGTGAGGACAATAGAAAACAATGCGAAACAGGATACATTTCCAATAGAATAACACCGAAGCGTTGTACCAAAACTCATCATAGGGACTTATCGAAAGGTTTGCTTATCGTCACAAGTGTAGTTGAGATCATTTTCATCTTGTTCACTATTGCAGATCTTAAGAAATTCCTGATGAGGACACACGTACCCTACGTGTCGAAAACCTTTGGGTTACTATGTTATATTTTTTGTGTGTAATGCATTATATTGAACCCGCTAAGGTTACTTTGTTTTGTTTGTTTATGGTTCAAGAAAGAAAGCTCTCTACCAAAGCTTTGTCATTTTCATCTATAGAAGTTAATGTTTGTTGTGTTAGTTTGCTTCTTCACATACTTTTAGCTTTAATAAAAGAAAGACAACATAACTAAAGATACAAAATAAAGTTATGAAGTTATATTAGAATTGGACCAAATTGAACATAAAGTTGAAACTTATTTTCTTGCCTTACATTCGTCAAGACGTTTGAATTTAATTGCATTGATCATCATTTTTTCAACTACAAATGTGAGTTGACAATGAAAAACTGTTTTTTAAACTGAAGCAATGCTAAGGATTGACAGAAAAAGATCATCCAGTACAAGCAAAAAGCCAAAGGCAACCCACGTGTGCAAGTTGGGACATCAAACGTCCAAGTCCTGTCCTTCTGACATGCCACAGTTGCGCTGTCTGTTTGTCTTCCTTCCATCCTATACCCTTCATTGCATTCATAAGTGAAACGCTCATCAAGGCGCAATCTAGGCTCTCTCGTTGATATCCTTCCAAAATCCAAACTATCAGGAACAATGCATTCGATTGCTGCATTTCAAAACATAAAGAATAACTGAGGTATGTGCAAATATAGATTTCCAATATTAAAATTTGACACCGCACCTCTGAAAGTAACATTCCTTGTTTGCGAATATTTATTAACTTTGATTGAATGCTTTAGGCATAGACTGAGCTAAAATTCTGAACTCCAGTTGTATTATACCGATAAACTCTTTTCATCCACTTTGTTATGCAATATTTTTTAGAAACATCACCTGTTTTCATAGAGTTTTTTTATCACTTTTAAATCTTTTCATTTGCGGTTTTTAGTTTTCCAATTCATCACTAATAGTTTCAATTGTTAATTTTGCTGATAAATCACATGTTCAGTGAGTTTAGCCACACTAGGCATTAAACAATTTTAAAAACTTGAAATAAATCAGCTTAATAACCTTTCAAATAGTGTTGTTTGTCAATCTGCAATGTGATTAGGCGAATGCAAAACCTCCATGCGACTACAGTAGGTACAAAGCTCATGCTGGTCAATAAAAAAAAATTGGTTGTGAAACTAAGTTAGAAAACAGTTTAATTTTGTATTTTAGTTGCTAATCTATACTTCAAATTACAAGTAAGTTCCAACAAAGCTGATGGGCTGAAAACATTGTTTCAAATATTTTAAATTATATAAATATTGCGCATGCATAGTTTTGGAAGTGGATTAAGGGAGTAAACAATTTGGTGTACCTCAAAAAAACTAACCACATAATAATAACACACTGTCTCAAATTATTTAAATTATGTATATAATTATTGTAAATCATAAATTGAAACAAGCTGCTCAAAAAATTTTTTTACGTGATTAGTGACAGCACTTGTCTACATTATGCAATTACATCGTTATTGCGTCTAGTGGTAGATGGAAAAGTTCGTTTTGTTCACAAAGCACATGTAACATCACATGAACAATGGAATAGGAATGGAATAGTATTCTAAAATTTACTAAAATCTAAAATCCTAAAATAAACTTGGGTTGAACAATTGTCACTGATTATATTACTCACAAAAATTCCCGTATTCAGCACTTGATGATCAAAAAGTAAATTCTAAAGTTTCCATCTCTTGCAAGTAAAGAGACTTTGCAATGATTAATGACGTAGTTTAGTAGCATATCAAACGTTAAACAGTCAAATTAAGTGGTCGAATAAGTCCATATTATTTTGAGATAGAATCCTTAAAAGACTTAACAAACTATTCAGCACTTCGAAGTTCCAACAAATAATCAAAATAACTCCAAACAGCAATAACTTTTCCACTTTTACTATCGATACGACTATTCATTCCAACACATGTAACTCTTATAATCGACGTCAACGTAGATTACTTCAATCACACTTCTCATAGGCGACAACTGTCATCTTGATTGAAATGAAAACGTAGTGGAGAATGCTGATTTCAAAGGTGTAGACCACAATGACCGTAATAAGAACTGAAACTTTATTTAATTTAATAAGCGAACAAAATCAGTCAGGTTTGGAAACTTGTATAATTTATTGATAAAGCTTCCGTAACTGTTAAGGAGACTTCTTCAGTATCTTATTCAAATATCAAACTTTGATAAAGCGATGTCAAACTTTTACTTTGACAAAATGCAAGCTCTCCATCCCATGTTCCTCCTTCAGTGCATCTTCTCGATGAACTACCGGAACTGATATAGTATCTATTCTCACAAGTGTATCTAGCAACACGCTCGTGTCCTTCTCCTGTGTAAGTGATCACTGCGTGGGCAGAAGGAGGAGCCATGTCACAGTCCACACCTGAAAACATATTATTTTTATATGGATTGTGATTGAGTGAGAAGAGATTTATGTTACAACAGTTTGTTCTACATTGTTGATGACTGCAAACAAATCAATCTTACTATTTTAAAAGCTTCTTTTCCAAAAATTCAAAAACGCAAAAACTTGTGTTCCACTAAGTGTAGCCTAATATTTCCCAGATGGGATGCAATCCTCCTCAACTATATTTTGTACTTTGCAAAAAAATTTAACGAGTGTTGATGACATTATTGTTATTGTTACATTTATTGACATTGGAGACATTGTCACGTTGTGTTGTAAGTAACAAGTTAAATGGCATTGAAGCACCAGTTAAATAAGGCTAATAAGTTGACTAATATGGCTTGTCTGCGTTATTTTGACTAGTTGGATTCGCAGGCTAAAAAGAAACCTTAATACAGTATTGGGTTTCAAAGATTGGTATTCTCACTGCTTACCAACAAATATCAAAACAATTCAGAAAACCTGTCCACAACTACCAAGGTTTCTTCATCATAAGCGCTATAAGTAGTTTATGAGCCTATACCGGTACCGCATATATTGTTTCCGTGGGTCGCACTTTCAATACCCATTTTTCCGGCCACACTTTTAATACCCCTGTTATAGACCGAAAAATTGTGTAAGGTTAATTTTTCATGTCAAATTAATTATTTTTGTGCTTTTGAAGTATCCTCCCACGGGGTCACGCAATGCCGCTATACCCCTGTGTAGAAACCATTCCTTCTTAAATGTAAATACAAAGGATTTAAGCGAGTAGTATTATTTATAATTGAATATGTCAGTATGTCTCTGTGTTGTACCATTTTGCTGCAAACCAGGTAGTTCTACCTGTGTCTGCATCCTTGATAAAGTCAGTCGTTCTGACTGACGAAAGGTCGGACATGAAGATGATCATTATTCTCAACATCTTGTGATAGCCTAGTTTGCAGTCGCCAGTAGAACGCAAAATATTATTTTAGAATTGCCTACGTGTTGAATAGTCTTGTTCTACTTTTATTATAATAATTCAGCTACTTAGATTAAGACAAGTTCTCCCGCATGGTCCGTCACATCTGCATCTCATGGGTCCTTCACAACTGTCATCTGTCAGGCAAGCATCGCCACAGATCTTATTGCTTTTGAATACATCAATGAAACTGTATGGTTGGCAAATAACTGCAAAAAAATGAAGAGTTTAATTGGTGTGTAATAAATAATACCAGCCAAAAGCCAAAGTCAGTAGGGTAAGCAATTTAGTTTTAGTTAAATAAAGCGTTCACCATTGTAAGGCGACTTCAGTTATGTCAATGAAATAAAAACTGTTTACCCATTACTGGCTATACACAACTTTATAACTTAAATTACGTAAAGCTCGTTTTTACATTTTATTTGTCAATTGTCTCTTTTGTTAATTCTGACTGTGTATGACAAGACAATAATGCCGCTAAACATAAAGTACTTTTTACAAATTATAAGACAGACGTGCACAAATTGTCGATCCAGTCCATCTTCCCTCTCTGTGACAAAAATGTTTGCTTATTGGCCGTTCTCTTTTGTGTCCAAGTGCACACACATATTCAGCCTCGTCGTTGTACAGATAGGAAGCATCGTTCACCAATACTCGTGAACCGTCTGATAGTCGCCGATATACGTTGACTTCAAGCGTATTTGCAATGCTCGGAGGCGGGGAACAGGTAATACCTGTGATAGAAGTACACTCTGGACTATTACGAAGTCATAAAAGTTCATTAGAGGCCTTTTCATTGCCTTTGCAGTTGGTCTGTTGCCATTCTACTTTGAATCTAACAATGACTTCAGAAATAATAAGCTACAGACGATGAATCTTCAGTAAAGGTGAGCTGCTTTATCATTTACTTTCTTTCATTGAAAATGTCATTGGAAAAATTAAACTAAAAGTATTCAAAAACTTTAACATTGCTGTGAAACAGAGGTGTACACTGTACAGGATCCGGACCAGAACCGAATATTGTATTATAATGAATCGGGATGGGATCTGGATCTGGTTTTGTTGATAGACGTCAGATCCTGATCAAATTTGCATAATTTTTGCATGAATCCTTTTAATTTTAAACACAAAAACGTAAATTTTAAATTAGTTCTTGGAAACATTTTCAAACCCGAAGAAAGTTGAACCTTGGTGTTTGTGGTCAAAATATATATTGGTCAGTACTGAGATTGTGGTCAGGTCAAAGTCGAAAGAAAGGAAAAACAATTGAACAAGCCAATAAAACCAATCGATTAAAATCATAAAAAAAGCAATATACAGTTGATAGTAAAATTACCAGCTAGGCTACAACCATTTCGATTTGGATCATGATTGGAACTAATACTGGCAAGCAAATTTGCCAAGGGAAGCAGACGTCATCACCCACCCAAAAACGGCTTTACCAGGATTCCACACAAGAATGGGAACAGCTAACAGAATCATCAGCAAACACGCCCATACTGTACAAACACAGTATTGGTGGGGCACTTTCAGCAGCCCTGGATGCCAAAACTGCAAGTCCAGCATTTAAGACGTCGATCACCTAGTCAAGGATTGCCCAACCACGAAACTCATTGGCGGATATAGAGAAGTGCACTTTTGTGACGACATTTTTATATAAGATGTGCACACCGTACGACACTACTCTACTACTGTATTTCTGCTTTCAGTATAAAGCACAGGAGCTTAATTGCTAAAACTAAAGTGAGAAATAAGTTTATGATGAAAGCAATGAGATTTCGAAGCGTTTACTGATCAATTTGTTTGCTGTTTTATTGCGGGATCTGTTCAGTTTGTTTTGAACAATTAACTGCATTCCGTATTAGATATAACTTAATATACCATCGTTACTGACGACTGGAGATTTTCTTACTGGGATCAATACAAGAATATCCGCATTCCTGGTCGCACAAGCATCTTCTCCCATTTTCACATTCATCATTAGTTGGTGAGCATGGTTGTCCTCGACATGCAGGTCTCCCAGCAATAAAAGCAAACCACAGGTTCCTTGTGGGGCATTGGCCTTCAAGTAGAATTTAAGGAAGAGAATGATAACAATAAATGATTCTAGAGTTAGTTACAATATTACTTTTTAATGTTTTTTATTTTTTGCAATTATTTAACGTCCAAAGAAAAAAATGCAGCTAATCCTATAATAAGCTTATGACTAACATTTTTTCTTACATGTTAAACATGATTGATTGAATCTTTAACCTCTGACTCGGACTGGGAAAGCTTCTTGCAGAACTTAATCTTGGCAGTTTCTCATACTTGTAGTGGCTTTGAATCACTGAAGCAGGCCCGGTCACCGAGATTGACAGAGTGAAGTTTCCGATTGTTGAAGTCATGTTGTCGGGAAATCATTCCACCCATTAGATGCCACTGAATGGAGAATAATCTTTAACGTGCGTTGCTCAAGCGCACAACCCGAGAGTCGAACCAGCGCCGCTTGATCTCGAAGCTTCTTCGTTCCAGATGTGACGCGCTAACCAACTGAGCTATCGTTAAACGTTAAATTAAACGATCTCTATTTTGTTTCCATAAGTGACAATTTTTAGCTAACTCGCCCAGTGCCGCCACATCGAGTCCGGTCCATTCCTGAATGTTGTCTTGCCATCGTTTTGGTTGTTTGTCACATTTTATCTTTCCTTTCACTTTACCTTCTGTGTAAACTTTGCTGATTCTGGATTTTGATATTTTAGTATGGCCGAAATGAGGCATTTTCTATAAATCAATTATGCTAAGAGAAGGTGTACTTCATACCAAAATTGAAAATTAGATGGAATTTCAACCAATTTTAATATGCTCAGTTGTAGCAATATCGTAAAACTACGTGTAAGTAGGCCTACCACACTGGTCATAATTGACCATAATTGGTCATAATTGACCAGTGTGCTAGTTTCAAGGTAAAATGGCATGACGGTATGTTTCACTGTGTATCGTGACATCAAACTCTACATAAGGAAACCACCGATGCATAATCATGCGATTTACAACTAAACATTATAACATCATACAAAGCAATTTCCAACCAATCCCGAATCAAACTGTTATGACACACTACTTTGTGTCACGAACGATCACAGCGCATGCAGTGAGAATTCGAGCTCTGCTACTGCTGATATTATAAACTCTTTTAGTTGGATTTCATGATAATCCGACTTGAAATTCCCCAAAATGACTTTTATACTCCGAACCAATTTTTTTTGACCTGTGTAATCAAGCAAAGTCATGTCATGGTTGACTGATTACGAAAACACTGCCTTGAAAATATGTTTCTGAAATCATTCCGCCATCACAGATTCTATCAAACCTTTTTGCAAAAAATATGGAACATGATTAGTAGCGTTGATAGGTTCTACTCAATCTCGGTAACCAAGCCCCTGTCGGAGGTTTGAAGTCTCCACAAGTACACGAAACTGCTAGCATTAAGCTGGCTAAATAATACGCATGTGTTGGCCGGGTAGCTTTGGAATTTTACACAAAAGTTATACATCAGATTGTAAAGAAACAATCCAAATTTGATTAAGTTAGAAAATAAGAAAACTTTGATCATACTTACCTTGTGCGAGATCGACCAAACTCAAGATGTAAAATCCAACCAACACTGACAATGTAAACATTTTTTGTCACAAAATAAGTTCAATGTGACTCTTCTAACTGTGTCCATACAATTGCAAAATCAATTGTGACAAAGTACCCAAAATGAAGAAACAAAACTCATGTTCAGCTAACGTTTCGAAAACTAAGCTGTTGTGCTTAACCCTATCTGTAGCAACACGGGGTTTCATGAGGACTCCAGTACTGAAAGTAGTGAAATATTTCGCAAAACGAAATATGCTAGAAATGTGAAATTTCTTGACTTAGTTTTTATTCTTTGCGAATTTTCTAAACCTACACTGGTCATTATTTAATCTGCTTGCTCTTAACAAAAAGCATTTCGTCTCAGGTCGCTACACATTTTCGTGCAATGCTAGATATATATAATTTAATGTTAGTGCAATACAGATGTTAGTGCAATTACTTTGAAATGTAAAAACGCCCAAAAAAGCCTTATGTTTATGAGCAAAAGTAATTTTTTGTTTAGTTTAGCATTACTCTGTGTTATAATTCAAAAATTTCAATTTTGAAGCTGTTTTTGGGAAATTGAAATAAAAACCGACTTTCTGACGTTTTTTCATCTCAAATGCTTTATTTCAATAAATTTCTAGCGTAAATTTAATTTCTATACGCACAATACACATGGCTATCATCTTGTAAAATAATTTGGCTCTGTGATTTTCATAGCTCCTGTTATTAGCGATTAATTAGCACGGGCTAAGATAGCCCGTGACATGCCATGAAAACAGCTCACGAAAACGTACTCAGCGTACGAAAACAGCAGCTCATGTTAAGATAGGGTTAAGAAAGTACTCAAGATGAAACAGTTTCATTCTCGAAACATTCGCAACACATGAGTTTAGTATCAAAGATTTTCCAGACTTATGTTGTTCTTTGTCATTTTCTTTGCTTCTATCAATTTTGATGTGTGTAAATCTTCTTATTTTCTAAATAAAGCATTAGTCGCAGTTCTATATTTCCTGAGCCGATATGATTTAACTCATAACATTGAGCCCTCTCCAGACGTTCAAGTATCAACTCTCGCAACTGGGAATCAGCTAGCTTTCTCAACTATAATTCTCGAACGAATTGAACAAAACAAATGAGTAGTACGTCCTCATCTACTAGGTTATGCTGTATACTCGCAGTTGAGCAACAGCTGCCCTTAAATATATCAACGCGGCAAGATGACGTGGTGACATCACTCTTCGTGTGATCACTTCTGTTTCCTGATGATGAATGTTTTACTTGAAGAATACATTTTGCTTTCACGACTTATCGCACAGATTATTAAATACAACAAACACTATTATTATTTTTCTGCAGCAAAGACATGTCATGACCGTTTAAAAAGTGACTGATGATAATTGCAGTACAACTCGTTCCTTTGCAGTACAACGCGTTCGATCATAATTACGTAATTGTTTGTTTAAAGTTTTATTTCATTTGTTTGGTATCTACACACAAATGGTTCCATCTCGTTCATTTAAGATGAAGTAACGGCTGAAGGTTTAGTCAGTACAATTTTCAAGAAACGGAGAAATGAACTCCTCTATTGTCTACCAGATCTGTCCACACTCATCTACCTAACATTCAACTTAGGATTGCTAGAAGCCCCTACAAATGCTGACAGTTGTTCAATGATAATACAATGCTAAAAAATATACAAGCACAGACTACAAGAGAAGCCAAATAAGTAAGTTAGACTTTTAATATCTTTGGAAAAACTAGAATCATTCATAAATTTACAATATGCCAAGAGAATATACTGCAAAACCCATTAGAGCAAAAAATATAAGTTAGTCAACAACTACTTTCTGACACAATGCCACTGGATTTTTTGGAAGAAATATATAAATTTCTGAGGTTTGGCAACAAAGTCAGAGGTTGGCAACAGACAAGTTTGTGCATATTTGAGAGGGTTTAAAATCTGTAGCTACTTCTAGCATTTTCTACAACTACACACTGGGATGAAGCCTAATCATTGACAAACAATTAGTTGTTGACAACGAAAAACAGATACCTGCTTATTGTATTTATGCCAAATGAGCCAGACAATTTGGCGTAAAATATTGGATTTTAGCTTAAGTTAGATCAAGTACGTTTGCAATTGTTTGCGCTTGGCAGCAAAATTAGCCGTTCTGAGTTTACCTTGCAACTGGTTGATAAGCTGAGTATAGTGCCTTCCCAGACAAAAATGCAAAATTAGACATAACAAAACAGGCGAAAAACTTTCCAGATCTTCTAAGATGGATTAGCTGGACAACAATAACACTGTAACCATTTGTAAAAACAAAACAAAAAACAGCACTGCTGAAAGTCAACCAGCGGGAAAAGCGGCACTGGTAATGGGAAACTTACTAAATGCAATGAATGCGTCGCGCAGCAATAACAACTGTCAAGACATTATCAACAAAACTGCATTTTTAGTTTGAAGAACTCATAATTTGTTGTAACCAAGCACGTAGCCAGCACAAAACTTTGTGCGTAGCCAGCACAAAATTTCGAGGGAAAAAAAAAATTTTTGCTGTAAGGGAGTGTAAAATTTTTATTTGATATATTTGAGGAGGCAATTGCCCCCTTTTCTTCTCCTGACTACGCCTTTGGTTATAGGCTATTACTACCTTAGTTTGAAACTTAAAAAACTGCACATGTCGGCTCAAATAAACATTTCACACGTGACTAGCTTTCACTATATGGTAACTGTCGATTTCGACACATTTCGTTATTAACGGTTTACGGCTTTCTCCGTCGTTCTAGTGTTAAAATCAATCTAAAAATGTAAAAACCATCAGGATTAAAGTTCTCAATAGGTATATTGATTTCCATTAAAGTTCCATGAAAGTTCTTTCATTCCATGAAAGTTCTCAATAGGTTTTCTCAGTCTGAGGTTCAAGATTATCACAGTCAATTAATCGATTATTCAAACTACAACAAACTATAGGTTTGATTTAATGACAATGATACAGACAAATATGCGTCTTAATCCACAAGCATTGGACTATCCAGGGTTATATTGCACAAAATATACTCATCGACCAAACAAACCATTGTCATAAATTTCTGGAATCAAACTCCCAGAACCACTTCTTGATTTATAGACACACCTGAACATTTACCTCTACTTACAAGTCTCTCTTATAAATGTTTGTTATGACTGAATTTTAGTGACTTCAATTGGTTTCTAAGCCCACTAATCCCACCGGACGTTGGTTGCATACAAATTACATGAAAACTATGGAGCTTTACTAGGCTGTTTCATATCAGGCGATAATGTTACATCAACCCAGAATGTGTTACGACGGCAATGTCATTTATGTTTTGGCTACCAACAATCCATCGGAATGCTTTAAAGGTTGCCAGACCGTAATTTACGCGAAACTGGTTCTTTTTATCATAAAATGTTATGTTTTTAGCAAGGAGTTTTTAACAAAGTACATAAAGATACCATCCGCAGCTTACTCGTTAACAACTCTCCGCAACAGCATTATCTGTTAACTGGGTTATTGTGATTATTCTTGAGTTGTTTGTTTTTGCCTTTTTGCATGTATGGTAATTAATATGGAATTATTGGTCTAATGCAAATAACTAATAAAAAAAATAAAGTTGTTTCTGTGTGGCTTGTTAGGGATGTCGAAGGAATTTATTATTGCTTTGAGTGTAAATCTATGCAAATCTATTAAAACAATGCTTTATATAAACTTAAATATAATATAATAACATGAATATTTGAAAAATCAAGGTTGAAAAAAGTTGTTTTTTGAAAGATTTGAAAAACAAATCGTCAATTTCTAAAGGAAAAGTGCACACATGATTTGTTTGACGTTTTCATCCAATGTGTTCACACAGATCTATGAGCATCGGAATAACGTGTAGTCTGGCAACCAGTTTCCTCCTGCTTGACACGTGACGCTGGTGATAGCAGCGTTTAAAAGCCTTCTGGAATCTTTACATTCGACTTGGAAAAATGAGCCCGTGGTTTGGTACGATCCGGTCAAGCCAACAGCCCGAACATCGGAGCTAAGACCACTTTCATCGAAGAGACATCCGGACACAGCTGCAATGCAATGAGGACATTAACACTAGAATTACCAAGGTGTCCTATAGGACACCGGGTCTTCTTCAATCTGCAATTGCTGCTTTAGATTAAGAGCTTTTGCTCTGAAATTACTTGACTTTTAACACAATTTCGTTGATATAATGTTACCGTGTTGCTCGAATTCCAAGGATATTTGTTCAAAAAATTATATCGCATTGTTGATTTTACACCCTAGAATTACCACGGTGTCCTATAGGACACCAGAAAGCATTTTACACTGTATTGGCTCAACAACCTTATTTTAAATCTAAATCGCTTTTGCTATCAATAGCTGCCTGTCGAAACTCACTCATTATTGTAATGTTTTGCGGAATCCTTGACGTCTGACTATATCCGACGAACAGCCATGAACAAACAAATAACTTTATTTGAATCTCAACATGTACTCAGACTTCAACATAAACTAGCAACCTAAACGCCTACATAGCTGCGGCACTAAAACGATTGACTTATTATTGGAACTCGAGTTTGAATGACGCAACGCTGTCAGGAAAGAGTATTTAACAGCGGCCAATAAAGAGGTCGTGGAAAACGAGTAAGGCAAAATGCGAAACAGCTTGAGCAACGCATTTTCAGGACTGCAGGACCTCCATTCAACGGAACCGAGTGAATGGAATAATTTCCCGGCAACAAAACTTCAACAATCGGAAAACTTCACTCTGCCAATTTCGGTAACCGGCACTGTGTCAAGAGCCTCTACGAGTACGCGAAACTACCAGGAATAACCAATCAAGGCTTTGTCAGTCCGAGGATGAAGATTCAAAAACCAACCAAACCTTGTCTGCTATTCGGCGATGATACAAGAACAAATCTGAAACTTTGGATGTAAAGTTAACAAAACCAAAATGCTCATCGATGGAATGAATTTCTTTGTGACAAGGACTTTTGTTAAGAGTAACTTGTTTTACTTTACAACATTATCGCACCTTTCAGTTTGTCGATTGATTTTGTTATTCTACTGTACTTAGTGCTACTCACCACAGTTCATTAGTTTAATTTTGTATTTTAGTTGCTAATCTAAAATAATCTACTTCAAATTACAAATTACTTTTTTACATTACAATTTACAATTTATTTACATTACAATTTTTTACATTACAATTTAGGCTACTACTTCAAATTAATAATCTACTTCAAATTACAAGTTCTTCTTCATCCGTTCAGTCATTTACGACTCTTGGTCACTCTATATGTCATCTTTCTCCATATCTCTGGATCCCACGCAGCCTCCTTCAATTCATGCACTCCCATACCACTGTCATTTACGATTGTGTCAAGCTATCTTGTTTTTGGGCGCCCCCTTCCTCTTCCTCCGCTGACCAAACCAAGCATGATGTCTTTTTCCATTGATTTGCTTCTCATTATGTCGCCAAAATATGAAAGTTTCTGACTGACAATTCTAGCTTCTAGGGATATGTCCGGTTTAATTTGTTCAAGAATTTTCTCATTTGTTACTTTGGCTGTCCAAGGAACACGCAGTAACCGTCTCCAACACAACAATTCAAATGCGTCAATCTTTCTTCTGTCTGTTTTGTTCATTGTCCATGTTTCGCATCCGTAGGTTGCAATTAGGAATATAATAGTTTTGATCAGCTTTTTTTTTTTTTTCTAATTTTATATCCTTGCTCCTCCAAATGCTATCCATTCCAACAAATGCATTTCTTCCCAGAGCTATTCTTCTCCTTATCTCTGGTGAGTTATTAGAGTCCCAGCTTATTTTTGAGCATAGAAATATGAATTCATTCACTGTTTCAATTTCTTGATTATCGATCTTGATATTTATGTTATCTGCTTTACCAGTTGTTATAATTGTTGTTTTTTGATGTTGAGTTTCAATCCAGCTCTTTCACTTTCCTTTTTCACTTTGATGATTAAGTCTTCAAGATCTTTTACGTTCTCGGCCAAAAGGGTAGTGTCATCTGCATATCTCAAGTTGTTTATAATTCTGCCCCCGATTTTCACTCCTATATTGGAATTATTCAACCTTGTTCTCCTCATGACCATTTCTGTGTACATATTAAATAGAGAAGGAAATAAAATGCACCCTTGGCGTGTTCCTTTTTCAATTTTAAACCAGGCTGTATTTCCGTATGCTGTTCGAACTGTAGCTTCTTGATTGTCATACAATGACCTTATGAGTTCAAATTACTAATTTACTTCAAATTACAAGTAAATTCCAATAAAGCTGATGGGCCTAAAACATTGTTTTAAATATTTTAAATTGCATAAATATTGGGCAGGCATAGTTTTGGAAGTGGATTGAAGGAGTAAACAATTTGGTGTACCTCAAAAAAACTAATCACATAATAATAACTCACTGTTTCAAATATTTTAAATTATGTCATTATTGTAAATTATAAATTGAAACAAGCTGCTCAAAAAAAGCTCCTTTACGTGGTTTGTGACAGCACATTTCCACATTATGCAATTACATCGTTATTGCGTCTAGTGCTAGATGGAAAATTTCGTTTTGTTTACAAAGCACATTTAACATCACAAGAACAATGGAATAGTACACAGTCTAGCAAGAATCTCTCTAAAATTCTAAAATAAACTTGGGTTGAACAATAGGGTGGCTCGTTTTTGAACCTTCTTTTTTAAATTCTCTCGGGATAGTAGGGAAATGGTGCCAATGAGTGAGAAAACAATCATGACAAAATTTGAGATTCGTAACAAATTGTCTTCAGCCTCTTCAATGGGCCCAAAAATCGAAAAATGGGGTCAAAACCGCAATTTCTTTCAAAAATAGTTTTAGTTTGGGTAGATACAATATTGTTTAGATATATCTAAATAACCTAAAAAAACAAAATTGAAGAGAAAAAAAATTGAAAAGATAAAAAAAAAAAATTGAAGTCATTTGAACTATTCCTTCAGCTTCCTCTCAGCTTCTGAAAATTTTCATTTTGCTGAAAATTTCGCATTTTTGTTTGTGGTTACATAACTACAAACTTCGTCAGTGACGTAAATTCAAATAAAAGACGTCACTTTTTCCTACCGAATTAACCCAATTTCATTAAAAAATGACGCAACAGCTCAGGGCAGGTGTATAAAGAGAAATACAATGACGTTTTATAGCTGGCAAAATGTCTAACGCAATTATGTATCATGTAACCACAAACAAAAATGCAAAATTTTCAGCAAAATGGAAATTTTAAGAAGCTGTAAGGAAGCTGAAGGAATAGTTCAAAGGACTCCAATTTTTTTCTTAGGCTAATTAGATATATCTAAACAATATTGTATTTACCCAAACTAAAAATATTTTTGAAAAAAAATGCGTTTTTGACCCCATTTTTCGATTTTTGGGCCCCATTAGGAGGCTGAAGACAATTTTTTACGAATCTCAAATTTTGTCATGAGCGTTTTCTCACTCATTGGCACCATTTCCCCACTACCCCAAAAGTATTTAAAAAAAAAGTTCAAAAACGAGCCACCCTATTGAACAATTGTCACTGATTATATTACTCACACAAATTCCCATATTCAACACTGTCTTGACGATCAAAGAGTAAAAATGTCATTAATCTTTCTATCTCTTACAAGTAAAGAGACTTTGCAATGATTAATGACGTAGTTCAGTGGCATATAACAGTCAAATTAAGTGGTCGAATAGTCCCATATTATTTTGAGATAGAATCCTTAAAGGACTTAACGAACTGTTGAGCACTTCCAAGTTCCAACTAATAATCAAAATAACTTTAAACAGCAATAACTTTTCCACTTTTACAATCGATACGACTATTCATTATATTGACTATTATTGACTTTTAATTATATGACTATTATAAGACAGACGTGCACAAGTTGTCGATCCAGTCCATCTTCCTTCTCTGTGACAAAAATGCTTCGTTACTGGCCGTTCTCTTTTGTGTCCAAGTGCACACACATATTCAGCCTCATCGTTGTACAGATAGGAAGCATCGTTCACCAATACTCGTGAACCGTCTGATAGTCGCCGATATACGTTGACTTCAAGCATATTTGCAATGCTCGGAGGCGGGGAGCAGGTAATACCTGTGAATATGATAGATAGATATTTACATAACCTGTGATAGATATATAGATACCTGTGATAGATTAGATAGGTATAGAGATGTGATATATAAATATGTATATGATAGGTAATACTTAGATACGAGACTGACGATGTGAGGGCCAAGGCCTCTCATGAAATCGATTTCTTATAAAATATTGAGACTGGGACAGACAGACCAACCTGTGATGGAAGTAAACTCTGGACTATTATGAAGACATAAAAGTTCATTAGAAGACTTTTCATTGCCTTTGCAGTCGGCCTGTTGCCATTCTACATTGAATTTAACAATGACTTCAGAAATAATAGGCTATCGACGATGAGTCTTCAGTGAAAGTGAACTGCTTTATCATTCACTTCCTTTTATTGAAAATGTCATAGGAAAAATTAAACTAAAAGTCGTCAAATATTTTAACATTGCTTCTTCTTCGTCGTATGAGCTGTTATTCCGGACTGTATGTTTAAGCATGATGTCATCAGCCACTCGACAGTCTCGTCATCCAGGGCCTTCAATCCAAGCGTTCCATGTGGTGGTTGATGGATTGGGCAGTCATGGACGACATGGTCTACTGCCTGGTCTGTGGCGCCACACTCTCACCCCGGTGAGGGAGCCAGGCCCCATCTGCACATGTCTGAACGAAAGCGACCGACGCCGGTTCGTAGGCGGTAAAGCCGGACCCACGCAAGTCTTGCGAGGGACATTCCCGGAGGGTGGGGATCGACGTCGGGTAGGAAATCACGGAGTCGGGAAGTGTTGTTTTGCCACTCCATGTTCCATGTGTAGTTCGTCCAGTGTGCCGCACTTATTCCAAGATCTTCAACGTTGTTCAGAAGCTGTCGTGCGGCGGGCACAAATGGGCGTTTTAAGTTCAGTCGCTGCTGTTCTCCAGGTAGGCGCTGGAATGTACTGTGGGGGATGTGGTCGGAGTCCAGTGCGCGACGAGCAAGGGAAATCATGGCTCCTTTACGGCAAAGCTCAGCAGGTTAGATGCCTGCAAGGATGGGAAGGCAATCCGTTGGAGTGGGACGCAGGCATCCAGTCACAGTGCGTAGTGTGTCATTGATGGCGGTGTCAATGTGGCGGGTGTGGGAGCTGCGGCACCACACTGGTGCGCAGTACTCAGCGGTAGAATGGACGAGGGCCAAGGTAGCTGTTCGAAGGGTTTTCGCATCAGCTCCCCAGCCGGAACCCACCAGTCGCCTCAAAAGTGCAACGCGCGCAGATAGCTTTTACGCAGTGATTCCAGGTGTCGTCGGTACGTGAGTGACCTGTCCAGGGTTACGCCGAGGTAAGTGGGTTCGGCGCAGTAGGGCAGGCGTTCGTCATCGGTGGTAATGTTGATCTCACGTTTTGCTTCCTTGTTGTTTAGATGGAAGGCCGCCGACACTGTCTTTGCCTTGCTGAGCTGTAGCTTCCATTTCTGGAGATATGTTGATATAGTTGACATGTCCTAACTTAGGTTCCTCTCCATTGACTGCCAATCTCCTGCTAGATGCAGGAGAGCCAGATCGTCTGCGTAAGCATACTTCCTAGAGATGGTGTCAGGCAAGTCATAGATGTAAGTGTTAAAGAGGAGGGGAGCCAGGACAGAGCCCTGTGGGACGCCGTTCCTGAGTCGACGTAGTCTACTTCGTCGGCCGCTACCGGTGGAAAGGGTAAAGCTGCAGTTTTGCACAAGTTCCATAATCACATGGACCATATGCCTGTCAGGAAGGAGACGGAGTAGTTTGCAGGTAAGACCGCTGTGCCATACAGTGTCGTAGGCAGCCGTGAGATCGACAAGCACGGCGCCAGCCTTCTTTTTTGCCGAGAAGCTGTCCTCGATGTCTTGAGTCATCAGAGTGACCTGGTCTACGGTTGATCTTCCGTGGCGAAACCCGGCTTGTTCCCGAGGGAGCTGAGGGTCTATTATCGCTGTTTATGGATTATTGTTGTAAAACAGAGATGTACAGGATCCGGAGCGGAACCGAATATTGTATTATAATGGATTGGGATGGGATCTGGATCTCGTTTTGTTGATAGACGCCAGATCCTGATCAAATTTGTATCATTTTGCATAAATCCTTTTAATTTTAAACACAAGAACGTAACTTTTACATTAGTTTCTGTTCCTGGAAACATTTTTAACCTAAAGAAAGTTGAATCTTGGTGTTTGTGGTCAAAATATATGAAGGTCAGTACTGAGATTGTGGTCAGGTCTAAGTCGAAAAAAGTAAAACAATTGAACAAGCCCCAAAACCAATCGATTAAAATTACAAATAAACAATCTATGTAGTAAAATTACCAGCTACAACAATTTCGATTCGCATGATGATTGGAACTAATACTGGCAAGCAAATTTGTCAAAGCGGCAGACGTCATCACCGACCCAACAACGGCTTTACCAGGATTCTACACAAGAATGGGTAACAGCCAACAGATTCATCAGCAAACATGCCCATACTGTACAAACACAGTATTGGTGGGGCACTTTCAGCAGCCCAGGATGGTAAAACTGCAAGTCCAGCATTCAAGACGTCAATCACCTGGTCAAGGATTGCCCAACCACGAAACTCATTGGCGGATATAGAGGAGTCTACTTTTGTGACGACATTTTTAAACACAGGTTGAGGGGTAGAGGCACTGCATATAAGATGTGCACACTATACGACTCTACTATTTCTACTTTCAGCATAAAGCACAGAAGCCGAATTGCCAAAATTAAAGTGAGAAATAAGTTTAAGATGAAAGCAATTAGATTTCGAAGCGTTTACTGATCAATTTGTTTGCTGTTTTATTGCGGGATCTGTTCAGTTTGTTTTGAATAATTATCTGCATTTCGTAATAGATTTAACTTAATATACCATCTTTACTGACGACTGGAAATTTTCTTACTGGGATCAATACAAGAATATCCGCATTTCTGGTCACACAAGCATCTTCTCCCACTTTCACATTCATCATTAGTTGGTGAGCATGGTTGTCCTCGACATGCAGGTCTCCCAGCAATAAAAGCAAACCATAGGTTCCTTGTGGGGCATTGGCCTTCAAGTAAAATTTAAGCAAAAGAATGATGACAATGAATAAACCTAGAGTTAGTTGCAATATTACTTTTTAATATTTTTATTTTTATTTTTTTGCAATTATTTAGGGTCCAAAGAAAAAATGCAAGCTAATCCTGTAATAAGCTCATAGCCGTACGAGCCAGGGGGCAGGGGGGGCAACCGCCCCCCCTGTTGTTTCAAAACGTAGCGAATTCGGGCAAAATCTTGCAATTATTCGGGAAAAATTGCTATATGAAAAGCTACAAAATTGCATGAATTCAGAAAAACTATAAATTAATATCTTGTACCTATCAAACTAAGTACAGCCTCTTATTTGCCCAAGAGATGTGCTGCAAAATGTTTATTTGGCACACCCGTATTGATGTATTGTATTGCGTGGTGATCAAACTGTAGTACGAAATGCATTTAACCAACTGCATCATGCCAATTTGGGCAGCCACCAAAATATGTCTTTAATACTTTTGTGAAACTGCCCAAATCAAAACGCAAAATTTGTTATATAGCTAATTTTATTAATTTTCACAAATGCATCGTGTTGATTTGGGCAGCTGAAAACATGAAATTATCTGATGAAACTGATTAGTCTGTCTATACAACTGCCCAAATTAGCGAGAGGCAGTTTCCCCAAAATAAACAAATTTATTATTTTTTCCCATTTACATAACTGTATCGTTTAGATTTGGGCAACAAAAAATATGAAATTATATAATCATGGTCTATTTATAAAACTGCCCAAATTGGCATGATGCAGTTGCCTCGGCATCAAAATTTACAAGTCTTTAATTTTTTTCATAATATCCATAAATGCATCATCTTGATTTGGGCAACGACAATATATGAATTTGTATAAATCTGGTGAATACTGTATAGCCTACTTTTATAAAACAATTCGGATGGAGAGGTTACAGTACTTTTTCAACCATAAACGGACATAGCTAATCAACACCACAACATCCGTCCACTGTTTTGTTTTGGACAAAAAAAATATCTAGGTGTGTTTTCTTCTTCAATTACATGCAGTTCACTGTTACAAATTTGTTTTTTAATTTTATTCCATTTTTTGAAGCATTACAAATTGGTAACGCTGGTCCACTAAGCCAGGGCTTCTCAAACTATGGGTCGCGACCCCAAATGGGGTCGCGTAATGAAATTTTGGGGTCGTAATGAAATTCTAGTGCCGGTGGGTTGTAGTCTTGCCATGATGTCAATTGACCGCAACCGTCGGTGCGAACTGTCAAACGATAAAATATAATCAATCGTAACAATTGATGCATTGTTACGCTATCATTGCTGTAACGTGCTGACCAAAAGTAACCTTACCGCTCGCATTATGATTTCAGAGTAGCTTATCAACTAGTTTCTGAAGGAACCAGTTACAAGATTAATTGACTATGGATCAGTGGTTAGGTTTCGTAGATTCATGCGGTAACAATTGCAAGCACAAAGAAAACAATTGATAAGTCAGAAAGAAAAAGAAAATATAATGATCAAAATGATCCGTTTTAATGTCATTAACGTGGATGTCCCCATAATGCAACAAAACTTTAATTGCAACAAAACTGTTGGTGTTTTATTTAAATCCAAGATGTTGAAACTTGACTTTAATCCGATCATATATTTAAATGAAAAACGTATCTGCTTTGAGACCTAGTGAAATATTTAGGAGTAATAATTAACGACTTGCTATCCGATGATGAAGACACGAAACGACAATTACGGTCGTTGTATTGTGCTGGAAACATGTTAAAAGCAAGGTTTTCCAAATGTTCGATTGTTGTTAAAAATGTGTTGTTTCGTTCCTATTGTATTCCTTTTTATGCCTGTCAACTATGGTGCAACTATCTTTCATCCAATAGTAATCGGCTAATCGCTTAGGCCTACGTGTTGGATACAATAATTGTTGCAGAATGTTGTTTATTCTGCGGAGACGACGCAGCATCACCTCTGCATTCGTTGATAACAATACCACAACTTTTCAAGCTCTCATTCGTAAAAATTATACCAGTTTGTAACACGATGTAACTTGTTTTCCAATCAATGAATTAATGAAATAATGCCAACAGACTGTTACTATCAATCTTTGTATGTGGTACAATGCAACTCAGCTCTCCACAACTTTTCAAGCTCTCATTCGTAAAAATTATACCAGTTTGTAACACGATGTAACTTGTTTTCCAATCAATGAATTTATGAAATAATGCCAACAGACTGTTACTATCAATCTTTGTATGTGGTACAATGCAACTCAGCTCTTCGGAGTTGAGTATCTGCTTTGTTTCTACATTTTATGTTTGATTGTAAAATGGACCATGTTGAGTCTGATGTAAATAAATAAATAAATAAATGGGGTCGCATAGAAATATATTTTTCAAAATGGGGTCGCAGAGCAAAAAAGTTTGAGAAGCCCTGCACTAAGCTACTCTCTATAAACTTTCCATATTTGACATAAAGTCATTTTGTGGGACAAAGTACATCCAAAACATGTTTGTTTCAATTTTAATAAAGCCCAAAAGCAGTTAAAATCACGATCTACAACACAAAGAATGAAATCAGAATAGCGGCACCTGTTTATGCCTTATTCATAATAATACTAACACACAACACAGGTAAACAAAGCTTAAAAGCAAATCAAAACATCAGCTCAATGCAATTTTTGTAAATGATATGTTTTTCTCAATATCTCTCTTGGTGCTCCTTTGTTGTCAGCCAGTTACCCCACAAATATTATTACGCTGCATTGACTTCTGACCGGTCATCTATGGAGAAAATTTGTGAAAAACAACATAAACAAACAAAATGCATTGAAACTGGTGAAAGAAAGAAACATATCATGTAAATCTAATACTAAAATAGAGCTTGTTCAGCACTTATGAAATTTCAAAAAGCAGTTTTTATTTTTATCGATGCAAAGATGGACCTCACACTTCTGACAAAAAAGGTGTGGGCTGCTTTTGCATCCAGGCAGCTTGCATCGAGCTCTCTTCTCCTTGTAGATCGAGAAGTGATCAAAATTATCTTGTCGAACAGCCTGCTGTGGTATGGCTTTAGAGTTGTGGCCTCTGGCTTTCTTTCTTCATATCTTCTTTCCACTGAAACAGACGGTCTTCCACGTTTTGCTGCACCCGTAACCTTACATTCTTTATATAGACTGAGCCTCAGCAATGTCATGTTTGAATAAGAGCAAAGGAAGTTGCTTGTTCTTTGGCAGACCCAAGTCATCACAATCTCTCCTGTAAAGTAGCCAGCAAGTGACTACCGTCATATCTAAAAAGTGGAAGAACAGTCTGTGATATTATTTTTTAGAGCAAATCTTGATCCGATAAAGAGCAATCAAGGAGTCAAGCAGATCGACCCCACCCATGTGCTTGTTGTATGTGGACACTGCTGTAGGACAAGTAACTTCAATTCTACTTTTGCTAGAGCGATCACATCGTTCAGCCAATATCAATGGATGGGCAGAATCAAAACTTGTCAGGAGTGTCACTGCTTTTGTATCTTGCCATTTGACAGCTCTTAGTGTGGCATGGTTCATTTTATATTCTTTATCTTTGTGTGCTCCTATTCCTTTTTTTTTTCATGTCCTTGTCTGATGGTAGGTCACAGCCTCGTAGCCTGTTGCTTCTCACTGTTCCGAGGCAAAAAAATTTTGATTTTGCAAGATGACAGACCAGGGGTACGGATGTTAACCAACTGTCAAAAAAAAGTAAATGTTTTTTATCAGCTGGGATAACTTTCGACAACTGCACCACAATATTCGAGCTGGCTCCAAGGTCAGGTTCATTCACAGGAACACTTATTTTACCAGTATATACCTTAAAGTCTTGAATGACTCCTTTGCTGTTGCACAGCACAAAAACTTTGTAGCCATACTTATGAGGTTTGCTTGGTATGTACTGCTTCATACATGACTTCCCCTTGAATGGGACCATTAGCTCATCAATACTAAGTGTTTGTGTCATTGGGATAGAATTATATTTCTTCTGAAGATGGTTCAACAGTGGCCTCAGTTTAAACAACTTATCAAACTCATTGTGACCAGGTGCCAGCATGTCAGTATTGTTGTTGAAATGAAGAAATCTCTTGATCTCTTCAAAACGACGCCTTGACATAATTTCTGAAACCTTAGTTATTCCAAGGCCCACAGACCAATAAAGTCTTGAGTTTGGAAGATAAATTATGGACATAAACATTACAACGGCAAAGAATTTTTCAAGTTCATCTGCAGTAATTCCCAACGGTTTTGATGGATCAACTTGCACTGAATACAAATTTGATTGTAACACAAAGTGCTCATGATAGTAGCATCAAAAAAAGAACGAAAATAGTTGATGGGTGCTAAGATGCAGTCAGCCCTGTGTGGACTTCCTAACCATTGTGGTACGATGCGAGATGTAGCTGCTCCATTAATTTCCTTCCAAGACAGTGTTTTCTTAGAAATATCGAGAACAGAGACATCCATCACATTCTCATGATCATCTGAAAAAACTTTAAACATCACAATGAATATGAGGTTATCAAATGCCGTGAGTGAATTATCAAACATAGTAAACAAAGAACCTCACCTCACCTGAATCACTTTGATTCATAACATCACTTCCACCAATGCCAACTTGTTCAGATTCAGGTGAGTATTCCCCATCAGAATCAGATAGGTTTTCATCATCACTTTCTCCAGCATGTCCTCCAGCAATAGCTGTTGCAAACAATGGAACTCTTGGCCTACGTTTACCATAAAATGTCCTACTTTCCATTGTTCTTTTATAGTAACTGAAAAATTGTAATGCTGAAATACAGACCAGTTTATTTATTTTTTCTGTTGGCAAATGAACAAAAATTATTGCACAGCAAGGATGACAGCAAAAGACCAAAATGTCACCTAAGTCAGCTAATACAATGTACCGTACGGTAAAATTTAGGCCAATACTAAAAAAATAAGGTTAGTATTACAGTTTACCTAATCAACTGACTTATAGTATGGCTTCGCTAACCTCTGCCACCCATGCCAATGACATCCTTTTACTGCAGTTGGTCCACAAAAACTGTCCACATGGGCAGGATTACTAATAGACTATAAAACCAAGTGCTCAAATTAGGTACATTTAGATCTAGGCTAATACATGCTTCCAGGAATCAAGTTGACGAAAATCTGTATGCATAATCAAATATACACCTAAGCAGTTACTCAAAAAAAATTACTGCCTTTCGAACTCTTTTCTAAACCTGCTAAACCATACCAGCAAATGGACAAGTTAGCAGCTTCTGCCAAGTCTTCACACAAAGAAAAACGAAAAGGTGATTTCGAACCATAAACTCCTTAACTAAATGATTGGAAACTGACGATCTCGGGGTTTTTAACTTGAGTCTGGAATGATAACTTGAGTCCTGGCTTAAATGACTTCTAAAGAAGCTAGAAACACTATCTTGGATTTCATATTAGGGTTTTTGAGGATGGCGAGTTCAATAGTGTTATTTTCAACACCGTTTGAGGTCATTTTCAAGGTCAAAATATTATATTTTAAGGTCAAATTACAGAATTTTGGTCATTTTTGCCCAATTTTGCGTCTAAATCGTAAAGCAAAACTGTTTGAAAGAAGTCTGTGACGAAATATGCTGTTACATAAACATCATATGTATTTCTCAACACTATGGCTATTATCTAAAAGAGTCAATGATTACAATATAGGCTAATACACAAATTGACAATACATAACAAGATGACACTATAATAGACAATGTCTATCACTAGTTGGAAAGCTTTTCTTGCCCCCTGAGGCATCCCAAAGACTTTTCTTTGTCACTTACATTGAGGACATAAGCTTTCAATTGAATGTTAGCTAAAGTAGTACAAGCAGCATTATACTACTAGCTAAAGGTGCATCAACAAAGGATAACAACTCAGCAAAATGAAACCGGCAACGCATTTCAGTCTTGAAATGCGAAAATAAATTTTGAAATACTATTGTGAGTGTTAACCTGGTCAAATGGTTTAAGGTTTAGACTTGAAAAAAAACTATTGATTTATTTTCATTTCAGTCTTGCCATGCAAACTACAGCTTTGATTTCAATAAATTGTTACGTCACAAAGGCTTGGAACCATAATGTTTTGCTAGGGCATATGAAATCACCAAAATATTTCCGAAAATAAATAAAAAGAACTTCAAAGAACTTACGCAGTGTAGAGAAAATATCTTACACAATAGATGCAGTAGGTGCACAATATCATATTTCGTCACAGACTTCTTTGAAACTAGTTTGAAACAGTTTTGCTTTACGATTTAGAGGCAAAAATGGGCAAAAATTCTGTAATTTGACCTTAAAATATGATATTTTCACCTTGAAAATGACCTCAGGTATTGTTGAAAGTAACACTATTGAACTCGCCATCCTCAAAAACCCTAATATAGAATCCAAGATTGTGTTTCTAGCTTCTCTAGAAGTCATTTAAGCCAAGACTCAAGCTAATCATTCGGACTCAAGTTACAAACCCCGAGCATGGGAGCTTCCAGTCCTTTACTTAAGGAGTCTATGTTTCGAATACACCAGCTTGATTTTTTCAGAGTTTCCAAAATAAAATAAAAATATGAAACGTAACAAATATGGTCATGTGAGTGATGAAGCGAAAATCTGTTTTGTTGACCAATAAAACAAAGAAACTCTAAACGTAACAAATATGATGAGTTGGGCGATAGAGTGTTAACAAAAAAATGTTATACCTGTTAAATGTAATGTTAATGTTGTGGTGTTGCTTCGCTTTGTTTGGTTACTTTTATAAAACTGCCCAAATTAAAATGATGCAGTTGCGCCCCAAAAAACAAAAAAAAACATTTAGTTTGTTTATGCAACTGTGCCATGTTAATTTCATCAACAATTAAAATAATACTGCTGAAATATATAATCTCAAACCAATCATAATATATTCATTTATTTCAAAACTTTCCATGAACTCAAAACCTGCCATGCAAGCTGGCAAATAGTTTGCTTTGCAAGATCTTGTGTGAAACATGACAGCTCCACTTTTTTTCATTAATATCTTGACTTAAGATAGTCAGTCTCTTTGTGTGTCTCAAGGCCGTTGCCTTAAGCATCACGCAAGGGTTGCTCTGTTGTTGAACATGGCCAAGTCTCAAGCTGAGCACTCTGCTTTCAGACCGTGGTTTCATTCAAAAATATGCTTAATTAGAGTGAGACATCCTAGAATCTAAAGTAAAATGTGCAAACTCGGGTTTTATTATATTATCATGAGTGCATTTATATTGTCCAATTACAAATATACATAATACTCAATTTCAAAATTTCCTTTCAGAGAATGCTGGATGTAATATTAGAAAATTAGGTGGGTATGTTTTCTTGTTTGTAATTCTCATTAAAGGATTCTTGTATGTATTCCTGCAGTAAATACAAACAACAATACAGTACATTTTGGTAAGTACTAATATATTTCCTGTTGCCGATTTTCCTGATATGATTTGTGCAACCATATAACTGCAGGCAGGCCCTTTACCTTCTTTGCAAACTTTACTGATTCTGAATTTTTATATATTAAAATCTCCGAAATGAGGCTTTTGTGTATAAATCAATTATGCTAAGAGAAGACGTACTTCATACCAAAATTGAGAATTAGATGGAATATCAGCCAATAAAATAATATCAGCCATTTTGGTCAATATAATATCAGCCAATACAGAAACCGCCGAAGCATATTCTGCGATCAACACATTATAACAACATACAAAGCAATCTCCTACTAAACCCAAATCAAACTGTTATGACACACTACTCATAGTGTCACGAACGATCCCAGCGCGCATGCAGTCACAATTCGAGCTCTGCTCTTGCTGATATTATAAACTCGTTTAGTTGGATTTCATGATAATCCGACTTGAAATTCTCCAAAATGACTTTTACACTCCGAGCCATTTTTTTGTTGACCTGTGTAATTAAGCAAAGTTATGTCATGGTTGACTGATCACGAAACCACTGCCTTGAAAATATGTTTCTAAGATCATTCCGCCATCACAGATTCTATAAAAGCTTTTTGCAGAAAATATGGAACATAATTAGTAGCGTTGACAGGTTCTACTCAATCTCGGTAACCAAGCCACCGTCGGAAGTTCGAAGCATCCACAAGTACACGAAACTGCAAGCATTAAGCTGGCTGAATAATTCGCATTTGTTGGCCGGGTAGCTTTGGAATTTTACACAAAAGTTGTACATCAGATTGCAAAGAAACAATCTAAAATTGATTAAACTTAGTTTCAGATTAGGACATGACAAAATGATATTATGAAATGTCAGGTAAGATTCTTTATAAGGTCTTAATAAATAAATTATTATAAAATAAATTATTATTTACCGTTTTTGCGCTAATTTGCCTTAAGTTTTGATGGACCGTGAGTCGTTGAAAAAATCGCAAGGGGACCGTTCAACAAATTTTTTGAAAAAGTTTGAGAACCACTGCTTTATAAGGTCAGGCCTGGACAACGTTGCAGCACAATTATGACCGCACTGCAACAAAGCTGGTTGGTTTAATTGCAGGTGATCCAATTCGGAAAAAAAGCTCTTTCAAACGGATAGGTTTAGCAGACTACGAAAAGAAAATGGACTAAAAGCGGTTTGTTCAATTCTATGGAGTTTGCCGGGTTCAGTAATATTCTCAAACAATATCAGCAACTCACGATCAAATGGACTCAGTGTCACTTTTGTGGTTGTTGTGTCTTTGTCTGCTGTCGTGGTGGTTGCTCCACATCAGGGAACGTTGTAAGCATAATCACATACTCCAATAGCTGGATTAAACACTGTTCCAGGAGCGCATGGCATGGTGTAGAGGTATCCATTGGAACACTGAAATATTGGAATGAAACTATTTTAAGACTTTGTTGTCTTTGTGTGTTTTTATGGATTTTAGATTCCGATGTGATGTGTAAGCTTAATGGATTTAAATGTCAAAGTTACAAAGATGTGGTAAAACATCATTAATTTTTTATTCCCTAAGTAAAAATATTTAAACAAATGGAGATAACAATAATCCTTAATAGAAATTCATATATCTACGAAGTATTATTAACCTGGTAGAAATGGCCGCAATCACCAGGCTTTTCAAAGGGAGCTGAACTGATTGGATAACCGGTAGCGTTCAAGCATTCAGCTGAAACATGAGACAGAGTTAGCATCTGAGAGGTTTAATTTGGTTTATTCAAAAGACTTAAACTGTGGTGCAACATCACAGCTAAAGTGATCAATGATTAAAATGTTTTTTGTCACACACAAGTTAGGTAGTTTTGAGCAGCATTTGTAGCACTGCATTTGCGTATATTTTCAGTTTCAAGATGTTCGTTATCCAGTTCTTAAGTTAGTAAATGAGAAAACTTAGATCATACTTACCTTGTGCGAGATCGACCAAACTCAAGATGTAAAATCCAACCAACACTGACAATGTAAACATTTTTTCGTCACAAAGTAAGTTCAATGTGACTCTTCTAGTTGTGTCCATACAATTGCAAAATCAATCGTGATAAAGTGCCCAAAATGTAGATACAAAACTCATGTTCAGCAAACGTTTCGAAAACTTAGGTGTTGTGCTTAAGAAAGCACTGAAGATGAAACAGTTTAATTCTCGAAACATTTGCTAAACAAGAGTTTAATATCAAAGATTTTCCGGGCTGTTATGTTTTTCTTTGTCATTGGCTTTACTTCTATCACTTTCGATGTGTGTAAATCTTATTCTTTTCTAAATAAAACATTAGTCGCAGAATTATAATTCCTGAGCCGATATGATTTAGCTCATAGCATTGAGCACTCTCCAGACGGTAAAATAACAACTCTCGCAACTGGGAATCAGCTAGCTTTCTCAACTATAATTCTGGCTCGAATTGAACAAATCACATGAGCAGTACGTCCTCATCTACTAGGTTATACTGTATACTCGCAGTTGAGCAACAGCTGCCCTTAAATGTATCAACGCGGCAAGATGACGTGGTGACATCACTCTTCGTGTGATCACTTCTGTTTCCTGATGATGAATGTTTTACTTGAAGAATACATTTTGCTTTCACGACTTATCGCACAGATTATTAAATACAACAAACACTATTATTATTTTTCTGCAGCAAGGGCATGTCATGACCGTTTAAAATTGACTGATGATAATTGTAGTACAACGCGTTCCTTTCTTTTGTTCCAAATATTTGCACCTGTCAATATGATCATAATTACGTAGTTGTTTGTTTAAAGTTTTATTTCATTTGATTGGCATCTACACACAAATGGTTCCATCTAGCTCATTTAAGATGAAGTAACGGCTGAAGGTTTGGTCTGTGCAATTTTCAAAAAACGGAGAAATGAACTCCTCTATTGTCTGTCGAGTGTCCACACTAATCCACTAATCTACCTAACATTTAACTTAGGATTGCTAGAAGCCCCTACAAATGCTGACAGTTGTTTAATGATAATGCAATGCTAAAAATTATACATAATAGAAGCCAGATAAGTTAGTTACACATTTATTATCTTTGGACAAACTAGAAGCATTGATAAATTGACAATACAATATGCCAAGAGAATATATGGCAAGGTCTATCCGAGCAAAAAATATAAGTTAGTCCACAACTACTTTCTGACACATTGCCACCGGATTTTTTGGAAGAAATATATAAATTTCTGAAGTTTGACAACAAAGTCAGAGATCGACAACAGACAAGTTTGTGTATGTTTAAAAGTTTTTAAAGTCTGTAGCTACTTCTAGCATTTTCTACAACTACGCAATGGAATGAAGCCTAATTATTGACAAACAGTTAGTTTTTTCCAAACGAAAAACAGATACCTACTTATTCTTTTTATGCCAAATGAGCCAGACTATTTGGAGTGAAATTTTGGATTTTAAGTTAAGTTAGATCCAAGTACATTTGCAACTGTTTGCACTTGGCAGCAAAATTATCCATTCTGAGTTTATCCTGCAACTAGTTGATAAGCGGAGTATAGTGCCTTCCCAGACTAAAATGCAAAATTAGACATAAAAAAACAGGCGAAAAACTTTCCAGATCTTCTAAAATGGGTTAGCTGGACAACAATAAAACTGTAATTATTTTCCAGCACTGTTGAAAGTCAACCAGCGGAAAATGTGGTATTGATGATGGGAAACTTACTGAATGCAAGGAATGCGCCGCACAGCAATAACAACTGTCACGATTTTATCAACAAAACTGCATTTTTAGTTTGAAGAACTCATAATTTGTTGTAGCCAAAAGCGTAGCCAGCATAAAATTTCGGGAGAAGAAAACAATTTTTTTTTTGCTGTAACAGAGTGTAAAATTTTTATTTGAAATATTTGAGGAGGCAATTGCCCTCTTTTCTCCTTCTGACTTTGGTTATAATGCCTTAGTTTGAAACTTAAAAAACCTACACATGTCTGCTCAAATAAACATTTCACACGTGACTTAAAGTGGTGTTTTTTCACTAGGGTAGCTGTCGATTGCGACACCTTTCGCTGTTAACGGTATATCGGCTTTCTCCGTCGTTTTAGTGTTAAAATCAATTTAAAAACGCAATAACCATCAGGATTAAAGTTCTCAATAGGTTTTCTCAGTCTGAGGATCAAGACTATCACAGTCAATTAATCGATTATTCAAACTTCAATAAACTATAGGTTAGATTTGATCACAATGATTACAGACAAAGTCGGCTATGCGTCTTAAACCACACGCATTGGACTATCAGGGGTATGTTGCACAAAATAAACTAAACGACCAAACAAACCATTGTCATAATTTTCTGGAATCAAACTCCCAGAACCTCTTTTTTGATTTATAGACACACCTGAACATTTACCTCCACTTACAAGTCTCTCTTATAAATGTTAGTTATGACTGAATTCTACAGTGACTTCAATTGGTTTCTAAGCCCACTAATCCCACCGGACGTTGGTTGCATACAAATTACATGAAAACTATGGAGCTTTACTAGGCTGTTTCATATCAGGCGATAATGTTACATCAGCTCAGAAGGTGTGACGACGACAATGTCATTTATGTTTTTGCTACCAACAATCGATCGGAATGCGTTAAAGGTTGCCAGAGCGTAACTTACGCGAATCTTATTCTTTTAATTAAACTACCATTCAACGTTTTATAAGCAGAGAAAACTTTTTCTATTCAATTGAACACTGAGAATATGTCCTTATAATGTTTGTAATGTATCGTATTGAGTTTAAATTTAACCGTTGTTATTGCGTTCATAAACGTAGTTGCACTGATGAGAATTTAATATTCGAAAACGCGTTCTGCAACACTGTTTTTTGCACTCTGCAATGCTTGATGCAGATTTATCTGTAGATTTCCATCACGCATTGAAGCGGTGATCTGATAATGAAATTTTCTACGGTTTGAGAAAAAGTTTTCTCTGCTTATAAAACGTTGAATGGTAGTTTAATTAATTATTTCTGAAAGTTCCTTGGTTTCATATTATCTTATTCTTTTGATCATAAAATGTTATATTTTTAGCAAGGAGTTTTTAACAAAGGACATAAAGATACAAGATACCATTCGCAGATTACTCGTTAACAACTCTCTGCAACAGCATTATCTGTTAACTGGGTTGTTGTGATTATTCTTGAGTTGCTTGTTTTGCCTTTTTTCATGTATGGTAATTAATATGGAATTATTGGTCTGATGCAAATAACTAATAAAAAAAATAAAGTTGTTTCTGTGTGGCTTGTTAGGGATGTCGAAGGAATTTATTATTGCTTTGAGTGTAAATCTATGCAAATCTATTAAAACAAAGCTTTATTTTAACTTAAATATAATATAATAACATGAATGTTTGAAAAATCAAGGTTGAAAAAAGTTGTTTTTTAGAAGATTTGAAAAACAAATCGTCAGTCTCTAAAGGAAAAGCGCACACATGTTTTTCTTGACGTTTTTGTCCAATGTGTTCACACAGATCTATGAGCATCGGAATAACGTGTAGTCTGGTAACCAGTTTCCTCCTGCTTGACAAGTGACGTTGGTGATAGCAGCGTTTAAAAGCCTTCTTGGATCTTTGCATTCGACTTGAAAAGATGAGCCCGTGGTTTGGTACGATTCGGTCACGCCAACAGCTCGAACCTCGGAGCTAAGACGACTTTCATCGAAGAGACATCCCGACGCAGCTGCAATGCAATGAGGTCATTAAGTCTGCTCACACGACGACGATTAAGTCTGCTTAGCATATGTAGATAGACGGTTAGTAAGCTTGTCACCTTTTTCATAAACAAACATTTTGTTTCAACATGCACAAATGAGGAATAGCACCATCGGCGATCTGTGAGTGCGGTAAAAAGGAACAAATCACAAACCACACCATCAGCAACTGCGCTATCCATCATGCGTCAAACGTTGTGGGTGGTCTGCGTAAACTGAATTACCAATCCATACTCGACATTTACTACAACACATAGCCCGGTACACTATCACTACTTAAGAATAGTAACAGGCAGAAGTATTCGACTATAAGATTAGCAAAAAAAAGTTTTGACAGACTGGTAAAAATTAACTATTGGCCATAAAAAAAACATAATTAGACTTTTGAAATCGGTTTTATCACTTTGGGCCTGAATTTTTCCCTTTGTCACTTTCCAACAATCGCACAAACACAAAAATTTGGCGTGACGTTTTGATGATGCTCAATTCGATTGAGCTTGTTAGATGACCTGAAGATAATACAATCGTTGATGACGCGGTCCACAGTAGTTCGACGAGATAGCCTACAGAGCTTTATTCCTACTCAGTGTGTCGGAGGACTCCAGTAGAAGAAGGTTGTCCCATCTTGTGAGAGGCAAATATTAAACTGCTGTATTTTTGGGACAACATTAACAAAATGATGATATTTAAGGAGAACAAATAAAATTATGTCAGACAACTTTCCACGATCAACCCATTAACTTGCTGTTACGCTTAACTGTAAGCTTATCGTTCTGTTTGCAACTTCTTCTTTTTCTGGCTTTATTCCCACTTTAAATGGGGTTGTCGGTGAAGATTGCAGTCCTCCATATCACTCTGTTCCTGTTGGCAAACATGGTACAAAAAATAGACGGAGCAACTTTTCAGTGCGTTGTCGGTAATGGGAGCAAATTTTCACCGAATGTTCAAGGAGAATCTCATGAACACCTCAAGCGCGATGTAAAAGCAGTAAAGTGCTGTGAAAGTGACTTTGTATTGTATTTGTATATTTCAAGGTCTTTGTGCTGGTTTCATATTTCAAAAACAGCGTGCAAATGCTATTGAGAATTGCAGAGTCATTTCGGAATCATCATAGAAACAGCAGGGACTCAAGTTGCCAACCTCGTCGTAGTGAGTCCTGGTAACTCAAATTTATGACGCAAATGGCAGCAACTAGAAACCGCAACTCACAGGGCACTCAAGGCAGTAAAAGGATAAACCTTCGTGCTCGGTGTCTAAAGAGAGGAACCTCAAACGCAAGAAGAAGACAGAAACAGTTTTCAATTGCTGGAGCTTTTCAATGGTTTACTGCAAACAACAGAGAGACTTGAACTAAAGCTTGGAGATAAAATAAACAAAGTCTGTAATCAAGCATGATCGTATGCTCACGTCCTCCTTAGAAAAGATAAAAAATATCACATCACAGTACATGATAGAAATGAAAACGGACTTTGTATAAAATAGCCCGGAAAGTCCAGATTAAAATCAATGTATGGATAAACTGAAGTCTATACGCCTTTTCTCGAAGCCAGGAAAGATTAAGAACTTCATTCGGTTGGAGAAAATCAACCTGATCTCTGATAAGATAATTTGCATGTTGAAAAAATAAAAAATGATTTCACTACTTCAACTGAAAATGAACCATAACAATTGAAATCTATTCTAAAATGATAACAACTTGAAGCAATACTTGTGATTTTAACACATCTTTAAACAAATTATGATAGAACGAGTTAATGTTAGCGAACGATGACGTGTTATCACTGATAAACAAACATGTAAGCTAACTAACGTCAAAATCGTTGTATTTGACCTTTGACATTCTTAACTGTACCTGTCACTCGACGGAGTAAAAAAATCCTATACCCTACATTAGTTTTGAAATCTTACATTGAAGAAATTTAAATATATAAAGCTGACTTTTCATGACTTTTAATTTGTATTATCTGCCCGTCGTTTAAACCTGGTTTAGATATTTTTGGAGCAATATGAGCTTCAAAATAAGCATTTTGTCGTAAGTAGTAAAAAAATGTTGTGAAAACTTCAATGTTTTGGCAATCGACACCAAAATGACTCATGTTCTGGCGCGCATTGTTTAAATAGTAGCCGCGTTCATCCGTAACTATATCAAAAAAAAAAAAGAAGATTGAACATTATCAATTTAAAACTATGAAATATACATTTACACCCTTTTGGATACAGATTTATTATTTAACGTTTGCAGTTCACCATGTGGAATGCAAAGTATTTTTTAAGACAATGCAAGACTATCAAATTTTTCGGAAATTGATGGACATCTCTTGATAGTGTTTCTGATAGCGCATTGAATTGATGTAGCCTACCTTGTTCACAATTGGTCCCTCTCCAGTTTCGTTCATCGCACTGGCAAGTATACGATTCTTCATCACCTCTACACCTGCCTCCGTTCTGGCATGGTGAGCTGTAGCATAAGCTTTCAACTGAATAAAATAATTCAAACTTTACTTCAAATCAATCTTGTGCTACAAAACGTTGTTTAGATTTTAGAAGGAACTGAGAGAAATCACGTACACATATCATGGGGATAAAACTTTACTATAAACGAGTTTGACTTACTGGTTTCGCAGCTGTCTCCACTGATATACCGGGGGCATCCACAGATATGCGAGCGTCCTCTAGTGATACAAGCTCCATTGTTCAAACAAGGGTTGTCCATGCAGGGATCGAATTCTGTTAAAATTTAATAAAAAATGATTTTCAAGGAAATTTATTGTTTGTGAGAGAAAACTTTTGTTTCCAAAAAAACACAACCACGCCATTCCTGGTCATACAGTTTATTTGAAACATAAAATTATTATAGAGCACGAACTTCAAGAAATGTGCCTATGTCTATATATTTAAAAAAAAATGTTGAATGTGCCCTTTTTCAAAGCAAGGGTTAAAAAATTAGTCGTTAGATTTACTTTTGAGATGAAATCTTGTACAAATTTTCGCACTTCCTTTTATAAGTTTCTGTTGTAGCCTATTGGAGTTTCTGCGGCTTCTGCCAATAGTATTGATATTTTACTACTTGTTTGTTTTTGCGTTTCATGCGGCAACCAAACTTAACCCTTAGGCGGTTGGGCTCCTGGAGTCTTGCTCAGTTTGGGGGGGGGCTGTCGATTCTTCTTATGCTTTTGGAGTGATATCTCTGTTATGTTTTAAGGCACGGTTTCAAAATTTGGGATTCACTTTGTAAAACTATTCACGCAGAGCATATCCGAAAATTAAAACTATGTAAATTTTAGAACTGCTTATATACGTTGAAATGTTGATGTGACTTATGACGTTTGAATTATTTGGTATTTTTTGATAGAGTAATGAAAAACATGCATTGCAATGTTGTGAATAATTTTTTTTTACATAATCTCAATTTAAATCATTTGATTAACGAGACATGGGCCAAATTAATTGCTTTCATCCAGCTGGTGGGAAAATTTTGAACAATAGAATATGAAATATTTCAGAGGATGTGCTGAGAAATGCCTTATATCTCTCAATTTATAACCTTTATTCGCTCAAAATTTCAGCTCAATAGAGGTGAATAAAAGTTAGGAAAAGTCAAGAAATCTCGTAGTCGCAGCCTCAGTGGTTTTAGAGATACAACTGTTGATACAAAAAAGTTGAATTGACAGCCCCCCCCCAACCTTCAAAGGGTTAAATGTGGTTAGTTGCTATACAGAATATGTTATTGCTAATGCTTTGCTCACATAAAAACAAAAAAGTAAATTGTTGAGGCCTCAATGAATTCACCATCATTTAACACACAAAGACATAATGGTGGTTACTGGTTAGTATGATGGAAGTGGGATTGCTGAAATGGATTGGATTCGGCATTTTTTACTACTTTGTTACGTTCACGAATTTTTTCCTATGCAGTCCACACGCTTTCCTACTGCTTTCCTCGCCTTGTCGTCTATCTATCTCTAGTATCGACGAATCTTCATCGGTTAGCCTACCTTGTTCTCTGCTTCAGCCTGAATCGCATGCACATTAATTAAAATGCAACCTTCTTTGCTTTCAAACTGTCTACAATACCTGATGATGGCAATTACTCCTCTTCGTGGAAACTAATTTGTAATGCTCAACAAACTTTAATTTTTGTATCGCTATTCCACCAACGAAATCCTAAGCTAGAACCAAATGTCTTGGTATATTCTGCACAATGTCACATCGAATCTTCAATTGCGGGTTCTTGCTTCAAACTTTGCACATATCAAACTATTCTGTGTTTTAAAATGTGTATGGCATACGTCATTTCATAGAAAAAAGAAAAGGTTTTTGCATGATTAAATTAATCTTCGACAGTGTGAACTTTGTGAGCAATTTTGCACACAAAAGATTCTACTACGCTTGTCAACATCTTTTTTCAGCAGTGTGATCGTATCAGCCATAACCGAATGTAAACGAGGAAATTAGTTTTTGTTAATGTCTTCGATTATAACAAGTATTGGAACTTTTCTTTGGAAATAACTTGACATGCACGGTTTCATCATTTTTGTTTTGGTATCTTCTTTGAAATACTGACTTATGAACATTAACCTTTCAACTTTCAATACCATCTACAATTTTTCCAACACAGCACAGTTTCCAAGCATGAACAGAACTTTATTGAAGATTAGCTTTTTCTCTATGTTCATAACGAAATCTTTTCCTGTTGCTTTGCACAGATGATTTTGATGTTCCAACTCTTTCAGAATATTCGGAGTCAGTTGGTCGGGAGTCATTTCTGTGTGTTTAAACTTATGATTTTAGGGGCTCGTAACCATTCCAATGGCCTGGAAACTTGAAGAAGCCACCGTGCATTCATTGAAAACAGTTTGTTTTACTTAGATGTGTCGGTTTGAGGTAAGAAGATTTCATTGGTAACGGACCCGAATTATTTACTTCAAAGGTCGAGGCATAGCCCTCAACCCTTAGAGTGGCAACTAAAATCAAACACCCCTAGTTGTTGGCACAGTAGGGGCCTACTCACGTGCAATTGACGGTGCATCGGTTGTAGTTGTTTCAGAAAGTCTTTTTGTCATTTGTTCTAATTGCTCAGACAGATGGTTGAGCCTGGTCGTGAAATTCTTCATGAAATCTAAAACGGTTTTCAAATTGATATTTTCGCATGACCTTGTTGTTAAGTTAAGAACAGGAGAATAGATAACTGGTTAACAACTAAAGATAACCTTTAAACGATGTCTCAAAAATTAATTTATGGTATTTTTTGTGCTTGTAAAAGCTTTTTTATTTTCTACGAGATAAATTGTGAGAATATTTTTTTTCGAAATCAAAAAATGGACTTTCACCATCAAAGCCTACTTGGTGTATATTAGTTCTATTAGTAATAAACACGAGTTGGCGTTGACAGTGGCTCATTATTTACATTAAAAATGTAGCAATTCACCTTTATAATTTCACAAACTTATAAGTAAGTCTTGATTTTTATAAAATTCAAGCAAAGATGTTAATCGTAAGAGTGTATAGTAATCAACAAAAGTTTCATATATGTAAAGGTTGTATTTATACGTAACAGCAACATAGGTATTAGGTAGCCTACGTGGGCTACAATTAGATTGAAAGGTTTAGTTTAGGAAAACAATGCTTCAAAACTAAGAAACCTTAATCACTGTAGGCTATGTGAAAAAAATAAAATTTCAAAACAATAAAATCAGAAACTTACCGTCAACCAATTTTGTAGCAATTTCTTGTATTTGTTCTTTCTTGCATGCATCGAGAGGCTTATTACCGCCATGATCACTGCTTGACTTAACTATTGTCACCGTCTCACCCTCACATTTCGGTGGTCCAGACTCATTTTCAGGATTGTAGGTTCTGCAAACAGTCACCAGCTCTCCATAGCTGTTATCAACTGACAGACAAAGTGTAAAAATTAAAAATAGAGCGAGGTATTTCATGAATATGTTCATTTCGAGCCTTCAAATGTTTGTTTTTACAAAAATTAATCTTGTTAAAGTTGATAGTCTGGAGCTGTCCTGCTACAGTGCTACAGCTTAAATTATGACGTAGTAGATTGAGAGACAACGGATTTTTAAAATGAGCTATTTGGTTGACTTGTAAGGAAATATCACAGCAGTTTAATTAAGTAGAAACCAGTAGCCTACATAATTTGCGTCATATCCGTTGAAATTACAACAGGCAGCCACTTATGATGACCAACACGATCGGGTATGAAATGACTTCGTTTTATACAGTTACTCTTACGACATTGCAAAATGCAGATTTCACTAATGAAAACAGAACCAACGAAATGAAAACTACATTATCAGGATGAGCATCATAATATTCTCAGTTTATCTCAGCATGTGCTTTCAGTCCCGGTGTAACGGTCCAGGAGTTACTGCGGTCTGAAATTTACCGTAACTTCTGGATCGCGTATACGCGGTCTGAAAGTTACTGCCGGTCCAGAAGTTACTAAAACAGGGTTGTCAGATTTGACGCTTGCAGCAGATTTGTCTAAATGATTTCGACACTGGAAACATGTTGAACTTGAAAACTTATCCACTATTGCATCTTAACAACATGGTTTATAGCAGAAACGTAATTGGGAATGAAGCGAAAATAAAATGAAAGTTAAAAGATGAGTTTTGTACCAGAAATTGTTGCTGTATTGGAATGAAATTTTAATTTGTAACCTAACAATTTACGTAGGCTATGATTTTAACCTGATTTGTTTGCACAGTATTATCATTTGCGGTTGTGTCCGTGCCTTACTTGCGTTGGCAAATAAATTTGCATGTGGAGGTGATTGACTAGATGACCACTTAGCCTATAGTCTTTTGCTGTCATCCTGATTGTGCTATGATGCAACCTACGATTCACAATGTAGTTGTAGTGTTATGAGTGTTTTATTGACTCGTTGTAAGCTATATAGCGCTGTTGAAACAAATAATTTAATTGATCATCGCTCCAAACATTTCAAAGTTTGAATCGTGGCTATACGTGAATCGGTGGCATTTAATAAGCTACAGGCCTTATCGTGCAAAGTTAGCATTTGAAGGCTGACTTGTTATAAACGCTGGTCTTGAGTTGTAGTTGACGAACATAGTCTGTGACTATATTTTATATATTTCATGAAAGTTAAAACCAAAGTTTTCTAATGAATGAAGCACTGAGCCTATTTTTGGTCTGGTTTTTCATAACTACCGTTTTGAAGAAATATAAAGTAACTTAGGCTACATGTAGGCCAACCGGTAGTCAAAACGCCATCAACCTTCAGTGAGTAGGCTATCACAGTCTCACACGCGGGGAAGGCTTTAACTTTTACGAAAGTGTTGAACAGTTTGAGATGCCAATGAATTTCCGTTGGACTTCCATCGAAAACACGTGCCACGAAACTTAAAGTCAAGAATAATGGTTTCGTGGTGAGAATATTTATCCTTGGGATTCATCTTTCGCATTCTTGCAGAGGGTTTAATCTACTGACCAAGTGAAGTTTCAGTCCATTTACAAGTTTTTCCAAATGAATTTTGAAAAAGCACACCCACTTACAAGAGCAGTAAGTTTTGGACTGCTTCTGCGGCGTTCCAGTCTGGAAGTTCCTGTCAGTCCAAAAGTTACCAGGGGTGCCCGGCGTTTTTGCAAACGATAGAAAAACGAAAATTGTTTTAACTAAGTGTAATGAATTAATTGCTCTCAAACTAATGCAAGCTTTTCAATTAACATTACAAAATACTTATAATTATTAATCTGACCTTTTGAGAGGTTAAACATTTAATTATTTTTCAAAACGAATTTAAATAAAATTTGAATGAAACATTTGGCAACTCTTGTAACTTTTGGCCTGCAGTAACTCTTGGACTGCTACACCGGACTTTCATTTACGAAAAAGATCGAAAATCGTGCTGTGCATTTTTTCAATGCCTGTGCGGTCGTCTTCAAACATCCCTACGTGCGTTTGTTAGTCATTTTCGAAATAACTAGCAAATAACTCGATTATTGCATATTTGAAGTATATACAAAAGTACATACGGTAATGATTGTAATTTGTAAGCAAATTATGTGAGCCAGGTTCGGAGACTTGTGTAATTTATTGATCAAGATTTCATCACAATAAAAACGGCTTTTTCAGTTGTTTATTCAAATAGAATTCAAATAACTTGATTATTGCATATTTGAGGTACAAAAGTACATAATGATTGTAAGCAAATTATATGAGCCAGGTTCGAAGACTTGTGTAATTTATTGATCAAGTTTTCATCACAATAAAAACGGCTTTTTCAGTTTTTTATTCAAATAGAATTCAAATAACTCGATTATTGCATATTTGAGGTACAAAAGTACATAATGATTGTAAGCAAATTATATGAGCCAGGTTCGGAGACTTGTGTAATTTACTGATCAAATTTTTACCACAATAAAAACGGCTTCTTCAGTTTCTTATTCAAATAGAATTTATTGGTTTCAAAGTTACTTATTTGTATTTTTTTTCTGTGTGATATTTTTTAAAGCATTTTTCTGGATGTAACCCAGGTTGTCTTGAACATGTCTCGCAGTGGTAGACGGTCTGAATTCGTTTCGTCTTCCTATCACTGCACACTGCACAATCCTTTGCTCTTCCATTGGGAATTTTCGCAATAAAATGCCGCCCAGACAATCGTTCAGTTTCCTGCTCGTCACAATGCTTTCCGTGTCTTCTTGAATTTTTGCTTTGGACACTTCCTACCAGCTGTGTAACAAGGTTTTTGCGGAATGTTTTGTGTCTTACACCATTCAAACCTTGCTGTTCCCTGTTGATGTTGTACATCATCATCATAATAATCCATCGTCGGTTTGTTCCCCACTAGTGAGGGTGGCCGATTGTTTAACTTTTACAATAAAAAGCCATTTACAATACCCACTTCAAGTAACCAAAAAACATCCTACGCCACCACGTAGCTGATTTTCTCAGAAACCCATAATTGCCACAGTAGTGATCGGCTCTATCCACTCCACCCATATATTTTGTGTACTGTGATATTGGTGTCCGGTAATTTCATCGCAGTAATTTCATCGTGGTAATATCATCGTGGTAATTTCATCGCATGGTAATTACATCGCAGTATATCACATCGTCAGGTAATTACATCGCAGTATGAGAGCTGCGTAGTGCGTAGGCTACCAGCAGAGTTAGGGTTAGGTACCAGAATTCAAAGAATACTCAACGATTTTGAAAATCGCAAAATTCTGGATTTCTTAAGAGAAATTGCACATAACTTGTCGTTTTGATTAAAAAGCAACTGTCTCAGATATTTTTAATATGGTGACTTCATTTTAATCTGCTTATTACAACAACTTTGATCTTTGAATTTTAATGGGTTTCATTTACTTTATCATCCGCCTTTTCACTTTAAAAAAAATGGGTGGACGTTGACGAAGACGATTAAATTACTGACGATGTGGTGTCTTGCGATGTAATTACAATGCGATGACAATGTATGCGATGTAATTACCATGTGATAATATTACTGCGATGAAATTATCACGATGAAATTACCGCGATGAGATTACAGTGAATCGTGATATTACCACCGGTTTTAAAATTGTTGTTGAATTTTCATTGCCTAAGATTCGTTGCACATTTTCACATTCTGTATTATATACGAATGATAACATTGTTACCACCCGTTTGTCCTTCCATTGTAGAGCCATTAAGTTGTGATTTTTTTCGGAGTGCTACAACTTCATGCAGTTTTGATTTGCTTTTCTTTTTGGCAAAATCAGTAGGCATACCTTTGTTGTTTGCCATGACAGTTCCAGTGAGATGAAAAGACATTTTCCTCAGCTTTTCGCATAAAATTGGACTTGTGTAGAAGCGGTCTGTAAATATGTGGTACCCTGATCCACTCCCAGAAGAAGATAGCATGTTGCACAATTCCAAGACAATTCTACTTGTGAAAGGCAAGTCAAGCCTAACCAAACCATCTGTTGTGTATTTGCCATAATAAGGAACAAATGCCACAATATAGGCCTAAGCAGAAGCGCTGTCACACATGGTGTATACCATGGGCTATATCCAAGGGGCGGTGAGGGGGGTGATCACCCCCCCATTCATTGAAGTGGGGGGTGAGCAATGCAAAATCACCCCCCCCCCCCCCGAATTCTAAAAGTGGATAGAGCCCCTGGTGTATACTCTGAGTCTCCATTTTGTAGGCTTGTTGGGGTTGTAGCATTTCCATAGGACTCGCTCCTTGAATCCAATTGTGCTTTCATCTACATTCTACAGAAATGTGTTCATCTGGCACAAAGTATTCACGGCATTTGAGGTTTATTTGGTTGACCAGATTTTGAACCTCGTCCCAGCGAAATCCTTGGCCAACTGGTTGTTGTATGTGCAGCACCCAATAAATTTGGAAAAAGCGTTGACGGGAAAATACATCTACAAAAAACGGCATTCTGTCTATCCATTTTTTTGGAAAAATACTCTTTCATCTCACACCTATCATTTAAACCCATATTTATCACAACTCCTAAAAATGCTTTCATTTCCTCCAACGTTGTGTTTTTCCAAGATTTCCAAATAGAACGTTCGCTCAGTGGTGAAGCAGATTGATTTTTTTCCTCTGCATACCTGTTTATTTCCTAAACAAATTCATTGATAATGTCATTTGAAAAAGTTACTGTCAGTCGATGCATAAGGTTCCCAAACACCGTTAGTAGTGCTGGAAACATTGACATCAGCAACACTTGCAGAACTTTCAGTTACATTACTAACGTCCATATCGTCTTCATCAGAACTTTGCCATTCATCAGACCTTTCATTTAAATCTTCTACTGAATCAGCTTTAAACTCCATCTTTTCCTCTTCACTGGAAGCTGTTTCATCAGTACTTGAAGAAAATAAGTCCAATACATCATTCTCTGTCGAAATGTGTCTAGCCATATTCATACGTCAATTGCAAATAATATAAAAAGTCTGAAACTACAACAAAAACAAACGTAATTCAATGAGTAGCCTGTATTCAAAGTTGTGCTAAAGCTACAGCATCCGTCTTCTGCGTGAACAAGTAGCCACAATACGTTTGCGAAAGCTTGCAGTAGCCTACGGTATGTCACTGCCAACTAAGGCACATGTGGTTTCCACTTTATTCAGTTTCGCAGCCTAACAATGCCTAATTGTCACGTGGTATTACGCTACATGAAATTCTGCATAGTTCACTTTCAATACAACTCGGTTTTCTGAGAACTAGATTTGCTTGGCTGACCAACCACAACTACTTTTATTTTGCATGCTTTGATCCTCTAAGAAAAGTGATAGCAACATATTTTCATAGCAACTATGCTTGTTTGCCGAAAATTTACGTTTGGCAAGAAACGGTCGTCTTACGAGTGTGCAAAGTGGAATTTTAGGAAAAGTCGAGCTATACTCGCCCTACGACTAAATCGGCAATTTTCCGAAGGCGAGCCAGACTCGCCTGTTGACCGCCAAGGGTTAAATTAAACGTTAATATAAAGGCAAAAGTAGTGAAAAACTGTAGTCTACATGTGTGTGTCAGGTGATACAACGTCTGGATGTTGAGTTTTTTTCATAATTATACTGTAGTAGTGGTGTGTAAAAAGGGCATTTTTTATAGATACTCACAGTGGTCAAAATCATAAGTAACTTTTATGAAGATTTATGTGTGTAAGCTAATTATAGACTCCACTGTATTTAAGATTAAGGGTATCAAAGTAAGAAATGCTTATGGATGTATTTTTAATGACATTTATAGCTTGTTGTTTTTGCAGAGGAAAGATATTTGCGCAATGCCTTCCTAACATTTTGAACCACGTATAACTACATGTATCTTTTGAGAATCGGGGAACAATTTTCGAAAATTTTGTCTTTTGAGAATTTGTCCTCCCGTTAACTCAGCAGTTATGCGCCCGACCCAAGATCATGCGGAGCTGGTTCGGTTCTCGGGTAGTGCGCTAGAGTAACGTGTTTCTGGACTGCTTTCCATTTAGCTGCACCTGGTGGATGGAATCATTCGCAGACCAGAACACTACAACAACTATCGGAAACTTTATTCTGCCAATCTCAGTAACCGGGCCTGCGAGTACAGATTGGTCCAGATATTTACCAGATCTTAACTAGATAAAGTGGCTGTCTGGGAATCCTCTACAAGTATGCAAAATTACCAGGAACAATCTATAAAAGCTTTATTTGTCAGAGATGAAGATTCAAAATCTAATCAAACTTCTGTTTAGTATTTGTGCTATGTTACTGTAACGTGCAAATGGCATTTTTTGGAAATTATGGTTTGGTCGAGCGCTTATTTATTTTATGATATTTTATTTGATACGATATTTTTGGATATTTTGAGCCATGTGCGGCCTGTGCTTTGCAGGTTCCCATGACAATGATCCAATTTTTTTTACGAAAATCTGTTTACTTTTACGTGGTTGCATAAACATACATAGAAAGCATGAATGAGAATACGTAAAAAACACAATGCTCAACTTCAAGATACTGTATGTGTGCACAATTTTTTAAGGAAATATTCAAGCATTAAATAAAACGTAAAAATAAAACAAACCCAACCAAATGTACGGTACCTGCGTAGTGTGCAGCAAGAACCCCTTATGGGTAGAATAATTTTCTGAAATGTTAGGTTGTACAAAACTAATTTGCTGAAATTGTCAGAATCAATCTAAACTCAAAAGTAGGAAGATTGAAGTTGTCTGAAATTCTTGCAAAATATCGAGCAGGTTCACTTTAGAAAGATTTTAGATCAAACCCGCTGGCTGCTAAGCTCAAAGTAGCCCTGCAATTGACCACGTTGCCCATGTTCAGTTTTCATCTTAGTTCAGTACCTTCATCTCCATGTTGCCAATCTTTAAAAACTCAAAAATAAGTTCAATTTTGAAACATGCTGAAAGTTATTGATCACATTTTTATCAAATTTTCCCAAATTTTTAATTAATTGAAAAGATTTGGGGTACTGTACGGTTGGATTCCCTGGTCCAACGCAATCTTTTAAACATAACTAGCCTACTTTTTTCGTGAAAACTTGGCCTGATGCTTTTCTGGTACTTCTTTCCATCTATTTCTCCACAAAGCCCTGTTGCCAGCAGTGTTGAAATATGTGAGCGGTACACCGAATGAAAATAATATCTTTACCGGTAGACAGTAGAAAAAGTTTGAGTAGCACTGGCATAGGTTACTCTTAATAAAAAATTTTAAATTATATCGAACGCTTCCCTCCCCCAGTAACAAAATCCCGCGTAGCCTACGCCACTGAACGTACCCTCAATACGCGTGAAAAAGCTAACTACGCCATTTACGTAAAACATTATACGAGACGTTAACGAGACGGTAAGACGTTAACGTTAAGACGTTAACGAGACGGTAAGTGTGTTGTACGCTACACTGCTACAGTATCATTATTATTGTTTGTTTTCAATACAAATTCTATCCAAATGATTAACCTACCTGCTGTAAACTAAAAATTATCGTGAAAGCAAGCTGATTATGGAAAGCTAACCTTATACAATATCACTCACTGGTTAGCGTTAGCAAATGGATGTTATTAATTCGTTTTCAATTATTTTTGTTTACAATAATATATTTCGAATGCCTCCTTCCTATTGAGAAAATCCTGCGAAGGCCACGGCATACCTGCAATGGCATCCAGGCCGGATAGCGACTGTCAAAACAGCGACTGTCATAATGGCGACTTCATAATAGCGACTTCATAATAGCGACTTCATAATTTTTGGATTTATATCATGCCAGTCAGCAGGTTCTGACTTGGAGGCCAAATTTCGAGGTCGCTGTTTTTAATTAATCGAGTTCTTGATGAATCGCTGTCGTGTAGTCGCTCTATTGACAGTCGCTGTTTTTAATTAATCGCTGTCGTGTGGTCGCTCTATTGACAGTCGCTGTTCTGACAGTCGCTATTTGGAACCCGAGCCACCTACAATATATAAGGCTAACTTCATAACTACCACAAGGCACCATGCTGACAATTCGTTTCTTACCAATTTCTTATGTCGTAATTGTGGTTACGCGCCCGGCTCAAGATCACGCGGCGCAAGTTCGGCTCTCGGGGTGTGCGCTGAGCAACGCATTTTCAGGACTTCTCTCCATTCAGCGGCACCTAGTGAATGGAATAATTCCCAGCAACAACACTTCAACAGTCGGAAAACTTCACTCTGCCAATCTCGGTAACCGGCCCTGCGTCAAGAGCCTCTACAAGTATGCGAAACTACCTGGAATCACCAATCAAGGCTTTGTCAGTCCGAGGATAAAGATTCAAAAACCAACCAACCAAAATCAATTAGTATTAGGCCTATTCAATACTGTTTAACATTGCTGATAATAATTTTTTCTTCAGGTGACAATCGATGATATTACTCTGCAGTTATGTCATCAATGAGTCACGATCGATAGTGATTGTTTAGATTTCCGGCTTTTCGCACAAAGCGGTGAATAACGAATTACAATTCACGTCGTCACTCCGCAATTCCTCACGGGATATAACCGCACAATTTTCTTGATTTCCACCACTTGGTTCCCCTCTTCTCCACAAAGTCTCAGCATCACTTACAAGATATCCATTAATCCATATCCACGTTCCTTTTACGTCGCCAGCTATCATTCCAATCCATATGTCACTTGGTAGGTTCCAAGCGTTTTTGAAGATTCTGAGAACAAAACAAACAAAGTAAGGTTAGGGAGTAAGAAATGTGGTTGAGTTTAGTCACATTTGAGTTGACTGTACTCTGAAGATAAGCTCCTAAAACGAATTGGACGACAAGCACTGCAGCTGCGAGCAAAGAAAAACTATCTTTTCGGTCTCTTTATCGATAACTTAAGTTGCAAAAAAAGATGTTGGTGAAATTCTTGAAAACAACTAGCAAGTATTTGCAGGTTGTGAAAGCAATGTCATATTGAACGTTACAGTTCAAAACGTTATTATTTAAACGATATTCTTTTAAGTGATTAATTCGAACGAAAGGATATGCCACGACGCCATTCTGCATCGAAATGAAAACGATGTAGACTAAAAATTGCATTATTTTGACACCCGACCAAAAAACGAATTAGAGATAACAAAATAAAAGGATTCGCTACAATCTTGCCATCAAAACGCAGAAATTATGCGTTTGGGCAATCAACTTAAAGTGAACCATAGGCATACGAAGCCGAGCAACGTGATCAAGTTTAGCATCTTCAAGTTTATTACATTTACATAAACATAAAACTACGCAACAAATTAATTATCGAACGTTTTCGACATCACAAGATGTCCTCTTCAGGAATAACATACATACAAATTAACTACATCTGAAAAAAATACAATGGTTAACTAAATCTATAAACAAAAAAAAGACAAAAAACTGCACAGTACTTCTGACTAGCTCAAACTCAACGATATAAGCTCCACGAGAATCAAAGGTAACTGCATCAAAAGGTGTTAAACAGGTCACATGATATGGTAAAAAGGCAAGGTGCGAAAAAACTAATTTTAAAATACAGAGAGCAAGAAAGACGAGCCGCAAGCATACAATTGTCTGTTTAAAAGTGGATTGTGACGTTTTATGTACAGGGCTTCCAAGATCTTAGTTTGATACTCAGACCTGCCTCTAGACATGATCTCAAACTGCTTGATAGAAACGTTACTTTGGCATTCTGTACATGAAAAAATGTGATCTTTAATTGCGCTTTTCTGTATAGAATTCAAATGCAGGTGTTCCCCAGCTCTAGTCGATAAATGTCTTGTTGACATACCGATGTATGTCAGGCTTGCATCACGCAAACAACTGAATTTATAAACGACATTAGAACATAAAGCAAAGGGCGTAGGCGACTTCAGCTGAAAATATCTGCCTACTTTGAACGTTCTATAAACAGGGTAAATGTCACAATCAAATTTCTTTTTGACAATTTTAGCTAGATTTTTTGAAAATCTTACCGAATCTTTTCCCAAGAATGGTATATCAAAAAAGTTGCTAAAATCGTCTTCTTCGGGTTTATCTTTCGGTTTCGTATCCAAAAAAGTTTTTAATATTTTATCAAAAAAGTATGACGGGTATCCATTTAAATGTAGCATATTTTTCAACTTTTTAGTTTCATTGTGGAACAACAAGTCCGTCGAGCAAACCAAACGGGCACGAGATAAAAGACACAAGATTAATCCAGATTTCCACTTATTTGGGCAAAAAGCATTGTAATTTAAAAGTAGGCCAGTGTTGGTGGGTTTTCTCCAGATTTGTGTGTCAAACGAGTCATGATTTATTTTTACTTCAACGTCTAAAAAGGCAATAGTGTCATCAGATTTTTCAACAGTAAATTTGATGTTTTGATGTTGAGCATTTAAAAGGTTTAAAAACTGCGAACAAGACTGATCGTTGTCAAAAATTGCAAAAATATCGTCAACATAACGTACATACATTTTAGGGTAAAAATCACGGAACACTTCAAACATTTTTGTTTCTAAGTGCGCTAAAAAGAAGTTGGCCAAAGTCGGACCAAGTGGAGAACCCATGGTGACGCCATCAATCTGCTTAAACAAGCGATTATTAAACATAAACATACCTTCAGTGGCCAGATTTAACAATTTTATGAAATCCTTTTCGGTTTTTCAACAAGACATTTATCGACTAGAGCTGGGGAACACCTGAATTTGAATTCTATACAGAAAAGCGCAATTAAAGATCACATTTTTTCATGTACAGAATGCCAAAGTAACGTTTCTATCAAGCAGTTTGAGATCATGTCTAGAGGCAGGTCTGAGTATCAAACTAAGATCTTGGAAGCCCTGTACATAAAACGTCACAATCCACTTTTAAACAGACAATTGTATGCTTGCGGCTCGTCTTTCTTGCTCTCTGTATTTTAAAATTAGTTTTTTCGCACCTTGCCTTTTTACCATATCATGTGACCTGTTTAACACCTTTTGATGCAGTTACCTTTGATTCTCGTGGAGCTTATATCGTTGAGTTTGAGCTAGTCAGAAGTACTGTGCAGTTTTTTGTCTTTTTTTTGTTTATAGATTTAGTTAACCATTGTATTTTTTTCAGATGTAGTTAATTTGTATGTATGTTATTCCTGAAGAGGACATCTTGTGATGTCGAAAACGTTCGATAATTAATTTGTTGCGTAGTTTTACGTTTATGTAAATGTAATAAACTTGAAGATGCTAAACTTGATCACGTTGCTCGGCTTCGTATGCCTATGGTTCAACAAGACAAACTCTCTACCGAAGCTCTACCAACTTAAAGTGATTGTAGTTTTAATAATTCCCTAAGTTTTGCAAGTATTGTTTGTAGTCTCACCTTCTATTGACTATATTTCGGACGCCATAAACTGCCAAATCAGCTCCAATTCGTCGACAGAGTGTTTGGCTTTCATGGAAATTTAGTCTGGTATCTAATAGTTTGTATTGATATCCATTAGATAACCCAATCTATCCGTCAACCAGTCTTCGAAAACCATTTATCAATGCTAAAATACAAGTTGTATTTTATTAAGTAACGTTAATCAGCTGCGTATTCGAGAGTTTAGAGAGAATTGAAAGAACATTGGCTAAATACTTGCAGAAAGTAAGCGGCGTGAAAACACACATTAGCTTCCTGACGTCATATACTCTGATTTGTATTTTCGTTCAATTAGCAACCATTATTGATAAGAAGATGGAGAGATTGTGTGACAGAAGATATGGAAAAAGTGAGAATGAAAGAGGAAGATGCAGTTGACAGGGTGATGTGGAGGACTGCAATCTGCACCCGAGACCCCACTTGTAGTGACAATAAAGCAGAAAATAATCCCATTAGTTAAAGATTGGTACTTACGAGCTGTTGTTGTTGTTATTGTTGTTGTTGTTGTCACAGTTGAAGCTGCAAAGTCTGAGGTCAACGGCTCTGTCGTTTGTTCTTGTAGTGTTGTAAGTAATGATTCGGCTGTGAAATGTTCTGCAAATATGTTGCATAACAATTATACACTGCTAAGATACATTTCTGTGTGTTTAAACTTATGATTTTAGGGGCTCGTAACCATTCCAATGGCCTGGAAACTTGAAGAAGCCACCGTGCATTCATTGAAAACAGTTCGTTTTACTTAGATGTGTCGGTTTGGGGTCGGAAGATTTCATTGGCAACAGACCTTAATTATTCACTTGGAGGCATAGCCCCTCAACCCTTAAAGTGACAACTAAATTCTAACGTTCTCAGTTGTTGGCACAGTAGGAGCCTACTCACGTGCAGTTGACGGAGCATCGGTTGTAGTTGTCTCAGAAAGTCCATTTGTCACTTGCTCAGACATATGATTGAGTTTGGTTGTGAAATTCTCCATGAATTCTAAAACGATATTCAAATTGATATTTTTGCGTGACCTTATTATTAAGTTAAGACCAGGAGAATAGATAGCTGGTTAACAACTACAGATCACCTTCAAACAATGTCTCAATAATTAAGCATGGCATTTTTTTGTGCTTGTGAAAGCTTTTTTATTTTCTACGAGATACTTTTGGCCAACCAAGTAAAGGGTTGTGTTTATATGTAACAGCAACATAGGTAGCCTATGTGGGCTACAATTAGATTTAAATGTTTAGTTTAGTAAAAGAATAATTTTAAAAGTAAGAAATCTTTATTATTGTATGCGATAAAAATAACACTTCAACACAATAAAATCAGAAACTTACCGTCAACAACTACCTTAGTGATTTCTTGTATTTGTTCTTTCTTGCATTCATCGAGAGGCTTATTACCACCATGATCACTACTTGACTTAACTATTGTCACCGTCTCACCCTCACATTTCGGTGGTCTAGCTTCTATATCAGGATTGTAGGTTCTGCAAACAGTCACCCGCTCTCCATAGCTGTTACCTACTGACAGACTAAGCGTAAAAGTCAAAGGTAGAGGAAGGCATTTCATGAAAATGTTCATAATGAGCCTTTAATATTGTTTTTTTTTTCAAAATTTATGCTTCTTAAAGTTTATATTCTCGAGCTGTCCTGCTACAGTTTTAATTATGACGTAGATGATTGAGAGACAACCGATTTTTAAAATGAGCTATTTGGTTGATTTGTAAGGAAATATAACGGCAATCAAGTCGAAACCCTTAGCCTACATATTTTGCGTCATATCCGTTGAAATGCACACGGGCAGCCTCTTATGACGATGAACATGATCGGGTATGAAATCCCTTTGTTTCTTACAGTTAACAAGTTACAACATCACAAAGTGCAGATTTCACTGAAAAAATAGAACCGAAAAAGTGAAAAAAACATTATCTGCATCATAGCCTAGTACTCATGCTTATTTCCAGCATGTGCATAGAGGTTTTCAGTTCAGGACTTTCATTTACAACAAGACAAATCGAAAACCGTACAGTACACTTTTTCAATGTTTAAATGTTAAATTAACGTCAAAATACAGTTCTTACCAGAATGAAACGTTTTAATCGTGTTTTCTATTTGCTAAAGCTTTGGTAGAATGTTCGCTTTGTTGAATCATAAACAGACAAAAGTAACTTTAACGGATTTAACCCTTAGGCGGTTGGGCTCCTGGAGTCTTGCTCAGTTTGGGGGGGGGCTGTCGATTCTTCTTATGCTTTTGGAGTGATATCTCTGTTATTTTTTAAGGCACGGTTTCAAAATTTGGGATTCACTTTGTAAAACTATTCACGCAGAGCATATCCGAAAATTAAAACTATGTAAACTTTAGAACTGCTTATATACGTTGAAATGTTGATGTGACTTATGACGTTTGAATTATTTGGTATTTTTTGATAGAGTAATGAAAAACATGCATTGCAATGTTGTGAATAATTTTTTTTTACATAATCTCAATTTAAATCATTTGATTAACGAGACATGGGCCAAATTAATTGCTTTCATCTAGCTGGTGGGAAAATTTTGAACAATAGAATATGAAATATTTCAGAGGATGTGCTGAGAAATGCCTTATATCTCTCAATTTATAACCTTTATTCGCTCAAAATTTCAGCTCAATAGAGGTGAATAAATATTAGGAAAAGTCAAGAAATCTCGTAGTCGCAGCCTCAGTGGTTTTAGAGATACAACTGTTGATACAAAAAAGTTGAATTGACAGCCCCCCCCCAACCTTCAAAGGGTTAATATGTTGTATAGCAAATAAAAAATATAACTTAATTAAAATAAAATCTTACGTTTTCGACACGTACTTGTGTCCTCATCAGGAATTACAAATCAGCAATATAAATAAAATGAAAATTATAAGAAAAATCTGACAATGCACTATAACTGTAAGTTTGTAACAATACTCCGAACTGAAAAGCACAAATCTAACAAGTTATTCAAGAATGATTAAGTGTAAATAATATGGCGGGAAAGTGATGTAGCAACTAAACTGATCACATGAAGTATAAACTACAAGCATGTGACAACCATTAGAACACATACAAAAGGAAAGACAAGCCACGGGCAAGTAATTGCCTGTTGACAAACGGAATATTACGTTTGATTCTTAAGGCTTCCATGATGTTGGTCAGGTATTCAGATCTGCCTCGAAATATGATTTTAAAGTTGTCGATCGATACATTGTCAGTGCACGTTACACAAGAGGTGATGTGCTCTTTAATTGCACTTTTCGTTGTTAAATTTCTGTTTAGGCGCTCCCCGGCTCTCGTCAACAAATGTCCAGTTGAGATACCATTGTATGTTTGGTTTGGGTCACACAAACAACTAAATCTACAGACAACATTCCAAGAAAGGGCAAGGGTGTAGGCGACTTCAGTTGAAAATATTGGTGCAATTCATTCATACATTTTTCGTCATAAACGCTTCCGGGACAAAAAAGATACAACTACACAATAATCGATATAGGTCTACCAGCACTTTAAACTTGTATAACAGAATGAACGTCACACGAAAATTTCATTTTTATATGTTTAGCTAGATTTTTACAAACAAACCAGCATGGAAATTCTACAAACAGTTAAATCAAGAAAATTGAAATATTTTGACCACATGATTCGCAATAATTCTATTCAAAGACAACTACTAGGAGGAAAAATGAACGGCAAACGAAATAGGGGCAGACCACCAAGAATTTGGACTAGTGATATTGAACATTGGTCAGGACTTAATTACAAAACTGCAGTAGAAAAATTTCACAACAGAGAAACTTGGCGCCTCATTGCCTCCAACCCACAACGAGAGGAAGGAACTTAATAATGATGACGATGATATTTTTTGCAAAGTAATAAGACAACTGTGTCGCGTCGAAAATGTTAGAGTTTATTTTAAATATGTTACACTTTTTTCTGTGTAAAACATTGTGTCAAATCTGTTAAAGTTACTTTGTTTTCTTCACAATGTAGATTTTAACGACCTGTTTTAGCATGATGCTGCAAGTTCGCAATGGTAAAGGCGAATTTTACTAGTTTTCGAAACACAATTCCCTAGTCATGTGCTATGACGAATGGTGTTGAAGTCAGGGAGTCGTCGTTTTATGCGGCTGTTTTGTTTGGCTTGAGGCTGCTGTCCTGAATGCTGCCTGTAGAGTTTCAGTGTTGTTTAGCGTTATTGCTGCGAAATTTTGTTGAATCAGTTGTTTATTGGATTAGGTGACGTAGCTCTTTCCTTTCGTCACGGTTATCGATCTTTGGACTCTGTCTACTTATGAAAATTGTCTCTTTCAAGTACAATTGTACCGCGTGGTTTTCTCTAGCAAATTATTGTAAATTCATAGTTGGCGAGGCACTGTTGTTAATGATCAAAGAGTGAACTTTTATCTGAGCTAAATGCTTGTAGGAATTTACAGATTTTTAAAGTGGCAACACTGTGTCTCAGTCTCTAGGAGAGATGAGCAGAAACCGGATTTTCGGAGTAACTGGAGCCGAAACGGGAACCTGAATTTAAGTCCGAAAGCCAGAGCCGGAGCTGATGCGAATATATTAATTTCCTATAGTGTTGTCAACCGCGCCGCGAGGGTACCGCGCAGAAAAAATCTGAGGATATGAACAAAACTGTAAAAAAATGTTGTTTTAATAATCACATGTGCTCACTTGGCAACACTATTTTTTAAATATTGTTATCTCATCTGGCAACCCTGTTATATCTATCATTAGGATGCACTATTTGCAACTTGCAAGTGTTTGGGTGAAAGGTTTCAGTTTTCATCAACATTTATTTCATTTAAACGCAAAGCTTTCACTATTTCTTGCCGGCAATCAGATTGACTAAAGCTTTAGATAGGCGATTATGGGTAAGTGGCAAGAAGATACATGTGGCTAATTAGTTTTTTGAACAGTTTTTCCCCTATGAAACAATTTTGAGGCACTTATGTTTCAACCTAGAAAACCCCGGTACCACCTTTAGCCGCTATAGTATTTTCAATATTTCCTCTGCATCTTATTATTTATAACCCAAGGCAATACATGCAAAGACATGTGTTTCTAAATTTTCTAATTTTGAAATCTGAAAGTGTTTAAAAATTGTGACACATTGCCACATAAGTTCATGATTGCCAAAATAGTTGCTGCCATTGCAAAGTATCATTCTAACAATTTAATATCTACAAAGCGTTTACTGATGTCACAATAAGTTGATAAATCATACATTACAACCTATAGAATTTATTGTTGCATAACAGTCTATAGCAATACATAATAATAAAATGCAATGCATGCATGCAGAACAATCTATATTCTATAGCAATAAAAAATCTAAAAATATAAAAATCTATATTCTATAGCATTCTATAGCTATTATAAAAAAAATCACAATGACATGAAATGAAAATAAAAACGCACTTAAAAAAGTTTTTTTGTTTTTTGTTTTGTTTTTTTGTTTTGTTTTTTGTTTTGTGTGTAATACATGATGTTAAACCTGCTAAGGTTACTTTCTTTGCTTGTCTATGGTTCAAAAATGCAAAATTTCTACCAAAGCTTTAAATATAATAACATAAATATTTGAAAAAATTAAGGTTGAAAAAAGTTCTTTTCGGAAGGTTTGAAAAACAAATCTTTAATTTCCAAAGGAAAATCGCACACATCATTTGTTTGACGTTTTTGTCCAATGTGTGCACACAGATCTATATGCATCGCAATAACGAGTAGTCTGGCAACCAGTTTCCTCCTGCTTGACATGTGACCCTGGTGATAGCAGCGTTTAAAAGCCTTCTGGAATCTTTACATTCGACTTGAAAGGATGAGCCCGTGGTTTGGTGCGATCCGGTCACGCCCACAGCTCGAACCTCGGAGCTAAGACGATTTTTATCGAAGAAACATCCGGACACAGCTGCAATGCAATGAGAACATTAAGTCTGCTCACACGACGACGATTAAACCTGCTTAGCGTATAGATAGTTTTGTTTCAAGCATTTTAAACAGGTTACATGCTTTATAAGTTGAAACATCTGCGACAAATTTTATTTGCTCGAAGCCATCCACGCAGCTATTCTCTCAAAAAGTAACAAATTGTTAATTAGAAGACCTCAAGCTGAATAAACGTCTTGATTACTAATTTTGATAATAAGCTTGTCAACTTTTCTATATCCATAGACAAGCAAAACAAAGTAACCTTAGCGGTTTATTATAATGTATTACATACAAAACAAAATATATAACATAATGAATCAAACGTTTTCGACACGTACGTGTGTCATCAGGAATTAAATCTGCAATATAGGCTACATAAAATGAAATATCGTAAAATAAATTTGACTTTTCACTATAAGTGTGATGACACTCTGAAAAGCACAAACTGAACAAATGACACAAGAATGCCACAAGAATATTGTTTGCAACAATATAACAACACAATCAATACAAAACATATTACAAATTTCGTAATCAGAGGTTACTTCAGGTCATAACCGATAATAACACATCGCACCAGAATTCTACAACCAAAACAACACGCTCGTTAAAGATACAAAGCAAGCCATCGCGAGGCATTGCACCTTGATTGTGACAGTTAGCTATAGAGATAGGCTATTCAACAGGTGCTAGAAAGTGCTAGTCCAGGCTAGGGCATCTCAATATTACTTGAACCTTGTATGCAACGGCTAGGCTAGTCAAGACTAAGCTGAATACTAGTAACGTTTGTCTCCAAAGCAAAACCATTAGTTTTTTTTAAATGCAGCTTAGGAATACATCAACTTTTCAACAAAGTTTGAATGGATTTTTTGAAAATTTGTGGTAAAAACATGGTCAGAACGCATCAAATTTAATGTGATTTTTCTGAGGAGAGACCCCCGCAAAGCCATTCGCCTTCGGCGAACTTAGCGACGGGCTTCGCCCCCTGGACTATTTATTGCAGCTCCACTGCTCACAAACAGCACCAGCCGCCACTGGTTCAGGTGGAAGTCGTTTGAGCAGCAAATGAGTAAAGGTAAAGGCGAATCCCATACTTGATTTAAGCATCGGTAGATAAGAAGGCAAGATTCTCATCAGTAGCGCACCCAGAAAAAAGTTTAAGGGGGGGCTAATTCAGAAATGTCGGCTGAGTGATTTGCGACAATACTGACAGCAGTGGCGTATACTGGTGGGTTGAGCAAGGGAAGCAATAAAAGTCGTGGGGGTAAAAGCGTGCCAAAGGCACGCGTATCCTAGGGGGATCCGGGGGCATGCCCCTCTGGGAAATTTTTGCAAAATTACACTTGAATAATGGATTATAGTGCTTTCTGGAAACATTTTTATGGTAATATTTGTATGAAATTTATTAGCAGATAAACAGCTATTAACTTAAAATGAAAGGTAGCTCTTACACGAACAGGCAAAAACTGCGGCTCAAATTATAGAGGACATCAAAAATTCAGCTTAACTGCTCAGCTACAGCTACCTACTGCTGTAGGCTAGTAGCCAGGATAACAATGTAAATCTAACATTAGGCTCAAATTTTTTTCTTGCAAAGCAGATATGACCCCAAAGCCTTAGATTTTCTCATTACGCACCGGAATAATACCCAACATGAAGCAACTCTGAAATTGCTTCCACAGATTAGTTGAAAGAAACCTAAATCGCGTAAACTTTCTTCTGCTTTTTTCCTTTGTTTCTCACCTTGTTTCTTCGTATAGCAAAAACGAAAGCAATGGATGCGGTACGAATCTCTGCTTCCGTAAGCTTCCAACTTTTTTAAAATTAAAACCTACACGGGACATGAGTTAGTAACTGTTCTAATTCGTATTAAGATAACGAAATTACGAAATCGTTTTACTGAAAAATATTATCTTTTTTTTCCAATTTTGGTAGGGGAAGCAATGCTTCCCTTGCTTCCATTAAGGATACGCCCCTGAGTAACAGTGACAATGGGCCAATACCCATCCCTTTGATTAATATTTAAGGCACTCACGGCCCACAACCCACCGGTTGCCGATACATCAGGATTTGTTCTCTCAATCAGATTACAAGTTAGCCTAGTGAACCCCATGCTACTAGCACCATCAGCTTCCTCATTCCTACGTCTACTCTTGCAATCTTCTATAGATCTTGACTTTTTCCTCATGTATGACAAAATAGAATTAGCTTCCTGTTTGCCAATACAAATAAGTGCGAAAACAACAACTAGCACGAAAACAGTTTACAACAAAACACTAATTTTGTCAACATTAAATTTGATGTGAACATTTTTTCTACTTAGCCTACAAAACATTCAAAATTAGTTCGTATTTTCAACTGAAGTCCTAGACGCCTTCGCCTTTCTGCTCAAATTTCGTATACAGTTTTACATGTCCGTGTGCTTCAGCATTGACGTACGGTACATCGGTATGTCCACCAGACATTTGACGACGAGAGCATCTGAACTTCAAAAGTGCCATCAAAGACCATATTACGGAGTGTTCTTTTTGTACCGATCGAAAATTCTCTGCTGACTCATTTAAAATTTTACGCAAAGGCAAATCCCAATTTGACATCAAAATTGAGGAAGCAGTGTTAATCAAAAGCTAGAACTCAAATTTAAACAAAAAATTATCTTATTTGCTGGAGGCGCGTCTATTTTCCTCAACATTTATTTGGGGAACATACAAAAACTTGATTTTTGGTGGCGGGTTTGGGGGGGGGCTTGAGCCCCCTTAGCCCCATGCTGGGTGCGCTACAGATTCTCATTGTACCAAGCCTTCAGCATTAACGTGAACTAGTAGTGCGGTACTGATGAGCCCAGCCTTATGGGCGAAACAAGTGTCTATCGCTGAGTTCCTGCTACACTCGACTGCAGAGAAACACACGTCAGCAAGTAAGCAAGTTTTAAGCGGTTGGCGCTGAATCAGCACCACTCAGGCAATATAAGTTTAAGATGTTTTGAGGCACCGCATAGCACGTGGTTGTGCCTTAGCAAAATTTTTTTTTGAGTTTACTCAAAAATTTAGCATCAGACTTAGCCTGGACCTTATACTTGATTGATTTAGGAAATCTGTATCCTCAGACTCGGATAACTTGTTTGCAAAGCTTGGTCTTGGAATTTTCGGATACTTGCAGAATGCAGAAGCTTTATACGACTGACGTAGGCCTAGTCACCGAGTTTGACAGAGGAAGACCGCTTGATCTTGCAGTTTCTTTGTTTGTAAAGTCAGGCGCTTATAACCAAGTAGGCTAAGCTATTGTGGCAAACGCTCTTCAAAAAGCCACTCAAGTATAACTAACACGTCCATCATGATAACTCAGTAGGTTCATATCTCAATTTTGTGAACGAAGAAGCAGGAACATTAAGCGGCGCTGGTTCTGCTCTCGAAGTGTAAGTCAACGATTGCATACACTCAGCTGCACTTAGTGGATAAAACAATGATTTACAGATAACACTACGGTATAAAGATTTTCACATTCAAAGGAAAAAGGAAGTCGTCTGTAACAACTCACCTGCTATTGGTCTTTCAAGCAGATTTGGTAGAGGGTTTTCTGGGTTGTTGTAATATTGCAGTATTTCTTGATATGTCAGTGGTGTAGTATCGTTTAGTCTTTCAACAAGGAACACAAATCTACAAAAAACAGTATGGTATCATTTTTGTCATCTCTAATCTAAGTCTATCGAAGACGTGAAAAATAAGGAGTGATAGCAGTCTGTCTTCTTACTGTCAGAATGTAACATACAGTAGCTTTGACAGGGGGGGGGGGGCAGATGGTACTTTTGGACTCGGGCCGGGATAATTTTAGGGGCTCAGAACATTTTCAAGGGGTCCGGAAGCATGAAGAAACCACAACGTAAGCTATTCTTTTGATATAGTGCTATATTATTATAAGTATCTTAATTTGTGGCTTAAGGATCTCATTGGTACCGGGCACAACCCAAAATATTCTCTCAACGGCCCTGGTAATATATAATGATAACCTAAACAACTTTCAGATGAATAATGATGAGAAGAAGTCCAATGGAGACTTAACTTGGACGCTGCGAGATAGATGAGAACATGACGGATGAGTTGGTATTAGGTTTACAGCCATTTCAATGATAAATGACAAAATTTTCTTTGTTAGCCTACGTCTCTTTTGAAAAAGCCTGAAAAACTAGGTTGGCTGAAGAAACTAGGTTGGCAGCACAACAAACTGTGGCTGTTGGTTATTAGCCTCCAGGCAGCAATGTAATCAATTTATTTTGTTGATACTCACTGAATACGTAGGCTAAGCATAAAAATCAATAGTTATAATTTCTTGCAGTGAGGCTATAATGCAAACGCATGGGCAAAGCGTACCTTAAAACCCTCTCTGTCTGAAAAAGCTGTAGACATTGGTCAAACCCACGCAAACCATATTTGCTAAATATTTCAGCAAAAACATAAATCCAAGCAGTCGTGATGTCGCAGTTAAGATCTGTGAGAGGAAAGGAAGGTCTCATCTTTTGATCAAAAATGTAAGTATTTTTTCCATTACCCGTGAAAGAATTATGCAGCATAAAATCATACTGTTTTCAAAATAACAAAAAAAAATTGACTTGACTTTCACTCTTGTAAAATATATAGTGCTTAAAAAAATCTCTCAAATCTTTTTCTTATTTTTCTCAGTGCCATTTTCATAAGACTTTATGAAACAACGGAGAGTATTGACACCACATCGACTGTCTCAGCTTTCTGGTGTAATGAAGCGATTTTTCAAAAAGAAAAAAAAACGAGATCAAAACAAAATGGTTTGTGGGGAAAGCAAATATTTGCTTTTATTTTGAAGTAATTAGTGATTACAAATTCTACACTTTAGTAATTACACCAGAAATCGAGGGGATGTAACAAGTAGGGAACAAAAGAAGCAATTCACAACCTTCTAACAAGTAAAATGTAGAAACTGGACCCCTCTTTGTAGATCTTTGGTATGAAAAAGTACGGCAATTGCATCAAAAATGCAAATGAGACATATTGCGCTACGCAGCCTACGCCTTTCCCCAAACCAACCCTTCCAGTTACTGCTGCCAAAAATACAATGCGTTATATGTATAGCTGCATTCATCACAGATATCTCAGGGTTTTACAAAGCAGTACCAATTCAGTGTATAAAGGCGCAGCCTACAATATCATTATGAATCCATTTCTTTGCTCAGTGCCAAGCAGGAATAAGGTTCATTACCATTTTTGAAAGTTTCTCTGCATATCTCAAAGGAATATTAAACCGACTTCTACCTATTCAGCAAAGGACACTCTAACCACCAAGCGTCACTTGTCAGCAAACAGAAAAGTGCAATCAAAGGACTCAATAGATGTTATACCGTACTTGTCAAAGTTGTCATATAATCTGGACATTTGCACAGTTCAATTGAACTATTGTGGTTGACTGTGGCTTTGATGAGTTGCGATGTAGAATCTGTGTCATCAACAACGTCTCCTGCAAAAATAAACTTGCTTGATTAATTGTAATCAGTTTGAAATTTTGGCTATAAAAAGAATCTTCTTTTGCCTGTTTTTCTTCATCTCATTTTATGTCGAGTCATTTGGCTAGAATCAATCACCTAAAAAGCAAAAAGCATAGGTCTTGGCGGATATGACAGTGAAGTAAGTTACAATGACATATTACAATTGTTCAAATAGAACGCCATAACTTGTATCTAGCGGGTTATACTGTACAGTAGTTCAATCAAAAAACAAACATAACACAAAAACAGAAAAAAATTAAGCTTTGTTGTATAAAATTCGTGTAAAAAGAAGCTAGTAATTTCAAAGACAAAGCAATGTAGCCACTGCTGTTATTCGAATGATGTTTAATAATATTGTAAACTTGTCATTTTTTAAAATTTTTCATCCAGCAACATAATGCTCAGTTAATAGACCTAAAGGTTTTGTTTACCAAACTACTGTCAACAAACAGGCACATAGAACAAAGGATATCGTTTTCTGGTGAAATGATATTTTAACAATTTATTTCAGGGTTATGTTACTGTACCTATTTACCTAAAAATCCATAAAATCAAAATCTATTACATCATCAGCAAAAGTAGTCTAAAAAATGAAAAATATTGAATCATTGTGGTAATTTTTATCTTAGAAGCTATCTAGATATTGTAAATTTAGAATTGAGTTCCCAATTGTCATCTGCTTTTTCATCGCAGCTATAATTATTGTGAGGGTATTCTTGTTGAAGACACAACGAAGATTGAAAACGTTTGAACAAGTTTTTTAAGCGTTTTTTTATGTATGATTTTTGTAACTAACTTCGTTTGTCCGTAGTACAACAAAGTGAAATGTAATTTTTACTAAAACAAACACTTTGTCGAAGTTCAAAATTATGATTTTATTTGTGTTTTTATCTTTGACCAATTAAAAAGCCGTGTTTGTCTTTTATGCATAATACCAAGGCGCAGTGATGACTATTTTGTGTTTTTTTTTCAAACAACAAACAACGCATATAAACAACAAAGCAGTTTTTTATGCTGTTGGCTTCTTTTTTTTTCAAACAACCAATCAGTGTAAAATAAATTTCGCTTCAAGTTGTCTGATCTATGATGTAATAATATGAGTCCGGGCTATTATCAGGTCATTTACGCAGTGGGACATGACTATGAGACCACTTGCAGACAATCGCTGGTAAGGCAAACTATCCAGACGTCAGATTTTTGTCAGACGCTAAGCTAAATTGATGTAAAAATGACTGATTTTGCTATCTGCGTATCAATGACTCCTTGTACATCCACATGAATATGCCACCGCTCTCAGAATATAACCAAAGACCTGCTATATTGATGTTGTGGATGGAGGATAAAAATCGCAAAGTTAAAAAAACGTCGAAAGCAAGAGCGGTTTGCAAAAATTTTTCATGGTAAGCCTAATGACAAAGGTACGATTTCAGACGAAACAAAAACCATTCAAAGCAAATTTTGGGAAAGTTAATTTCCTCTTTCCTGCATGAGATAATATACAATAAAATGAACATTGCCATGACATCGGTTTCTTGATAACTAACCCACAGTTCTGCTGTAAACCTCTTGGTGTTTTTCAAAGCTGTTCTTGATGTGACGTCACATCAAAAGCGGTTGTAATTAAACCAATCAAGCACTTTGACTAGCTTAAAATTAAGTATGTTTTAATATTTTGATCTGTTTTACTTATACTTATCAAAATGCAATTTGATTGGTTATCGCCTCTCGTCAATTTCACAAAAAAAGGATTTTGCACAGTAGCCTAAATGAAACTGTGATGCAAATAAAACTAAAAGCAAGGTTACCGAAAAAGCCGCTTTTGCTTCAGTTTGCAACTTCATAGTTTTTATGCCATTTGGCATTATGTACCTACTTTCTAAGAATATGTGCAGCGAGAAAAATTCCTTCGAATTAGGTGTGTTGTCTTTCAAAAAAAAGTTTTTGTAAGTTGCCAGATCCTAGCAAATAGGCTACAAATTGATATATGGCAACATGAAATTCTCATGATTATCTCTTCATAATTCATATCCCTTAGAGTATTTTTGAAGGGCAATATTTAATAACCTATTTGTTTGTTAAAACACTGCACTAAATACGCCAATAAAAGCATTAATAATTAATTTACTTCGTTCGTAAGCAATGAAAGACAAACTATTGAAGCAAACAGCAAATTTGCAAGGGCAACACATCTTAATTGCTTACCTAGATATTTAAAAAAAAATATGGCAAAACACACAGATTTTTTACAAATCACTTCGAGAAACAGCCCAGTACCAATTCCTACAACATAACCTGCAATAAGAACACTAAAACGTAAACCGAAAACAACAGCTGCTACGGAAGGTTACAGTCATAACATGAAAGCCTATATATTAGGGTGGGTCGAAATTTGGACTTTTTCTCCGATTTCATTGCTATAAACTTTCTTTCTTGCGAATAGTCATAAAATGACATTTCTGAAAGTTTGAGTTTGATCGGACATCGTCTTCATTTCTAAAAATCGCGATTTATAAAGGTACCTGAAGCGATTTTTTCGAGGCTTGAAAATGCATTGTTTTTAATAGGAAGTTGTTTTCACGAGATTTGAAAACGTCATAACTTACTTAATTCTTATTGTAAAAAGATGATTTATGCGTCAACAAATTCAATACAATTAGAAGAATCCAATTCATTATATACTGATTCCGAAAAATAATTACGTCATCAATGACGTCATTAAACAGTAATTTGCAAATAGAGATAAATCTGATAATCCTACATGCTTCATCTCTAAGTTATTTGATATTGAATTGAGGTAATTTCTAAACATAAACATCATGCTGGTACTTGATGACGTAATTGATGACGTCATATACTTTATTAAATTACATTTCAGTATGATGGCTTCTGGAAAATATTGCGTGTTTGTGATAGATAATGGATCGTTATCAATTAGTTATGATTCGCTAGATTTTAAATAACAATATTGCTCTTCAAAGATTTGTTACACACTGCCTTTCCAGGTGTGCAAAATAGTCATTCTTTTTAACATATTTCAACGCAATGTCTCGAATTTTATCAGGCAAAAGTGAACAGCACTGCAATGATTTAAGGCAGACATGTGCAACCAGTGGCCCCAGGTTGTTCCGTGCGGCCCGCATGATGCTCAGCAAAATGTCAAAAGTTCATAGGCCTACTAGCCGCACTATTCGATGCAGTTTACATCAAAACAATGGAAATTTTCGCACTCTGTACACAAAAATATTGCGCTTTGTGATGCAAGAATGCTGCGTTGCATAATTTTGCAATGCAAAATTACCACTTAGAAAAAGCTGTGTGGCATTGTAATGTACAGTATCATAGTTGTTGGTGACATGCACGGCTTCATCATTTTTGTTTTGGTATCTTTTTTGAAATACTGACTTATGAACATTAACCTTTCAACTTTCAATACCATCTATAATTTTTCCGACACAGCACAGTTTCCAAGCATGAACAGAACTTTATTGAAGATCAGTTTTTTCTCTATGTTTATAACCAAATGTTTTCCTGTTATTTTGCACAGATGATTTTGATGTTCCAACTCTTTCAGAATATTCGGAGTCAGTTGGTCGGCTTGCTGTCGCAGAGAAGTGAAACGTCGATCCGCAAGTGTACATTTAGTGTAAGTGGTCACATGATCTTTGCTCCAAACCTGCTCAGGATAACCACTCTCTGCATTGTATGAACATTTTCCTTGTCATCTGTCGCTTCTTTTATGTCTTCATTCACAAACGTAGTCTCCTGTTCTACCCTACTGTATCTTTCCTTGGTTTCCTAACACTTCCGGCTGTTCTGCAATCAAAAACTTACAACGATGGAAATTGGGCTTCACTCCAAACACAGATATGGTATTATTACGTCATAAATGTTAGAGATTTTGCCACATTATGAGTCGCACAGTGATTGCCAAAGATAGTCGTAAGTCAGATTAGTCGGTTGAATGCTATTTTTTAGACGGAAATGAACAAAAGGCCATTTTTTCTAAATAACTCATTTTCTGTTGGAGTTAGCGCTTAACAATGTATTGAAAGTAGATAGAAAACCGACACTTCCGGGTATTTTGCTACAAATTTCAGCTCTCTATCTTTTATCGTTCTCGAGATACGGCCAAAAATTGCATAAATCTGCTAGGCGGCACCTCAACATAACTTCATAATGAAAACAAATAACTTATTTTTTTAAATTCAGCTAAAAAATCCATTCAGAATAGGACCAAACCTTATTTTTCCTAAAAAGTCGCCCAAAAATTGGGCACCCTAATCTGCATGTTGTTGGCAGTAGCGTTGAAAGGAAGGTCCAAGGGTACTTTTGAATCTGGGCGCGAAATGATTTCAGGGGCTCGTAACCTATCCCAGGCCCTGGAAAGTTGAAAAGTTGAAGATACCCTTAAAATCATTCCGAATTCATTGAAAACAGTGCGTTTTACTTAGATGTTTTTTGGATTGGGGCTGGAAAATCTCATTGGTAATTTGCCCAAATTATTCACTTCAAAGATCGAAGCATGGCCCGGCCACCCTTAGAGTGGCAACTAATTCCTAACGCACCTAGTTGTTGGGACAGTAGGGGCCTACTCACGTGCAGTTGACGGTGCATCGGTTGTAGTTGTCTCAGAAAGTCTATTTGTAAGTTGTTCTACTTGCTCTGACAGATGGTTGAGTCTGGTCGTGATATTCTTCATGAATTCTAAAACGGTTTTCAAATTCCTATTTTCGTGTGACCTTGTTGTTAAGTTAAGAACAGGAAAATAAATAACTGGTTAACAACTACACATAACCTTCAAACGATGTCTCAAAAATTAATTTATGGCACTGTTTGTGCTTGTAAAAGTTTTTGTATATTCTACGAGATAAATTGTAACAATATTTTTTTGGAAATCAAAAAATGGACTTTCACCATCAAAGTCTATTTGGTCTATAGCCTACTAGTTCTATTAATAATAAACACGATTTGGCGTTGACAGTGGCTCATTATTTATATTATAAATGTAGCAATTCACCTTTGTAATTTCACAAATTTATAAGTAAATCTTGATTTTTATATAATCCAAACAAAAATGTTAATCGTGAGAGTGTATATAGTAATCGACAAAAGTTTTCATCTAAGTAAAGGTTCATCTAAGTAACAGTAACATAGGTAGCCTACGTGGCCTACAATTAGGCTGAAATGTTTGGTTTTGCAAAACAATACTCAAAACGAAGAAACCTGAATTACTGTTATGACACAAATAACACTTCAAAACAATAAAATCAGAAACTTACCGTCAACCATTTCTGTAACAATTTGTTGTATTTGTTCTTTCTTGCATTCATCGAGAGGCTTATTACCACCATGATCACTGCTTGACTTAACTATTGTCACCGTCTCACCCTCACATTTCGGGGGTCCAGACTCTTTATCGGGATTGTAGGTTCTGCAAACAGTCACCCGCTCTCCATAGCTGTTATCAACTGACAGACTAAGTGTAGAAGTCACAGCTAAAGCGAGGTATTTCATAAAAATGTTCATTTCGAGTCTATGTCTGTTTTGTCAAAATTTAAGCTTGTCAAAGTGTATTGTCTCGAGCTGTCCTGCTATAATTTTAATTATGACGTAGCCAGTTAAGAGATAACTGATTTTGAAAATGAGCTATTTGATTGATTTATAACGAAATATAACAGCAGTTTATTCAAGTAGAAACCCGTACATAATTTGCGTCATATCCGTTGGAATGCACACATGCAGCCTCTTATGATGATGAACACGATCGGGTAAGACTTGCTTTGGTTTCTTATACAGTTAACAAGCTACGACATTACAAAATGCAGATAAAGGTGAAAATAACATTATTTGCATTATAGCCTAATACGGCTGTTTTTTTTCAGCATGTGCTTAACCCTGTTGGGCCCACTGTAAGAAAACACGTTCAAAAAAATTTTTTTTGCTGTTCAGCACTTGGTTTGTGACTCATTAAAACCAAAAACATATTTTTTTGTATGCTAGCCCTTTCGGCCAAGTTTTGGGCCATGTTGCATATATGATACATTGGGCCTTGAGTGGTAATTAGCAGACAGCATTGTTGATATGGTGGAGTGGCAAAGATGAATGTAGATAGAAATTTTTTGTTTGGAAAAACCCTGTCAAAGACTGTAACTTTTCCGATGATCAGTATTTGGGCCAAAATTCCCCAATGATCTTTAGTGATAGATTATGAAGCTTCATCCGAAAAGCAAAAATAGTGTACTATCGGAACTGAATGATGCAAACCACAAAACGCAATAGCAAAAATTTTACTTTTCAATTGTGAAAATCATAAAAGCAATTTCGGGTTTCCACAAAGCAGAAGCGGATCTCGCATTACATCTCTCATTACACCAGAAACAGGGCTATGCCAAGTACTAAGCTCTCAGTAATGTCGGACTCCATTCATTTGTACCAGACCCATGTTGAAAAACATGCCGATTACTTTCTCTATTTCTTTAGTGTTGGTATCAACACTTTTTCCAGTTTTTTGCACACTATAGAGATTCGTATTCTGAACTACATTTTCTATCATGTCCTCGCTGACAAACCTAAAAAAATACTGCAATGGCGTTTCCATGTGTTCATTAGCAGGTGGTTCGATCAAAGGTCCTGTAAATGATGCAACAGGTTTTAAAAAGTTCTTTTTTCTCCATTTGTAAGCAGAATTACTTCGGTTCCGGATACCATTGGTAGCTCTTTTGCTTGTAGTGGTAACATTAACAAGTGGAACACCATCATCATTGTCTTCTTCAATGCATGGAACATTCGCAACCTAAAGCAAAATATTAGCATATGAACAACCAAAATTCAAAAAATCCAGAGGCAATGTAAGCCAAGTAGGCTATTGACTGTACCTGATTAGTGTGTTGTAACATATGCTCATCATTATCATCGTCGTCATCAGATTCAACAAAATTAGGATCATCGTCATCACTCTCATCCCAGTTGATCATATTGATCAAATCTTCTGTGGTATAACCACGCAAGCCATTTTCTACAAAAAATTTAACAGTTGAACTAAAAGAAAAAATCTCAAAGAATTGAAATTTGTGACTAAGGACCATGGTGTAATTATTGATCAAGACAAATCAAAAAAATAATACAAAAGTGGTTAGCAGTAGGGTTGGACTAACTTGGTATTCTGTAGCTAGTTTTCATGCTCCAGCGTTTGTCACTTTTTTGAAGGCATCAGTTCATTCAGTTTCACAGTAGGCTACAATAATTTGATATGGTTTCCAACATTAGTGTAAATACAATAGCCTATATAGCCTAGGGTTACCATATTTGAAAAAACAAAATTCTGGACAGTGCATGACTATTTTCATGAGACCATATATGCACTACCGAACTATTAGCCATTACTATTAGCCATTAGAATTAGTCAAGGATTCTGTATCAAAAATTCACTAGGCTTCCTCCTCTATGACATTTCAAGTAAATCTCTGATTAGGCTATATGTGCGAAATCGCCTGCTTTTATAGACTGTTGGAATGTTCTAGTAATTTTCGCAGCACGTGATCTATATCTAACCAATTCTGATTCAGCACAACGGTCAATAAGTTCAAGAAAGTTCTAAGTGGTAAACATCACTGATAAGGAAAACGCTCTGTTACATCATAATTCCGTACAACCTCGCAGTAAAAAAAAAATGGCAGTGTTGCACAGTACGATTGCAGATGCAGTAAAATGAGCTGGCTGAGCGAATTTTCTAGAAAAAATTTTTCTAATTTCCCAAAACGCCCATCATAAAATTCCGGACATTTGAGCATTTTTTTAAATTCCTCCCGAACGCAAAATTTAACACTAAATTCTGGACATGTCCCGAATTTTCCGGACGGTATGGCAACCCTAATATAGCCGTATTATAAACTGATCAAAGACATAGCCTACAACTAGTAAGGTGTGATTAAATTTGAACTGTGTGCTTATTTTTACAAAGTTTAGTGTGGAATAAGCAATGCACAAGCTCAGCAGATCAAACAATTTGGATAAACACAGTATGTCAAAAATGACTTGTCCTTCATCATTATCAGGAATCAGTGGCATGCAAAGCCCAATGTTGCACCCGTGCAACATCAAATTTCAAACATTTATAAAATAATGAAAAATCAAAAATGTTTATTCAAAATGAACTTACAATGAATTACTAGCTCTAATGGAACATGTTTCTCACAAAAACAACAAAATAACTTACCCTATAAAACGAGATATCTTCTTCAACTTTTGTGTACTTCTCAACTCCTTTCAGCAGACAAAATCGCGCCAAAAACAAACCTGGCTAAAGCACGTGACTTACATCTACCAATCGGTTTTCAACAAAAAACTGTAGCTCAATAGCGACACCAGCCTTTTATAAAAAAAAAGTAAGTTTCGCGATATCCAAGGGGGCTCTGGAAGAGCCCTAACGTCATGTTGCATATATGATACAGTGGGCCTTATAGGGTTAATAGTAATAGTGTTTTTGTTTGCGCCCATTGCGATAACATACAGTACAGTGCGATCACAGATGCGATACAATAACATACGACAGGAAGCAGCGAAGTGACATATAGTCTTCGAGTCAGCTGCTCTCTTTATTTTGGCTTGCCATCAACCCTATCTGTACCGACACGGGGTTCTATGAGGATGCCCCATTCTAGTAGTGAAATATTTCTCAGAAGGAAATATGCTAGAAATGTGAAATTTCTTGACTTTTAGTTTTTATTCTTTGTGAATTTTCTAAACCTACACTGGTCATTTTTCTACCTTCCTGCCCTTCACAATAAGCATTTCGTCTCAGGTGGTTAGACATTTGCTAGTGCAATGCTAGTTATATATATATTAATGTTAGTGCAATATAAATGGTAGTGCAATTACTTTGAAATGTAGAAACGTTCAAAAATGCTTTATATTAATGAGCACAAGTAATTTTTTGTTTAGTTTAGTTATAATTCAAAAAATTCAATTTTGAAGCTATTTTCGGGAAATTAGAATATAAGCCTACTTTCTGGCGTTTTCTTCTTCTCAAACACTTTATTTCAATAATTTTTTTGAGTAAAAATTTAATTTCTGTACGCACAATACATATGGCTATTACCTTGTAAAATATTTTGGTTCTGTAATTTTCATAAGATTTTTCCAGCTCGCGACATCACTAATTCCATTATGCATCTAAGTTATATAATTAATAGTTTTTACAGCTGCATATGACACTATAGATTTTCCTGTATAATGATAAGCACTGTATGCAAAGATACGTTTTACCGCGATCAACAAGACGCGAAGCAGATTGTGGAGTGAGTTTAGCTCAGAGACGGAGCGGAGCCTGAAAATCCAGACTCCGATAATCTCTGGTCTCTGGACAAGCTGCTGGTCAAGCAACTCACGTGACCGCGGCTCAAGCGTGTAAAATCTTCTTCATGATTGCCATGTAGACAACATGAGCTTAAAAAACAACTTGAGCAAGAAGACCTGCTCGGGTAGAAGCACCTTAACCCTACGAGACTCTGACAAGCTTGGCGGCACTGTCTTCGACATTGCAGGCCTGATAGCGCTTTATCGGAATTAAAAATCTTTTGACGAAATATTCATTTCTGCGAAGGCAGTGATCACAGATTCTCATGAATTCGCGTGCGGTTTCTTTTTCTTTTAAATTGATACATCGAACAGCTGAATTTGTATAACTGGTATTGTTGCAACATCACACAGATATCACAGTAAGTAATTCTTTTTAAAATTTTATTTGATATGTTGCTTTGAATAAAGAACATCTCTTATTTTAACTTTATAATTATAAGTCCTGTTATAGCAGAAACATGCTTATTATTAACATTCATTTAAAGAAGTCGATGCTTCCGTTTATATAAGAATTATGTGCGAAACAGCTTTGCCTATGAAACAATTTTGAGGCACTTGCTGTATGTTTCAACCTAGAAAACCCGATACCACCTTTAGCCGCTATAGCATTTTCCATATTTCCTTTGCATCTTATTATTTATAGATCAAGGCAATACATGCAACAACAATGTGTTTTTACAGTTTCTATTTTTGAAATCTGAAAGTGTTTAAAAATTGTGACACATCGCCACATAAGTTCATGGTTGCCAGAATAGTTGCTGCCATTATAAAGTATCATTTTAACAATTCAATATCTACAAAGCGTTTACTGATGTCACAATAAGTTGGTTAATCATGCATTACAATCTATAACATTAATTGTTGCATAACAATCTATAGCAGTGGTTCCCAACCTTTTTGTTGTCACGAACCCCTTTAGACAAATTATTAATTCTGCGGACCCCTACTTAAATTTTTCCTGAAACTCAATTAACATACTGTTGATGATTGTAATAATTATGCTACTCAATGACTGTACTGTGTCATATTGCATTGCCGCTATGACTCCTGCGGCAAATATCAGGTTAAACAGTTGCTCAAATCAGAAAATGAATGAATTGTTCAAAAAACGTCAGCAGTATTTGAATATTAAAGTGACCCAAAGTGCCATGCCGAAACTTTTTCAACGTAAGCCAATTTAATGCGAGGGCTGTTGTTACCTTTCCTGAACTAAACGACTGAACTGTGGTTGAGTTTTTGACAATGCAACACGCATGTCATCTTCAACGTCCAGGCGATTTCGATGTTTAGTTTTTATTGTAACAAGAGCTGAGAATCCTGCTTCGCAAAGGTAAGTGGTTAAGAATGGTAACAAAACAATAATCGCTTGCTTTGTCAAGAATGGGTAGGTTTGCAGTTGTGAGCACCAAATTCTTCCACAATTTTTGAATGAAATTCAATGTGTAATAAGTAAAAACTCTTTTGATCTCAAATCAATTAGGTCAACTTTACTGAGATCGTCATCGCTAATGTTGTTCAAGTCAAAAAGACAAGGATTTCGAATTCATGTTTCCACTTCGTTCGGCAGGTGGTCTAAATTAAAATAACGTTGAAATGAGATTTGCAGGGTTTCCAAGTGTGCATAAAAATTTTCTCTCATAGAGATAAAAAGAGTACATTCTCTTCCCTTTGACTTTCATCCATCAAGATAAGATCTTCTAACATTGGAAAGTCAGCGTAATTACCTGCTTCCAATCTGCGTTTTTAAACCGGCAACTTGGCTAAAAACGCTTTCAGATTTTCAGCTGCATCAATTATTGTCACACCAGGTCCTTGAATGCCTCGATTAACATTGTTAATATGATCGAAAATATCGGCTAAGTAGGCCATGCCGTATAGAAAACTTTTATTCTCAAACAAATTTTGAGAGGGGACTTCCTTTTGCTTTCAAAAGAGTTGATACCTCATTTTTAGCTGCTGCAGTCGTTTTAAAACTTTTCCTCTAGATCAGCGGTTCTTAAACTGGGGGGCACGCCCCCCAAGGGGGGCGCAAAAGGTTCACAAGGGGGGCGCGAGCGATGTCAAACTATGTGACTAAACGCATGTGACTAAGTGGATTTATTGCCAGGATAAAGCAAAAAAGTCCCAATGCCATTGGATCTCACTGCGTGATTCACCGTGAGGCTCTGGCCTCTAGGACTCTACCAGCTGCAATGAAAGATAAGCTTACAGTAATCATACGAGCCGTCAACTTCGTCAAAACCAGTGCCGTCAATACGAGACTGTTTACCAAGCTGTGCAAGGATATGGATTCGAACCATAAGACTTTCCTTTTCTATACATCTGTTCGTTGGTTATCGAAAGGTAATCAGTTAGCCCTCGTGTATGAAATGAGAGATGAACTGATGCTATTTTTGGAAGCTCATGGGAAGCAAGATCTCCTTCTGCCCATTTTCATCAGAGAAGTTTCAGCTGGAGTTGGCATACCTCGTGGACATTTTCGAGGCCCTCAATAACTTAAATCTGCTCTTGCAGGGCAGAAATACTAACCGGATTAATAGCTATGATTCCATTCGAGCATTTGTGGCAAAGCTGGGGTTGTGGCACCGCCGAATACAAATAGGAAATGCAGCTTCATTTCCCAACCTAGATACTGCACTTGACAAAAAGCAACTTGAACTGGAAGGTGAGCTTAAGGCTGAAGTGGAGGCTCACCTTCAGCTTTTGAAACAAGAATTCGAACGCTATTTTCCAGACTTGGGTGACACCGACCTTCCAGAATGGAAGATGACAAGAAATCCCTTTCGTGCTAACGAGGACATTCTTCCCGACGGTTTGCAAGAGGAATTCTTGGAAATAAAGTGTAACTCCACTGCAAAAGACGATTATGAAGCAATGCCACTAACTAATTTTTGGGTTAAATATTTGCACATATACAAGGGAGTGGGTAGCGTGGCGATACGCACACTTCTTCCGTTTTCGTCCTTCCGTTTTCGTCCTTATCTGTGCGAAAGTGGCTTTTCTACAATTTTGAACATAAAAACAAAACATCGAAACAAACTTATTGATTGTGAAGCCGATCTGAAGTGTGCATTATCAGCTACGAAGCCTCGAATTAAACTTTTGGTTTCCGAAAAACAATTACAGATCCCTCACATTGATGAAAGCTAAATATAAATTCCTGTAGTCATTACACTTTAATGTTTGCTAATTTTGTAGTTTGGTGGGGCGCAAGTTTGGATGGCATGTCAAAGGGGGGCGCGGCTCAAAAAGTTTAAGAACCCCTGCTCTAGATAACCAACGTACCTTAACATGATACAAAAGTACTTCGTAATCTGACCCTATTTTCTTGACCGCTATAAAAGTACGGTGTACTTGACACATTTGCATTTAAATAGAGAAGAAAGTAAAAAGATCAAGGGGTCCAAGGGGTCCGCGCACCCCAAGTTGGGAACCACTGGTCTATAGCAATACATAGCAGTAAAATGAAATGCATGCATGCAGAACAATCTATATGCTACAGCAACCATTGTCACTTGTTATAAAAAGAAAATTACAATGACATAAAATGAAAATAAAAACGCACATAAAAACGTTTTCGACACTTATGTGTAGAAAACGTTTGATTCGTTACGTTAAATATATATCTTTTGTGCGTAATACGTTATGTTAAACCTGCTAAAGTTACTTTTTTTTGCTTGTCTATGGTTCAAAAATGCAAACTCTCTACCAAAGTGAATAAAAAATAACAGTTAACCTCTCAAGTACATGTAGCTCCACACAAAGTGAAACTAACATGACTTTTAAACTCTTTTTTATTTCTTTAAAAGTAATGTCTAAAAATACATTACCGTCCAAAAAGAATGTCTAAAAAGACATTATTAAAAGTAACTACGGACAAAGGCCAGTGTTTCGATCTTCCGATCTCTTCAGCATAGTAAAGGGAAAGTGGAAAGTTGTCTTGAAGTGTTGAGATGATGAATTTAAGAGTGATTGTTGTAAGACAATGAGAATGAATTTAATTTTTAATTTCGGACTCCAGCGAAACGTAATTTTACTGCCTATTAGAAGGTGTCATTTTTTGAGAGAAGTTGTACTACTGAGCAACTGAGCTAAGGACATAACAATCATCTGAGATGGATCTAAAATACAAGAAATTAGATACATGTGCTTGAGACGTTAACTGTTATTTTTTTATTCACTTGTTGATTCATTCATATCAGTTTGTATCCTCTGTGGATCCTTCTCTAGTATCATGGGCCAATTATGTAAATGTTTGCTGGTACACCTCTTCATTTTCTTTGAATTTTAATACTTATATGTGCCGCTTGTATCTAATTTCTTATATTTTAGATCCATCTCAGATGATTGTTTTTGTCCAATGTGTGCACACAGATCTATATGCACCGCAATAACGTGTAGTCTGGCAACCAGCTTCCTCCTGCTCGACACGTGACCCTGGTGATAGCAGCGTTTAAAACCCTTCTGAAATCTTTACATTCAACTTGAAAAAATGAACCGGTGGTTTGGTACGATCCAGTCACGCCCACAGTTCGAACCTGGGAGCTAAGACGATTTTCATCGAAGAGACATCCGGACACAGCTGCAATGCAATGAGGACATTAAGTCTGCTGACACGACGACCAGCGTGTAGATAGATGGTTAATAAGCTTGCCACCTTTTCTATAAACAAACTTAACGTTTCAACATGCACAAATGAGGAATAGCACCATTTGAGATCTGTGACTGCGGTAAAGAGAATAGTAACAGGCAGAAGTATTCGATTATAAGATTGGCGAAAAAAGTTTAGACAAACTGCTAAAAATTAACTATTGGCGAAAAACAAAAAAACAAAAATAGACTTTTGAAATCGGTTTCATCACTTTGGGCGCAAATTTTTCTCTTTGTCACTTTCTAGCAATTGCACAAACACAATAATTTGACGTGACGTTTTGATGATGCTCGATTCGATTGAGCTTCCGCCTTTTTAGGTGACCTGAAGATAGTACAATCGTTGATGACGCTGTCCACAGTAGTTCGACGATATACAGAACTTTATTCCTATACTGAGTTTGTCGAATGACTCCAGTAGAAGAAGGTTGTCCCATCTTGTGAGAAACTAAGATCACAGATGAGAAACTAAGATGTATTTTTGGGACAACATTAACAAAATGGTGAATTTTAAGGAGAACAACCAAAATTATGTCAGACTATTTTCCACAATCAGCCCAACTTGTTGCTGTTACGTTTATCCGTAACCTCATTATTCGGTTTGTAACGTCTTCTTCTGGCTTTATTCCCACTTTAAGTGGGGTCGCCGGTAAAGATTGTAGTTTTCCACATCACTCTGTTATTAGCATCTTCTTCCTTCACTTCGATTATTTCCATATCTTCTGTCACACAATCTCTTCATTTTATTTTTGGCTTTCCTCGCTTTCTTTTACCAAATTTGAATTGTTTTATTTTTCTTTCGACATAATTTTGCCCAGTTCTTTTTTGCAACCATGACTTCGTGAACAACGAGCAAGCGACGCTGGTTCGACTCTCGGGGTGTGAGCTTGAGCAACGCATTCTAAGAACTGCTCTCCATTCAGCAGCACTTAATGGATGAAATAATTCCCCGGCAACAACACTTCAACAATCGGAAAACTTCACTCTATCAATCTCGGTACCGGCCCTGCGTCAAGAGCCTCTACAAGCATGCGAAACTACCAGGAATATCCTATCAAGGCTTTGTCAGTCGGATGATAAAGATTCAAAAACCAAAACCAAACCAAACCAAATAGCAATAAAGTGCTTGTGAAAGTGACTTTGTATTGTATTTGTATATTTTAAGGTCTTTGTGCTGATTTCATATTTTGTAACCAGCGTGTAAATGCTATTGAGAATTGCAGAGTCATTTCGGAATCTTCATAGAAACAACATTGACTCAAGTTGCCAACCTCGTCGTAGTGAGTCCTGGTAACTCAAATTTATGAAGCAAATGGCAGCAACTAGAAACCGCAACTCACAGGGCACCCGGGAAAGTAAAAAGATAGATGTCTAAAGAGAAGAACTTCAAACACAAGAAGAACACAAAAACAGTTTTCAATAGCTGGACTTTTCAATGGTTTATTACAAGAAACAGAAAAGATTGAATTAAAGCTTGCAGATAAAATGGACAAAGTCTGTCCCATGGTCAGGCAAGGTCGCAAGCTCGCATCCTTCTTAGAAAGATAAAGAATATCACAGCACATGATAGAAATGAAAACGGACTTTGTATAAAATAGCCCGGAATGTCCAGATAACAATCAATGTATGGATATATTGAAGTCTATGGGTCTTTTTGCGATGCTAGGAAAGGTTAAGAATTTCATTCGGTCGGCGGAAATCAACCTGATCTCTGATAAGATACTTTGCATGTTGAAAAAATAAAAAAATGATTTCAATACTTAAACTGAAAATGAACCATAACAATTGAAATTTATTCTAAAATGAGAACAACTTAAAGCCATACTTGTGATTTTAACACATCTTTGAACAAATTACGATAGAATGAGTTAAAGTTAGTGAACGATGATGTGTTATCACTGATAAACAAACATGTAAGCTAACTAACGTCAAAATCGTTGTATTTGACCTTTGACATTCTTAACTGAACATGTCAATCTACGGAGTAAAAAAAATCCTGCCCTACATTAGTTTTGAAATCTTGCATTGAAGAAATTTTAATAAGTTATGAAACTGATTTTTCATGACTTTTAATTTTTATTATCTGCGCGTCGTTTAAACCTGGTTTGGATATTTTTGAAGCAATATGAGCTTCACAATCAGCATTTTGTAGCAAGTAGTAAAAATAAATCGTGAAAATTTTAATGTTTTGGCAATCGACACCAAAATGACTCATGTTCTGGCGTTCACTGTTTGAAAACTAGCCGCGCTCACCTGTGGATCGAAAGAATGAAGATTGGACATTATCAACTTAAAACTATGAAATATACATTCACACCTTTTTGAGTACAAATTTATTATTTAACGTTTTCATTTCACCTTGTGGAATGCAAATTTTGCATTAAACAACTTAGTTAAAGAATGCTATTTCAATTATTGCAAAGTATTCTTTAAGACACGGCAAAAACATCTAATTTTTTGGAAATAAATGGGCATCTCTTGATATTTTTTCTGACTGCGCATTGAAGTGATGTACCTTGTTCACAATTGGTCCCTCTCCAGTTTCGTTCATCGCACTGGCAAGTATACGAATCTTCATCACCTATGCACGTGCCTCCGTTCTGGCATGGTGAGCTGTAGCATAAGCTTTCAACTGAAGAAAATAATTCAAACTTTAATTTAAATCAATCTTGTGCTACAAAACGTTGTTTAGATTTCAAAAGGAACTGAGGGAAATCACCTACACATATCATGGGAATAAAACTACGCTATAAATGAGTTTAACTTACTGATTTCGCAGCTGTCTCCACTGATATACTGGAGGCATCCACAGATACGCGAACGTCCTATAGTGATACAAATTCCATTGTTCAAACAAGGGTCGTCCATGCAGGGGTCGATTGCTGTTAAAATTTAATAAAAAAAATTAATTTCAGGGAAATTTATTGTTTGTGAGAGAAAACTTTTGTTGTTTCGCAAAAAAGGCAACAACGCCATTTCTGGTCATACCGTTTATTTGAAACATAAAATTATCATAGAGCACGAACTTCAAGAAATGTGCCTATGTCTACATATTTAAAAAAATCTTTGTTGAATGTGCCCTCTTTCAAAGCAAGGGTTAAAATAACAGTCGTTAGATTTACTTTTGAGATGAAAACTTGTACAAACTTCGCACTTCCTTTTTATAAGTTTCTGTTGTAGTTTCTGCGGCTTCTGCCAATGTTCAGATAGTATTGACTTTTTTCTACTTGTTTGGTTTTGCGTTCCATGCGGGAACCAAACTTAAATGTGCTTAGTTGCTATGCTGAACATGTTATTGCTAATGCTTTGCTCACATAAAAAACAAAAAGTAAATTGAATAGTGAAAAGTTTGGGTGTTCATCAGGACAATTATCGTTTCTAACACTAGTTGAAACGTTCATTTGATGAAATTGAAAGTAAAAGCAACAATAAACAGGATGGTTTATTGCTTCACTGACGTTTCGCACACTATGACAATGCGCATCTTCAGAGCGAATAACATACAAATTCAAATTTCACAAGGTTATATACTGCAGCGCGATTGAAGGCAAGAAAAAATAAATAAAACACATAATATTTTAAATATTGGCCAATGATGTGTGATCGGTTACTTTCCACGTTAAATTACGTAAAAACTTTCAACAATAAATATGTATTCAAAGTAGTGAAGACCACTAGAAATTTTAGACCAAATTAAATTACAATAATGTTTCCAACTGTGTTTAAGAAAGTATGAAGCCTGCGTGTCGAGACAATAATGATTTATAAGGTTTTGGTAAGAGACTTCCGTCGTTCCGGTAGAGTACGTTGCAATGTTTTGTTGTAATGTTGATGAAGCAACTAGTTATAAATTATCAACGCACCACGGCAGAAACTTGCTTCATCAATATTACATCAAAACATTGCAACGTACTCAACCGGAACGATGGAAATCTTTTCGTATATCGTGTATCTTATTCAAATATCGCTTTTCCACCAAGAAAATCCCTGGCTAGAACCAATATTCTATTTGAATAAGCTTAACTGAAGATGATCTAGCTTTTAGCTGATCGAAATCGATTTTTAGCTATATATGATTGAACTGACTCGTGTGAAAATAAATTTCTTTGCATTACAAGACATGTAACCGAGTCGTTCATATCAAGCATTGTTGTGTGGGTTTGACACCTGTCAGAAGATACTACATTTTCTTGATATTTGACACATGATTCTAAATAACCTTATTTTTTGCCATAGCGGGGTTGCTAGTTAACTTTAGCCTGAACAAAGCAACGTATGGTAATTAGGTGAAACTCATTGAATGCTTTTCGAAAAAGGCTTTGCAACGTCTGAAAGCACAATAGAGTAACCTCAAGTCGAGGAATTATCGATTGCGAAAAGCACAGTTAACAATTTTTCTAAAAAAATAATAATTAAAACGATACACTGGATTTTCAGACGTCGTGCGACCCCCACCCCCCAAAAAATAGCTCGTGACTCTCACATGAGTTTTGACCCCAAGCTTGGATAACACAGATTTAGTTTAATGAAGCGTTTACTGTTGTAAGGGAAATTCATTCATCTTATTGAAATAATAACTTTTTACCCATTAGTGGCTTTAGTCAACTTTAGATCTTAAATTAAATCTCGTTGAAAATTGAATGAGGCTGTTCACCAGGCATTAAATTAAATAATAGGAGATGTTCTACTGGTGCAAATTGAGCTAAACTATCACAAGATGTATACAGTGACAATTTGCTTTTATTCCGACGTTTCGTCAATCAGACACGACTGACTTCTTCAGGGGCTAGACCAGGTAGTGACTACCTGTCTAGCATGGCAAAACACAGGACCATGTTGTTGAAACCAACTAAACACGCAAAATGAAAATCTTGTGATAGTTTAGCTCAATTTGCACCAGTAGAACATCTCCTATTATTTAAATCTCGTTGTTACATTTTATTTGTCAACTGACGCCTTTCGTTAATTCTGATTGTGTATGGCAAGATAATAATGCCGCTAAACATAAAATACTTTTGCAAAATGTAAGACAGACGTGCACAAATTGTCGATCCAGTCCATCTTCCTTCTCTGTGACAAATATGCTTCGTTATTGGCCTTTCTCTTTTGTGTCCAAGTGCACACACATATTCAGCCTCATCGTTGTACAGATAGGAAGCATCGTTTACCAATACTCGTGAACCGTCGGACAGTTGCCGATATACGTTGACTTCAAGCATATTTTCGATGCTCGGAGGCGGGGAACAGGTAATACCTGTTATAAAAGTATACTCGTGAGTATCATAAAGTCATAACACTTCAGTAGAGAATATTTCAGTGTCTTATTTTTCCTTGTCTTGTTGCCATTCTACTTTGAATCTAACGATAACTTTAAAAATATAGTAAGCTACTGACGATGAATCCTCGGTGAAGGTAAATTGTGATATTCGTAATAGATTTAACTTAATATACCATCTTTACTGACGAGTGGAGCTTTTCTTACTGGGAACAATACAAGAATATCCGCATTCCTGGTCGCACAAGCATCTTCTCCCATTTTCACATTCATCATTAGTTGGTGAGCATGGTTGTCCTCGACATGCAGGTCTCCCCGCAACAAAAGCAAACCACAGGTTCCTTGTGGGGCATTGGCCTTCAAGTAGAATTTAAGCAAGAGAATGATGACAATAAATGAATCTAGAGTTAGCTACAGTATTACTTTTTCATGTTATTTTTTTTTGCAATTATTTAACATCCAAAGAGAAAGCGCAAGCTAATCCTGTAATAAGCTCACGACTAACATTTTTTCACATTAAACTTAAACGATCACTATTTGTTCCCACAAGTAGCAATTTTTAGATTTTTAGCTAACTCGCCCAGTGCCGCCAAATTGAGTTCGGTTCATTCCTGAATGTTGTCTTGCTGTCGTTTTGGTTGTCTGTCACGTTTTCTCTTTCCTTTCACTTTACTTTCTATAGAAACTTTGCTGATTCTGAATTTTGATTTTTTTTAGTTTGACCGAAATAGAAGCTTTTGTGTATAAAGCAATTAAGTCAACCCGATAGCTCAGTTGGTTAGCGCGTGACTTCTGGAACAAAGAAGTTTCAAGATCGAGTGGCGCTGGTTCGACTCTCGGGGTGTCCGCTTGAGCAAGGCACTTTGAGGACTGCTCTCCATTCAGCGGCACCTACTGGATGGAATAATTACTTGGCAACAAAACTTCAACAATCGGAAACTTCACTCTGTCAATCTCGGTGACCGGGCCTGCGTCAGTGATTCAAAGCCTCTACAAGTATATGAAACTGCCAGGATTAAGCTCTGCAAGAAGCTTTCCCAGTCCGAGGATAAAAATTCAATCAATCAATATGTCAAGAGAAGACGTACTTCATACCAAAATGGAAAATTAGATGGAATATCAGCCAATATAATATGCTCAGTTGCAGCAATATCGTAAAAACTAAGTGCTCTACTGATCATAATTGACCAGTGTTGTAGTTTTAAAGTAAAATGATATGACGGTATGTTTCATTGTGTATCGTGACATCAAACGCCACATACGGAAACCACGGAAGCATAATCATGCGTTCTACAACTACACATTATAACAACATACAAAGCAATCTCCTACCAATCCCGAATCAAACTGTTATGACACACTACTTAGTGTCACCAATGATCACAGCACGCATGCAGTAACAATGCGAGCTCTATTCGATATTATAAACTGATACAATAAACCCGAGCTGATAATATAAATCTGTTTAGTTGGATTTTATGATAATCCGACTTGAAATTCTCCAAAATGAGGCGTTGGCGTATTTTGAAATTTTACTTGTCACAGCAGTAGCCAAAGTTTCACACAATCAGTTAGCTGATTTTGAAACATTTAGATGTAGAATTTGTCTTGACAGGCGACAGCCTGCTTGTTTGGTGGCAATTTTGAAGTAGTCTGCTTTAGTTGCCATTATTAGGGATTGTGAAGTAAAGGTTTTCTTTTACGCCAATTGACTTGTCAAAGAATTTTAGGGATTGTGAAGTAAAGGTTGTCTTTTACGCCAATTGACTTCTCAAAGAATTTTGTTTTACAATAATTGTCTTATTACTAAGGCATAATTTATTGGCCAAACAGCTCAAAAAAGTTGACCTAAAAATTCATATTAATGACTAAGTAAATTAATGTTATTGCAATGGCTAAATATACCTTCAAGGTGAATGGCAGAAACTACAGTAGAAGAAAACAGTCTGAGATCTACTTGGTTGGGTCAGTGAAAAATGAATTTACTGGCTCAAAATTGCTATCTGTGCATCATGTACTCGCCATGTACTTCCACCAGTTCAAGATCATGAAGAAAACAAAATGAGAGGCAGCCAAGCACACAATCCAGGAAATTTTTGCATATTGGAATCGAGCAAGGGTTACAGTACGGGATGAAAGAAGAGCAATTAAGAAGTTGGAAGATCTCATCACAGCATGGAAGAACCTTAAAAAGAATAAGAGTAGAAAAACTGAGACACAGAAAAAGAATGAAAATGTCTTCACTCCAAAACATCCAAATTTGTTCGATGTTTCTCATGACAATGCTCTTCAAATAATTAACATTCAAGAGGACATAGTCTTTTACGTACATGTACATGTAAGAGCAGTTCACACAGTAGCATCTGTGTTAGCAGCAACAAGCCAGAATCTTTCATCATTTGCTCTCAACGGCTCTTCTCTTCGCGATATTGCAGAACGTATCGCAAAGATAGGTCAAGGGAGCTAAAAGCAGAGTTTCAAAATTATGGAAAACCGCTAACTATTCACTGAGATGGAGAGGAGATGAGAAAGTTGTTATTGTTGCTTCTTGATGGTTTTAACTGATTCTAGCAGTAGCTGAACTTTCATTTGAAACAGGACAAACCATGTTTGATGCCATTATTCAGAGAGGTGAGTGGGATATTATGGAAAACATTACGACTTTCTGTTTTGATACAACACTAGCTAACACTGGGCGACTAAAACGAGCTTCTGTACTTCTCAAAGCAAAGTTTGGCCATGATGTTCTGTATCTGGCATGCCGCCAACATATTTATGAGATTATACTGTACTTGAGGAAGTGTTTTGGTCATTTTGGCGTAGCATCATCCCGAGAAACAAAGCTATTTAAAAGATTTAAGCAGTTCTGGCTTAAGGTTAAGCATCATGACTACATTTTAGAGATCCAGGACAAGTTATAATGACTGAATTGGATAATTAATCTCAACAGAGGATTCTATCATATGAGAAGGAGCAGCTAGACATCCAACATCTCAGAGATGATGATAAAAAATTCTTTGGGAGAATCTCCACCGGAAGAGATAAGATTGCACTTGGAGCGATGCACCGTGCAACATTTATGTCTCGCCTCGTTAGGAAGATTTTAACATTTCCAAAAAGCATTGGAACTTAAATAAATTAACCCATATGCTTTAGATGTAGTGCATTGTTTCTGAGAGTTGTCTTGATTAGGGGTCTGAAGATTTCATTAGTACCGGATGCAAATTACCCTCTCAAAGGCCCTGAACATGAGCATCGTACTTATCACAACAAGAGGAAAATTCACACCGCCAATCTCGGTAAACGAGCCTGCGTCAGCGGTTCAAAGTCTCCACAAGTTTACGAAACTACCAGGATAAAGCTGGCTGAATACGGATTCGTCGGCTAGATAGCTTTGAAATATTACACATTACACAAGACTTATACATCAGATTACGAAGAAACAATGCAAAAGCGATGAACTTAGTAAACCTTATGAAGGCTCAAATCATATTTACCTTGTCCGAGATCGACAAAACTCAAGAGGTACAATCCAACCAACACTGACAATGCCAACATTTTGTCGTCACAATACAACTTCAAAGTGATTCTCTTAACTGTTTCTATAAAATTGCAAAGCATTTGTCATGAAGAGCCCACAATGTAGATACTAATCTCATGTTCAGCAAACGTTTGGAAAACTGAACTGTCTTCATCTTCAGTGATTTCTGAGCGCTCTCCAGACGTTAAAATAACAACTCTCTCAACTTGGGAATCAGCTTTCCCAACTACAATTCTGGCGCTGATTGTACAAAACAAATCGTATGAGCAGTAAGTCCTCGTCTAGTAGGCTAAATATATCTCAAGTTAAGCAACACCAACACGCTAAAATGACATGGTGACGTAGCATTTCGTGACATCACTTTTGCTTCCTGACACAGAATGCTTTGCTTGAAGAATAAGTTTTGTGTTTACGGCTTTATTTACACACAGTTTATCAAATACAACACACAATTACAAACCATCCTAGTATAACTTTTCATCCTCAGTAACACCGAGGAACCAGAATAGTGGTTGAGAGAAATCAGCTCCATTTCATTACTAAAAATTCTTTTTCTGCAGCAGGAACATATCAAAACCGTTTCACATCCCATAGTTCATATTGTCTTGTCTCAACTTCGTTAATTGGACTTTTTTCAAACTCTTTAGCAAAGTAAAGTAAACAACATCACACCAAATTAGAAAAATCAATGTTTATTAAATATAGAGCTTTCGCCACACAAGTTTCGCTTCTTCAGTATAATCTGCAACAATAATAGAGAATGCAATAATATTGAGATGATTATAAAATTTAATGAAGTGTTAAAAGATTTCAAAGCAGGTACGGTAATACTGTGTAAAAAAATCATAGAAAAAATCAAATATTTAAGACTGCAGGCCAATAAATAAGATAATAAGATAATATAAACATGTAAAAAAGCAAATATATTAAAAAAATTTCTAAAGAGAACTTTTAACTGTAAAGCTAGTTTTCACGTATTAGCTATAACTCCTATCCTTTGCCTGAAATAGCAGAGATTTATCAGTATTTTTAATATATTTTTTGCAGGATACATACAAACACAAAGGCAGTCCGGAGCAACTTGTTTTTGTGGTTATTTGAAGTTAGGATATGTCCATAAAGGACATCCTCATAAAATGCCCACTCCCTCCTCCATACACGCCAAACTTTCGCACGGTGTAATGAAAAAGTCCGCAATTTGCACCCATTTTGAATGCGGACGTCTTTTCTGGACAGATCATTCTTAACATAGTAATTAGTTCAGTGTTGCTTTTGGTCGATCAGTGAATGCCACAGTAGCTTCTGATACGTCAAAGGATTTTTTTAGTCTACCCATGGCGGCATAGAGGAAATAGCTAAATGTATAGGAAGTGAAATCGCACTCCAAACTTTTTGTTGTGTCGAAACTTTTGGAAAATTTTGTGAAATGTCAGGAAAAACTATTAGGATGTTTTACAAATTTTATTAAGATTGAAATTTTTTTATTTCGTTCTTGAATAGTCACAATTATGCTTTGATATTGAATTTAAAAGTAAAAGTTGTCCCATACTTGATGGATTGGGGATGAGAAAAAAAGGTTCTCATTGTACTAAGCCTTCGGTACAAAGGATAGTAAGGTGGCCAGTTTCTTTCTCTCGGCCACCCTTCCTTCAGAATTATGCCTACCTAATTTATGACACCCTATAGTCGTAGAGGTGAGCGGTATTTTTCAACAGCCAGCTTAAGCCGCGAGTCGAACAAGGTTTGCATTATTGGAAAACCAGCGTCGTATTTGTTACGCCATCCCAACCCACCACATTGTCATCCTTATTACAGTTAATGCATGTAAAATTAGCAACATCAACTAAAAACGAGCCTGATTTAAGCGGTAGGCACTTTAACATTACCCACTCGTTGAAAAGCGTACTCGCGATTCAGCTGATTTCAGTCATGTGACTCGACACGTGATATTCTGATCGAAAAATTTTGATACAAAGAAATTTAACTGAATGCTTCGCTACAACCAGCGTTGCCTAATAGTTAGGGCAGAGGAGTAGTAATTTCGATTTCGTGGGTTCGATTCCCACCCTCTGCTAATACTATGTTTTCTTCTGCAACTGAACTGAGTGCAAGAAAGATCTTGACTGCAATCAATGGAGTTTATAAGGAAAATTGTGACTAAAACACAAAGCAATTTCACATTGAAAAGCAGGCACTCTTCCACGAGTGGGTAATGTTAAAGTGCTTACTGATTGAAGTCACCACTTCCCAGCCATAATCCTGTAGGCCACGCTAGAGACGTTGAAAGTTTCAATTATTTATTAATTCTACAAGGAAAAGACAGTAGGCTACGTGAAAGTTGTCACAATCTGTTTCTATCTCTTACACATAAAGAGACTTTAGAAGGATTGATGACGTAGTTTATTGAGACATCAAATGTTGAACAGTCAAATAAACGGTCGAATAGTTCTACTTGTGAGATGATAGATGGAAACTTTGAACTAACGAATGGTTCACCAATACCAGCACATACAGAAATTAAATTCTGAACATTGAGCGTCTTGCAATAGCTACTCTACAATTGGCAATAACTTCCACCTTTACAATCTATTCAATATCGGCTACAATACAATCATCTGCGGCGGCACAACTTTAATAATCCCAACTTCCAATTTCTAATCCTCATAATACACAACTCTAATAACAACCATAATCATACTCCCGTCTATTTATAACACGTTTTCTTGGACCAGAAGCTTCCAGAGACGATGGTAATATGATATCACAAGCATTCATTCGTCTGGTCAACACGACAGAGACGCTTCGAGAATCGCATGTATTCAGAAGTTTCTAGAAGCAAACTTCGAAATAACAGATTGCGTAACTAAAAATCACTATAGGCTAGATCATTAATCGAGGAAACATCTCAATAGAATTACACAATTAAAATAGTCCACCTTTTTTTAGAACAAGAGTGTAGCCTGCATTCCAAACTACGCATATTGATTGTGACAAAATACAAAATAATAATAAAATAACAAAACAAGTTTACTTTAGCTTTTAACTTAAATACTGTACACTAAGATATAGCAATGCCGGGCTCCTTGCTCTGGGGCCCCGTTGCATTGCACCAGCTGCACGAATGGTAGTTACAGCTCTGCATGAAGTACTTAATGCAAAATAACATAGTCTTACACAAATAACATAGTCTTTAACATAGTCTTTAACATACATATAACACGACTAAATCCAGGTGAGACCATATCAGAGTTCGACACGTCGACGCTACATGCGGTTTTTCTTCGATAACCGGTTGGATGAAGATCTGTACACTACATAGATTTATGTTCTTAGTGAGCAAGGAAGTCATTCTGATGTCTTTTCACAATTAAGCCTAAGGAGCTTACCTACAGTATAATCGTGCTCTTGAGGTAGCTACAAAGATTGAAGATGCTGCAAAAGTAGCCTAGGAAATGGCTTTTGGCACAACGCGATTGGTGGTTTACAAGATTCAAGTTCCAGACAAGACTTCTCACGCCAAGAAAGTTATGTTAAGAAGTAGAGATGCAAGTGATCAACGAAAATGCTATCGTTGTGGTACCGTAATCAGGGACTACTTTGATCACTCTATCACAAGTTTTCGAATTTTGATTCAATCAGTTGAATCAACCAATTTTGTTAGGCTATTGGAATGGAAAGTAAACTTTCGAAATAAACCACATCAAAATTGCAGGGGTCATTAATTAACTTATTTTTTTGTTCAAAGTAACCTCGCACTTTCAGGTTGCAAACAAAATTTTTTCGCTTCCTTGAAATGGTGACTGGCTAGTGATGGAGTGTCAGACAATGAAATCAAACGTAGCTGGTGCATTGCAACTGTATCGACCACACATGGTAGGTTAAATCAGCAATTCTTAAATGGGTCAATAAAGATTGCTTACGAAACCTCCCATGCAAGATTTTTCAACAACGTTAAACACTATGTCATGACTATGATTTCGCACTTTGCTGCACCATCACGCCGTTTTTTTCAACACTTGCTGGTGTTTAATTAAAAAGTATTTCCAATTGTTTAAAAAGAAAAATGATTGTTTGGAACAATGAATTGGTGATTTTCAATGTGGTGTATCTGCTTGTCAAATGGAAACAATCCTAATTTTGATAGTTATATATTATTATATATTATATATTTATAATTATATATTATATGTAATTGTAATATATATAATTAGTAATTGAAACAAGTAATAGTTATAATCTAACAAAAGCTAATAGTGCTGACATAAGTATTTGTTGGTGGTCCACTAGGTGTCAGAAAAGCGCAAAACAAATGGTAACCACTTTATTAAACAGGTTAATTCCCAGTAAGATCCCAATAAATGCAATGACACAACCACCAACAGAACATGTTTAAATGGCTACCGTCCAATTGTGACCACTGTAGTACTCCGCTTGAGCGTTGATTCTTGCTTTGAAGTTTGTTTAGTAATTACATAAGAAAAAAGAGTTATGCCAGTGGTGGGAATCGAACCCACATCATCGAAACGACATCCCTAACCACTACGCCAAGTTGTCGACGGCGAAACATTTACTAAATTTCATTTCTCTCAGAAATGTTTGCATTTTTCTCTGTTTTACTTGTAACTTTTGATTGGTTCGATGTTTCGATGTTTCGATTTCATTGCTTTTGCAGAACTTTTTATCTTTAAGTATTATTCCGCCATCAAACAAATGATCTTATTTCTAAAACAAATGATTTCAAAACATAGGATTTAATAAAAAGTTTATGACGTATTATTCCGTCATAGTAAAAAATGTAGCCACACTATTTTGCTTTGTCTTATAAGCTTACTTTCTTTGTTTTAGTTTTATTTCAAATTAAAATGTTCGTTAACGAACATCGGTTCGATCTAATGCATTTATTTCAAACACAATCGAAATGAGAATGAGTGCAACGCATTATAACTGCAAATGAAATAATTATTTAAACAAAAAGCTGCATAATTTTATGGTTAGCAAAAAGTTACTGATATTGCAACATATCATTCCCACAATTCCATACATATTTAAAGAACTTGTAACATTAACATTTTATGCAGTTACCTACTGATTATTTAGAGTTGATGGTAATTATTGTTTTGTCACAATGATTACACAGTACACACGTTTCACTAACAATCGATAATAATATATTCTACCCGGATTTCTATTGTTATTGAGGGAAGTCCCTTTGTGTAATACCCCATTGCTTTTCGCACAAGGCTGGGAAGTTGGCTGAGCATAAAATGTCGAAGCTGAGCAGGTTTGAATTGTTTATGAATACGCAATCATCTGATTCTCCACCATTTGGTTCTCCACTATCCCACAAAGCGTCATCATCGGTTACAGGATCGCCATTAACCCATCTCCACGTTCCTTCTACGTCAATATCATTCATTCCAATCCACGTGTAGTATGTAATGTTCAAAGCTTTATTGATGGTCCTGAGAATACAGTGAAAAAAGTATGAAAGCAGTGAGGCAGAACAAAGATAAAACAATTAGCCACTGCTTTTAGGCATATTTTGAGGCTACTTGCAACTCAACTATCATGGATTCACATAAGATGCTTAAAACAACATTTCGAAACTATGTAAAACCTGCTTATAAACTAATACACGACAACCAATTTGAATTTTCCAAATTAATTTATTTATGGAGAAATCAACATAAAATTTATAATCAAGTGGAAAGTTAGAGCTTCGGTAGAGAATTTGTCTTGTTGAACCATAGGCATACGAAGCCGAGCAACGTGATCAAGTTTAACATATTCATGTTTATTACATTTACATAAACATAAAACTACGCAACAAATTAAGTATCGAACGTTTTCCACATCACAAGATGTCCTCTTCAGGAATAATATACATACAAATTAACTACATTTGAAAAAAATACAATGGTTAACTAAATCTATAAACAGAAAAAGACAAAAACTGCACAGTACTTCTGACTAGCTCAAACTCAACGATATAGGCTCCACGAGAATCAAAGGTAACTGCATCAAAAGGTGTTAAACAGATCACATGATATGGTAGAAAGGCAAGGTACGAAAAAACTAATTTTAAAATACAGAGAGCAAGAAAGACGAGCCGCAAGCATACAATTGTCTGTTCAAAAGTGGATTGTGACGTTTTATGTACAAGGCTTCCAAGATCTTAGTTTGATACTCAGACCTGCCTCTAGACATGATCTCAAACTGCTTGATAGAAACGTTATTTTGGCATTCTGTACATGAAAAAATGTGATCTTTAATTGCGCTTTTCTGTATAGAATTCAAATTCAGGTGTTCCCCAGCTCTAGCCGATAAATGTCTTGTTGACATACCGATGTATGTATGTCAAACGAGTCATGATTTATTTTTACCTCAACGTCTAATTTTTACCTCAACATCAGTTTTACCGTCAACTTCAAATTTTTACCTCATCGTCAATTTTTACCTCAATTTATGTAAAAACTGAAGGATTTTAAATGTCCTCCGAATAGTGTTATGGTGAGTTTCGATGTGACATCGCTATTTACTAACGTGCCGCTTCGAGAAACCATCAATATTATTGCTGATCACATTTTTAATGACAACCAACCGCATCGACCACTCATTGAGAAAAAGGATTTCATAAAATTGTTAACTCTGGCCACTGAAGGTATGTTTATGTTTAATAATCGCTTGTTTAAGCAGATTGATGGCGTCACCATGGGTTCTCCACTGGTCCAACTTTGGCCAACTTTTTTTTAGCGCACTTAGAAACGAAAATGTTTGAAGTGTTCCGTGATTTTTACCCTAAAATGTATGTACGTTATGTTGACGATATTTTTGCAATTTTTGACAACGATCAGTCTTGTTCGCAGTTTTTAAACCTTTTAAATGCTCAACATCAAAACATCAAATTTACGGTTGAAAAATCTGATTACACTATTGCCTTTTTAGACGTTGAGGTAAAAATAAATCATGACTCGTTTGACACACAAATCTGGAGAAAACCCACCAACACTGGCCTACTTTTAAATTACTGTACAATGCTTTTTGCCCAAATAAGTGGAAATCTGGATTAATCTTAGGCTATGTCTTTTATCTCGTGCCCGTTATAATCTTAATCTTATATCTTATGTCTTTTATCTCGTGCCCGTTTGGTTTGCTCGACGGACTTGTTGTTCCACAATGAAACTAACAAGTTGAAAAATATGCTACATTTAAATGGATACCCGTCATACTTTTTTGATAAAATATTAAAAACTTTTTTGGATACGAAACTGAAAGATCGAAGAAGACGCAGATCGAAGGATACGAAACGAAACTTGAAGAAGACGATTTTAGCAACTTTTTTGATATACCATTCTTGGGAAAAGATTCGGTAAGATTTTCAAAAAATATAGCTAAAATTGTCAAAAAGAAGTTTGATTGTGACATTTACTCTGTATATAGAACGTTCAAAGTAGGCAGATATTTTCAGCTGAAGTCGCCTACGCCCTTTGCTCTATGTTCTAATGTCGTTTATAAATTCAGTTGTTTGCGTGATGCAAGCCTGACATACATCGGTATGTCAACAAGACATTTATCGACTAGAGCTGGGGAACACCTGAATTTGAATTCTATACAGAAAAGCGCAATTAAAGATCACATTTTTTCATGTACAGAATGCCAAAATAACGTTTCTATCAAGCAGTTTGAGATCATGTCTAGAGGCAGGTCTGAGTATCAAACTAAGATCTTGGAAGACTTGTACATAAAACGTCACAATCCACTTTTGAACAGACAATTGTATGCTTGCGGCTCGTCTTTCTTGCTCTCTGTATTTTAAAATTAGTTTTTTCGCACCTTGCCTTTCTACCATATCATGTGATCTGTTTAACACCTTTTGATGCAGTTACCTTTGATTCTCGTGGAGCCTATATCGTTGAGTTTGAGCTAGTCAGAAGTACTGTGCAGTTTTTATCTTTTTCTGTTTATAGATTTAGTTAACCATTGTATTTTTTTCAAATGTAGTTAATTTGTATGTATATTATTCCTGAAGAGGACATCTTGTGATGTCGAAAACTTTCGGTACATAATTTATTGCGTAGTTTTATGTTTATGTAAATGTACTAAACTTGAATATGTTAAACTTGATCACGTTGCTCGGCTTCGTATGCCTATGGTTCAACAAGTGGAAAGTCGTTGCAGGCCCGAAGCCATAGGCTACCGATGTTGATCCCGAAAATGCAACCTATGCCACATCGAAAAATTATTTATTGCTACTGCAGATCATTCTATGTGCATCAATCATAAAACGAAGTCGATTTTTCTATAACAAAACCTAGAGGACGTGTTTCACTTTGGAACAAGATGTTTTGTGGAGTTGATTGGTTTTACAGAACTGGAAATATTTTGTTTGGAACAATCCTGATATTAAAGCTAACAATTGGTTGCTTTTGCAATTTAGTTGCAATAACGCTTTTCTAGATTTAGGCCTAATCGGTAAACTGATTTACTTGCACTGTAATTGCTATAAACCTTGCAAACATCACTAGTAGTTTCACCTTCTATTCTCTACACTTTGTACGCCATGAACTGCCAAATCAGCTCGAATTCTTCGGCAAAACTGTCTGCTTGCTTCATAGTTTTGATCGCTACTTGATAATTTGTATCGATATCCACTGGATATTAATCCAATCCATCCGTCATCTAATTTTACAAACCTGTTGCCGATGGCTATGGAAGTATTAATGAATGTTTAATTGTAAGTTAAAAGTTGTTAATTACAGTAAACCTGTAACATGTGCCATGTTTATTAGACAGAAGCCCTATATTATCCACTTGTAGCCAGAGACTCAGAATCTCTCAATAGGTATAAAAGCCTACACTGGGGGCTCGTCTAAACATCAAAACCCTAAAAACCAATTCCTCAACCTACTTTAATAGTTGTTAATATTCATTACTTCGTGCTGATTAACACTTGACCATTCGATGTCATCTATGTTTGTAGATCAAGCTTGTATTTCTTTTGATATAATAATCATTCGCTATCTAAGCTTGCAGCAGATTGCGCATCAGCATGGGTTACTTGACAGGGTTCCATGTGATTTTATGAGCCGTACAGCTTCCATGCTGGCTCAAGGCAGATTGGAAGAGGGTGATATGTCACCAGATTATTACCCGACTTATCCTCACTGCGTTATGCAAGAAAGAACACAATCGGTACCCTTTTTAAAGTCTTTGGAATAACCCGACCTGGAATCGAACCCAGGGCTACCAGCACCAGAGCCGAAGGCGATAACCACTGAGCCACGGGTGCTGGTTTTTGATATACTTTTTGTGCTGGTTTGTGATTTTTTTTGATATAGTGCATCATAATTATCCGTCTCTCGACCGGCAGTTATTCGCCTGTGGCTCATCGTTGCTTTTGTATGTGTTCTAATTGTTTGTCAAATGCCTGTAGTTTACACCTCATGTGATCTGTTTCCCACCATATAATTTACTCGTAATCATTCCTGTATGGCTTGTTCAGTTTGAGCTTTTCAGTCTAGTCTAGAGTGTCGTTAGTTACAGTTTTAGTGCAAAGTCAAATTTACCTTACAATTTTCATTTTATTTATATTGCAGATTTATGTAATTCCTGATGAGGACACACATACGTGTCGTATGTGTCGAAACCGTTTGAGTTTATTTTACTTATGTTATACGTGTGTGTGTGTAATACATCATGTTAAACCCGTTAAAGTTACTCTGTTTTATTTCATTATGGTTCAACCAAGAAAACTCTCTACCAAAGCTTTATTATTCCAACAGTAAAATATGTTAAATATAAGTTTTTAAATTTTACAAAAGTTATCAGATATTACAAATATGCAACTTAAACTTTATTTAAACATTACTAATATCTGCAATCTAAAACACGATCGATCTGTTAAGATCACGACCTGGCAAAAGACTACAAGTCTAAAACAATACATTTCAAAACTATTCCATAGTAAAAGAAGTTGTCATTAAACCACATGACAGGTGAACTTAAAAATGGCATATAATATAAGCCTAACCAACAGCTGTATAATTTATGTGTACGCTAACCACTAATTGTATCAATTAAATGTAATTTATTCTACATCAAAACAAATACATCTGCCTTAAGGTGTCCTATTTTTGGGCGACTTTTCAGGAAAAATAAGCTTGGGTAATATTCTGAATGGATTTTCAACGTTGAATTTAAAAAATGAAATTATTTTTTCATTATGATGTCATCTTGAGGTGCCACCTAGCGGATTTATGCAATTTTTGCCGTATCTCAAAAACGATAAAAGATAGAGAGCTGAAGCTTGTAGAAAAATAACAGGGAGGGTCGGTTTTCTATCTACTTTCTATAGGCTACATTGTTGAGGGCTAACTGCAAAAGAAAGCGAGTTATTTAGAAAAAAAAAATTATTTTTTTCATTTCGGTCTAAAAAATAACATTCAACCGATTAATCTAACTTACAACTATATTTGGCAATCACTGTGCGACTCATAATGTGGCAAAATCTCTAACATTTATGACGTAATAATACCATATCGGTGTTTGTCATGAAGCCCAATTTCCATCTTTGTAAGCTCATGGCCCCCTCTAGTGTCTGGCCTGATTTGTCACATTTTTCTTTGAAACATTAACAGTCTGAGTTGCTGGCAAAATGTGGCAGGATACTCGAAAAGATAGCGATTGCTAAAGAAAAGTTAAAAGCAGTTGATTGATAAAAAGTTCATGTGTTATTATTATTTTAACTAGAGTTAACTAAACATGATTTATTTGCCACTCCCACATACTCAACTGGCTATTTGGTGAGACTTTTGATCAATACAACCCAGCCAAGTCCAGCAGCTCAAATCACTGGTGATGGGTCTGTTTTCTTTTTGAAGCTGCTTAGTTGATAGTTAAAACTGAAAAGTATCTGGGCAGTTCAACATTCATAAGTAGGCTATACCAGAATAGTTAGGCATTCACCACATTAATCTTTGGGTATGTTTAACAGATACCGTAATACCTTGCAGCTGTTAGAGTGCCTTGTCTAGTGTCTACTGCTTGAGCTAACATAGCCCAATGATATGTCAAACAAGTATGACTGTTTTATTTTGACTATGCAAAAACTATACCTTTTAAGTTTTTCCAAGCTTTAAAGTATGCCTAATTGCCTAACTGACAGGTGCTGATTTCATCATGAAAAAACTCATCATTCATCATTGCAGTCATTTTTGTGGTTGCTATTATGGCATGGTTTATTCAAAATGACAGTCTCTCAGTAGGTTTTATTAGCCATGCTTTTGTGAAAGTGATCAGAATTGAAAGCATTAAATCAAGCCCCCAGATCTTTTTATGCCAACATTTTTTAAGTGGCTGCATGACAAGTGTTTAACACTACATTGTAATAATAAAAAATCAAGAGCTTTAGTTTTGCTCCAAGTACGGTATATTTAGACACTGGATCTTTTCAAGTTATCGCAAGTCAAATATTTTGTAATATGCATGAAAAATTGTAGTAACTTGACTATATGTGGATTAAGTTTTTGCAGTGTGCTACACTTTATAAAAAAAAATGGAGTGGGCAATTTAACGTAGGCTACAGTATTTTTTCAAAATTGGGCAGACTTCCATGTCTGGCAACCCTTGTATGGGAATGATAGCCACAGTCATTTTCATTTAGCCTTTTTGTAAACTGAACTGCTGTAAATTTTAATGTGCTGGTTATGGAGTTGTGTGACACTGAAAATGGTTCAATACCCGAAATCGCGATATACCGGTACAACATGGTAATTTAGACTTGGACTATGGTAATTTAGACTTAGACTAAATCTACTGGAAATAAATAGGATTGAAGGAGTTAGAAATGCTTTTAAATCTACAATGGTTCAAAGAATGCTCAATCAAGTTAATCTTAACATAATATTAACATTGAAACAAATCTAACAAAATCATTCATGTTTTTACAAGCTAAAACACTTTTGCGGCAACAATAGCCAACAAAGTACCACTGTGTTATATTTACCATAAACAGCTTTTTGACATTTAGGAGCTGTGTTTTTAAAAACAAAAATACATGATGGATATGTTAAAAAGTGAGTCTACTAGAAAAAACTTTTTTAAATGCCATTGCTTTTTTAATTAAACTCGTTTGTGAACATCCTGAAGCAACAAGTTTATTTTTTGCTGGTAAGTGTTAGGCTGAAACATCGTCTCAAAAGTGGGGTACTTTTAAAAATCCTCGTTATACCAAGGTGCTTAGCGAAAACTTTTATCTAGTTTTATTCGTAGTTCATAGCAATCACCATTTAGATGCAGAATTTTTGCTGTTACAATTAATCAGGCCCATTACAAACATTTTTGAAAGTTATAATTTTGTATTTAAATGATTGTGTCCTTTCGTGGAAAGTTCATTCATCAAAAAAAGAACAGAAAAATAGAAGGGAAAGTTCAGTTGTGTACTGTTGAACAAAGGAATGAAGTTGCTTTTAAGCATATTCATGGTGATGGACCACTTTCTGGTGGTAGAAAGGCATTCCAATTTCTTACTAAAATATCAGTGGTTTAAAAATGACTCAGCATTTGACCAGGTTTTACTTCATTAATAAAGAAGCTTTGCCACATATAAAAACAAGAAGCAAAAACACAAGGAGTTCAAGAACAACTTCAAAACAAGACAAAATTGAAAGAATTAATACTTACTACAAAAGTATTTAAGTGACAAGTATGAACATAAAAGTAATTAGAAAGTTTTTGTCTACCACCTGTTCACCCCTGGTGGAGCTGGTATTGTTGGCATGTACAGATTTCAGTAGACCTTGGTGTTAAACCTCAGTGCCATGGTGAGTATGTAGCTTACTGTATTAGGAGTGTCCTACTTTTGTTATAAAAACGCTGTAAGACTAAGAAGTGCTCTTCGTGATGAACAATGATGCATTGTATCCAAACCCTTCTACAAGATAGGAACGTGATATATACCTTTGTTGGTTTTTGTACCTTTGCGTTGTAGATATGTTCAAAATAATGTGTTAAAAAATTGGTATTAATTAATCAGCTGGGTACCACAACTGATAATCTATAAACTATTAGTATTAATCCATCTTATGATTTTGTATGTTACCTTTTTCTTTAATGTATCTTGGACATGCACCTAATTATTGCATGTATTCTGAAATTGTACATGCTGTGAAAAACAACAAAGACAACAGTAGTTATTGTGATAGCCCATACACATTTGCCAACATGACATTCAACAATTTTCAAGGATTTTGTTTTTCATAACTAGAGTCTTTTTATGTATGACTGACAATCAGTTTGGCTTCAACTTCTGTAAGTGTATTTTTTTAAATCAATAGGTTAACTATCTTGCATTTTGCTAAACCCATTGCCTACACTTATTTACTGTACTATATGTTTAGACTGTTCAAATGAATTTGACCAAGTAAAGTTTTCAAAGCTTGTTCAATGATCCGATGGTATTTGTACAATTCTTGTATTTTTATGCAAAATAATGTATGATTGTAAAGTAGGGATACCATAATTCTCATCCCTGTGGTGTATGTGATGGTGTGAAGCAAGATCTAGTATTAATCTTGAAATTTTACGTAGGCTATGAAATATAATATCAGGGGTGCAGCCAGCACAAAATTTCAGGGGTGGCAAATAAGTATTTTTTTATATGTGAGTGAGCCTGGAGTGGCAACGAGTTTCATCGAAGGTGGAGCACTCACTCGGGTCCTCCCCCAGAATTTTTTTTAAAATATATTTTAAAATTGCCATTGTTTCAGCCAAAATCGATAATAAAACTTTGTCAAAGGATCCTGTAATAGAGTGTGAAATGTTACTTTAAAATATTTCGAGGGGAGGCAATTGCTCCCTTTGCTCGCCCCCCTGACTACACCCCTGATAAACATTTATCCTTACAATTTCATGGTCTTTCTTTTGGCTGCTGCATTGGCAATTATTTTTGTAGTCGTGTTGTGTGTATGCTAAAGAAAGACGTATGTTATTTTGCACCAAGTATTCAGGATCTTTTCTAAAGTTTGTCATTTCTGCAGGCAAACGTATTTAAAACGGTTATTATTTTATGTATGTTATTTCTTCCACACACCGTACTTGTTGTGAGGACCTATGTGATAAATAATAGTTTGCACTAATTATGCAGAAAAAGTAAACTTGTGAAAGAGAAATCCAGGTCGTGTGTATATTTATTTGTGCATTGCCAATTGAAACTTTGAGGGGACCCGGAGTTTGGTTTGGTACCAGGCCCAATTATGCACTCAATGGCCCTGCCAAGACGTATTTTTTTATAATGTGCATTGAGTAAAGATCAGAAACAATCTACTGAATTGTAGAAAATGTTTATTTTCTCCGTTTACGTTAATGTTGATGGTTTAGAGAAAACTACTTCTGATAAAGGTTTCATTTCGTATTGCAGTTGGCATTTATGAAGATTAATAACTATCAATCAACTCAAAGAAAGCTCACGATATCGTGCAAAGCTTTAAATACTTATTACTAATAAAGGAAATGTTTGTTACCTTCTTACAATACTTTCTGAAAGAACTTTTGTTGTAGAAACTGCAATGTTTAAGACAATTAGAGTCAGCCTGTTAATAAAATCCTTCAAACTGTGACAAATCTGGCCTTATCTGCATTGGGCCATGGTAAGCTGTATGATTGAAGAGCAGCCGGAAGTGTTGGGCAACCAAGGAAAGATACAATAGGGTAGAACAATATACTACGTTGGAGAATGAAGAGGTAAAAGAAGCGACAGATGACAAGGAAAAATGTTCGTACAAGGCAGAGAGTGGTTATCCTGTGCAACTTCGGAGCAAAGATCATGTGACCACTTAAACTAAATGCACTCAAGCGGATCGAGGTTTCACTTCTTTGCGACAGCAAGCCGACAACTGACTTACGAAATTTTTCAAAGAGCTGGATCATCAAAATCATCTGTGCAACGTAAAAGGAAAAGATTTTGTCTTGAACATTCAAAAGAAGCTAATCTTGAATTAAGTTCTGTTGTTGCTTGGAAACTGTGCTATGTAGGAAATATTATAGATGGTATTGAAAGTTAAAAGATGTGTGTTCATACGTCAGTATTCCAACGAAAATACCGAAAATAAAATGATGAAGCTGTGCATGTCAAGTCATTTTTGAAGAAAGCTTTGTTATTGCGGAAGAACTATTCCACTGTTACAGGTTATTACTGGTTAGTGGTTATGGCTGATTCGACAGCACTTAATACTGGAAAAAAGACTGGTGTTGTCAAGCGGTGAAAAAAAATCTTTTGCTTTATTGTGCTCAGAATACCACAAGGTTTTGTCCTTCAAATGATTGGTAGCTTTTGTGGTCATATAAACTTTAAGGTCATGGCGAGTTTTTATATCGTTAGGCTTAGGTTTTGGTGGCTTTTGAATTTTGTTCAATGCAACATCTTTCTAAGTATTAAGGCCTTTTACTTTGCTTTCCAGAAAGGTTTTTGCATGACTAAATTAATCTCATTCACGTGGAAGAGACACTCGAACGTGTGAACTTTGTGATGAATTTTCACACAAGAAATTCTACAGTACTAATCGCTTGTTAACACCAGTCGTTTTTCCAGTATTGTGCCCGTATCAGCCATAACCGAGTGTACACGAGAAAATAATTCTTGGTTAAGATCTTCGATTATAGAACCGGCACTAGAAGTTTTCATTGGAAATGACTTGACATGCACGGCTTTATCATTTTTGTTTTGACATATTCTTTGAAATACTGACCTATGAACACATATCTTTTAACTTTCAATACCATCTATAATTTTTCCTACATAGCACAGTTTCCAAGGTTCAACAAAACTTAATTCAAGATTAGCTTTTTCTATATGTTCAGGACGAAATCTTTTGCTATTAGCCTACGATGCACAGATGATTTTGACGTTCTAGCTCTTTCGAAATGTTTGTGAGTCAGTTGGTCGGCTTGCTGTCGCAAAGAAGTGAAACCTTGATCCGCTTGAGTGCATTTAGTTTAAGTGGTCACATGATCTTTGCTCCGAAGTTGCACAGGATAACCACTCTCTGCCTTGTGGGAACATTTATCCTTGTCATCTGTCGCTTCTTTTATCCCTTCAATCTCCAACGTAGTCTCTTGTTCTACCCTACTGTATCTTTCCTTGGTTTCCCAACACTTCCGGCGGCTCTTCAATCATACAGCTTACAAAGATGGAAATTGGGCTTCATGACAAACACAGATATGGTATTATTACGTCATAAATGTTAGAGATTTTGCCACATTATGAGTCGCACAGTGATTGCCAAATATAGTTGTAAGTCAGATTAGTCGGTTGAATGCTATTGTTTAGTATTTTAGACGGAAATGAACAAAAGGCCATTTTTTCTAAATAACTCGTTTTCTGTTGCAGTTAGCGCTTAACAATGTATTGAAAATTATACGAAAGACAAAAAACCACCTCTTCCTGTTATTTTACTACAAATTTTTGCTTTGTATTTTTTATCGTTGTCGAGGTACGGTCAAATTACGTAAATCCGCAAGCTGGCACCTCAAGATGATGTCATGATAAAAACATAACTTCATTTTTAAATTGAGCGTAAAAATCCATTCAGGATATGAGCAAAGCTTATTCTTCCTGAAAGGTCGCCCAAAATTAGGACACCCTAATCTGCGCATTGTTGGCAGTAGCGTCGACAGTGAGGTCCAGGGGGTACTTTTGGATCCGGGCTCGGAATGATTTTTGGGGGCTCGTAACCTTTCCAAGGGCCTGGAAACTTGAAGAAACCACCTTGTATTCATTGAAAACAGTTCGTTTTACTTAGATGTGTCTTGATTTGGGGCCGGTAGATTTCATTTGTAACAGGCCCTAATTATTCACTTCAAGGGTCGAGGCGTAGCTCCTCAACCCTTGGAGTGGCAACTAACTCTTAACGCCTCTAGTTGTTGGCACAGTAGGGGCCTACTCACGTGCAGTTGACGGGGCACCGGTTGTAGTTGTCTCAAAAAGTCCATTTGTCACTTGCTCTACCTGCTCTGACAGATGATTGAGTCTGGTGGTGATATTGTTCATGAATTCTAAAACGGTTTTCAAGTTGATCTTTTTTTGTGACCTTGTTGTTAAGTTAAGAACAGGAGAATAAATAGCTGGTTAAAAATTAAAGATAACCTTCAAACGATGTCTCAATAACTTTTTATTTTCCACGAGATAATTTGTGAGAATATTTTTTTTTCGGAATGAGAAAACGGTTTTCTCCATCAAAGTCTATTGGTCATCCAAGGAAAGGTTGTGTTTATATGTAACAGTTACATAGGTCGCCTACGTGGGCTACAATTAGATAGAAATATTTAGTTTAGGAAAAAAATACTTTTAAAATTAAAAAATCTTAATTACTCTGTGTGATAAAAATAACACTTCAAAACAATAAAATCTTAAACTCACCATCAACAACTTGCTTAGTGATTTGTTGTATCTGTTCTTTCTTGCATTCATCGATAGGCTTAGCACCACCATGTTCACTGCTTGACTTAACTATTGTCACTGTTTCACCCTCGCATTTCGGTGGCCCAGACTCATTATCAGGATTGTAGGTTCTGCAAACAGTCACCAGCTCTCCATAGCTGATATCAACTGATAGACTAAGCGTAAGATTCAAAGCTAAAGCGAGGTATTTCATGAACATGTTCATTTCGAGCCTTGAAATATATTTTTTTTTAAATTTATGCTTTTTAAAGTTGATAATCTCGAGCTGTCCTGCTACAGTTTTAATTGTGACGTAGATGATTAAGAGACAACTGATTTTTAAAATGAGCTGTTTGGTTGATTTGTAAGGAAACCCGTAGCGCACATAATTTGCGTCATATCAGTTGAAATGCGCACGGGTAGCCTCGTATGACGATGAACACGATCGGGTATGACTTGCTTTGGTTTCTTACAGTTAACAAGCTACGACATTATAAAATGAAGATAAAAGTGAAAATAAAATTATTTGCATTATAGCCTAATACGACTGTTTTTTTCCAGCATGTGCTTAATAGTAATAGTGTTTTTGTTTGCGCCCATTGCGATAACATACAGTACAGTGCGATCACAGATGCGATACAATAACAGACGACAGGAAGCAGCGAAGTGACATATAGTCTTCGAGTCAGCTGCTCCCTTTATTTTGGCTTGCCATTAACCCTATCTGTAGCGACACGGGGTTTTATGAGGACGCCCCATTCTAGTAGTGAAATATTTCTCAGAAGGAAATATGCTAGAAATGTGAAATTTCTTGACTTTTAGTTTTTATTCTTTGTGAATTTTCTAAACCTACACTGGTCATTTTTCTACCTTCCTGCCCTTCACAATAAGCATTTCGTCTCAGGTGGTTAGACATTGCAATTACTTTGAAATGTAGAAACGTTCAAAAATGCTTTATATTAATGAGCACAAGTAATTTTTTGTTTAGTTTAGCTATAATTCAAAAATTTCAACTTTGAAGCTATTTTCGGAAAATTGTAGAATATAAGCCGACTTTCTGACGTTTTTTTCTTCTCAAACACTTTATTTCAATAAATTTTTTGAGTAAAAATTTAATTTCTATACGCACAATACACATTTCTATTACCTTGTAAAATATTTTGGTTCTGTGATTTTCATAAGATTTTTCCAGCTCGCGACATCACTAATTCCATTGTACATCTAAGTTATGTTACAATTAATAGCGTTTACAACTGCATATGACATTATAGATTTTCCTGCATATGGATAAGCACTGTATGCAAAGATACGTTTACCGCAATCAACAAGACGCGAAGCAGATTGTGGAGTGAGTTTAGCTCAGAGACGGAGCGGAGCCTGAAAATCCAGACTCCGATCATCTCTGGGATCTGGACAAGCTACTGGTCAAGCAAATCACGTGACCGCGGCTCAAGCTTGTAAAATCTTTCTCATGATTTCCATGTAGACAAAATGAGCTTAAAAACCAACTTGAGCAAGAATACATGCTCGTGTAGAATCACCTTAACCCTACCAGACTCTGACAAGCTTGGCGGCACTATCTTCAACCTTGCAGGCCTGATAGCGCTTTACCGGACTTAAAAATCTTCTGACAGAATATTCATTTCTGTGAAAGCACACTGATCACAGATTCTTCTGAATTCGCGTGCGGTTTCTTTTTCTTTTAAATTGATATATCGAACAGCTGCTGAATTTGCATAACTTGTATTGCTACAACATCACACAGATATCACAGTAAGTATTTTTTTTAAAAATTTTATCTGATATGTTGCTTTGAATAAAGAGCATCTCTTATTTTAACTTTATATTTATACGTCCTGTTATAGCAGAAACATGTTTATTATTAACATTCATTTAAAGAAGTCGATGCTTCCGTTTATATAAGAATTATGTGCGAAACAGCTTTGCCTATGAAACAATTTTGAGGCACTTGCTGTATGTTTCAACCTAGAAAACCCCGATACCACCTTTAGCCGCTATAGTATTTTCAATATTTCCTCTGCATCTTATTATTTATAGATCAAGGCAATACATGCAAAAACAATGTGTTTCTGAAGTTTCTAATTTTGAGATCTTAAAGTGTTTAAAAATTGTGACACATCGCCACATAAGTTCATGATTGCCAAAATAGTTACTGCCATTGCAAAGTATCATTCTAACAATTTAATATCTACAAAGCGTTTACTGATGTCACAATAAGTTGATAAATCATACATGACAACCTATAGAATTAATTGTTGCATAACAGTCTATAGCAATACATAATAATAAAATGCAATGCATGCATGCAGAACAATCTATATTCTTTATAGCAACCATTGCTACTTGTTATAAAAAAAATCAAAATGAAAATAAAAACGCACTTAAAAAAGTTTTCAACACGTAGGCCTACGTGTCGAAAAGTTTGAGTCATATTGTTATATATTTTGTTTTGTGTGTAATACATGATGTTAAACCTGCTAAGGTTACTTTCTTTGCTTGTCTATGGTTCTAAAATGCAAACTCTCCACCAAAGCTTTAAATATAATAACATGAAAATTTGAAACATTCGAGGTTAAAAAAAGTTTTTTTTTTGGAAGGTTTGAAAAACAAATCGTCAGTCTCTAAAGGAAAAGCACACACATGATTTGCTTGACATTTTTGTCCAATGTGTGCACACACAGATCTATATGCATCGCAATAACGAGTAGTCTGGTAACCAGCTTCCTCCTCCTTGACACGTGACGTTGGTGTAAGCAGAGTTTAAAACCCTTCTGGAATCTTTACATTCGACTTGAAAGGATGAGCTGGGAGTTTGGTGCGATCCGGTCACGCCAACAGCTCGAACCTCGGAGTTAAGACGACTTTCATCGAAGAGACATCCGGACACAGCTGCAATGCAATGAGGACATTAAGTCTGCTCACACGACGACGATTAAGTATAGATAAATGCAGGGATGGAGAAACCATTTTACAAGTAGGTGGGCCCAGAGGTGCAACAGTCAAAGTCAAACCAATTTCTGTCTTAATTTAAATTAATCTTGTGCTAAAAGCATTGTTTAGAAATCAGAATGAACTGAGAAAAACCACGGATGCATATCATGGAAATAAAACTACACTATAAATGAGTTTGACTTACTGATTTCGCAGCTGTCTCCACTGATATACCGGGGGCATGCACAGATACGCGAGCGTCCTCTAGGGAAACAAGTTCCATTGTTCAAACAAGGGTTGTCCATGCAGGGATGGAGTGCTGTTAAAATTTAATAAAAAATGCTTTTCAGGGAAATTTATCGCCAAACAAAAACGCAACTACGCCGTTTTTGGCCATGTAGTTTATTTATAACATTACATTATTATAGAGCACGAACCCAAAGAAAAGTGTCGATGTAAAAAAAATCTTTGCTAAATGTGTCCTCTTTCAAACTAAGGGTTAATAAATTGGTCGTTAGATTTAGTTTTGCGATGAAAACTTATACAAGCTTTCGCACTTTCTTTTTATAGGTTTCTGTTCTAGTCTATTGGAGTTTCTGCGGCTTCTACCAATGTTCAGATAGTATTGAATTTTTGCTACTTGTTTGTTTTTGCGTTTCATGCGGCAACCAAACTTAGATGTGGTTAGTTGCTATACAGAACATGTTATTGCTAATGATTTGCTCACCTAATAACAAAAAAGTAAATTGTTGAGGTCCCAATGAATTCAACATCATTCAACACACAAAGACTGGTGGTTGGTACTTGATGGATTCGGGATTGATGAAATGGATTGGATTCGGCATTTTTTACTGCTTTGTAATGTTCACACCTTTTTCTCTATGCAGTCCACATGCTTTCCGACTGCTTTCATTGCCTTGTCTTCTACCTATCTCTAGTATCGATAATCTTCATCAGTTATCTTGTTCTACGCTTCAGCCTGAATCACATGCACATTAAAGTGCAACCTTCTTTGCTTTAAACCTGTCGGCAATACCCGATGGCAATTACTTCTCTTTTTCGCGGAAGCTAATTTGTAATGCTCAACAAACTTTAATTTATTTATCACTTTTCCACCCATCAAAATCCCAAGCTGGAACCAAATGTCTTGGTAAATTCTGCACAATGTCACATAGATATCTTCAATTGTGGGTTCTTGCTTCAAACTTTGCCCATATCAAACTATTCTGTGTTTTAAAATGTGACATATATCATTTCGTACTCAAATTTAGTAATAGCCTACTGTACTTGAGTGAAAGCGGCACTTAGCAGTAAATGAATAATGACAAATATAGCCGTGTTTTTTTGTCTGGACATAAGATTCAGGCCGATTTTAAAGTTATACTATGTTTCTAAAAATAGAAAATCTTGAAATTAATTTCTTCTTTTTAAACAAAATATTTTCTTACCATGTTGGCAAATATAGAACAGGGCCGAACTGCAGCCTACGTTGTGCCACATCCCGTCGAAAGTCAGGATCGCTCCACACGGTTCACCAAAACTCCGTGGTTGGCCGTTGCCCCAGTTTTGATAAGCACCTTGGTTGGGCAATGGCACTCTAGACCCATCGACCCATCGCCAGTCGCGCTGGTTGAGCCGATCCATGCCGATCATGTAGAAAGGCCGGTTTCCTATAGTACTGAAACTGGATATTTTGGCAAACAACTCCCGCTGCACTGATGACGTCTTGATAACAGCGAGGTTCCCCCCCAACGACTGGCAATATGCTTTTGCGTCATCATAATTTGCTGGAGTTTGGACAAACGTATAAATGTTGCGTCTGATTTCTAAGGAAACAAAAAAATGTTGGTTAAATCTTAAATAGGAGAGAGAGATAGTTTATTCGCCTTTCAATATTGTAGGTGAATCACAGAATGAGAAAAAATGCAATAAGCCAAGAAGCACCAACAAACTTTGCGCTTTCCAGTCAAAGCTTTTCTTGTATAAAAACACACAAAGTTTTAAACGTAAAATAAACAGTGAAATAATAAATAAATTGTATAGATTAACATTAAAACAACGTATAGCCTAAGAGATACAAACAGTGATGTGAAGCTAGATTGCTTAGCAGATACAAATGATTTAATATGAACGAAACAATAGAATACACTGCAATGGATTTATTTTAGGGTTGTTTAAACAGGTAAATTAGTTTTATCCAGAATTTATCAAAATATTTTTGTAAAGCTTTTTGAATACTTCAATTGGCCTGTTTCTTATTGATTGCTCTATTTCACTCCAGAGCTTAGTTGCTCTGTGTGTTAGTTAGTAAGACAGGAATTACTCTAAGAGTTGTTTAAAAACCTCCCATACACATCAGAACAAGGCATAGTTTCTACAAACTGTCTTTCCAGATGGTTTGACAACTTGTTTCATGTATGTCTTTTGAAAGTTTGACTCCTAAAGCCTTACCAATGCTTCCATTTATTTTATCAGCCAGCGTAAAATATGCTTCTATTAATAAAATATTTTGAACCTATTTGTTCATGATTGCACTTGGCGTCATTTCTACATGATCGTGTTTGCACTGTTTCTTCACTACAAGAACTTCCTCGCGCGCCGCAAGATCTACTCCTGGTTTGCTGACCAATTCCGCAAGTTACCGAACAACTTCCCCATCTGCCCCAATTTCCCAAGGTTTCTGTTGAAGAAACAAAATGGCCGCAATGAGTGTGACAAAATAATTTCACTGCTTTATTTTGTAAGTCAATACTACGAGTTCTATCAGCCAACAGAGGTGGTTCTCATACAAGCCACAGGTCAACAAAGTTAGCTTATTCGGCTCTTAATGCTAATCGAAAGTCTACAAAATAGTCTACTCACGTTAAAATGTTTTAATTATCATCTAAATCTTTGAGAAATGAGTTTCATTATCTAGTTTAATGTTAAAAAATGCCAACACTTTTTGCCAGTCAGCTACAAACAAATTAAAAAAATCTACGAAAAGAAACTCACAAAAAATAAGAAACAGTTGAAATGTTATTAGTAAATAAATCAGTCAGGTTCTGAAACTTCTATAATTATTTGATAAAGCTTTCGCCATCGTAAAGATGGCTTCTTTAGTATCTGAAAAAGCATAAGCAAGGTACCGTACAGTAAAACACAAAAATTAATTAGTCAAAGAAATCTACTGTGAAAACCATTTCAAATAACAACTTCTTTAACAGTTGCAAAACTGCACAGTGTAACTTAGTAATCGCCTTTTCCAATTAGTTTTTTTCATTTTTGATCATACTGTGATATGGTTTTTTTAATTTTCCATTCTTTGTTACCTATTTCTGACGCATTGACTGAGGTCAGTATTTCAAAGAAGATACCAAACCAAAAATGGTAAAGCCGTGCGGCGTGCATGTCAAGTCATTTCCAAATAAAACTTCCAGTACCGGTTATATAATCGAAGACATTAATAAAAACCTATTTCCTCTTGTACATTCGGTTATGGCTGATACAACCACAGGTAATATTGAAAAAAGGTGTTGAGAAGCGAGTAGAATCTTTTGTGTGCGAAATTGATCACAAAGTTCATACGCTCGAATGTCTCTTCCACGTGAATGAGATTAATTATCCATGCAAAAACCTTTCTGGAAAGCAAAGTAAAAGACATTCATACCTAAAAAGATAGTGCTTTGAACAGAACTGAAAAGCTACCTAAATCTAAGCCTAGCGATATAAAATCTCACCATGACCTTAAAGTATATAATATGAAAACAAAAGCTGCCAATCATTTGAAAGACAAGACCTTGTGGCATTCCGAGCATTAGGAAGCAAAATAATTTTTTCAACGCTTGTCAAGAGTAGTCTTTTTCCAGTATTAAGTGCGGTTAAATCAGCCATAAACGAATATACACAAGAAAGTATTTTGATTATAGCCTACAGATAGGGTTAAGGCACTTGAAGAATTAACTCATTGTATAATAGGTCCTGGACGTTACTGCTTAATAGGTCCTTCAAGGATTAATGTCAAAGGTGTGAAAGAAAAGCTTGGATGTTTGGCGACATCATCAGAGCAGGTTACTAAAAAAGCCATTACCGTTGTTGATTATAACTGGAGTGGAGGTGACAAATACCAAAGGCACATTTTCGAAGTATTGCTTCATGTAGACTCTTTATTGACAGACATATTGCAATTGCTTGAAATAGCAAGATTTTAGCACTGACAACAATGTTTTTCGTTTTATGTCTGTCAATAAAGAGCTATTGATGTAACGCTAATTCATCTAACTTTGGAAAATTAAATGTTTATTGACACTAAGTATTATTATTTCACATTTTTATGTGCTTGTTTTTGCAATTAAAGTAAAGAAACATGTTTTGTGCTTGTTTATAATAGGTCCTTACCTTCAGGGGCAGGACCGATTATACGTTCTTCAAAAAAGCTTGTATAAGCTTTTACCTTGCAAAAATTAATTTGATTGTCAAGATATTTACACAGTCAATTAACATTGTCCTTGGCCTTCTTCTTTAAAAATGTTGTCTTATTTTGATACAAGTTGAAGAAATGAGAGCAAAGAAAAAAAATGTCTAATCAGTCCTGCATCTCCCCTACTACAAAAAAATAGTAAAATTGAGAATTTTGCTTATAAATATTTTTCAAGTAGTTCTAGAATAAAAAGTGTTCTTAGAGCAGATATAAACATGCCACTTCTGCAGCTTTTGATGTAACGTTCATCATTCTATCTTCAATGGTTTTCGAAATATGACAATTTTTAGAAAAATGGGTACTGGTAACCAAAGAAACGCCCAGCGCGACCGTGTGACGTCATTATTTTCAATTTTTGTTTCACATTTATGTTTTTTATAGTCTACTACAACTTTTAGGAAAGTTAAAAGATCCTAGGCCTATCTCAAAAAATACATTTTTACTCCATTTTCTGCACAGCCTATTGCATAGTTTCCTAGCATCAACAGAACTTAATTCAAAGATTGGCTTTTTCTAAATGTTCAAGACAAAATTTTTTCTATTACGTTTCGTTATTACACCGATGATTTTGATGTTCCAGCTCATTCAGAATTTTTGGGAGTCAATTGGTTGGTTTGCTGTAGCGGAGAAGTGTAATGTCGATCCTCCAGTGTACAAGTAGTCTTGGTCACATGATCTTTGCTCCAAACCAGCACAGGACCAAACCTTGTCATCTGTCGCTTCTTTTATCTCTTCTGTCTCAAACATAGTCTCCTGTTCTACCCAATAGTATCTTTCCTTGGTTCCCCAACACTTCCGGCTGCTCTTCAATCATACAACTTAAAACGATGGAAATTGGGCTTCATGCCAAGCACCGATATGGTATTACGTCATAAATGTTGTAGAAGTTTTGCCACATTATGACTCGCACAGTGATTGCCAATATAGTTGTAAGTCAGATTAGTCGGTTAAATGCTATTTTTTAGACGGAAATGAAAAAAGCCCATTTTTTCTAAATAACTTGTTTTCTGTTGCAGTTAGCGCTTAACAATGTATTGAAAGTAGATAGAAAACCGACACTTCCTGGTATTTTGCTACAAATTTCATCTCTCTATCTTTTATCTTTCACAAGATACGGCCAAAATTGCATAAATCTGCTAGGTGGCACCTCAAGATGACTTCATAATGAAAAAATAACTTATTTTTTTAAATTCAGCTTAAAAATCCATTCAGAATATGACCTAAGATTATTTTTCTTGAAAGGTCGCCCAAAAATGGGAAACTCTAATCTGCATGTTGTTGGTAGCGTTGACAAGAAGGTTCAGGGGTACTTTTGCATCCGGGCCCGGAATGCTTTCAGGTGCTCGTAACCTTTCTCAGGCCCTGGAAAGTTGAAAAGTTGAAGAAACCCCTAAAATCATTCCGAATTCATTGAAAACAGTGCGTTTTATTTAGATGTGTCTTGGTTTGGGGCAGAAAAATCTCATTGGTAATGGGCCCAAATTATTCACTTCAAAGATCGAGGCATAGCCCAGCCACCTTTAGAGTGGCAACTAACTCCTAACTCCCCTAGTTCTTGGCATAGTAGGGGCCTACTCACGTGTAGTTGACGGTGCATCGGTTGTAGTTGTCTCTGGAAGTCTATTTGTCACTTGTTCTACCTGCTCAAACAGATTGTTGAGTCTGGTCGTGATATTCTTCATGAATTCTAAAACGGTTTTCAAATTGATATTTTCGTGTGACCTTGTTGAAGTCCAGGAGAATAGATAACTGGTTAACAAGTAAAAACAACCTTCAAACAATATCTCAAAAATTAATTTATGACATTTTTTGTGTTTTTTAAAAGCTTTTTATTTTCTACGAGATAATTTGTGAAAAATTTTTTTTGGAATCAAAAAACGGGCTTTCACCATCAAAGTCTACTTGATCTATACTAGTCCTATTAATAATATACACGAGTTGGCAATAATAGCTAATTATGTTGGCAATAATAGCTAATCACCTTTTTAATTTTTCAAATTTATAAGTAAACCTTGATTTGATAAAATCCAAGCAAAGATGTTAATCGTAAGAGTGTATAGTAATCGAAAAAATTTTCATTTAATTTAAGGTTGTGTTTAGGCTATATGTAACAGTAACATAGGTAGCCCTCGTGGGATAAAATTAGACTGAAATGTTTAGTTTAGGAAAACAATACTTTTAAAACTAACAAATCTTAATTACTGTATGTGAAAAAAATTTAATTGTGTGATAAAATTAACATTTCAAAACAATAAAATCAGAAACTTACCGCCAACCACTTTCGTAACAATTTGTTGTATTTGTTCTTTCTTGCATTCATCGAGAGGCTTAACACCACCATGTTCACTTCTTGACTTAACTATTGTCACTGTTTCACCCTCACATTTCGGTGGTCCAGACTCTTTATCAGGATTGTAGGTTCTGCAAACAGTCACCAGCTCTCCATAGCTGTCATCAACTGACAGACAAAGTGTAAGAGCCAAAGTCAAAGCAACGTATTTCATGAACATGTTCATTTTGAGCCTTTAAATGTTTGTTTTGTCAAAATTTAAGCTTGTCAAAGTGTATAGTCTCGAGCTGTCCTGCAATAATTTTAATTATGACGTAGCTAGTTAAGAGACAACTGATTTTGAAAATGAGCTATTTGATTGATTTATAACGAAATATAACAGCAGTTTAATCAAGTAGAAACCCGTACATAATTTGCGTCATATCCGTTGGAATGCACAAGGGCAGCCTCTTATGATGATGAACACGATCGGGTATAGCTTGCTCTTGTTTCTTATACAGTTAACAAGTTATGACATTATAAAATGTAAATTTCACTGATAAAAGTGAAAACAAAATTATGTGCATTATAGCCTAATAGCCTACGCCTGTTTTTTTTCCAGCATTTGCTTAGAGGTTTTCGGTTTCGGACTTTGATTTACAACAAGACAAATCGAAAACCGTACTGTGAACTTTTTGTAGTGCGGTGCGGGTGCAGTGTGACATCAGATTTTTTGCAGTGCAGTGTGCAGGCAGACATTTGCAGCGCGGTGCGAGCATCGGTCAGATTTTTCTTACTCGTGACATCACTAATTCCTTCATGCATCTAAGTTATTTTGTAATTAACAGCGTTTGGAATTGCATAAAAATGACACTACAAATTCGATACGAATAACTGATATATGTGATTCTCCAATATGTTGATAAACACCGGATGCAGAGATACATTTTACCACAAACAACAGGACGCGAAGTGGATGCTGATGTAAATTTTGCCCCAAACAACAGGATGGGAAACAGATGCGGAGTGAGTTCAGCTCAGAGGCGAACCGGAGCCTGAAAATCCAGACTCCGATCATCTCTCGTCTCTAGACAACCTGCTGGTCAAGCACGTAAAATCTTTTTCGAGATTTCAGTGTGGACAAAATAAGCTTAAAAACCTACGAGACGTGTTCGTGTAGACGCACCTTAACCCTAAGAGGTCGATCAACATAGCAACTGTTTTTTGTCTTGTTTTTTTTTTTATTACTCATATAAATTGTTAAAAAATATTCACTAGCCTATTTTTTTTCTTCTAAATTTATAAAAAATTTTACTGAGGTGTTGCGACCGTGCCATATTTTAAACTGATTGTCCTGTTTTGGTATCATGCACGTTATAACGTCCGCGTTTAGTCGTTTTTTCCTTTTTCTAGACCTCTGCTATGTTTGTCATATATTCTTTTTTTTCTTTGTGATAGTCAGAAATAAAAACAAACTGAACTGGGAAACTTTCTGATGGAACATTTGTTTCTGTGAAGGCAGCGATCACAGATTCTTCTGAATTCGCGTGAGGTTTCTTCTTGTTTTAATTGACACATCCAAACAACTGAATTTGCATAACTGGTATCTTACAACATCATACAGATATCACATTATGTAATTCTTTTTTAAATTTTATCTGATATGTTGCTTTGGGCATCGCTTATTTTAACTTTGTATTTATAAGTTCTGTTGTAACAGAAAAATGTGTTTTTATTAATATTAATTTAGAGAAATCGATGCTTCTGTTTATATAAAAATAATGTACGAAACAGTTTTTTGCCTATGAAACAATTTTGAGGCACTTTTATTTCAACCTGGAAAACCCCGGTACCACTTTTCGTTGCTATAGCATTTTCAATATTTCCTCTGCATCTTATTATTTATAGCTTAAGGCAGTACATGCACCAACAATGTGTTTCTAAAGTTGTTAATTTTGAAATGTAAAAGTGTTTAAAAAAGTTACACTTCGCCACATAAGCTCATGCTTGCCAAAATAGCTACTACCATTGCAAAGTATCATTCTAACAATTCAATATCTACAAAGCGTTTACTGATGTCACAATAAGTTGGTTAATCATGCATTACAATCTATAACATTAATTTTAGCATAACAGTCTATAGCAATACATAACAGTAAAATGCAATGCATACATGCAGAGCAGTCTATAGCAACCATTGCTACTTGTTACAAAAAACTTGCAATGACATAACACGAAAATAAAAATGCACGTTATAGCAAAATTATTAAACCGATAATTGCATTCAACAATTTATTAAATACTTGTTATTATCATCATTGTAACATTTTATTTGCTATCATTTTTATTAACGTAATTAGCAATAAAGGCAATTACTGTTTGACAGTATCTGGTAATGATTCCATTAAACAGTCAATAATATACTGTGCATCAACCTGAATTTTCATTGTTATTAATTAAAGCAGACATAACAACAATTAAAGATGTGCATACGCGGAAAACATTCGCTATTTTATTTTTATAATGTTACATATTGTGTTGTTACTGAGTTATGTCTGTTTATGGTTTCAAAAAGTAACTTTTCTAGCTAAACTGTAGTAATTAAAGTGGTAGGTGTTCAATTTCCCGTGTAGTCATTACTAGTTAGCGCGTAAATATTTTTGTCGATTACTTCGCATAGAGTGTATTAATACCGTGTGAATGCTAGCATATTTTCCTTGGCATTTTTAGTTCAGTGGCTTCATCTTGTGCCTGATGTTTGTAAGAACAATAGTTCGACGCCCATGGAAGTCAATTTTTTTTCTTTAAATTAATTTTTGTGGTCCACAAGAGCTTTTCAAAAAAGGTAGGCCCTTTGTAAGCTTATTTTTTATTATGATTGCAGAATCAAACAACACACAGTAGGTCTTTGAATTAGGGCAGCATAATTAAATCGGCTGCACAACCTAAGCCCATTAAAAGTAGGGGGGTTATACCAAACGTTTCACTCTAACCTCCTCAAAATATGCAGACACATGTATAAACACCAAACATCTTATTCCAAAAACGTTTGCCCCCTTGAACATGAGGGTTGAAAATTTTAGACATTTGAAAAAATGTATTGGTAGAAACAGTTACAGCGCGCGGTAACCAGTAACGGCTGCACTTACAGAAATATGCAAATGAGACAGAAAGTTTGTGAGAAAAAAGTTCGCGGCCGGGCCTGCGTCAGTGGTTCACAGCCTCTACAAGTATGCAAAACTTCAGGGTTGAGCTCTTACGAAAGCTTTCCCAGTCCGAGATTAAATATTCAATCAATCGTAATTACTAGGGCGATTCTTTTGTAACCTAAAAAATTCAAAAAGTGCTTTATTTTTACGAAAAAGTAACCAAAAAGCAACTTTATTCAACAAAAACAAGAAAGCGAAAGAAAAAGCAGCAATTTAACATAAAAAAAAAACATTTAAATTAGCTTCAATTTATGCTCAAATTATAGTTGCACATTCAAATTACAGATATACATATTGTAATGTTTTACATTCTCTGGCAGAGTTTCTGTCAATCAAACACTTTAGCTGTTGCAAGGAAAACAAGTGGTTAAATATAATTCACACAATTTGTTTCATCGAAAAAAGTTCTTTACGAGTTTTCGGGAATACACGCGATACGAACAAGCATGGGCTCGTGCAAACCTAAAATCCGTACCTTAGTATAGAACATATATATGATAATTCGATAGTACGTGAAACTTTCGATGTCAAGTTTTCTATTGTTATTAAGTAAATTCAGAAGTATGAATTTAATTTCCCGGCCTTTCGCATAAAGCATAGTAGCGTGCTATGCTACCTGGAGGATCCTTGCAATAAGTGTCGTAGCTGAGCGAGTCTGAACCCATGACCGCACAATCCCTTGCATTGTCACTACTTGGTTCTCCAGTTACCCAAAACCTCTCAGAGTCAGCAACAAGATCGCCATTGATCCATCTCCACGTTCCCTCTACGTCGATATCATTCATTCCAATCCAAATAAATGATTTGGGATTGAAAGCAATTATGACAATCCTGAAAAACAATGAATAAAATTTTAAAAACTATTTATTTGCCATGTTATCTAAAACAAGAGTATGCTACAATTTTTTTTTATTTTTTATTTCATTAATAAATTAGATTGTATAACTTATGTTTATTATTAAGTCTTATATAATATTATTATATTATTTTATTGTATTCATTAGATTTATATGAATTTATATTTATTATTAGATTTAAAAAATAAATACTATTTATACTAGAAAATGTGCTCAATGTCAAGCAAAAAGCCAAGCAGAGCGAATTCAGGACCCTTCTGATGATCCCCTTTTAGGGTGAAACAGGCTGTAGAGTAGCGATTTTAGAGAGTAATAACTATATTATTAAATTTATATAATATTATTATATTATTATATTATATTTATTAGATTTAATTGTATGACTGATAATTAAATCTAATATGACAGAATTGATCTTGGCGAAGCTTTGAAAACAGCTAACTTTAAATAATTATTTACATGTTTTGAAACCAATGTAGACTACATCATACACTATTGAGCAGTTCAAAACGATATTTTTTCATGAAGTATGTAATAAAAAATCAAATGAAATCGAGAAGACATAAGAAAATAACATACAAAGAAAATAGCTTTTCTTTCGACACGCAACCAAGTACATTAAAATAATTTTGCAACACCAAGAAGAAACATCATTCGCAAACACTCCTGTCATTGAAGTACACAAATTACTCATTTTGGCGATTGAGTTACAAGATGACGTTTTTATTGCCTAAACTAATGTTACTATAATGCCATAAATCTTGCAAATATTACTTGTAGTCTCACCTTCTATTGCGCATATTTCGAATACTGGAAAATGCCAAATCCGATCCCATTCTTTGACAAATTCGTCTGCTTTCTTCATAGTCTTGAGTGGTTGTTGATAGCTTGAACTGATGCCCATTAGACACTTCAATCCAACCATCATTTAGTCTTCGAAAATCATTCACCAATGCTAAAATATAAGTTGTATTCTATAATGAGATTTCAATGGTAGCGTAGAGATGAGCTGCTTGGTAGAAACCTTAAACTGTTGGAAGGACGTTGGCTCGATACTTATAGGAAGTAAGCGGCGTGAAAACACACATTGGCTCCTTGTAGTCACATGTGCATAATCTAAATTTTTAATTGCGGCCATAAGCCTGGGTTAGTTGATTATGGAAAAAAAGTACTGAGAATTACATCAAGTTGGTTTTGAAAACATATTACTGGGAATGACATCAAGCATCGACCATGATGTCATTCCCAGTAATTTAAACATTTAAAATGTTTTTAGATTTCGTATTGATTACAAAACGTTGATACTGTGTGTTTATAAGTACTTAATACTAGAGAGACTCCACAAATTCATTATCCAGAAAGATCTATTCTATGAGATTAACTTTGACCTTACGCATTTTCACGCTTGATAGTTGTAAGCATAATGAAGACTATAAGTTGGCAGTTGTAATATGTTTAATAACAATCATGTTTCATTTTGCTCCCATTCTATCAACATAAAGTACACTGTGATAACAGATACGATACAACAGAAACCAGCTAATTGACATATAGTCTTCGAGTCAGCTGCTCTCTTTATTTTGGCATGGCATGTCTTGTGTCTTGCTAGAACATAGCCTGGTGCTCAGAAGCAGTTTCGAACCCACGTCCTTATAAAGTAGTGCGGACGTTTTCACCACTCGGCCGCGCAGTCGACATACTTTTGTTAAGTTTGTCTTGCTATGAAAAACTAAAAAAGCCATTGCAGTTAATTCAAGCCGAGTTTTTTCATGACACAGCTATTTTTTGTTAACATAGTAAACTACAGTACGGTAATATTATATTTCCAAAGCAAAAGCAGAGTAATTTGCAACCGTCATTTTCGATAAAGTGTATTTTTTACCACAGGGTTTGCGCGGGCATGTCTATCAAGACAAAGTTGAGTTGATTTTGCATTGCTATAACTAACAATAATAGTAATGTTAGGGTTTTTTCGGTCTACAATTGCTTAGGTCATTGTTAACAACAGGGCTCATTTATAATTTGTATTATGTTTAGGATGTCATCACATTATTACCCAAATTATTCTCACTGCGTTGTGCAAGAAAGAACACAATCGGTACCGTTTTTAAAGTCTTCGGTGTGACCTGACCTGGAATCGATTTTAGATCTACTAGCATCAGAGCCGAAGATGGTAAATATTTGGCCACTGAGCTGGTAACAGACGTCATTTTCATTTGTTGACTGGTACTTGCCCCCCCTGTGGCAAGACGAGCAGTTACAGTAATTGTCGCCGAAGCACTAACAGCAGGTTTCTTTGATGAGTTGTTGAAAAAATTCTCTGCATGACATGTAAGTCTGAGAGGTTTGCACTGACCTCTTGAGCACAGCAACCCCAGCCTTGTTAATGCCTCTCAAAAATAACTATTAAATGATAGTTAAATTCGTGTTTTTATCCGTAATGGACTGTCTTACACTTACCCAAGTTTTATTGAATTAACTAACCAATTTTTGTAGGTATCTAAACAGCTACATTATTATAAAAGGGCACAACGCACATAACACACCAACTAAAGAAGATTGCAACCATTTGGTCCAGTTAAAAAATTACTTCATCTGTGCAAGAAACATTCCACAACAGACGTAAAGACACCCGATTGTGCTAGCTGAGCTCAAGATTATAACCACGCTCATATAAAGGCATAATTGTAGTGATTCATGCGAAATAGAACATCGCCCATTTAAAAATCGCACGGACAAACACTTCAATGCTTCCTACGTCACATGCCATCTGCCTTGTGACATTAACTTTTTAACTACAAGCTTTCTTTCGGTATTATGACAAGTCAAATCTTATCTTTTTTCTCACAACAGCCTACGATTATTAACAATTTTTCTATCCCATGCTACTTTCCATCTACCTCATGTTTGATTTTTTTATTTGATCCATTAAGCGTACTAACTAAAGCAGATTAATGATAAACGCTAAGAACACATATCCTATTTCATCCTAACAAGTTGTAACAATACGTAGGTATTGTTACAGCTTGCACCTTGTATTGAAACACCTTGTACTTAATCTTGTACTTAGTCTTTTACCTTGATTTAAAACATTGTGTGTAAATCGATTTGGATTTCCATGAACTATGAAATGCTTTTAAGTAAGTAGCTACGTCTATAAAAATTATCTTTATTTGCTTTCAAATATACAATCGGTTGAGAAAACATGACAAGATTATTTTTTTTAAAAAACTTGTAGCAAAACTGAAACTAAAATGAATTAGATGGAAAAATAGAAATATAGCGGCCTGACAATACCATCTCATAATCATAAACAAACCTCTACAAATAGGGACATCATGTGACCAAGTACCATCTCTGCTGCAAGTAACCCTTTCTTCTCCAATCAGTCGATAAGTATCCCAGCAACTGTAAATAACGGAATCTCTCAACCCAGCCATACTTCCAACGAAGCTTCGACTGATCGATCCAAATCTTGGATAGTCAGGGATGGGACATTCGACAACTGAAAAGCAACATGAGGAAAATAGAAAACAACTCTCTAAAACTCAAATTAGGCTATAAGATAATATCTTCACAATAGATTAACATGAAACCGTGATCACACAAATCATAACCGGATTCATCCAAAGGCTTTTTAACACTACAACTGCGGTTGGAGTCATTTTGTCCTATAGCATTTAATGTTTGCCATGTCAATTGGCTTCTTCACAAACTTCTAGTGTAAACAAAAAATGCAACATAGGCGTTTGCAATAGCGTTTGCAATTGCATATGACACTACAAATTCGATACGAATAACTGATATATGTGATTCTCCAATATATTGATAAACACCGGATGCTGAGATACATTTTACCACAAAAAACAGGACGCGAAGTGGATGCTGATGTAAATTTTGCCCCAAACAACAGGATGGGAAACGGATGCGGAGTGAGTTCAGCTCAGAGGCGGAGCGGAGCCTGAAAATCCAGACTCCGATCATCTCTGGTCTCTAGACAACCTGCTGGTCAAGCACGTAAAATCTTCTTCGAGATTTCAGTGTGAACAAAATAAGCTTAAAAACCTACGAGACTTGCTAGTGTAGACGCACCTTAACCCTGCGAGGTCGATCAACATAGCAACTGTCTTTTTGTCTTGTTTTTTTTTTTTTTATTACTCATATAAATTGTTAAAAAAAATTCACTAGCCTATTTTTTTTCTTCTAAATTTGTAAAAATTTTTACTGAGGTGTTAAACTGATTGTCCTGTTTTGGTATCATGCACGTTATAACGTCCGCGTTTAGTCGTTTCTTCTTTTTTCTAGACCTCTGCTATGTTTGTCATATATTCTTTTTTTTCTTTGTGATAGTCAGAAATAAAAACAAACTGAACTGAACTGGGAAACTTTCTGATGGAATATTTGTTTCTGTGAAGGCAGCGATCACAGATTCTTCTGAATTCGCGTGAGATTTCTTCTTGTTTTAAATTGACACATCCAAACAACTGAATTTGCATAACTGGTATCTTACAACATCATACAGATATCACATTATGTAATTCTTTTTTAAATTTTATCTGATATGTTGCTTTGGGCATCGCTTATTTTAACTTTGTATTTATAAGTTCTGTTGTAACAGAAAAATGTGTTTTTATTAATATTAATTTAGAGAAATCGATGCTTCTGTTTATATAAAAATAATGTACGAAACAGTTTTTTGCCTATGAAACAATTTTGAGGCACTTTTATTTCAACCTGGAAAACCCCGGTACCACTTTTCGTTGCTATAGCATTTTCAATATTTCCTCTGCATCTTATTATTTATAGCAACACTTTGCTCCTCAAAGGGAGGCCAGATTTGGCCCCCCCTCATATTTCCTTTGATTATTTGAAGCACAGTAACGCCATGCACTTGGTTTTTCTTGACTTTTCCTAAAATTGCCAGGCGGATCTGATGATATTAAATTTGATGCTAAAAGTTGTGTAGTTTTCTTGTAAATTCAAGATTTTGGTGAATTTTTGCTATTTCTAGCTCACTTCCAGCAAAGCGTGAAATGGATTACATTGCGATAACAAGCCATAAGCTCATAATTGCTTCGTGCATCGATATGCGCGAGCAGAGAGAAACATCCTCTTGGTTTCCTTTGTTTGGTTTGACCTCAATAATACAAAGCGCGTTATTTCTTATGCCACAAAAGAAAAGCCAGTGATCACAAAGCTGTTAATTAGAAACAATAATAGCAAACGTTTTTTGCGTTATCAGCTCTACAAAGAAGAATAACAATCCACGATCAAAATAGTAGGCTATGTAGGCCACAAACTATTCAAAACAGTTGTTTCAAGCAGATAATATTCATTGACGAATAAAAAACGTTACAATAAGAAATCTTCTCTTGGGTAAATGCACGAAAACCTGGTTTCGAAATAAACGTTCTATGGAAATGCTCTCATTGACAAAACTTGCAATTGAGGAAATGTATCACTGCAAATGCTTTTGGGAGAGGCCGAAGAAATGGCGTTTTTGCAAACAGTAATTGTGAGATACATTCAAAATTATGAGATAGGCTCCATTTACACGTAGCAGCTAACTCGATGGCTACAATATGTCCCTTCCCTGCTTTATGTCGCCTACTTGTTGTTATGTCCTGCATTTTTGTTTCACAGTGCACTGTGTGTTGTTCCAAAGAGCGCAAAATGAAGATGATAATGCCTCATCTACATTACTAAATATTTTGTAATGTAGAAGAGGCATAAAGCTAGGCGTCACATCAGACAAACAACAAATCAGCTTTTTTCATCATTGATTCAACATCTGAATACGTTGCGCCAATGTATAAGAGGCCGGCTATTGTGAAGACCCGCCATTTATAAACGATCCGATTATACCAAAAGTGGGACAAATTAGTGGATCAAAGAATGAATAAACAATGCTGAGAAAACTAAATCTAAGTGATGAACAATACCGATGTCTTCATTTATCTTTGAAAAATGCTGCCTAAACTTATCAACAAAAAATACCGTAAATAACGGCAAGGATCCCGAAAGCAGAATTTGCTCGACTTTGGCATGAATGTAGTCAGACATCTTCAGTAATAATTCCACACATACAATAACGGGCTCTCAACGGCTGTAAGATACATAATAATCAACCTGGTTCTGGGCGGTTTGTGTAACAGCTTAGGGGAAGACACTACTTGAAATGATGCACCACACAAAAGATTTTCAATGAAGACTGAGTCTAAAAACCGATGTGGATTGTGCTGCACAATGACTTCAAGTTTAGAACAGAAAATGCACAAAAATGTCACGATAAAAATAAAGACCTTGTGGGAAATTTTCGAGAATCATAACACGATGCAAATACCATAAACGCGTAGTTTGCATGCTGCTCTAAGCTGGCCGGCAACCACAAAGGTAGACAATACAGGCAGTTTATAATTCGAACAGGGCAATAAACATTATAAATACGTAAACCGACAATTTTCTTTTACAAACGTTTTACGTCTAATGGTAAATTTTCCCTCAACAATTTTTTGTGAAGCGCTTGCAAACCACGGTTTTGTAAAATAATTCATCATTATTATTTTTTACTTCTCGGATATTGTAAAACGTCATCAGCAAAATCACAAAAAAAAATTTCATTACTTCAATGTAGTAGGCCTAAGAATTTTTTATAGAATTGTAGCCACGTTGTTTCAACAAAGAAGCCATTTTTTGGCAATATAAAATTATAAAAAATAATTTGCAATCCTGCAAATGTTTGGAAAGAATCTAGGAAGTCTTCTCACAATCTGGCACAAAATGATTATGTTTATTGTATCTCTGCAATATTTTTTACGACAAACTTTGAAGCTTCGTTATAATCATTTTTATCTTTGAATTCAAATGTTAATTTTTTTTTGGCCAGAAACATAATCGCTGCCTTGCTGATGTTGTCGCATTTACGCGTATTTTTTGTGCTTCAAACAATGACGACCCAGGCAGCAATCCATTCCTTTTACATTGATTCAACATTTGTAAACGTTAAATTTATGTAGCTTTGCTGACTGTGGGTTATTTCACATTTCCTTTGTTTACGCATGTTCCTCAATTCGCTGTTGCATTGTTTCGACGCTGGCGGACTAAAAATGTTATTTCAAATTGATTGACACAATCTTCAATAAAAAGTTTAGCTTCGAACTTAGCTTTGTTGATGTAAATGCTGTATTGTTGGTGGATGTAATTTATGAGTCATGTTTATAAACACCCGTAAGCGAAATGACTTATGATGTAGCTTGCATGATATTTGTGATGCGACTTGACACAAATCCACTATTTCAAAAGCACCTAATTTGAACTTAGAAATTTCAGATAATTTCAACAACTTGTTCAATTGTCTTCTCTCTACTAAAAATATTCATACTACAAACTCAATTGTAGACCTAAAATACACAAACGAAGATGTAAACAGCTATTCAAGCAGGCTAAGGTGTTACTTATGAGAAATTTGGTTCCATAAAACTAGAAGCTAGCCATGAGTTTGGGAATGCATTAGTTTAGGACGAAAATGTAAGACAACAAACGCAGTTTTGTTTTTTTTCAAATTCGTGTAACAATATTACTCTGATTGTAACTATTTTAGAATCAATGAGTAGCTTACAATAAGATTTGCTCGCAAGTCGTAAGTAAATCTTTATCAATGCAATGATTTGGCACACCGCACACACACTTCGTGCGTTCGATCGAGCTCATTGTTTTTCAGAACTTTGCATGAAATCGGATTAGCACGGTAATTAAATAGCGGCAAGATAAATCAAAATTGTCGTTTTTGGGTACCTTTGCAAAAATTGAAATATCAAGTTTAACATACAAAATTTTAAAATAATGACTTTTCAAACTTATAGACAAATGATTTTTTTTCACACCAGTGCAACTTTTGTTGAAATAGCATCAGCAGATAACACGTAACAGCTGATTGAATTTGATCCAAAAAAGGCCCCCCCTTGAGCAGTTAACTTCCAAAAAAACGTTGAAAAGCAAAGGGTTAAGGCAGTACATGCACCAACAATGTGTTTCTAAAGTTGTTAATTTTGAAATGTAAAAGTGTTTAAAAAAGTTACACTTCGCCACATAAGCTCATGCTTGCCAAAATAGTTACTACCATTGCAAAGTATCATTCTAACAATTCAATATCTACAAAGCGTTTACTGATGTCACAATAAGTTGGTTAATCATGCATTACAATCTATAACATTAATTTTAGCATAACAGTCTATAGCAATACATAACAGTAAAATGCAATGCATACATGCAGAGCAGTCTATAGCAGTGATTCCCAAACTGTGTGCCTCGGCACACTAGTGTGCCGCCACAGATTCTCAAGTGTGCCGCGAATCTTTTTGGAATTTTGGAAAAGAACTTTATAAATATTTAAAATAAGCCATGCAGACAAGCATATGCGATTTAAAAGCGCTCTAACTGCTTCAATAGATGATAAATAAGCACATGTGATGATGAAACCAACTATGGCATTGCCGATAGAGTAGGGTAATTGCCACGTCATAATTGAGCTGCTAAAGAATACGTTCAGTAGGCTACGGGTTTATTGCTTCAGGACCCGAAGATAACCAACAACCTTTCTGTATTATCTGCAATAAAGCCTTATCTAATGAGTCGCTTGTTCCCAGTAAGCTTAGCAGACATTTCGAGAAAAATCATCCAACATTGAAGGATAAACCAAAAGGATATTTAGCGAACCTGAAGTCCCAAACAAACAAGCAGGCAAGGATCATGAATAGGTACCTCAAGCTGCCGGAAAAAGGATTGATTGCAAGTTGCAAAGTGGCTCACTTGTTGGCGAAACACAAAAAAGCACACACGGATGCAGAAACAGTAATTGGACCGGCATTAGCTGTTGTTGTTGAAGAAATGTTTCGTAGTGCTTCCTCTGAAAAAGTTAGAGTTCCGTTGTTAAATAACATAATTTCACGAAGGATAGAAGAACTATCCTCATATTTAATGGATCAAGTTCGCGAACACTTTGTTGCTACAGCCAACGAGCTGTCTGTACTATGATCTTTACAAGTTAACAGACCTACTGACAGAACTGGGAAATCTCATCTGCTGGCTTGTATTCTCTTCATTAACACTGAAACATTGGTAAATGAATGTTTGTTTTGCAAAGAATTGAAGGACACAACCAAAGGAGAAGACATATTCAAATTGGCAGACGAAAATATTTTGCTTTTTGAGTTGAAACGCAGTAGCTGAGTGAGCGTTGTACTGATGGTTGTCCTACAATGTGGGGGGAAAATAAAAGTCTCGAAGAAAGTCTTTGATTCGTTTCCCGCTCTTAATGAATTAACTCATAAACAAGAAATTCTTCAGAAAATCGTGAGCCTATTGTCTGGACTTGAGCTTGCACTGCAACATTACTTCCCACCATTCGGAAGCAACGAAACAATCCTTCTGCAGAAGCAGAAGAACAGCTCATTGATTTACGAAACGATCCGTTTTTTCAAAAGCTGTTTCCACAAATAAACTTGGATGAGTTTTGGCTGTCTGCTTCCAAATCCTATTCCATGATCGGTGCAAAAGCAATCAAAATTATATTGCCATTTGCATCCTCATGGCTATGTGAACATGGCTTTTCTGTTTTGACTGAAATTAAAGCTGTAACCGAGAGAGACTGCTTAAAATTGAAGATGAAATGCGGGTATGTTTGTCAACAATGCAACCTCATTTCAGTCGTATATGTTCGTATAAACAAGCACATCCAATCATCCATCGCATTAACACGTGAAAATAATTTTTTTTTAAAGCAACTTTTCTTCTCTTGTAAGTGTGCCGCAAGCGTTTCATAATTTTTCTAGTGTGCCACAAGGTGAAAAAGTTTGGGAACCACTGGTCTATAGCAACCATTGCTACTTGTTACAAAAAAATTGCAATGACATAACACGAAAATAAAAATGCACGTTATAGCAAAATTATTAAACCGATAATTGCATTCAACAATTTATTAGATACTTGTTATTATCATCATTGTAACATTTTATTTGCTATCATTTTTATTAACGTAATTAGCAATAAAGGCAATTACTGTTTGACAGTATCTGGTAATGATTCCATTAAACAGTCAATAATATACTGTGCATCAACCTGAATTTTCATTGTTATTAATTAAAGCAGACATAACAACAATTAAAGATGTGCATACGCGGAAAACATTCGCTATTTTATTTTTATAATGTTACATATTGTGTTGATACTGAGTTATGTCTGTTTATGGTTTCAAAAAGTAACTTTTCTAGCTAAACTGTAGTAATTAAAGTGGTAGGTGTTCAATTTCCCGTGTAGTCATTACTGGTTAGCGCGTAAATATTTTTGTCGATTACTTCGCATAGAGTGTATTAGGCTAATACCGTGTGAATGCTAGCATATTTTCCTTGGCATTTTTAGTTCAGTGGCTTCATCTTGTGCCTGATGTTTGTAAGAACAATAGTTCGACGCCCATGGAAGTCAATTTTTTTTCTTTAAATTAATTTTTGTGGTCCACAAGAGCTTTTCAAAAAAGGTAGGCCCTTTGTAAGCTTATTTTTTATTATGATTGCAGAATCAAACAACACACAGTAGGTCTTTGAATTAGGGCAGCATAATTAAATCGGCTGCACAACCTAAGCCCATTAAAAGTAGGGGGGTTATACCAAACGTTTCACTCTAACCCTCTCAAAATATGCAGACACGTGTATAAACACCAAACATCTTAATCCAAAAACGTTTGCCCCCTTGAACATGAGGGTTGAAAATTTTAGACATTTGAAAAAATGTATTGGTAGAAACAGTTACAGCGCGCGGTAACCAGTAACGGCTGCACTTACAGAAATATGCAAATGAGACAGAAAGTTCGTGAGAAAAAAGTTTGCGGCCGGGCCTGCGTCAGTGGTTCACAGCCTCTACAAGTATGCAAAACTTCAGGGTTGAGCTCTTACGAAAGCTTTCCCAGTCCGAGATTAAATATTCTATCAATCGTAATTACTAGGGCGATTTTTTTGTAACCTAAAAAATTCAAAAAGTGCTTTATTTTTACAAAAAAGTAACCAAAAAGCAACTTTATTCAACAAAAACAAGAAAGCGAAAGAAAAAGCAGCAATTTAACATAAAAAAAAACATTTAAATTAGCTTCAATTTGTGCTCAAATTATAGTTGCACATTCAAATTACAGATATACATATTGTAATGTTTTACATTCTCTGGCAGAGTTTCTGTCAATCAAACACTTTAGCTGTTGCAAGGAAAACAAGTGGTTAAATATAATTCACACAATTTGTTTCATCGAAAAAAGTTCTTTACGAGTTTTCGGGAATACACGCGATACGAACAAGCATGGGCTCGTGCAAACCTAAAATCCGTACTTTAGTATAGAAGATATATATGATAAGTCGATAGTACGTGAAACTTTCGATGTCAAGTTTTCTATTGTTATTAAGTAAATTCAGAAGTATGAATTTAATTTCCCGGCCTTTCGCATAAAGCATAGTAGCGTACTATGCTACCTGGAGGATCCTTGCAATAAGTGTCGTAGCTGAGCGAGTCTGAACCCATGACCGCACAATCCCTTGCATTGTCACTACTTGGTTCTCCAGTTACCCAAAACCTCTCAGAGTCAGCAACAAGATCGCCATTGATCCATCTCCACGTTCCCTCTACGTCGATATCATTCATTCCAATCCAAATAAATGATTTGGGATTGAAAGCAATTATGACAATCCTGAAAAACAATGAATAAAGTTTTAAAAACTATTTATTTGCCATGTTATCTAAAACAAGAGTATGCTACAAGTTTTTTTTTTTTTTTATTTCATTAATAAATTAGATTGTATAACTTATGTTTATTATTAAGTTTTATATAATATTATTATATTATTTTATTGTATTCATTAGATTTATATGAATTTATATTTATTATTAGATTTAAAAAATAAATGCTACTTATACTAGAAAATGTGCTCAATGCCAAGCAAAAAGCCAAGCAGAGCGAATTCAGGACCCTTCTGATGATCCCCTTTTAGGGTGAAACAGGCTGTAGAGTAGCGATTTTAGAGTGTAATAACTATATTATTAAATTTATATAATATTATTATATTATTATATTATATTTATTAGATTTAATTGTATGACTGATAATTAAATCTAATATGACAGAATTGATTTTGGCGAAGCTTTGAAAACAGCTAACTTTAAATAATTATTTACATGTTTTGAAACCAATGTAGACTACATCATACACTATTGAGCAGTTCAAAACGATATTTTTTCATGAAGTGTGTAATGAAAAATCAAATGAAATCGAGAAGACATAAGAAAATAACATACAAAGAAAATAGCTTTTCTTTCGACACGCAACCAAGTACATTAAAATAATTTTGCAATACCAAGAAGAAACATCATTCGCAAACACTCCTGTCATTGAAGTACACAAATTACTCATTTTGGCGATTGAGTTACAAGATGACGTTTTTATTGCCTAAAGTAATGTTACTATAATGCCATAAATCTTGAAAATATTACTTGTAGTCTCACCTTCTATTGCGCATATTTCGAATACTGGAAAATGCCAAATCCGATCCCATTCTTTGACAAATTCGTCTGCTTTCTTCATAGTCTTGAGTGGTTGTTGATAGCTTGAACTGATGCCCATTAGACACTTCAATCCAACCATCATTTAGTCTTCGAAAATCATTCACCAATGCTAAAATATAAGTTGTATTCTATAATGAGATTTCAATGGTAGCGTAGAGATGAGCTGCGTGGTAGAAACCTTAAACTGTTGGAAGGACGTTGGCTCGATACTTATAGGAGGTAAGCGGCGTGAAAACACACATTGGCTCCTTGTAGTCACATGTGCATAATCTAAATTTTTAATTGCGGCCATAAGCCTGGGTTAGTTGATTATGGAAAAAAAGTACTGAGAATTACATCAAGTTGGTTTTGAAAACAAATTACTGGGAATGACATCATGCATCGACCATGATGTCATTCCCAGTAATTTAAACATTTAAAATGTTTTTAGGCTTCGTATTGATTACAAAAATTTGATATTGTGTGTTTATAAGTACTTAATACTAGAAAGACTCCACAAATTCATTATCCAGAAAGATCTATTCTATGAGATTAACTTTGACCTTACGCATTTTCACGCTTGATAGTTGTAAGCATAATGAAGACTATAAGTTGGCAGTTGTAATATGTTTAATAACAATCATGTTTCATTTTGCTCCCATTCCATCAACATAAAGTACACTGTGATAACAGATACGATACAACAGAAACCAGCTAATTGACATATAGTCTTCGAGTCAGCTGCTCTCTTTATTTTGGCATGGCATGTCTTGTGTCTTGCAAGAACATAGCCTGGTGCTCAGAAGCAGTTTCGAACCCACGTTCTTATAAAGTAGTGCGGACGTTTTCACCACTCGGCCGCGCAGTCGACATACTTTTGTTAAGTTTGTCTTGCTATGAAAAACTAAAAAAGTGATTGCAGTTAATTCAAGCCGAGTTTTTTCATGACACAGCTATTTTTTGTTAACATAGTAAACTACAGTACGGTAATATTATATTTCCAAAGCAAAAGCAGAGTAATTAGCAACCGTCGTTTTCGATAAAGTGTATTTTTTACCACAGGGTTTGCGCGGGCATGTCTATCAAGACAAAGTTGAGTTGATTTTGCATTGCTATAACTAACAATAATAGTATTGTTAGGGTTTTTTCGGTCTACAATTGCCTAGGTCATTGTTAACAACAGGGCTCATTTTTAATTTGTATTATGTTTAGGATGTCATCACATTATTACCCAAATTATTCTCACTGCGTTGTGCAAGAAAGAACACAATCGGTACCGTTTTTAAAGTCTTCGGTATGACCTGACCTGGAATCGATTTTAGATCTACTAGCATCAGAGCCGAAGATGGTAAATATTTGGCCACTGAGCTGGTAACAGACGTCATTTTCATTTGTTGACTGGTACTTGCTCCCCTGTGGCAAGACGAGCAGTTACAGCAATTGTCGCCGAAGCACTAACAGCAGGTTTCTTTGATGAGTTGTTGAAAAAATTCTCTGCATGACATGTAAGTCTGAGAGGTTTGCACTGACCTCTTGAGCACAGCAACCCCAGCCTTCGTTTTTAGCACTAGTTGCTACGTTCATCTGATGAAATTGAAAGTAAAATTAACAACAAACAAGATGGTTTATTGCTTCACTGACGTTTCGCGCACCATGACAATGCGCATCCTCAGAGCGAATAACATACAAAATAAAATTTCACCAGGTTATATACTGCAGTGCGATTGAAGGCAAGAAAAAATAAAATAAAACACGCAATATTTTAAAAAATTGGCCAATAATGTGTGAGCGGTTACTTTCCTCGTTAAATTACGTAAAAACTTCCAACAATAGACATGAAAATTCGAAGCGGTGGCGACCAACAGAAAAAGTGCGATTGAAGGCAAGAGAAATAGAACACAATGTTTTTAAAGATTGGCTAATGATGTGCGGTTACTTTCGACGTTAAATTACGTAAAAACTTCCAACAATAAACATAAATTCGAAGCACTGAAGACCACTAGAAATTCGAGACAAAATTAGATTGCAATGACTTTTCTAACTGTGTTTAAGTAGGCTTGAAGCCTGCATGTCGCGACAATAGTGATTTATAAGGTTTTGGTAAAAGATTTCCGTCGTTTCCGTCGTTTCCTTTTACCAAAACCTTATAAATCACTATTGTCTCGACATGCAGGCTTCAAGCCTACTTAAACACAGTTAGAAAAGTCATTGCAATCTAATTTTGTCTCGAATTTCTAGTGGTCTTCAGTGCTTCGAATTTATGTTTATTGTTGGAAGTTTTTACGTAATTTAACGTCGAAAGTAACCGCACATCATTAGCCAATCTTTAAAAACATTGTGTTCTATTTCTCTTGCCTTCAATCGCACTTTTTCTGTTGGTCGTCACCGCTTCGAATTTTCATGTCTATTGTTGGAAGTTTTTACGTAATTTAACGAGGAAAGTAACCGCTCACACATTATTGGCCAATTTTTTAAAATATTGCGTGTTTTATTTTATTTTTTCTTGCCTTCAATCGCACTGCAGTATATAACCTGGTGAAATTTTATTTTGTATGTTATTCGCTCTGAGGATGCGCATTGTCATGGTGCGCGAAACGTCAGTGAAGCAATAAACCATCTTGTTTGTTGTTAATTTTACTTTCAATTTCATCAGATGAACGTAGCAACTAGCGCTAGAAACGATAATTGTCCTGATGAACACCCAAACTTTTCAGTATTCAACCCCAGCCTTGTTAATGCCTCTCAAAAATAACTATTAAATGATAGTTAAATTCGTGTTTTTATCCGTAATGGACTGTCTTACACTTACCCAAGTTTTATTGAATCAACTAACCAATTTTTGTAGGTATCTAAACAGCTACATTATCATAAAAGAGCACAACGCACATAACACACCAACTAAAGAAGATTGCAACTATTTGGTCCAGTTAAAAAATTACTTTGTCTGCGCAAGAAACATTCCACAACAGACGTAAAGACACCCGATTGTGCTAGCTGAGCTCAAGTTTATAACCACGCTCATATAAAGACGTAATTGTAGTGATTCATGCGAAATAGAACATCGCCCATTTGAAAATCGCACGGACAAACACTTCAATGCTTCCCACGTCACATGCCATCTGGCTTGTGACATTAACTTTTTAACTACAAGCTTTCTTTCGGTATTATGACAAGTCAAATCTTATCTTTTTTCTCACAACATCCTACGATAATTAACAATTTTTCTATCCCATGCTACTTTCCATCTACCTCATGTTTGATTTTTTATTTGATCCATTAAGCGTACTAACTAAAGCAGACTAATGATAAAGGCTAAGAACACATATCCTATTTCATCCTAACAAGTTGTAACAATACGTAGGTATTGTTACAGTTTGCACCTTGTATTGAAACACCTTGTACCTAATCTTGTACTTAGTCTTTTACCTTGATTTAAAACATTGTGTGTAAATCGATTTGGATTTCCATGAACTGTGAAGTGCTTTTAAGTAAGTAGCTACGTCTATAAAAATTATTTTTTTTTTAAAACTTGTAGCAAAACTGAAACTAAAATGAATTAGATGGAAAAATAGAAATATAGTGGCCTGACAATACCATCTCATAATCATAAACAAACCTCTACAAATAGGGACATCATGTGACCAAGTACCATCTCTGCTGCAAGTAACCCTTTCTTCTCCAATCAGTCGATAAGTATCCCAGCAACTGTAAATAATGGAATCTCTCAACCCAGCCATACTTCCAACGAAGCTTCGACTGATCGATCCAAATCTTGGATAGTCAGGGATGGGACATTGGACAACTGAAAAGCAACATGAGGAAAATAGCAAACAACTCTTTAAAACTCAAATTAGGCTATAAGATAATATCTTCACAATAGATTAACATGAAAGCGTGATCACACAAATCATAACCGGATTCATCCAAAGGCTTTTTAGCCCTACAACTGCGGTTGGGGTCATTTTGATCTATAGCATTTAATGTTTGCGAGGTCAATTGGCTTCTTCACAAACTTCTAGTGTAAACAAAAAATGCAACATAGGCCTACGTAAAGTTACACAATGAGAATTAGATAGCCTAAGAATTGTACCAAATTAAACATGAAGTTAAAATATTTTTGTTGTCTCACACTCGTCAAGACGTTTAAAAGCAATTGTGTTGAACAGCATTCCTTCAAATGCAACATTGAGTTGACATTGAAGAACTGTGTTTTTTTTTTAAACGAAGCGAACTCTGAGGATTAACAGTAAAAGAACAACCACTAAAAAAATGAAAGACAATCCACGTGTGCAAGTTGGGACATCGATCGTCCAAGTCCTGTCTTCCTGGCATTCCACAGTTAATTTGTCCGTTTGTCTTCCTTCCATCCTATACCCTTCATTGCATTCGTAAGTGAAGTGCTCATCTAGTCCCAATCTAGGTTCACTCGTTGATATCTTCCCAAATTCCAAAGTTCCAGGAACAATGCATTCAATAACTGTATGTAAAACATGGAAGATCAGATTGTGGTATCACATTTAATCAATTATACTATCCTGACAATAAACGTTTAATCGAACTTGGGGCAAAACGGGCCAAAAATATAAAATCGATTATCTCAAAATTCTGCAACGAAAATTTTCGGTTTCAGTGTCTGTTTATCACTTAGGTATAGAAGTTCCTTCTTGCCAAAATTCCTTTAGGTTCACCCTTCATGTTTTAATATATTTAAAAAAATATATATAAACATGGGCAGGTGTCAAAGAAATAAATCTTTTGTTCCTAAATGCTATGAATAAAATGAGAAATTCTGTCACTTACGCAGGCAAGCCGGGATACCTCCAGACCATTGTCTGTTCCTTTCACAAGTCACAGTCAATTCTCCGCTTGGTTGATTTTCCATTTCGTAACCATGGTTACATGTGTATGAAAGCGTTCCCCCCAAAGCAATATAATTTGGATTCGTGTATCGACTGTTACTGGAAGACGATCCGAAGCGAGGCCTATTTACACGACAATCGATCTCTGTACAAAAAAAAATGACGTCAGTCAACAGAAGCAGATTCAGCAAGAGGCAATAATGTGCTTCACCAACTTCAGAGGAATCAAACACCAAAAATTTGATTTTGTAACATGTTGTCAGATTTACAAAACAGCCTTTTACAAATCGTTACGAATTATCCCATTTTCTTGTGGTTACACAGAAAGTGGTCTTTGAAGAACCGCACGATCTTTATTCTAGTGTGTCGTTGTTACTGGTGGAAATCAAACGTTGAAAGTTGACCAATATTTGTTGATCTTAACATTTGTTTATTCACAATCTTGGTGGCTTGTGCACCTTGCATAGACAAACTTTCAATACCCTTCGTCTTTCTGACAAAGAAGCTTTCTTCATATAGTCATATTGTCTTCCTTCCATCTTATAACAACAATAACAACATTGCATTCATAAGTGAAACGCTCATCAAGGCGCAATCTAGGTTCACCAACTGTCCATCTAAACCCAACTTCTCATGCAAAAAAGATGAAAAAACATATATTTGAAATAGTAACTTACTTCTTGATGCCATTTTTACAATTTTCATACTCATAGAACCTAATTTTTTTATTTTTTATTATCTTTATCCTGCATAGCGGGAAAGCGGACTTGAGCGCTATGCATCGGTGTACGCCTTCCGACGTACACCTGACCCACGATGCAGCCGACGGCAATGTCTGCTTCCGGCTGTTTACTCTACTTATGACTTTAATTTGGTACTACCCATTACTCGAAATCGATCACTGATTGGAGGCAATTATCGTAAAGTTTCTTGCCCAGAGAAACAACAGCAAGTGCGGGTAGCTGGAGTTGAACAAGCAGGCCCTCGACTGCGAGCCCGACGCGCTCACCACTCGGCCACTGCTGCCGACATTCAAAAGGTTGTTTGCTGAAATAACATTTCGCAACGTTGTGAATCGCAATGAGATAATGTTTTTAAAAGCAAATCAACAGTCACACACATAAATTTCTGCTTTTTGGTGATGACGCAGGAATAAATCTGAAACTTTAGATGTAGTACAGTAATATTTATAGCACTGAAGAACTATTTATAACACATTTATAGCACTGAAGATGAAGACAGTATAGTTTTCGAAACGTTTGTTTGCTGAACATGAGTTTGGTATCTACATTTTGGGCTCTTTATTTTTTGATTAGTACAGTAAAGTTTAAAACAATGTTCATTGATGCAGTCATTTCTTTGTAATTAAAGTTTTTGTTAAAACAACCTTGTTTTTTGTTGAAAGATTGTGCCACGACTCGGTTGTATTGATTGCTTTAGCGACAGTATATAGCCTACTGTTTGATTTATTACTAATCTCAGTTTATTAGTTTAAGTTTGTGGTAGTGGTAGCGGTAGCGGTAGTGGCAGTGGCAGTGGTAGTGATAGTGGTAGTGTAACACTTTCATGCCAGATTTAATCATTCTGAGGAGTGAACGTGTACCGACTGCTGTCTTACATTCGTGCACCAACGGCACATTCTGCAGTGCAGTCCAGCGTTCTCATAATTCAACTGTTTAGCCTACTTTCAAGTTTGCATTGCGCCTAGCAGCACTCGCGGAATGATGCTTTTCTGACGTCACATCGTGTATGAAATAGGATTGCGTAGCAATAATCTTCTTTTTCAAATTGACACAACCTGACGTACGTGTGCTTTGTCTGGGCAATCTGGGTGCATCGACATTTATGCTGGGTAATCAATAAAGAAATCCTTTTGAAAAGCAATCATAGTGCCTAATAAATGTAGTCAGATAGTTAGGATGAGTTCCAACTGAGTTATTCCCCGTTGCTAGCCAGCAGAAGACAACATCCTGTCAATTTTCTTCTGTTGGCTCGTGTTAACAGTTTGTTGGGAAACACCTCAACCACTCCATTCCCTCTTACTGTTACTGTTACAAACGTTATCTAAGTGGATCATAAATGGTTATATGATTATCTTTTGTTTTTGTTTGTCGTATTCAGATTTACACCAGGTGGTTGAAGATTTAGATTAACTTGAAGGAAAGCCAAGGAAGCCAATCTTCATGTCCACATTCAGGCATGCCTTTAAGTGTCCTGCCAGAAACACAGCCACATGCTCTTGAGCGGTGTCGAACCGGCGCCCTTTCGATTGCCGTCCCATGGTTCTCACCACTCGGCTATGCAGCCGACATTATCTTTATAGACCATGAGAGAAAACAATTAAATTGAATCTCAGCAAAAAGAACAAATGTTAAAGGAAGATTTTTTTCAGAAAAATATTTTCAGCAAAAGTTTTCAACAAAACTAAATTCAAAAAAGTAGACTGTTACCACATGCCTTAATTAACAATAAAAAATATGCTCGAAATCAATTTAATTATGAGCACACTGTATTCCAGAAGTTATATATCTGGTAAGATTCATAGCAAAACACAATTTTTTATGTTTTAACAAATCTTACTTAACACTTTGCTCCTCAAAGGGAGGCCGGATTTGGCCCCCCCCTCATATTTCCTTTAATTATTTGAAGCACAGTAACGCCATGCACTTGGTTTTTCTTGACTTTTCCTAAAATTGCCAGGCGGATCTGATGATATTAAATTTGATGCTAAAAGTTGTGTAGTTTTCTTGTAAATTCAAGATTTTGGTGAATTTTTGCTATTTCTAGCTAACTTCCAGCAAAGCGTGAAATGGATTACATTGCGATGACAAGCCATAAGCTCATAATTGCTTCGTGCATCGATATGCGCGAGCAGAGAGAAGCATTCTCTTGCTTTCTTTTGTTTGGTTTGACCTCAATAATACAAAGCGCGTTATTTCTTATGCTACAAAGAAAAGCCAGTGATCGCAAAGCTGTTAATTAGAAACAATAATAGCAAACGTTTTTTGCGTTATCAGCTCTACAAAGAAGAATAGCAATCCACGATCAAAATAGTAGACTATGGAGGCCACAAACTATTCAAAACAGTTGTTTCAAGCAGATAATATTCATTGACGAATAAAAAACGTTACAATAAGAAATCTTCTCTTGGATAAAGACACGAAAACTTGGTTTCGAAATAAACGTTCTATGGAAATGCTCTCATTGACAAAACTTGCAATTGAGGAAATGTATCACTGCAAATGCTTTTGGGAGAAGCCGGAGAAATAGCGTTTTTGCAAACAGTAATTGTGAGATACTCAAAATTATGAGATAGGCTTCATTTACACGTAGCAGCTAACTCGATGGCGTCCCTTCACTGATTTATGTCGCCTACTTGTTGTTATGTCCTGTATTTTTGTTTCACAGTGCACTGTGTTTTGTTCCAAAGAGCGCAAAATAAAGATGATAATGCTTCATCTACATTACAAAATATTTTGTAATGTAGGCCTACAAACAAAATGTACAATGTACACAATGTACATTACAAAATATTTTGTACTGTAGACGAGGCATAAAGTTAGGCGTCACATAAGACAAACAACAAATCAGCTTTCTTCATCATTGATTCAACATCTGAATACGTTGCGCCAATGTATAAGAGGCCGGCTATTGTGAAGACCCGCCATTTAGGCTATAAACGATCCGATTATACCAAAAGTGGGACAAACTAGTGGATCAAAGAATGAATAAACAATGCTGAGAAAACTAAATCTAAGTGACGAACAATACCGATGTCTTCATTTATCTTGGAAAAATGCTGCCCAAACTTATCAACAAAAAATACCGTAAATAACGGCAAGGATCCCGAAAGCAGAATTTGCTCAACTTTGGCATGAATTTAGTCAGACATCTACAGTAATAATTCCACACATACAATAACGGGCTCTCAACTGCTGTAAGATAACACGATGGTTCTGGTTCTGGGCGATTTGTGTAACAGTTTAGGGGAAGACACTACTTGAAATGATGCACCACACAAAAGATTTTCAATGAAGACTGAGTCTAAAAACCGGTGTGGATTGTGCTGCACAATGACTTCAAGTTCAGGACAGACAAGGCACAAAAATATCACGATAAAAATAAAGACCTTGTGGGAGATTTTCGAGAATCATAACACGATGCAAATACCAAAAACGCATGGTTTGCATGCTGCTCTAAGCTGGCCGGCAACCACAAAGGTAGACAATACAGGCAGTTTATAATTCGATAACAGCGCAATAAACATTATAAATACGTAAACCGACAATTTTCTTTTACAAACGTTTTACGTCTAATAGTAAATTTTCCCTCAACAATTTTTTGTGAAGCACTTGCAAACCACGGTTTTATAAAATAATTCATCATTATTATTTTTTACTTCTCGGATATTGTAAAACGTCATCAGCAAAATCACAAAAAAAATTTCATTACTTCAATGTAGTAGGCCTAAGAATTTCTTATAGAATTGTAGCCACGTTGTTTCAACAAAGAAGCCATTTTTTAGCAATATAGAGTTATAGAAAATAATTTGCAATCATGCAAATGGTTGGAAAGAATCTAGGAAGTCTTCTCACAATCTGGCACAAAATGATTATGTTTATTGTATCTCTGTAAAATGTTTTACGACAAACTTTGAAGCTTCGTTATAATCATTTTTATCTTTGAAGTCAAAAGTTATTTTTTTTTTTTTGGCCAGAAACATAATCACTGCCTTGCTGATGTTGTCGATATTACGCGTATTTTTAGTGCTTCAAACAATAAGGACCCAGTCAGCAATCCAGTCCTTTTACATTGATTCAACATTTGTAAACGTTAAATTTATGTAGATTTGCTGACTGTGGGTTATTTCACATTTCCTTTGTTTACGCACGTTCCTCAATTCGCTGTTGCATTATTTCGACGCTGGCGGCAATTCGCTGTTGCATTATTTCGAATTGATTGACACAATCTTCAATAAAAAGTGAGCTTCGAACTTAGCTTTGTTGATATAAATGCTGTATTTTTTGTGGATGTAATTTATGAGTCATGTTTATAAACACCCGTAAGCGAAATGACTTATGATGTGGCCTGCATGATATTTGTGATGCGACTTGACACAAATCCACAATTTCAAAAGCACCTAATTTGAACTTAGAAATTTCAGATAATTTCAACAACTTGTTCAACTGTCTTCTCTCTACTAAAAATATTCATACTACAAACTCAATTGTAGACCTAAATACACAAACGAAGATGTAAACAGCTATTCAAGCAGGCTAAGGTGTTACTTATGAGAAATTTGGTTCCATAAAACTAGAAGCTAGCCATGAGTTTGGGAATGCATTAGTTTAGGATAAAAATGTAAGACAACAAACGCAGTTTTGTTTTTTTTTCAAATTCGTGTAACAATGTTACTTTGATTGTAACTATTTTAGAATCAGTGAGTAGCTTACAATAAGATTTGCTCGCAAGTCGTAAATTCTAATCAATGCAATGATTCGGCACACCGCACACACACTTCGTGCGTTCGATCGAGCTCTTTGTTATTCAGAAGTTTGCATGAAATCGGATTAGCACGGTAATTAAATAGCGGCAAGTTAAATCAAAATTGTCGTTTTTGGGTACCTTTGCAAAAATTGAAATATCAAGTTTAACATATAAAATTTTAAAATAATGACTTTTCAAACTTATATACAAATGATTTGCTTTCACACCAGTGCAACTTCTGTTCAAATAGCATCAGCGGATAACACGTAACAGCTGATTGAATTTGATCCAAAAACGGCCCCCCCTTGAGCAGTTAACTTCCAAAAAAACGTTGAAAAGCAAAGGGTTAAAGTGATAATAAGTTCCATATCAAAACAGACCTGAAATGGTCCCAATAAAACACCATCAGAACATGTACCATCAGAACATGTACCATCAGAACTCACCAATGCACGAGGGAGGTTCTGAGCTCCATTGCCCATTTCTTTCGCAAGTCGATTCAGATTCACCCATCAATCGATAGTTCGAAACGCAGCTAAACGTCACTGTATCCCCGACAACCCATCTTTGTTTGGTGACGTCAGCTTCGGAATTCCGAGGCACAGGTCTAACAAGACACGTTATTTCTAAACAAATATTAAAAAATGTTAGAAGTAGAATAAAACACAAAATTGCCGTGGTGATAAATTTTTTCGATAGAAGATCGATAAAAGTCTGAAGATGAAGCTCTTGTCATTAAAGTCTTTTTCATTTGGAGTTTTAGCTCCCAAAATGATGTTTGACATTTGTGTTTTGATTCTTGACAGCACTATTATGGAATGGTTGTTGTGGAAGAGTGCTTAGTTTACCAATTCTTCTTTAAATTGCTTTATTCATCGTTTCTCGACAAGTTGGTGGAGGATAATCTAGTTTTTTTTACTTTATCCTTGTATTTGATTACTGATCAGTTAGTTGCGAAACCATTTAATGTAAGTTTTGTCCCACTTGTCTACAACAGTTTCAGATATTATCTGACGCTGTAGTCCTGCAGTTACAGCATGATGTACGAACTCTGAGTCCTGATAACTGCTTCTAAGCCCGCATATCGGTTTTATACATCAACACTAGAACGGCCGAGGTGTCGAAATCGACACTTTTAGAAATTTAGTTAACTATTTTGGGCATTAATTGTTATCGCAACGTTTTCAAACTTTCAGTAGCTTCCCAATTATGCTTAAATTTTATAGTTCAGTATTATTTTTCTAAAAAGTCTTTTTATGCTATCTACAATGTGTGGATATACCTCTAACGGCCGAGGTGTCGAAATCGACACCTCATACAAATTTAATAAGATTTGTAAAGTATAAAAGATATTCTGTGTGAAAAAACTAATTCAATAGTTTTCACACTTACTTATAGCGTTTCTCATGGTAATTGCTCAACACTCGGCTCGATGTGTGCTATCGCTCGGCTTGATTTTAGGTCATCCTACTGAGTTTAGAAATACCTTTCACAAATCTATCAGCGATTTGCAACAGATAAGTTTATTCATATTCGAGAGCCACTGGAAGGACTTGTTGCTAATTGCATCAACAATTACACTCCGGATTGGAGCCTACCAATCGATGAACAGCTACTTCCAATGGAAAACAGATGTCCTTTTATCGTGTTCATGCCAAACAAACCAGACAAGTTTGGCATGAAATTCTGGGTATTAGCCGAGGTTCATTCAAAATGCGTATGCAATACAGTACCGTACTTATCGTACCTCGGAACTATTGAAAGAAAGCAACGAAATGGAAGGCTTCTCCCCGAGGATGTAGTGATCAAGATCACCACCAATTTACACAGACAAAGTGGGTACAACGTTACAACAGTTAACTTTTTTACTAGGGTGAATCTTGCTGGTTTACTACAGGAAAGAAATATAACCATTGTTGGAACTGTTCGAGCTAACAGTAAAGGACTGACAAAGGAAATGACCAAGGGTGGAGGAGAAAGATTTTCCAGTAAATTCTTCTACAATTCAACGAACAGCTGCATGTTTGTAAACTATCTGTGCAAAAAAATGCAAATGTCCTTTCCACTATGCATGATAGCCCCAGTATTGATGCAACAGAGAAAAAGAAACCCTCTGTGATCCATTTTTATATCCAAAACAAAGTAGCAGTTGATGTGTTTGATCAAATGGCAAGAAAGTACACCACACATGCAGCAAGTAAAAGATGGTTTCTTGCAGTTTGGGCAAATATGCTAGATATTGCAGCTTTGAACTCTTGGATTATTTTTAGAAAACGTTCCAGCAGCAACATCAGCCGACGTGATTTTATCCTCCAGCTTCTTGAGAGCTTGAGAACTGCTCATGTGCTGAAACGCAAGCCGACCCTGCAGAGAGAAAAAGAGCAGGGACGACTATCTAGAAAACGCGGAAAAATGTGCTGGATATTATTGCTAAAACAATACAGTTACCATTTACGGCCACTGTCGAAAAGTGGGAATTGTGATAATGGTGACTGGAAAGTTGCGGAGTGCAAAGGCTGCACTGCGTAAAGTGTTTGTTGGCTTGTTTGATTTTTTTTCTTCTGAATAAGAAAACTTTGTGCTATTTTTATGATAATTATGTCTTCGCTCTGTTGAATTTTTAGATCATCGTACAGAGTCAATATACAGATACAGTCAAGCTTCGAACTGATCAAAACCTGGTAACCTACGTCATAATTTTCGTCTAAAACTAACAAATGAACAGCGCAAATAGGTGACAAAAGTAATAAGTGCTTCAGATAATTTGATCACTGTAAAATAAAACGAAATCTTACTGCTAATTGTGCGGAAAAATAAAGTTTTTGTGAAAAGTGTCGATTTCGACACCAACGGCCGTTGGAGGTATACTTTTTTTTCGGCCGTTCTAGTGTTAATCGGCAAGGTTCAATTCATGTATCAACATTTTTCGATTGTAAAGTTGATTGAAATCGAGTTTCTAAATTCATTTTTACCTGTTGCACAATGAGCAAGTATTGGCCTATAAAGACTATACATCTTTATTTGCCTCAAAATATACAGTGGGTTGAAAAAATGTTAAATTTATTCAAAAAAGATCTCGAAAAAGTAAAACTGAATAGAGTCAGATGGTACTAAATAAAAATATAGTGGCCAGATAACACTATAAAACCATTGATCACAAACAAACCTGTACAAATGGGAACATCATGAGACCAGGTCCCATCTCTTCGGCAAGTAACCATTTTCTCTCCAACCAGTCTGTAATTATCGCCACAGCTGTAAGTAATGGAATCTCCCAACCCAGCGACACTTCCAACAAAGCTTCGACTGATCGATCCAAATCTTGGCTGGTCAGGGATGGGACATTGGACAACTGAAACGCAAAGTGAGGAAAATAGAAAACAACTCTTTGAAACTCAAATTAGAAGATGATACCTTCACAATAGATTAACATGAACGCGTGACTACACTAATCATATCCGGATTCACCGGGAGGCTTTCCACTATGAAACTGCGGTTGGGGTCATTTTGATCTATAGCATTTAATGTTTGCCATGTCAGTTTGCTATTTTACAAACTTCTTGTGTTAACAACAACATGCATAATTTGTAAATGTTCAACATTCGTGATGCATCTATCCAAATAGCAACCGCTTAGGGATGGGACACTGAGCAACTGAAACAAAATTGATGAAACCAAATTGATGCTTTGAAACTCAAATTATAAGAAGACATCTTCGCAATACGTTAACATGGAAGCATAAGCTAGTTACAAAAGTATCAGCCTTGTTTATGCTTTTTTTGGTTGCTACTAATTTGATTGAATTGTTAACTTTTTGGTGATAGTTTCTCTGTTACAAAACTGTAAATACTAATTATATTTTTGTTTTATGTAACTTTTGTGTTGTTTTTTTAATTTTTATAGATAAACAATTGATTGATTGAAAGTCATCCTGTGGATTTATCTGAAGGCTTCTTTAAAACTACAAGTGAAGTTGAAAGCCATTCTGTGGGTCATGGCCTAATGCCTCCCCTGCGTATGTCACTGCATACAATAAGTCCCTTTATGGCAAACTGGCATATTTTGTTTAACACTAGAACGGCCGGTGCAGTCATTTTGACCGTTTTGCAAATTCTTCAAATTGGTTTTGCAAATTCTTCAAATTGGTTTTGCAAATCTTCTTTTTTGTGTACGATGCCTGTTCCAGGCGGTAGCACGACAATAATTCAAAGCAGACAATTCAAAGCCGACCAATTCAAAGCCGATGATTTAAAGAGGGTTATTGTCTTGAATGTCCGAAATAAGGGTTATTGTCCGAAGGGTTAGGGTTATTGTTTTTATCGTAAAAAAAAATTATTGGCTTTGAATTGACCACTTTGAATTGTCGGCTTTGAATTTAGCCCTTTGAATCGGCACATAACCGTTTTAGGCTTAGGCGTTCGTGCATAGTCCTTTGCATTTATCCCGGTGTTTGACTGTCATTGGGAATTGTTCTGGATGTAACAGGAAGATGATCCTTGAGGTTATTGAGAATAATGAGACGGTGTTTTCCACGAGTTTGTTTTCGTTCAATTTATCACAAAAATTAGTCTGTTCTGATTGTTCCTTCCTCATGACATGGCCAAATAAACTTGTTTGTCGCTTAATGATGTTTTTCAAGAGGGTTCTGGTTTGTTTGGCTTGATCGGTTACTAATCGGATAACCGGTAAATCTCAGGTGACGTCTAATGCAAGTTTGCATCAGAGTTTTCGGATAAATATTTATTTCTTTCTCTAAACTGGAACAACTTCAATGTTGTTGTGAAAAATAAAACATTATCTAAAAAAAAATACAGTAGTAGTAGTTTCGTTTGGCGTTTTCACTCTTGAAGCTCGTTGTCTTTAAGCCAGTTTTTAAATAATGTTTTCGCATTGGTAAACTGTGTTGAAACCAACGGGTAGTGTAGTATATGGACAGTATAAGATCAAATAATCAACCGTTTATATGTTTTTTTTCGCAATTTGCACAGATTGGTGTATTTTGGTAGCCCCATCGATGAAGAGTGGTAGCAGTTTGGGTATGACGGGATAAATTTCTATTTACCTGGGTAGCGCTGGATCGTCGATAATAATTTCTCCACCGTATATTCTGTTTATTGTCAATTGTCTTTCAATATACGACATTTCACAGTGTCGTCAAGAAAGGAGGAATGGACAGGCCGGAATTGAAAACTGGTCTTTGAGAAAAATCGGTCTTTGAAACAGTGCAAACCTTATTTTACCTTTCAGAAGTCATGTTGAAATTAGCAGTTAGGCTGAATCATATTCGGTATGACGTGAAGAAAGTTTTGTTTTTACATATTATCTTGAATTTGGTGAAAATTTTTTTTTTAGTTTAAGTTTTAATGAAACCTTAAAAAATGCTACCAGAAAAGCGTTATTTAACCCATTAACCCATTTGTGCCGAAAGTGAAAGTACTTAAAAAAAAATTTTGAAAATTTAAGTATTGCATAATCATGACCTAAAAAACATTTCACAATTAATTTTTTCTTAATTATGTTAGTACCGGTCGAGAAAAAGACCGTCCTACATATAGGACGCTAGGCAAATCCGCTATCAAATTTCGCAAGTTTCTTGTGCGTAATGCGTAGGCCTAATCGTTATCGCTCAAAGTGATAAATGGGAAATCTCTTGTCATCGAGCATTTTATTGAAATGAAAGTTCACAAAATATGAAGATGAAAAGTACCAAAGCAACACATCACTGAAATAAGTCATTTAGCGGATCGAAATCGCTTTGAGGCCGAAACGTCAAGAGAAAACTAAAAAATTATCAAAAATTTCAGTTAATTACGATAATTATGTTATTGTTCTAAAAACAAACACAACTACTTTGTTATACAGCGTAGAAATCATAAGGAATCGCTGTTTGATACCACTTGATGCGTGGGAATTGATTGGCGCTTTTGCTTCATTTTGCTAACACGTGTGCCTGGCGACCTATATATAGGACAACAATCTTTTGAATCAATTTTCTCGAAAATTTTGCTGCCAATTAAATTTAAACATTTGCTGTAAAATATGTTGATACATAACGAATAAAGACAATGACAAATATTTTTGGAAGCTTATTTGCATATGCGGATTTATTGATATAATTCGACATGCATCTTCAAAATTTCAAAATTAGCAAAATCGGGAAAATTGAAAATGATGTCAAGTCTCAACAAAACAAGCAATTTTTGAAAAAAGTTGTGATATATGCTGCCAAAACACTCATAAACGTATTTTGACTTCATCTAAATCTAAAAACTGAACGTGCAAAGAAAAATTTTAATCTGAGTAGGTGTCCTACATATAGGACGCTAGGCATAAATGGGTTAAAAGCCGCTACAAGTTCCCATTGCTCTTTTTAGGAAATATTTCAGCCACAAAATTGTATTGTCATAACTTTTTAATTAGTTTAACCCTATTCGGACTAACGGGTGGACGGGTTCCGTCCATACCAAAAACTTTCATCGATTACGTAAAAGTTACTGGCTCAAATTAGCTGAAGTTTTATGACTTTTCCTAAAAATTATTCATCTTTGTTGTAGTAATAAAATGACATTTTTAAGTGGTATAGTTTTTTAGTTATCAGCAGTTTTTGACACCCTACTCCTAAAATTGCCAGGTCATCTGAAAAACTTTATCATCTTTTACAAGCAAGTTAACAAACATTTGTATCGTTTTGTGCTTTCCAAGATTTACTGCGTGACCTACATGACTGCTGACCATTTCGCATTACATGCATGACTGGACCATGTGCCTTTAACGAAGATATTAGCGATTTCAGGAGATTATGACGGAGACATCAGAAAAAAAAAATTACTACTTTTAACAAAAAAGCAATAGCAAAAACTGGTAGAGTATGTGTGTCCACTTTAAATTTTAACCAGTTTGTCAATAATTTTGCTTTAACTTTGCGAAAAAAGCAACCTCGTAACGTTTTTATATCAAACGTTATTAGCAAATGAAAGTGTGAATGGAATAAGTCCACACGTCAGGCCATTACCTCACAAAAATAGCTTAGTCCGAACATGGCCATCTGCAGATGCGGCCTGATTTGTCACATTTTGCAGATTTTGATTACAGCTACTGCTAGTGTTTGACTGACATTTTTTGAGATCAAATTTTTTTTGTTTTTCAGCATGTGAGAATGTTAAAACCTATTATGTCATCTGGGGAAAAGAATAAAGAAAGCGTAAAAATCTAATTTTTAAAAAAAATTATTTAAACGTTCGCCCAAAGTTAGAAAAACCTGGAAATTTCTGCAAAATGTGACAAATCAGGCCGTATCTTTAGGTGGCCATGGTCCGAATAGGGTTCAAAAAATTTGATGATTTTTGCTTTTTTGATACATTTTTTTGTTTGCCTTTTAAAAGGACACCGGCCACATGGTCAAATATAAATCTCGCGATACCTTAACATAAGCAGGTGTTTGTTTCGGTAGAAATTTGTCAGATCTTTCTTGATGGGCGTTTCAAAGTTATTGTATGAACAGATTATATTCACGGTAACCATCGGCGCAGCTAGTGAGAGGGTGCCCCCCCCCCCAGTAGGCAGTCTCCCCCTTGGTCGGAAGCTTGTGGCGGCAGAATATTTTTAAACGTAAACAAAAAAGCATAGTAAAAATCTTTTTTGAAATGGATTTGGCTCGAATTCTATTTGCTTGCTCCTACTTCACGCGTTCAGGGGTGCAAAATCATGGTCCGCCGCGGGCAGTACAAACCATAGCTATACGCCACTGACAGTCGTCGGCTCCAGCTCGTGACCGAGCATTGTTTCGTCATCAAATCGAATTTGGCTTTGGATGGTCATGTCATATATGGCTTTGGAGGCCAGTCTATGACGGAAAAGATGTGGGAAAAAGTCACATTGTATGGAGGGTATGTATTGTATGGAGGGAGGGAGGGTCGTGGTAGTTTTAGCTTTTCTAGTGTTCGTTTTTCTTGGGCTTTTTGTATCCTTTTTTTTCGAAAATTTCCGTGCCTTCCTTAGATCTTTTTCTCCAGAGTAATCTGTCACTAGCAATGTTTTCCCATGAATCCAGATCAATGTTTGCATGGTTGAGGGAGACTTTGTTTCAGCTGATCTTTGTATCTCATTTTTGGTCTTCTGGGGGGGCTTTTTCTTGTCTCTAGTTGTGTCTCTTCGTTGTCCCTTCTCATGACATGTCCTGTCCAGCAAAGGAAGTGTTGCAATATGGTGGCTTCTGAACTGGGCAACATAGCGTGATTAAGGATTGCATCTTTGGTGAGACAATCTTCCCAACGAGTGCCTAGCATTTGACCCAGTTTCCTCTGCTGAAAATTTTCAAGACGTTTGATGTCACAGCGGTATAATGTCCAGGTTTCACAAGCATAGAGAAGGGTGGATAGAACGACTGCCCGTAGGACCATAATTTGTGTGCGGATAGATATAGCCTAGCATGGTTGTTGAAAACACGATGGTTAAGTCTTCCATAGGCACAATGTGCTGCTTTTATACGATGTTCAATATTCTTTGACAGTGTTACAAACAGCCAAAAAAATGTAGCCATGTGGCCGGTGTCCTTTTAAAAGGCAACAATAAATATAAAGCAAAATAAACAAACAAAAGAAGCAAAACCTGACGCAAATTAGAGTGTAGTAGGAAGCGCAATATTATAGAGTGTCAAACTATGAAGAGACATAATTCATATCTATTACTAATAGGCAATAAAACATGCATGTTCCTCCTCACTTCACTTCTTCTGGCTTTTCTCATTTTTCAACAATTTTCAAACTTTCACAAAATTCAGAAAAAGTACGTTGTTCGCAAATATTTATCAACACCTTCCAAAACAGACCCTAAACAACTACTAGCACGTCCAAAACGATTCAATCAAAATAAGATGATGCAATACTGATGCATTCAAAACGACGTCCTTTTAAAAGGACACCGGACGTAAATGGGTTAAGGAAGTCTATTATTATTAGCATCAGGGCTGCGATTTTTGCCTTTTTCGGTGACGAGTTCACTCGACACGCGCCATCACTATTCGACAAACGCCGTGCCTTACGGAAAAAAAAAACGAAAAAAAAATTAAAATAAAAAGGAAAAAAAAAATGAGAGAGGACTAAACATCGTCAGGTCGAGAACAATCGGGGGGGGGGAGCATCACGTGATGCAAGCGTAAGAGTGCTGACTTACGTAAACTTTCCTTCACCAGGTACTTCAAAGCAAGGTCTAAAAGCGACGCTTCACACGAGAAACTCCCAAGGCGTCAGCGCCGCCATTTTGAACACTGCGGTAGAATGCTTTGATCGAAGTTCCAACGCCTGGCATCAAACATTTCGCAACACACGTTTCATGCTATTCGACACAACGGGTTTCTTTTATAGATTTAGCACAGGTAGAAAGGTGTTTTTAAAGCTCGAACGATTTGTTACCAATACACGTAGGTGGTTCTCCAGTCCATTTTCTATCAGATCGACAAGTTCTCTGTGCATTTCCACTCAATATATAACCAACATTGCAAGAATAAGTGATGGTTTGACCGTACGTTTCATTTCCTGATACCATTCCATTCAAAAACGGCTCAGATCTGCATCTTAAGCCTGCAAAGATAATACTAAATTGCAAACCAGCTTGAAAGTGGTACATTGATGTGAATCAAAGTTTTAATGTGAAAGTCTACAGTATAAAAGAATCTCAGACAGCAAATCAGTATATTTTAAGTTGATTTAACGTCTACAAATGTTAAATCAATGTAATAAACGACTGATTTGCTGTCTGGGATTGCATATGTGAAGAACGAACGTCGCAGCAAGTTTTCAATTTTAGAAAAAAGTTACTGCTAAAAGTAAATTTCATAGTTGGGATATATTTAATACATTTAAACATAAACCTGGGTTGAAGCACGACAATCCACAGACATCGTCACAAGTGCATTGTCTTCGTCTTGCCGTGCAAATTTTGGTTGTGGCGCAACTCCTCTGACATTTTCTTCCCTCTTCAACACGATCAGGCAATCGCGTGGGACAGCTTTCAATTGGCGTCTTCCCTATATTGTTACATCAGTATTACATAAGTACAACTACCATCGGAGGCGTACTGATTGTAGACAGCCTTTTACATGGCGTTCTATATATTATCATAGTTGAGCACAATATTTTAAGGCTTACTCTGGCACTTCGACGTTTGTTTTATGGGATTATTTAGATGGAAAAAGAAAATATAAGCCTATGCTTATTAAAGAACTGCATGGCATACTTAATATAATGTTTGCCTTGTTTTGTAGACTTTGCGGCAAAGTTAAATACAAATAAACAATCGATATTCACTAAAAATGACCATTTTTTAGGGAATAAGCCAATTACGTTAATAAAACATTTGTTTAATAATTATAAGTTTGACATACTGTATTCGACGTCAACAAAACAACACGCAACTACATGAAATACGTCACAGAATGTATTATTTGTGGAATTGATTGTATTATGTTACTGTAACGTAAATCCTTCATCAAACGCATTCTTTAAAAAGGATCTATAACAAATGGAAGCAATTGTTTTGTATGGCATATCTCTGCGATTAAATTAAAAAGTGGAAATGAAAGCTATCATGGAAATAGTGGTACAATAAGTAATATTAATAGTAATAACAACGTATCTTTATTCACAACATCATGCTGTCGTAGAAGCAACCATACAAATGGCCTGATCTCTTTATTGCTGCATTTACAAGGTACAAAATGGTTCGAAAATTAGAAGTAGAATCAATAAAAAAACTAAAATATTAACAAACTAACTGAAACAAACGCTTTACACACGTGTCTTGTATCTGCTTCGGATTTTATTTAATTCAAACCTTTTGGAATGTTTTCCGAAATCCAGTCAACAAAAGCAGTTACTTTGGAATAAAATCCAGGAAAATATTTCCTCTCTCCGCTGTCGCTGTCTGTATATGACTGTGCACAATCCAAGCCCCAACTGACTATTCCAAGTTGAACCCAACAACTGGTTTGTGTTTCCGTATCTAAAACCTAAGTACAAACAAGCGTATATAGGCCTAATTGTACCATTAAGCAAAAATTATAAAACATTAGGATACAAACTTAGGATACCCTAAGAGTGTGACACTATATGGAAGACATATTTATTAAAGATTAGCTATTGGTAAAGTTGATCCCCGTATTATTAGTGTTCCAAGCATCAGTGGATAAGAAGATAAGGTATTCAAAAAACTAAACCTTTGGTACTAATGGGAGTAGGTTGGACAGTTCTTTTAGCAACCACGCCTACCCAATTTATTACATCCTTGGTAATGATCAGTGTTTTTTACCAACCAGCATACGAATCCGAGAGGCTAGCCTAGATCATATTATTGGAAAGCGACCGCCTTTTCTGCTGCGCTGTTCCACCGATATTTATATGAAGAAAAAAAAAGTTTTAATATATTTCACTTTCCAACTCATATTTTGCATAGCTTAAACTCAATGGTGTGACCTTGTATCTGCATTGCAAAACAAGCCGTTTTTGCAAAGACAGAGTGAATTACAACGATGTTTTTGAGCAAAGTAAAGGAAGGTTGTACAAAAATCAATTGCGCAGATAAAAAAAAGTACCAACTTTGATTTCCCATTTTGTATCCAAGAGGACTTCAATAAGGAATTCTTTATCTCTGGATCAATATCAAGGAAAATTTGAGCTGCACTGTTGTATATTAACTTACTTGTCTTACTAAAGGTCCTCCGCTGTCTCCTTGACATGTATCAACCACATCATCACTGTTATCTCCAATTCCACAGATCATGTTGTTTGTAAATTGAACTCTTGTTGGAAGTCTATGTCTCACAGCTTCGTCTCTATCCATTTGACACCTACAAAAATATCGGCAAATCTTGATCAGTAATTACCATCTATGATATGTAACATCAGAAGGATCAAGACTTGCAATTACTTGTCTTAGATAGACCAGCGAGAGTCAACTGGAGCAAAAATGTGCTGTGTTAAAATGAAAAATATCAGAATGTCTTTGGAAATTCAAAAATAATGTACAGAAGCACAAAGCGATAAAGTTTAGTAAAACGGTAATTTATGTGCATAAACCAAATTAGTCCAGATTTAATCTTGATCCTTCCGATGGTAACTCCTGCCCAAGGACGATTGTAAGTGCTGCATTGCATGGACAAAGCATATAACTTAACCCTTGGTGCTGCATGTTAAATAATTACTATTCTGCACTTAACGTATTACTGCCAACTTCCTGCAGTCTCAAAAACGTCAAATTTCTTCTTTACCTGTTGTTGCTTCTCAGCCTAATCAGTCCTTGTTTTAGAACGTCAGATGTTCTGAGACTATTCACATCAGTTCGCCCGAAACCTGTTATCGCTGATAGAATGTTTTTCTCTTCTCTGTCGTCTTCTTGGAGAAGCCATTGACCTGAAGCAAAATGTTATTATTGTTATTACTAATTTTACTATTAATTTTATTAGCCTACTTTTACTATAATTATTAGGTTATCATTATTATTAATATTATTATTATCATTAATATTAGTAGTAGTGTAGTTGACCATACCGATTTGACTGGTGGACACCCATCTATCAAAAATAGGCTCCAACTTTTGTCCAACTCGTATCTAAAAAGTGCAGTAAGTCAGTTTCTAAACATACATACAGCTAGCAACATGTAGGAAAGCTAGCAACATATTGTTCTGGAGAAGACGAACTCAACAGTCTTTATCAGCAGGATTAATAGTCTGACAGCCTTGCTTTCCTGGAAAGAAGTCTTTCATTTCTCAATTTCTATGAAAACCCTTATAAAAATCATGCCTGGTTTAACTTCCGATTAGCACTCAGCATTTCGGAAATCGTTTTAGGGTCACTGATGAACCACTAAAAGCAGTCTGTGTTGAGAATAGCAAACAATAGAGATCGAAATATTGCCACATAAACCACACAATGAAATAAATCTTCTTATTTCAGAACTCTAACGACGAACGTACCTAATTAATGAACTGCATTCACAAGCAACAATGTGAACAAGAATATTGTCAATGTGGTGTGGAAATTAAAAAGTAGCATTTGTATCAAGCCAGCAAACGAATACTTACCAATGCAATGTCAAAGTTATATGTCCCTTCCAAGTATTGTTCGTGTTCAATGACGTCAGCTGATCGGTAAACTTGCGCATAATGAGGCAGAGTGGTTCCTACAGTTCTAGGTAGACGATGGACACCTATATTATACAAAAAGCATGCTTTCGAATTGCCACAACAATTTACCATAGTTCCACTATTTCGAAAAATAAAATCATAATGTCTGATGTATAACATAAACTTCGACTAGAAAAATGATTGGTTTTTGACTTTATAAAGTTTTAATTGCACTCAATAATGTTATTATTATTTCTCTGGCAAGTTTCTCATGTTCATAAGTTTCAAATAATGATAAGGATGTATATCAATTTGAAGTTGGTCATAGTTTGCATTTGTTCCATTCGTTTAGCTAATCTACATAGGTAGATAGGACCAGAAATTCCCAACTGTGTGTATATGGAATGCTTGCAAGTAGTGGCGGCTCGCCTAAATAGGCTGCAAATTTGCAGGACTACTTTTGACTCCACTATTTTTGCACAAAACTATACACCTTTTACATTGTAGTTAAACTAAATGACTTTAAAAGCGTACATTAATTAAAATAAAGCTAATTTCAAGTAACTTCTATCATGTGTAGATTGTTCGACGTAGCAGCTTCTATCATGTAGTAAGCTACAAACAGAACGAACATTAGTGATAAGCAATCCCCTTCTTTGAAAAGCAATATTTCGAAAAAAATACATTGACGTCATAAGGCGATGTGACGCGGTAAATTTCAAAATTCTTTAGTATGCCGTCGTCCAAAAAGTTTGAAAACCAATGGACTAGAGACAGCTGTTTATAATGTACGGTTCGCGTTTCCAAAGAAGTCTCGTGTAAGAATTCTAGTCAGGACATAAATCTATTGGTTTACAGACAGCTGCGATTTGCAACAATTTCTTATAAAGTTTCTTGGCAGCCGATTTCAGCAAAAACTGACAGCGATAGACACCGTGTTTCGCCAATGAGACTAGGATCATGTTGATTTGATGGTCTGTAAGGCTAAATAGGAGGCTTCACCGTTATTGTTAGAGAATCGTAATTGCTTGCTGTACTTGTGAGTACTCATAAGCTTTGTGCGGATAGCCTGGAAGAATGCTCCCTTCTTTACAATTTTTTACAATTTTACCAAACGTCAAGATTATTTTAGTCTTCCAATTTTCCAATGCTCGAATTTCCACAAAGACATGAGAAGCTGTAAGAACCCAGTTCCTATTGATGAGAGAGCCACCAGCAAATACTATTCCATCAGCATACGTCTGCGGTAAATTGTGATGTCATAAGATAATTTATGTTTTATCAACAACGGAAACCACCAATCAAGCAAACGAAGATCAAGAAATGATGTCTAAATTTTCTGCACCTGCGTAAAGCAACGTAAGTCAAGACAAGCTCCATATTCACCAGTTTCACCATATTCACCATGTTGTATTTCCAGACGTTTAATATAAAATAAGCAATAATAACAGTAGTAGCCAACCCAGGGCCGGATTTAGTTGATGGGGGCCCGGGGCACTTTTAGATCGGGGGGCCCACCGTGCAAAAAAATTTTTCGCGCTTACTGCGCGAAAAACCATCTCTACGTCTACAGAGCATCAGTCCACTACTGCACAGCATTTTGCAGAAACTTTAAAGGCCAAAAGGAAAAAAAATAACACAAAATCACATTTTTTTCCACATAGGGGGCCCTTCAAAAGTCGGGGGGCCCGGGGCAACTGCCCCCTCTGCCCCCCCCCCTAAATCCGGGCCTGAGCCAACCAAGTGAGAAAATCATTTACCTCTTGTTACTTACTGATTCAGTGTATCAAAGCAACGCAATATATAGTAAGGAAGAAACGCAAAACAATCAACTAAGGAACGTGGTACAGACGCTTAATTGATTACATGCGTTGAGCGGTGGTAATCAATTCCAGCGTCTGTACCAGAAAACGCTGAATGTTATTATGTAGTGAGGCAGGTCACAAGTTACATAAAACAACGTAAATAAAATGACGACTATAACAGTTAAGTGCGTGGAATAATTCACAGACAACAATAGCCTACTTCAAAAGCAAGAAGATACACAAACCGAGCCTACAAAAAGTATGCAAAGCTTGGAAATTAAGCTTTTAAACAACTCTTTTGGTCTGAGGTCAAAACTTCCGTCAATGAATCAATGCAACTCACTCCTCTGACACTGCCTCTCTCTCTAGACAGGGTCACTTGCCAGGGCCACGCCCCACCGACAGCAATATCTCCATTGATCACTCGTCCAATTGCTGCCCTTTGACGAATTCTTGCAACGTCTCCAGCTTTTCCACAGGAATTAATATCTGAAACCACATTGTCAATTTGTAAAGAAATACAAAGCAAATAAAGCATAAAATAGACGTAAAGCAAGGCAAAAAGCACAAGTTTCCTTCATTAAGTGTTCAAAAAAGAATTAAAACATTATACTCCATAATCATCGCAATTGACAGCAGTACACAGAATTGTGGTCAGGGTCGTTGAGAAGATAATGTGGGCCCGGTCCTAATGACACCCATCTGACCCCAAAATCAAAACCCTTCTATGAAAAACGCACTACATCCAAAGAATATAGTTTGTCAAGCTTCCAGATCTCATAATCCATGATCTCAGGCCCCTTGAAAATGGACCCCTAAAATCATTCTAACCCCGGATCCAAAAGTACCTCCTGGACCCCCAGTCAATGCTACTGACTGTACTAACTTATGATGTACAAATGTACATGTGACATAAGAGAATACTACTACAAGAAGGACCTTCAAAAGTAAACATCCGCAAACTGTCAGTATCCGGATTATCCAGAAACCTCTCGGCAGTAGCAAGTGATTGCAATTCCATGTAAGCTCGTTGTCTTCGGAACCTTCTTCCAAATCCAATAAGATAAATCTATAAAAAGCAAGCTAAGATAGAAATAACGCATGTCAAGTTTAGTGATAGCCATATTTTCAACAACCTCACAAAATGCAACATTTTTCACATGATAAAACGATCTTTGAACTTTTAAAACCTTTTAGGCATGCTTTTATGTGGTTAACAACTAATTAGGCTACTATTGAATTCTTTTTTTGCAGTAAGCCACTGCGATTTCACCTAAAGTTAAAACTTGTTAAAGATATTTATAGATATCAACCATAAAAATACAAATCAAAAAAGCCTACAAGAATCTTTTTCTTTTCAATGTTTATATCAGCTTTTTCGCAAATGATTTATTTTGTGTTCTTTTCCATCCGGTAAGTCGTGATCCTTGCATTCTTATTGACTCACACATGTCATTGACAAAACAACAATGATGCAGTGTCAGGAGTATGAGTGCACGTTGCAATAAAACGTAGAACAATATGTCATAGGATGGTGTTATTTCTGCAATCTGTGTTTACCTAAAGTAAGTGTTCACTGGTGTGTCGACTTTATATGCCTCGTCTGCACTTGTTTACGTTACTACATCTCAATAATAAAGACATGTAACTTTTTATCTGAGGTGAAAAATAGCGTAATAATGAGAGTGCTTGACCGCTGTGCTAGAGACGTTTGGCGCTTTAGTTTCCCGGGCTCTCAGCAGCTGAATGGGAAGCTGTTGTTCCATGAAAAAACAGCGACTTTGTCTTCCTCTCCAAATACATATGTATATTGTTGGAAGACTGCAGCTCCAGTAAAGAGAAGTTAATGTTTTTAATAATTTAACCCTATCTTAATATGAGCTGTTTTCGTACGCGGAAAGTACGTCACGCGCTATCTTAGCCCCGTGCTAATTAATCGTTAATAACTGGAGCTATGAAAATCACAGATCCAAAATATTTTACAAGAAAATAGCCATGTTTATTGTGCGTGTAGAAATTAAATTTTTACCCAACAAATTTATTGAAATAAATTGTTTGAGATGAAAAAACGTCAGAAAGTCGGTTTTTATTCTAATTTCTGAAAAATAACTTCAAAATTGAAATTTTTGAATTATAGCAATTTGTGATATTAGAAGTTATTGTATAAATGATACTAAACTAAACAAAAAATACTTTTCCTTTAAATATAAGGCAGTTTTGGGCGTTTTTACATTTCAAAGTAATTGTAATAACATTTATATTGCACTAACATTAACATATGTGTAACTAGCATTGCACGAAAATGTCAAGTCACCTGAGACGAAATGCTTACTTATTGTCAAGGAAAGAAAGGTAGAAAAATTACCAGTGTAGGTTTAGAAAATTCACAAAGTAAACTTAAGAAATTTCACATTTCTAGCACATTTCCTTCTGTGAAATATTTCACTGCTAGAGTGAAGCGTCCTCATAAAACCCCGTGTCGCTAAAGACAGGGTTAATAACGTATAGGCTATAAATTATGCTTTAATAAATTTCTCATGGCTGAATAAAAGTTTGAAATGCACATATTATAATGAATTAATTTTATAAAAATACAAGTCACGAAGAACAACAATCCACAATCAAGCGACAGATGACTCTTCATAGAGCGTTTTCGCGTTTTGAAACGTACTTGCGGTGAACGTTCAGAAGACCCGGAAGCAATTATCACGTCTGCACAGCATTATATGTGAGTCACACCACAATGTTAAAGACCAAAAGATAACTTACAATTAATATTTTTACTTAAAAGTTAACATGATGGCCGTTTGCATCAATAAAGCAAATAACACAAACTACAAAGAATTGGATCTAGTAACCTACTCACATGCCGACAGAAAAGTCTTCGTGTCACTTCGGGCTATACCAAACGTAAATCAATGATTTTCGTTCTTGATTGTAAGTTAACATTAATCAAATATTATACATATAATGCATTCATCCGTGCTTCGTTAGCTCCTATAGTTGCGTTAAAGCGCTTGTACGAATTCTTTCCTCTGATATATAGATATTTTTTTATAACAACTTACTTCAAGTAGGTCTTCTGGGTAAGATGATCGAATCTGGTCCATTGTAGCCTGTGGTGGTATCCCGTCTACGTGCATTCCTACAACAGACTCATACAATTATATAAATATTGTAATAAATCAGATACTGTTGTATTCAGATACTGTTGTCAAAATATCCAAAATCATTTGCACTGGGTTCATGAAAAGTGTAATTTTACATCTGTGTAACAAATTGTGAAATATACAACAATGCTAAAATCGCTACTTTTTGTATAGATCATTTTTCTAAAGTAAGAAGGTTGTAAAAGTTAATATATTTATTTGTAGGATACAATGTCGCATAACGTGTGACTTTTTATTTTTCCTTCAAAATGCAAATATTATTCCCAGTATAATTGTCTAGATGTACTTCAATTAATTCCTATGGGCAATACAATGTGATAGAAGTAGTCGATGGTTGTTTCAAAGCAGAGTCTTTACCATATGGGTGCGAAGCATCGCAACAAAAGTTACGTTTTCAATTGGTCTAGAGGTTCACCTGCTAAAATGTCTTTACTAATTTTAACAATTGGAATATAGCAGTATTTTTGGCTTAAAATTAATGCCATCGCTTACAAATATGCTACAAATCTGCTTCGAAATACTGAAAATGCTAGAATTTACTGCCTTGTAAGTAACACCATCTAATTTTTATGAAAAAGTACCGTTTATAAAAAGAAGTGGATATCGGATTCTTGATTGGTTTTCTTGGAAAGACGCAGCAATGGATTGATTTAGTTGGAGAAGTGCTTCATTGGTGTTTCGTCTGGTGTCGGATAACTCGTTTAACAAGTTTTCTGCATACGCAAATGAGCTTGCAATCATAACAGTAACAACAACAATAATAATAATAGTTGAATGGTGGCAAAAAGCAATTTCGTAGCATGATGTGACAATACAATCTATGGTAAACCATTTCAGGCAAAATTAATTCAAAAAAATTTGGTAAAAAAATGGGCAAAATTGTACTCCCTAAGGAGAATGAGTAGAAATCAACTATTTAAATCTATTCAGTTCACAACAAACACTTTGAAATATTTATATGTGTAGTTATGTACAACATACTGGGTTATTGCATGATTGTGCTTTGTACTGTATCAGTATGATGTAATAAACCTATTATAAAATAAAACAACGCTCTTGCTATACTGTACATCTTGGTGAGTAATATGGTCACAACGAATTAGCTAATGACACAGAATGTTACATCTTGAATTTATTTTTGAATGTCAGATAAAGTTTAGACGCGTTCTATTAATGCATAAAACATTAACTATACCAATTAATGAAACAAAACTCTAAAATGTGTTTACGGCAAAACGAATATCACACCAGCGTCCAGCAATGCCATAGTTGTTTTGCTTTTAAAATGTAATATGTAGTCTACTTTATCAAAAGATCACTGCATCCTCTGCCAAAACGACCAATATAATCATAATACACATTCAAAAGTGTTAGTGTTCGCCATTGTAAGTGAAAATTTTAACCTTGATATATTTAAGAGTTGGTGAAAGGAAAGGATGGTTAGGCAATCCTTTGTGTGATATGATACTTTGAATGCTACACTGTTACAATGCAATGTGCAATAAGCAGAACAAGGTTAGATCAATGCAACGTAAACTCACGTCGGTCGGACATCACTTTTCTTAAAGTTTGAACTGCATCTTCAGTATTTGATAAAGCCAGTGGAAGCAGAATTTTAGCACTGGATGCAAATATCATGATTTCGATTCTCATCCTGCCATCACTAGACATCTAGAGCGCAATAGGTTCTTCAAATAACAATGTTGTTTTACTCATGCGTCACATAGGATTACCGACTTTTAGTGAATCGATGTAGGCTACTCATAATTTCCGCCCCGCCAGCTCAGTGGTTAAGCGCTCAATTTAAGATCTCGTGACACTAGTTCGACTCTCGGGTTCGACTCTCGGCCCTGAGTCAGTGGTTCAAAGCCTGTACAAGTATGCGAAACTTCCAGGAGAAAGATCTCAAAAAAACCTTCCCAGTCCGAGGATAGAGATCAAATCAATCTATCCAAAGAAACACGTTTGACCTAGGGATATCATCAGTGACAGTGAAAAAAAAAATGAATAAAGAGTTCTGTGTAACATTGGTAGGCCTCATCAGTGTTATCCTTATTATGAACAGTGGCTAGATGTGACTCCTACAGTATAAATTGCCATTATTTTTCAAAGTTTTCAATTTTCCGATGTTTACTGTTGTTGTCGTTGAGCGAACTGCTCAGCCACGATCATCGCTCCTGCTTTGTGAGCAGTAGAGATGTCACTCTCTGAAAAGAGCTTTGCCGGCGCTGAACTTACCGAGTCGAGATGTGTTTTATGGCAGTTGGTGTTTACTGTTGAAGTGGAACTTAGGTTTTGCAGGTTAATGCAATTAGTTCAATATGCTGTAATTGGACTTCATCAAAATTTAAATTGAAGAAATCTTAAAGGAAACAAATTAATAACTTTATGTACTGTAGGCCTACGCACGTTTAAGACCCTGTCTTCAGCAAACTTTAACGATTCTTTCAGTGCACTTTCTGTGACGTCATCGGATATGTCAATGACGAAGTAAGCCTCGTATTTCGTGGTCGATGCTTCGGCAGCAAATCGACCAACATTAGTGGCAGAAGCAGCTTGGATAAGGTTTGTGACTTGCTGGAGCTTTCCCAACACACGATCATTAATGCTTGGATAAAGCGGATCTGTGACATAATTAATAATTGAAACCTTATCTGTGAATTTACATACAAACATGAACGTTTAACTGAATTATTAAAAAAAGACAATGCTAGTTTGTGCTTTCCTGTTACGTATTAGAAAATATATAGATGGAAAAGCAATCGTTCTTAAGTCCACAAGAAGTTTTAAAGTAGATTAGATTAGATTTGGAAACAAGTAGATTAGATTTGGAAACACTTTTTTCTTTGTTTGTCAGTTGGTGTTTATTGCCTACTTTGAGCGTTTGTCAGAGATGGTTTTTTATTTGAATACATAATTTATAGATTTTTTTTACTTTATTATCACCATGACTGCTGCAAATCGTGCAATGGTAATTAATACGCTACATACTTATGCACGTGGGAGCACCATTATCACTCCATTGAAGAAAGTACAAACATTCTTGTCTACTTGCTCCGACCATCACATATCCAGGATTACATGTAAATTCCACAAAACTACCAACTTCAAGATCAATCAAAGAAGATACCCTTCCTTGGATAGGGAATCCAGGATGCATGCAACGAATTCGCGAACCCCCTGAAATGACAATACAGTATTAAAGTTAATAATTGAGTAATCTCTTTTTGACAGAAAATGGATGAAGTGATAATGACGCAAAAAACAATTATTCTTAGTCACGTTTTTCTTAATTGTGTCAAACTAGGTAAAATACATCACCCTTGTTTGTTGTGCAATAGGCTACAGTGCTTTTTATCCCATTATCTTATTATCTTATTTTCTAAAGATGCATTTTACAGTTGATTCGGTAAAATGAACTAACTTTATTTGCACTGCATTAAAAACAAGCACTGAAGAAGTGTCAAATTAAGGTCTAAGGCATTGCTATAAGTCAAAATCAAGGCATTGCTACATTGCAAAGTGCACCATCAAAACATCTAACTGCTAGAATATTTCTACAAACATGTATGAAGAAAATCTATTGAGAAAATATAAAGAAAAAGTTGTTATTGCACTTTCATCTAGTACTGAGAAAACTTTCTCTTAATGTGTTCTAAAATCTTCAGCGATAATGCATCGCTTTGTTAATTTGACCGCTTTTAGTAATTTTATGCAGAATTTACCCTGCTTAGCATTTTCTTTGACATAAAGGACTTTTTTGTAATGTTAATAATATTTATAACATGAAGTCAGTCTATGCGTTATATGATATGCATAATTGCGTAAGTAGTAGGCTATAAAAGACTTCTTAAATGCAAGCAAAATTATTAAAATATCACTCCAGATAATATTGTTTGCATCCACTCACTCCTCTCATTGCAAATAGAGAGTCGCCCACTCCACCTCCCATTCCTCAAGCAGCGTCTCACTCTTGAACCAATCAAGCGATGAGATGGAGGACAAGTGAATGTTACTTGATGTCCCACCACATATGGACCAGCAAGATCACCTACAATGTTTCCACCCGTTGCCCTGATGGATAGAATGGGATCTCCACAAGTGATTCCTTTTGCCAAATCATTAGGAAAGTTAAATATGGATGGAATATTTGATATCAAAATGATTAATCTTGGATTATATTAGACAAACTTTGCAGTTAATATAAAAACATACTATCAAACATTAATATAAAATGATGATGGATTGGATATCCACAAGTGATTTCTTCACAAAAACAATAGCAAAGTAAATATAAAGGAAATATTTGATATTAAAGATGTCAGAAGATATTTATTCAAATATAATGTTTAATGTTAAAAAATTTGATTTTCGATTATTTTAAAAGCGTTAAAGCAATCGCTTAATTACAGCAGGGCTACGGTATCGGAGTCGGAGTTGGAGTCGTGGAGTTGGAGTCAGAGTCTGATGGATTTTGTCATGTCCGAAGTCGGCCAGTTATAAACCGAAGAGTTGGAGTAGCATATTTTTGTACGATTTTTCAGCTCTAAACAATGGCGTACGCAGGGGGAGCATTGGGCCGTGCTGTTAACTTCCAGCATAAAGGACGAAGCAAAAATAATAAAATTAGGTCTAATCATGATTTATAACTTCACACTCAAACACAGTCAGTCAATAAGTTTGCAGGCCTTGAATAAAGTCAATAAGATGATATCGTCACCCTCATAACAAAACTGCCTAACTCACTTTTTGACAATTTTGAGATTTTCAGCCCAAGTCACTGGTTTTAACTTTAGTGATGCCTGGAAAAATGCTCAAGACGCTTCACACTCACTAAAGTACTGTAGGCTACTTTTTTTGCAAAATTCGTTAATAAAAACATTATCTTTGCGGAATTTTTTTGTGTTTTTCTCAAAAGCTAAAAAAATGAGTTAGGCAGTTTTGTTATGAGGGTGACGATATATAGTAGTACAATAGAAACCGTCTAAGTCGACAGCGGCTAACTCGACGTTCCGCCTGTTTCGTACATAGCCAGATTTGGCAAATTCGACACTGGGTATTTTGACGTTCCCTCTAATTCAACACCTTTTTCACAGTCCAGACAAAAGGAATTTTGTGTAAGTCGACGATTTCAATGTGTCAAACTGAATGTTATGTTGGAATTGCGGATTTTCGGCTTCCAACTGAGTGTCATGCTGTGAATAGATTTGCGGCTAAGCAACACATTCTACAGTTTGACTACTTTTTTTTTTAACTTTTCCAAGCTTTATAATTGCAAGTTTCAATTTGCTTATATGTAAAAAAACAGTTTACGTTTGTTGAACAAATACGATTGCTGCGAGTTACAATTTTGGGCAATGTCAGGAATATCTATCAAACTAAAATGCGTAACTTTGTAAGAAAAGTATGATATTGTTACAAGGCATAAAAATGGAAAAATAAAAAACAAGATAAATTTCTGAAAAGTTTCGCACACTTAACACATGTCTGGCGTCGTTTTTATCCGAGCAGCTCTCCCGTGATTTTGGTAGACCTAATATGCGCCATTTTGTCGAAAATAACTTTTTTGCATTTTTCTACGTTTAAAGACTTCATGCATCTCCTGACAAAAAATTTGTGCCCTAATGTAGTATGGTTTTCGAAATAATTGGTGGGTAAAACCTAACATATTCTAATCTGTGCAAGAATAATTTTCTGAAACCTAACATATTCATCTACTCCAATCACGTAACAGGATATCGTCACGTGACAGCCATAATTTCAGAAGCAATTGCAGCAGGCTATTTCACAACATCTTACATCTCTTGAGTTGCGTGAAGCGGATTTAAAAGCGTTTGATAAAGTAGATTGGGCAAAAATGTTGTCAAGCACTAAGTAAGCTTAATTATGTAGGCTAACCTAAAAATGTCCATCCGAACACACTATAGCTTTTCTTTTCATGAAATGCCGTATCATTTTCGTCTCGCCGATCAGTTTGAGTTTTCGTAGCCTACTGGTGTACTGATGGCTTAGTTGACTTTACGGTACGCTAAATAACCTAGCTTGCATATGATCATTAAGATTTTAAAGCAGAGGCCCGGGAGTACGCTACTCAGTGTGTTTGGCCATTTTTAATCAACCGTCCCAGATGCTGTGCAGTCAATGAGCCAATGTAGTAGGCTACGGTTGCCTTAAATCAGGGGTGACAAACCTTTTTGCGGTTGCGGGCCACTTTGTCAATTACACATGAGTTATCGGGCCACACAACTAAGCGCTTGTCAAAATTATATGACGTCATAGATTGGAATCGACCAAAAGTACAAGGTGAAGTTGGTGAATAGTGTTAACAGCTTTGCCTTATAGCTTTCCTATTTTCTAACTTTAAACCTTGAAAGTTAGTGTTTAGGGCAAGAAAATAGCAAAGGAAAGGTGTACCAGTGAATGCATAAAACAGTTTTGAGATGTCTTTAATGCATGAGCGATTGTCAAATCGTTTTGCGGGCCTCACAAAACTCTTTGACAGGCCGCATGCGGCCCGCAGGTTCGTCACATCTGCCTTAAATGAAGGCATGGTTATAAAGTAGGCTACCAGCAACCAATTTTGAGTCAGCGATAGCCTTTAACCTAGCAGGCTTTTGTGATATCAGCAAAGTCATCTAGAGATTACAGTGATGAAATGATGCACAGTTCTGGGAGAAATCCAGAGGCTTACCGGTACTTTAGGTTTGATTTAGGCTTACAAAGCCAACATAGTGTGGTCAAAGTCAACATTTAGCTTATATGAGGCTTTATCATACAAAAACATAACATTAAATAAGCCAATAAGGCGGTTAAAGTCAACATCGAGAGTCTATATTAGGTTTTATCATACAAACCTAATACTTTTTTTATAACTAGTTATTTGGCAAAACCAAATAAAAGCCATATTTTAATAAACAAACAAAAACCTGGCTCAAATTTCATTCTTAAAAATTTTGTTTGGTTGTCCGCTCCAGCCTTCCAAAAGTCAACTTCGAGTGTTTTACCTTGTTAGCTATAAACACAAAAAGTCGTTTATCTCGAAAACTTGAAAATGGCGGATATTAGGTTGTGACAAATCACGGGAGAGCTGTTGTCTTCAGAAAAATGAGATCATCCGCTCATAAATGAAAACTCACGCAATTTTTTTTCCCTTTCCAGACGCGATGTTCTGCGATGCCTGTTCAACTAACCTAACCTGTTCTTTTTATAGTAGCAACGTATTCTCATCTCAAATTCGTTCCATCTTGGGCAGATGGATAGCGTCTACTGCAGTAATAAGCAAAAACACACAGGATTTTGCATTCAAGGAAGAAATGTAACAGAAAGATTGGCCTACTTACATTTTTTGTTTATAAATTATTACACTTCATGCAATTGTTGTTTATGTTGTTACAACTCAGCAAGAAAATTGGTAATTGCTACGCGAAGATACAGCTATCCGAAAGAGGCTTTCTCAGTTCGACTCAAGATAAAGATGCAATCAAATTATTTACTTTCGATTAAACTACCGTATAAATTTTCCTTACGTCGGCAAGATACATTTAGTCCATCCCATGTTCCTCCTCCAGTGCATTTCCTTGATGGACTTCCAGAGTGGATGTAGAATCCATCCCTACAAGTGTACCTCGCAACACGTTCATGTCCTTTTCCTGAGTAGGTTATCACTGCACTGCGAGCTGAAGGTGCCTGTCCACAGTTGACGTCTGAAAATTTAATCCAACAAAAAATTAAAAATTTGAAAATGTTATTTATATATTTAATTCAAGAAAAGTAAAAACATCTAGTATTGCATCAAACATATACGTTTCGAAAGAGTGCAGCAACTCATAAAATCGACAATTTTCAATCAACAATCTTTATAAAATGTCCCCATCAGAACAAATCTTTGAATTAAAATAAACGAGTATAGAGGAGATTTGAAATGAAGCAGATTAAATTTAAAAAGTATGAAATTTTATTTACGAAATGGAAGGAATTAATATTTTGTTTTTCTCGCAAAATTTTCATGAAACAGTTTCCGACTAAAGGAAATGGAACATACAAGACAAGTCAAATTATAAATTGAAATAAAAGTCCCATTCACGGCGCATCGTCTAGATGACTAAGATATTCTGATACCCATACGTAGGCGGAACCTATACTATTGTTCCGAGGTGCATTATTACTAAAAGCCTTCCAGCCTAGTCCAGGAACAGCGTGAATCTTGAATGATAAAAGGATAAACCCTCGGTCCCAGAGGCTCATACGACGAAGAAGACGTGCATTATTATTTACTTCACATTTTATGCAAATAATATCATCAATATTAGCCTATCACATAAACAGATACTTGGATTAAGACAAGTTCTTCCACAAGGTCCATCGCATCTGCATTTTAAGGTTCCACTGCATTCATCATCAGTATCACATTCATCTCCACATACCAAATTGTTCTCTGATATTCTGGAAAAACTATATTCCTGACAAGAAACTGAAAAAATAGAAATCTTAAAAATGTTCGAATGCTCAAATGTGATTTTATATTTCAGGTATTCACAAGTTCAAGTTTCAATTAAACATGTACCACTTTCGCATAATAAGGCAGATCCAAAGTCAAATTATTCATTGATGCACAGTACACACACTACCGTTAAACATGACATATTGGCCTCATAACATAACAAGATGTGTTGTGGTTATATTTATTTAATTAATCAGATTGTTTTCTTCTGATGCAATTTGCTGACAAGTACTCCAGACTCCGACGTCCGAATAATGTCACTTGTTCGTTGAGGTTTGGGACAAATTGAAATTTCGAAACCAATACATGATTTTGCATTTTTTGTAAATGGAAAAATTTATCGAAAATCATTTCTACAAAGCCAATTAATATGCTGTTGATCCAATCATACAAGAACTGTTTTTAAATTTATTTACTGCTGTGCAAACTCTAATTGAATAGAATCTGTCCTAGTGGGTTAGTCAATATCTAAGCAATGTAAACTAACGTGTGCAAATAGTTGTTCCTGTCCAGCCTCGCTTTCTATGACAAAAGTGTTGCATTTCTGGAAACGCCCTTTTGTAGCCTGGTTGGCACACGTATTCAGCCACATCATCGTACACATAAGAAGTGCCATTCACCAGTACGAGTGAACCATCAGCTGATTTCCGACGGACAATAATTTCTTGTATATTTGCAATTGTAAGAGGTGGTGGACACTCACGACCTATAGATTGGAATACGGTTCACATAGCTTTGTATTTATGGTTTAACATCATCATTATTCACTGTCAAAGAGCTTAACAGGAAAATTCAGATACATTTCGATGACAAGTGAGGATTTTCTTCACCTTGAGCGACATTTGCTAAAGAACAATTGCTTCTATTCAGTTCGGCTTTTATTGTGCAATTTAAGTTTTCATACTAGGCATGTAGAGTTTACAGAGTTTTTGGAAAATTAAACAATCAGTCCACTAGTGGATTTCAAAACAAATGAAAAGAACTTGAATCTTCCTTAATTTTTTACGGTTATTTTTTCACAGTAGGCTAATATTTAACCGCATCGACAAATTGTAAACATTTATTTATGTGTGCAAAAATCATGACGTAATTTCAGAGCTCTGAAAATAATATTACCAAGTTTAACGCAGGAATAACCACATTCATGATCACATGTGCATACTCGTCCAGCAGGACACTGGTCATTGGAAGGACTGCACGATGTTTTTCCACATGGCCTTCCAACATTAGCAGCAGCATTTCTATTTCTCTCTTGACATTGTGCTAAAATGAATAGACAACAAATAAAGTTAGTAATGAAATATATTAATATATAATCAATAAACTGCCAGGCTTATGGTTTGAAAAGACATTTTCAGTCCGAGAATAACTAATCTCACAAGTCCCACACGTTTGCTTTGAGTAACCTATGTAGCTAGTAGGTTAAGAAATTTGGCATATTAGATTTACAGTAAATCACTCACTTGCTACTTGAGCCATGGCATTTAAAGAACATAGGAACATGAGAAAAGATATTCTAGTCTTATACATTATTCTTGCCTACTTATTTTATTTCTTCACAAACAGAAAGACCTGCGTGACTTTAAATTGACATAACCAAGGTCCTTCGATTGCTATTGGAAAAACAAATAAAACCGTCGTTTGATTTAATGTCAGAACAGTGCATAAAAAAAAAAAATTACTTGACTAGCCGAGTGGTCCCCAACCACTTGGTCGCGACCCAGTACGTGGTCTTGAAAAGGTTGCTACCGGGTCGCGATAAAAAGCTGTCAAAATGGCTGACTAGAGTGCGAGTTAGTTGAAAGTATGTCTTCAGCCATAAAATAAATTTATTACAGTGAAAACAATTGGAATCATGCATTTTGTAAGTACAAATAAATCCTATCTAGGTAGCCACTTTAACAAGTCGAAATTCTGCCACTGAAATTGACTACAATGCAACCGCCAACCAATCAGAACGCGTTATAAGAGGCTACCGTTCAATTGTGACCCTTCTAGCACTCATCCAGAGAGTTAATGCTTGTTTTGAACTTTATTTGGTAATTACAGAAGAAAAAGAGCAATAGCAGTGGTGAGAATCGAACACGCGTCAATGAAATGACTACTTTCTAGCCCTAACCCTATCCCCTAAGCCAACCAGCTGACAAAAAATCCATTACTTAATTTGCTTTCTATGATCTTCTTTTCGCCATTTTTTACGTCACTTAAACCGTAGCTTATGATTGGTTGGCGGTTTCATTCTAGTCAATTTCAGTGGCAGAATTTCGACTTGTTAAAGTGGCTACCTCCTATCTATATAGGCCAACCCTCCTGTATCTACCAAACGCTATCTATCAGTGTTGCAAAAATTGCCAAGATTGTTCTTTGAGTTTACAAGTAAAAATGAGATGGATCATAAAAGCAGAGTTTTTGTTTCATCACACTACCGTAGTTCCGAAGTAGTCCTGCTCCAATACTCCATGTGGAGCAGAAGTACCTCGAAACGATGATGCTGTGATGTAACAAAGATGCTGCTTTATGTTTTTTCGAAGACAAGCCCGATATCAGCATTCAGCAGATGGTAATTAACTTGCAGCATTTCATTTTTCGACTCATACCACTTAGCAATATAGACTACAAAAATAAAGTTACTTGAAATAAATATGACAAAGAAGCAGATTTCGCTTGAAAATTACTACGATGAAAACAAGCAAAAACAAATGAAGAAAATGTTGAGACAGCCACGCTTGTAGCAATAAATAGAAAAGCTGCTTTTAATCGAAAATTTGATGAATCTTATGATCTTATCTCAAATTAGTTTCATTGCTACAGGCGATCAATCTACTGAAATTGTAATTTTCTTGATTTATGGAGATAGAGCTAAGCTCGTTAATGAGGTAATGAAACCCTCAAAACAACCGCGGCATCTCGAAACAAAGCACTTTACTTGGAAAGATCGACTCAGAAACATTTTGAACAAAGAAGACAACACTTTTTTTCCTATTTTTGTAAAGCTTGTTTTTCAGTCATGGCAGCAACTAAAACATAGTTGAGAAGCAGATTGGAGGTAACCAACACCTTAGATCCGTGTCTCCTTGTTTGACATCACCCGCGTTGAACCATCTTGTTGTCAGCAAACCATTCCAGCGGTCTTATTTATGCCAATACCTCCTTAACCCTATCTGCATCGACACGGGGATTTATGAGAACGCCCCACTCTAGTAGTGAAATATTTCACAGAAGGAAATATGCTAGAAATATGAAATTTCTTGATTTTTTCTTATTCTTTGCAAATTTTCTAAACCTACACCGGTTATTTTTCTACCTTCCTGCTCTTCGCAATAAGCATTTCGTCTCAGGTGGCTAGACATTTTTGTACAATGCTAGTTATACATATGTTAATTTTAGTGCAATTAGGCTACTTTGAAATGTAAAAACGCCTAAAAATGGCTTATATTTATGAAATAAAGTAATTTTTTTGTCTAATTTAGCATGATTTTATGTTATAATTCAAAAATTTTAATTTTGAAGTTATTTTCGGGAAATTAGATAAAAACCGACTTTCCACGTTTTTTCATCTCAAACAATTTATTTCAATAAATTTGTTGGGTAAAAATTAAATTTCTATGCTCACAATAGGCTACACATGGCTATTATCTTGTAAAATATTTTGGCTCTGTGATTTTCATAGCTCCCATTATTAGTGATTAATTAGCACTGGGCTAAGATAGCCCGTGACGTGCTTTCCGCGTACGAAAACAGCTCGTGTTGAGATAGGGTTAAATATTTTTTGTCCTACTGTGTCTAGATTACATAGTAGTTATTCAGCATTGATGAGGAACAGTAGGCCTATTGTTTTTGTGCTTTTGGAAGCCTAACCAGTAAGGACTGGCGGCACAAAGTGTGTTAAAGAGCTGTTAAAATTAGGCTAATAAGTATTAAGTTGTTACGCTTGTTTTTTTCATTTAGCTCGGTCGTCCCCAGTGGTTAAGCGCCCGACTCAAGATCATGTGACGCTGGTTCGGCTCAAAGGGAGTGCGCTTGAGCAACGCGTTTCAGGACTGCTCTCCATTCAGCGAGTTAATGAGTTAATTTTACCATCCACCAAGTAGGCCTAGATGGAAAATTTTTCCGACCGTAACATTTCAACAGCAATCGAAAAACTTCACTCTGTCAATGTCGTCAACCGGCCCTGCGTCAAAAGCCTCTGCAAGTAGGCTATGCAAAACTACCAGAAATAACCTATCAAGGCTTTATCCATGTACTTCTAGACTACCATACTTCTAGACTAGGTAGTCTAGAAGTACGTGCTTTATCAGTGCGAGGATAAAAATTCAAAAACCAAACCCATTGACGGTTCGCAAAGCTATTTTCATTTTAAAACTGGTCCGTGTGTAAAAAAAAAAGGTTGGAAACCGTTGGGCTAACCTATCTCACGAGGCCAAACTTGCAAAAGAAATTTCGTTTAATCAATTTAACTTTAAACACGAAAACAAACGCATCCTTGCTACAACCGACATTACACTTTGAAGTAAGTTTCAAAAGTTTGAATTGATCAAGTAATAACTGTACTATCTAATGGTAGGCTTTCATAACGAATGCTGCTCGTGCAGAAGTTCAGAATAATTCCTGACACTAGTAAATTTAATCAAGTTACTTTAAGAACGTGATTTCCGTTATTTTTGACGTATTAGTAAAAGTAGGTTTAAAAACATCCTCTGAAAAGCGGTGTATTGACTCATTGAAAATCGTGAAAGTTACTAAATGATATACAGTAGCCTATATTTAAACCTTAATACTAGAATATCTGGAATTTTGATTCGTCAACGATGTTTTATTTTGAAGCGAGTCTTGACTGAAAACATTTGTACCCTATAAAGCAAGGCTACTCAACTACCAAACCACGATCCGAGCCTTCTGGGTGTTGATGGTGGACCTCGGGCTTCTGGAAGAATAAATTCATTGCCACGTTTCGTGGTCTCTTTAACAAGTTTCTTATGGGAGGAAGCAATTTTTGCTGTGATTATCCTAGTAGCTGGGGGCTTCGCTCCCCAATACTCTGCGAAAAATCCAAGTTGGGTTACATTTTATGTAAAAAACGATGGTTCGCTATTGGTACTGATAGTTTAACTTTTGTGGTTGGTGTGAAATAACTTATTCGCCGAACCGCTAAAAATATACAACTTGTCAAACTGGACCTCTATTAACATTAGTTGAGTAACCCCGCTATAAAGGCTACTCCTTTTTATACTCATTTCGAGTTGATAGCCTAATATTTCTTTCTTATCTTGCAGCTTTGAGTAATGTCATAGCCTACTTTCCTAATTGAAGAGCTCTACTTAGGTTAAGAGCTTTACTTACTAAGGTGGCGACAAAGTTTGTGCAGACGTTTAGACGTTGCTTGCCCGTTAACCCAGCGGTTAATGGGCAGACTCAAGATCAAGGGGCGCTGGTTCGAATCTGGACTGTGGCATACAAAGGCATGCCTCTTTGAATAAAATCTAGAGCAAACCGGCAAAAACGGTATGATGAAAAAAGAAAGGATCATAAACATAAGCTATTTAGTAGTGAACTTAAGCAATTTCCTAGCGAGGTGTTATAGGGCTATAGCCTACTGCATCTTAACCCTCTGTCTACCGAAAAAACAATATGCAAGTTTTACCGTTGGGGTCCATTGGACCCCACATTTTAAAGTACTTGTTTTGAACAAAAAAAAAATCAGATCCGATGATGAAATTAAAGCTCAATAGGAAAGGACGTAACAGACTACAAAAATTATAACTTATAAACACTGTAGAAAAACCAAAAATACTCGAAATTAAGTCATACAGTAGACCTTTCACAAAGCAAACGGATACGGAATTGGTCTATTCTTGAGCAATGGCCACACTATTGAGACATTTGGCTAAAAAATGCATATTAGGCCTACATATTAGTTCACAAGAAATATTGTGAGTTTATATATTATGAGTATATCTATTATATATTCATTGCAAATGAATTGAGAGTGTTCTTGGCAAACGTTGAGTTTGCATTTGCAAGTAGCACAGAATTGTCTGCACTTTTCATGTTTGTGTATTTCGCAAAGATAGCATCTAGCCTTCTTCGATTTTACCGCCTGATCTTCAACAGCTGTTCCTTTTATTTTGTTGCGGATTTAGATGTCTTGTTGATATTGAAGTCGAAGCTGGTAATTCAGCAAGTTCTTTTCCTAATTGGATTTAAAATTTTCTTCTCTTTCATGCATGCATGCTTCAGTGCTGTGCTGCTATTTTGGCCTTGCAATTGATGCCATATCACAAAAGCATCGACAGCAGTGACATCGATCATATTGTAAAATAGAGCTATCGGCCATCTTTTCGTTATTCTTTTGGAAGTGTATTTCCTAACTATTCTGTCAATAGTGTCGATTCCCCTTTTAGTGCTGTTGTAATACAATATTACTTCGAATGCAGCAGGCTTGGGGTCCGTTGGACCCCACGGTACAAGATGCTGTAGCGCTAGAGAGCTCTGTCGTCTCTGACGTCACACGTACACGTCACTAGATTTGTCCAGAAGGCTCCGCCTTGAGCGCATAACTGCACGTCTCGGGAATTCAATCCAGTAATCGGGAATTCAACTTCAGTAATTAACTTCACTATGCCGAATTCCTACCTTGGTTCATCGTTATGTAGATCTGCAGTCGTGTTGCGTTGTGTGATCGTATGTAAAACTCGCAATCCCACACTTGTACCTTCTTAAAGAAGTTTAGCTCATGATTTTAAATCAGAATTTTGTTGAGTTTATGTTTAATATGAAAAATCAGAGTTTTGCAATATGTAAACAGTTTTTGTTCAATATGAAAAGCAGTTTGTTCAATATGAAAAGTCGGTTCTTTCAATATGGAAATCAGTTGAATGCAATATCAAAAGAGAATTTAAAACTAGTATCAAGAAATCAGTCTTGGTAATTCTAAAGCAATATATCAGTTTCGTGGTTGCTAGTGTTTCTATTTTTTGCCTGCACTGCCAGGATGACGTTTGGATCAGTTTATTGTTAATAATGTAGCAGCGACCACATTTCGTATCCAGTTGTTGGTGGTGGAGCTTTAATAATTCCGGTGTTTTTCTTTACTTTCTGTGTTGCTGGATCGAAGATTAAAACTATAAACAATTACGTTGTGAGCAAGCATTGATCTTCTGAGTTGGAGTTAGCAAACAATACAGCAGCGTAATCGACCTCGTGTCCTATCATTCCTTGCCGACTTCGCCCAGGAATGTTGCCATCCCATTGATGGCTGTGTATGGGTGGATGTGCTGAAAGCAGCGTCCGCTACATATTTCTGGTGACCCCGACGTGATTTGCTAACTGTGAGCTGTAACGACGTGATCTGCTGACTGTGAATTGTAACGACGTGATCTCACTGTGAATTAACCACTTGACTTAACTGTGAATTGACTAAATGTGAACTGATCACTGGATGCACTGGATTATTCTGGATTACATCACGGATTATAACAAGCCTGCCTTTCATCGGACGTTCCTTCAACGACGACGCCGTGGGATTCAAGTTAAATAACATTAATTCATGATGTTTGAATACTCTTTTTACATTATCGTAGTAGCCGTAAGCCTTTCTATTTCCCTCGTCGTTGTCGTCCTTGGTCGTCGCCTTACTCGTGGCGCGCGATCGGGGCGTCTTGACAGCAGCGATGACAATGTGTTTCGCCCCCGTCCTGACGACTTCCTTCAGACACTGGATTGTGGTGTCTGCAGGCGTCCCAGACCCTATGGCATGTCGTTGCCGAGGTTCTTTGAGACGGACGTATCATTTTGGATTGAGTTAGTCGAAAGCTTTTTTAGAAATAGGGCCATTGATAATACTGACGAACGATATGACTTAGTTATACAGGCACTCAACGAGCAGCAATTGCATAGGGTCGCCGACGCCGTCGTCGACCGTGACGGTCGTGACGACCCCTATGCCATACTTAAACGGGCCCTCCTGCGCGAGTTTGGTCTCACTGAGGGAGACCGTGTGATTGCCTTGTTCCACAAGACTCCTCTCGGAGCCGAAAGGCCATCGACTCATTTAACTAAAATAAGACGACTTTTGGGTAGTGCTGCTAGAGAAAATACATCCTTGTTGCGTGAATTGTTTTTGGGTAAGTTACCGACTGACGTTAGGCGCATTCTATCCGCGCATGCGGGTGATCTTATGCAGTTTACACATTCAGATGATGAACCAATACAACCATTCACCGGAGAAGCAAGACCCTTGCAGACACCAATAACCACTAAGGAAGTGTCTGCAGCAATTTCTTCCTTGAAAAACCGTCGTGCTTCTGGCCCTGATAACGTCAACAGCGAACTCTTCAAATTCTCCAAAGACATTAGTTTCCGGTTTAATATCACAGACTATGAATGAATCTCTCAAACAACACAAACCAGTAGACACCATCGGCAAAGGCATACTAATTGCTATACCAAAACCCAAGAAACCAAAAGGACCACCAGCTAACCTTCGACCCACAGTGCTCCTCAATAGCATCAGAAAAGTCCTTTCCATCATCATTTCGCATCGGATTAGAGACAAAATTGACAGCTTCACTGGACCCTTCCAAAGCGGTTTCAAACGTGGCAGAAGCTGTGCTGACATTGTCTGGGCACAACGTATGCTCGTTTCAGTGGTAATGGCCAGAAAATGGAACTTCCACAAAATGGGAATAGATATGTCCAAAGTCTTTGACACCATCAAACGCAAAAAAATCCTTCAAATTTTAGACCAAGCTGGCTGTGATGAAGATGAACTGCGACTAACCCGTACCCTGCTGGCTGGCACGAAACTTTATGTGCGCATTATCAACGAAATGTCCGCAAGCTTTGAGACAACCATCGGCTCCCCTCAAGGAGACAGCCTCTCCCCAATACTCTTTACTTGCTACCTATCTGCAGCATTGAACTCAGTGCGAGAACAGTATTCCAGACCAAACCCCCCTATATCTGACACATGCATGCCTTTGGAAATGGAGTATGCAGACGACGTTGAGTTTCTGGATGAGGAAAGACAGCCACTTGACATGCTACAATCTATTGCTACAAAAAAACTAAAAAACTACGATTTATTCATGGATGAGACTAAAACCGAATTTACCAACATATTTCTTGCAGACACAAATGAAACTGATGCTGATAGCCTACCGATTCGAGGAAACGAAAAATGGCGTACGCACAAACTTTTGGGATCATCATTGTGCAGCACTGCCGATGTCAAATCTCGCTGCAATTTAGGCAATGTCGCTGTCAGATCACATTGGAAACTATGAAGCAAGAGATCGAAAATCCCATTACAGCTGCGACTAAGATTGTACAACGCGTAATGCATCACAATTATGATCTACAACTGCAATAGCTGGTCTGTTACCAAAGGAAGCCTTGAAAGATTGGATGCCTGTCATCGAAGACATTTACGTGTCATAACTGGTCATACTTGGCCAAACAGTCTTATCTCGAACAAAAACCTCTACAAAATATGCAACAATGAACCATTATCATGCAAGATCTCCACCATGAGATGGAACATGTTTGGGCATATTCTGAGACTTCACCAGGACTCACCTCCCCAGAAAGCCCTTGAATTTGCGATAATTGGCAGCAAAAAGTACCAAGGCCGAACCGGACGTCACCGTACCAACTTATTACAACTGCTGAGATCTGACATCAGAAAAGCTGGCCTTGGATCCCTGCTCAGCAAACCACATCTCCATCGATTGCAAAACATCGCAAAGGACAAAACAGAATGGAGATTCTACTAACCTTGTTGAAAGACTGATCGAAGCCAGTGGATGCCAACCGATTTGGCTACACTGGCGGCGGAGACAGTTACAATAATAATATCCCATCATTTGAGAGCAAAATGGTCGTTATTTTTGCATTTCTCATAGTCAAAACCATAAGAATCAATGTAAGAAGCTAAAAATGTGAATTTGTTTAATTCTTAACAAGTCTAATCTGTGTTACATAAATGTGCCTCTGGTCCTCAAAAGGTTCGTGTGAAGGCTGCAGAGAAATAACCAAATTTGACCCTCAAAAACGAGCCTCATTTTCAAACTCAGCAAACCAAATTTACCTTAAAAACAATCTTTTTGTTTAAGCTTGATGAGGATGCCCCACTCTAGTAGTGAAATATTTCACAAAAGGAAATAAGCTAGATTGATCGAACCTCGCTTTATCAATTGAAACCAGCGCATCCTTGGAGCTGGCGTGTGTTGCAGTCGTCGCCATGGGAGATACTGGTTGAGAAACCGATCTCCGCTTGTGCGAGGGCTAGTTTGGAATCGATGTCTTGGACTCTGCACAAATGCCTGCAGTTAGCAAGCCTCCTTGATTACTTTTGCACTCCTTTTGTCACGTATACTCCGCGAGGCAGTGCTCTGTTTTATTCGTATCATTTTAATCTGGCAGGCTGGCAAACAACAGCTTCTTTTGTTCTAGTTATAGTGCTGAGTTTAACAATCTTATGTTGTATATTTTGTTGCAGAAATTGCGATTCGATCATTTTCCTTTTGTTACTATATTTAAGAAAAATAACCGTTTTTGTTCATGATCGAATCGCAATTTCTCGATTACAATCAGAAAGGCTTACGCAGGCTGGGAATTTGGTTATTGTAAAGGATCATAAACCATTGGTAAATATATTCAGAGACCGTAGGTTGGACGAAATCAATAACACTCACCTGTTTCGTTTAAAACAGCCTTCACTAATGTGGCGCTTTGATATTGCACACTTACCTGGCACAACCAACTGCGCAGCCGATGCTGCCTCACGTCACCCAGTGTCATGTGATCTCATTGCTGTAGCGTCGTATGCAGAAAATAATGTAGCACAAATGGTGCTGGTTACTACCATACAGGCAGACGACGCCCATACCTTTTGCTTGCAATGGTCTGAAATCGTTCGGGAAACAGCCGCCGATTCAAACCTTAGCAAGTTAATGGTAGCCATTGAAATTGGATTCACCTCTACCATTCCCAACACGGCCGACATTCGCCCATATCTCCCCTATCGTGACGGGTTCTTTGTTGAAGACGACGTTATTCTATATCATGATCATATTGTTGTACCATCATCGCTTAGGCCTAAAGTACTCTCGACGTTGCATGCTGGTCATCAAGGTGTGTCTGCCATAGAACGCCGGGCACGTGCTATAGCATTTTGGCCCGGTATGACCAATGATATCCATGCTATTCGTGATTCGTGTACATCATGTAATCATAATGCTCCATCTCAAGCAGTTGCTTCCTCGACGCCATGTGATCCCCTAGCTACAACATTTGAAAAAAATTTTGCAGATTATTTTGACTATAATGGGGGCCGTCACTTTTTGATCATCTGGGACAGATTCTCGGGGTGGTCGGATGTATTTGTAGGGATTTTACCTAACTCTGAAGCCCCTTAGTGTAGGGTTTTGCTTAACTTAGTTCCCCAGTGTAGGGTTTGGCTGTCTAGTTGTCGTAATTTGTTATAAAAGGAAAATAAAAAGGATAATTTAAAAGAATATTGAGAGACTCTAAGTCTCTAATTAAAAAAAGGATAATTTAGGCTTCTGGCTGTCTAGTCTAGGGGTATGACTTCCTACAAAAGGCAAACGAATTAAATAGAATCATACATTTTATTGTTTATCAATATTACAAGTTTTAGTATTCGGGGAGTTGAGAAAATACCTAACTAATTTAATTTATTGAGACGGGTGTCGGGTGAGTGACATTCTCCCGGCGTGAATTTAACCTTCTCGTTCTAAAATTCAGTCCGTTCGTTTTGCTAGTCAAATTCCGAATGCCTGTCGTTTTCAATTCCCCGCTTACTTCATAATATACCGGTAGAGCCTTTTCATCAATAACAGCTATCGTAAGAATCAAGGGAAAAGCTATACCGGTTTCATAGTTATGTCGCTTTAGAAATACAGATGTGTTGAGCTAGATTCTGTGTGAGTGGCGTTTGTTAACAGGAAGCTTGACTTATAATCTATGAGAACGTTAGGTTTTGAATTTGCAGCATTGAAATGCATTTTGCAATACTGATAATTTTCGGTTAAATGTTAAAATATAATTTTGTTAGTTAAAAACATGGTACATGTTACACACTTCCCTCCTTACGGCAAAATAACAGATAAATAATATTACAATATCTCGGTTATATATGTTGCAACAATATATAGGTGTGTGGTTATAAGATATGTACTTTACAAAGAAACTTGACAATTGTAGGCTAACAATTGCTAGGGGAAGACACATGACCCCCCTCCTTTCGTGGGATGAGGAGATTAAACGCACACATAAGTTAACAGGTAGTTGATAACGTGATTGCAGGGGTAACAGTCGTTTATCACAAGAGATAAGGCGATGTCTTAAGTTCCCTGGAAGCCCTTTGGCTTGGTAGGCTACGATATAGGCTACAATAATTGCGGGACTGTAATAGGCTACAGTAGTTGCGGTTACAGGGGTAACAGTCGTTTATCATAAGAGATAAGGCGATGTCTTAAGTTCCCTGGAAGCCCTTTGGCTTGGTAGGCTACGATATACACAAAATGGTAGGCTAGGCTATATAGGCAGGTGAGTGTCCTTGATTGTTCATGCCCCGCGTCCGGGGAGATAGGCTTGACACTCAAAAAACAACCATAATAATAATAATAGAATAGCGGTAAGCGGCGCGTGCGCGAAGATTGTACTAGCTAGACAAAGATGGCGTTTATGAGAGTAATGTCTTTGAGGACCAGTTATGCTATACAGTTCAAGCATGTTGAGTTCGAGACTATGACAAGCAGTGCTGATGAGCAGTTCAGTCTATGTCTGTTGACAGATGATGAGCAGTGAGCACGACATGAATGAGTGGTCAGCTTGTAAGGTCGCAAGCTGTAAAGCAGACGTCTTGAGCAGCTGGATGCTGGATAGACAGTGCAACTGTGGTGCACGTCGGTGTGTCGCAAGCAACAGTGCTTCTTGTGTGAAGAAGGCTTGAGTGCGTAACAATGCAACTACGCGTGGTGTCGCAATGTAGCAGTGGACATGGGATTGACCATGTTGAAAGGTAACGATGCAGCTTCGGTGCATGTTGGCGGCTATGAGGTTAGCCGAGTTGACGTCGTCTGCGCAGAGCTTCTTTAAGTAAAGGCATCTCTGAATAGAGGCATCTCGCATGGAGGTAAGTTGATGAGAGTCACCGTGTGGTGGCGATAGAAAACTCTGTCGTGTCATCCGTCGTAGTGCTGTAGTCTCTCAAGGTCTCTCGAGGTCTCTCGCATCTCATCTAGCAACAACCATGCGGTGAGGTGGCGCATCTGCAAAATTCGATACAAAGTAGCATCCGCAAGATACATAATTGCGGTGTGATAAGTAAAGTACGTACACTGTAGTATAACACAATAACACAATATAGCATAAAATTGTTGAAACCACTAGGCGACATGATTTAATCATGGCGGCAGATGCCAGCTTATGAGGTTCTAGAAGCTGTTCAAATATGAGAACAGGCAGGAAAAATCGGTAGACTGTAAGTATGTACAATGTGATATAATACAGGGGATGCAATGTCAGTGAATGAGAGAAGTCGTTGAGAACGAATAGCTTAGTTAACGTAGGCAAGGTGAAATGATGAGCACCTAAAATTGTAATTAAATTCAGTGAAAACAGGTGATGATGAGATATCAGTGAATGAACAATGTCAATGAGACATGGCTTAGCTTGAAGTACGGTGTGTAAAAGCGGTAAATAATAGCATAGGATAATGGGAATACTACGTAACATGACGGTGTCATGGCGTAGGCTAAGCTTACGGCTAATAGAATTATGTAACAGGAAAAAGCAATGGTTCAATAAAACATACCGAGATAAAATCGGTAGGCATAAAACTTCTAGCATGTTTTGTAATGGTTAAGCAACGTTTGAACGACGTGGGATGAATGGTGCTGTTTAATCGATTTTAGAACGTGGCAGCGCTCCTGCCTTATCAAGAAACAAAACAAATTACATGGCCAAATGCCAACCAAGTTTTCACACACAAAGTTCCATATTCAGGGTAAATAAAAAATAACTGCATATACTGCAATTCCAAACAAAAGAAAACAGCGGCTAAAACATAGCTAAACAAAGTTTCTCAAATCATGTTAGCTCCTAATAATACTAAAAAAAATGGGGGGAACGATAACAACCTTATGTGTCCAGGCGGTTTCGCATGATTTCCCCATGACGCACAAAAATTACGATGGTTGCTTGGAAGCGAAACCACAACGCTTTGCAGAGCGGTGCCTGCACGTCTGTATAAAATAAGATTAGGACGGGGTGTCCTGCAATCTGCGATGCCGAGTAAGGCAAAATAAAAGGAATATTAATATGAGCTAAAAATTCAAGTTACATTTGACACTGCGATTTTTCTAAAAAATTACATGGTTATGTTTCCCTGAAAAGGCAACTTGTTGGTAATTACTAATCAGTGAATCTAATTATTCTAATGTGAACGTTTAAAAATATTAAAAGTGGCAAATGGCGGTTTGGCATGTAAATAAATTGTTGACATCGGCGTCTAAATGGGCTGTCTGCCGCTGAACAATTCGCTTTATTACTTTCCATGAGCAAACAACAAAAATCAGTTACGTTTGACAAGCAATAAATGCCGGCGTTGCGCTTAAGAGTACAGTAGGCTACACAAAATTTATTGTCGAACTAACGTGTGAAATGTTATATCAAGTAACATGTTTTTAAAAGGTATTTATGATAAAAATTGTAGCATAGGGTACTTACCAGATTTTTTTATAGCTAGTTTGGAGAATATTTCTAAACTTACTTGTCTGAGTGTCACCAATGTGGTAGGCTAATATTTATATTACATATGTTAAATTAAAGGTTTAATAAGTTAATTATATTAAGACTGTCTGACTACCTCATAAACTTCTATATCTTTTGACTACGGTACCCTAAAAATTTTTCACAACCTAAAAATTTTTTACTATCCCGGACGAGCCCCCAGTGTAGGGATTTTACCTAACTCTGAAGCCCCTTAGTGTAGGGTTTTGCTTAACTTAGTTCCCCAGTGTAGGGTTTGGCTGTCTAGTTGTCGTAATTTGTTATAAAAGGAAAATAAAAAGGATAATTTAAAAGAATATTGAGAGACTCTAAGTCTCTAATTAAAAAAAGGATAATTTAGGCTTCTGGCTGTCTAGTCTAGGGGTATGACTTCCTACAAAAGGCAAACGAATTAAATAGAATCATACATTTTATTGTTTATCAATATTACAAGTTTTAGTATTCGGGGAGTTGAGAAAATACCTAACTAATTTAATTTATTGAGACGGGTGTCGGGTGAGTGACATTCTCCCGGCGTGAATTTAACCTTCTCGTTCTAAAATTCAGTCCGTTCGTTTTGCTAGTCAAATTCCGAATGCCTGTCGTTTTCAATTCCCCGCTTACTTCATAATATACCGGTAGAGCCTTTTCATCAATAACAGCTATCGTAAGAATCAAGGGAAAAGCTATACCGGTTTCATAGTTATGTCGCTTTAGAAATACAGATGTGTTGAGCTAGATTCTGTGTGAGTGGCGTTTGTTAACAGGAAGCTTGACTTATAATCTATGAGAACGTTAGGTTTTGAATTTGCAGCATTGAAATGCATTTTGCAATACTGATAATTTTCGGTTAAATGTTAAAATATAATTTTGTTAGTTAAAAACATGGTACATGTTACATATTTGCCATGCCATCAAGATCGAGTGCCGCAGGAGTAGCTGCTTTGACTCAACTCTTGCGCTCGTACTTTGCCACGTTTGGTGTTCTTGAGGAAATATCTACTGATGGGGGTCACGAATTTATTGCTGCTGTCACAGAACTCTTTCTTAAAAATTGGGATGTGCAGCACCGCATATCGTCATCTTACTTCCCTCAATCTAATAGTCGAGCTGAGGTGGCTGTCAAAACTGTCAAACGCTTGCTCATGACTAATGTGAGTCCAAACGGAGACCTGAATAACGATTCCTTCATACGTGCATTGTTACAGTTGCGTAACACACCTGATCCTGACTGTGATATCTCTCCAGCAGAGATCGTGTTCGGTCACCCTCTGCGCGATGCATTCGGTTTTGTAACCGCCTAGTCAAGTTCTCGAATCGTCACATTCGTCGTACATGGCGGGATACATGAAAGGCAAAGGAAGACGCCCTTCGCCTGCGAGCTGGTCTAACCGATAAGGCGCTGTCTCAGCATACTCGTCCTTTACATAGCCTACTTTACAATGTGGAAACCGCGTATATATCCAAAACCAAAACGGTAATTGTCCTCGAAAATGGGACAAAGTGGGAATGATTGTCGAAGCGTTGCCGCATGACAAATATGTAGTGAATGTTGACGGTTCGGGAAGAATTCACAAAACGAAATCGACGGTTCTTGCGAATAATTCTGCATACTCAAGCATGTGCCGATCTCACCCCTCCTCTACTACACATCATTGCTCAACCAGAGCCTCCCATTATCTTATTTTTCCCAGCCTCCTGAAACGGACTACTGCCCTCCCCTCCCTCCACATCTCGAAATAGACCATACCCCAGAAATTGGAGAAGCACTGATGTTGCCTCTCGATGCAGATCACAGTTCGCCTGCACTCTCCTGCCCCACACCAGCCTTAAGCCCAAAGCTTTGTGAGCCACTGCACTCACCTGAACCTCCAAAGCAGCCGATACCTTTCGATTCAGTGGAACCAACAGAACGTGCAAGTGGAGTCCCTCATATTGCAAAATCGCCTGTTCTGCGCCGTTCTACGCGGTCCCAACGGCCGGCATTGAATTTAGACGCATCTCCTGGTCCATGGGTAGTCAAGGGTTTGAGCTCGTAAGTCTACAATTTCGCCTTACGAGCTGGGGAGGAAGCATAATTGTCAGGGACCACTTAGCCCGTTTTCTGGTCGGTTTGGACACCGGTGGATCGATCTGGGTTTGCCTTCTTTTGGTTGGGCACATAGATGTCAGATGGCCCTGGACTTTGCAGATCTGGCAGAGCGGAAAATGTTTCTGCCCAGGCTTGGTGAAGAAAATGCCATTCAACATCCATTCACCAAACATCTGTACCTTTTCGAGGATGTTATCGAGCTGAGTGTTCTGCAAGAACACGTGCAGAAACTCGTTGTAGATGCAGAAAACTCATTAGAACATAAATATGTAGTTACTTATTACGAGTTGATGGCAATTATTATTTTGTCACAATGGCTACACAGTACACATGCTTCACTAACAATCGATAATAATATTTTATTCCACTCGGGATTTCTTTTGTCATTGAGTGAAGTTGGTTAGTACAGTACTGTATAGTTGTTTAACTCCACAGCTTTTCGCACAAGGCTGGGAATTTGGTTGAGCATGAAACGTCGTAACTGCGTAGGGTGGCAGCGTTTATAATCGCGCAATTCCATGACTCTCCACCTTTTGGTTCTCCATCATCCCACAAAGCGTCAGCATGATTTACAAGATCGTCATCAAGCCATCTCCACGTTCCTTCTACGTCGATATCATTCATTCCAATGTAGATATTGCTGCCGGGGTTCAAAGTCTCACTTATGATCCTAAAAACACAGTGAACAAAATATGAAAACGATGAAACAGATCAAAACCAAAATAATCAGCTACTACTTTTAGGCATGTTTTGGGGCTACTTGCTATTCAACTATTATTGATTCACAGAAGATGCTTAAAATAACATTTTTAAACCATGTAAAACCCTTTAATAATCCAATATACAACAACACAATCTAGAGTTTTAGAATAGTCTGGATGTGGAGAACTGAAAACAAAATTTTATAATCAAGTGGAAAATTATCGTTATCCCGAAGTCATACCAATGTGGACCCAGAAGATGAGATTTAGGTATCGTAAAGGTATGTATTGCTACTGCAGATCATTTTACGTGCATCAATGAAAAATATTTTCAAAGCGTAGGAACAAAACAACAAATTTATTTAACAAAACTACAACTTGCATTAGATTCCGTTCAATTTAACTTCTCAACGACCTTGAATGTGTTTGAAATTGCCATTCTGAATTTAAAACCAAAATTTAGCCTACGAGGTAGGCCTACTTCGAATAAAATAATGCAATCCCAATCTCAATACGCTGGAAGAGCAATTATACGCTGAAGGAGCATCTTTCCTTCTGATATTAGGCTTTCATTAAATTAAGTTTGTTTCATATTTTATGGTTGTTTGCCTAAATAGCTGAAGTTTGTCTTAGCTTGCTATCTTGCAATGCTATGGTCTTCTTGTGACTATACAATCTAGCTTGTAACTTACCTTTTGAAAAAGAGTCTTGGCAGCTTTTGGTCGTTTGTACTCAACTACGTATTGCGTATTGCTTTTCAACTACTTATTACACGTGACGCGACAATTTATCGAAAGACAGTTTATGTAAGGACAATTCATCGAAACGACAGTTCATCGACCGACTGTTTATCGAAACGACAGTTTATCGAACGACGAAGCACATAATTATGCAATGGAATACTCAGGGGTTAGGGGTTATGGATTAGGGGTTAGGGGTAGAGGTTGGGGGTTAGGGTTACGGGTTACTTGTTAGGTTTTAGGTTAGGGTTAGGTTTTCGATTAACTGTCGTTCGATAAATTGTCATTTGGTGAACAGTCGTTCCGATAAACAGTCGTTTCGATTAACCGTCGTTCGATTAATTGTAGTTCGATGAACTGTCGTTTCGATTAACTGTCGTTCGATCAATAGTCGTTAGATAAACTGTCGTAGTACCATTGCTGCAAATTGTAGGCTAATTATTTCTTATATTCAGTTAATATTATTTACAATTATCTTTGATTTTTGCTTAGATGTAGGCTATTAGGTTATTTATTTATTTTATGAGGGCACTGAGCTTTGTTGAAAACGTTCCAGTTCAATAATATGTATGTGAGTTTGTCAGTTTATTATCTGGTTTTGTATAATGTTATTCAACTCCCTTTAAGTTAATGTCAATCCTCTGCTTGTGGTATTCTAAAATTACTTTTTTCCCAAAGCTTTGCTACAAATAAGTTGTAGGCTATATGTGATAGAATGGCGTCGTAGTGGGATGGCGCAGTGGTAAGGCGATGACTTTCCATTAATGTAAACCTGGTTGCATACCCGGTTTAAGCTGGCTGTTGAAAACCTCCGCTCACTTCTACCCAGGGTGTAATAAATTAGATGGGCACAGTTGCTGAAGGAAAGGCGGCAGAGAGAAAGAAACCGACCACCCCACTCTCGTTAGTGCCAAAGGCTTAATGAGAACCTTATCTTCTCATCTCCCGATACTTGGATTCAAGTATGGGACTCACCTTTACCTTTGATACAAGGTTGAATAACTGGCAAGTCACGTCGAGTTCAAAATAAAACGAAATTACATTTTCTATAGCAAATCCAAGAGGAAGAATTCGTGGTTCAGCAGGTGAAATTTTTGTTTGAAACAATCCCTGGTATTAAAATTGCTTTGATAGTTTAATTGCATTTTTCTATTTTTAAAGATTTTAAAGGGTGTTTGGAGAATGGGGTTCTTGTTGTCGGATAGTGTTCGCTTAACACTACCGAAACACGACTCCCAGCTCAGAAGGGGCGATCTTCTAACCCTACGTGTGGAGTGCACTACCTATTAGCACCACACAACATAAACTTTGTGTAATATAATTTAGACCGGGGTAAACCAACACAATAAAATTAAATAACACCAATGTTCAAAATACTAGTCCAGGTTTAACCTTGAATCAATGTTCCATCATTTGATTGATTGTTGAGTCTTTCGGTGGTTTTCTTCTTTTCGACTTTCCGCACTGTCGCCGTTGTCAAAATCTGCTTCTTTTATTCTTTTGCGAACCACGTTCTAGCCTTGGAAACCTCTAGCGGACCAACACTCTTAGACGCAGTATTGTAATGGGGCACGCCACAGGTAAATTGATTTGCTTGTAATTACTATAAATCTTGCAAGCATTAATTGTAATCTCACCTTCTATTGTCAATATTTCGTATGCCGTAAACTGCCAAATTAGCTCCCATTTCTTGGCAGATCTGTTTGCTTCCGTTATAGTTTTGACTTCTATTTGATAGTATGTATTGGTACCGATTGAGCAGTCCAATCCATCCGTCATCAAATGTGAAATATTTGCTGGAGGTTGCTATGAAAACATCGCAGAATGTTTATTTTTAAGTTAAAAATTGTCAATTGAACTGCTTGCTGCTTACAATACTGCTTACCAACAATCTGAATTACTTTAATATTGACTACTAGCCTACTTTTTAAAACTTTGTGGTGATTAACTTTCTGTCTACCGTGGGGTCCAATGGACCCCAAAACAAATTTCGCTCTGCGATTTCTCTGGAGATATAGCAGATACGATATTGATATACCTTGACTTTTCACAGCTTTGCTTGATCTTTAGGACAATATAATAATTATTTATCTTAAACAAACGTTAGTAGCATAAAAAAAAATAATAGCATCTTGTACCGTGGGGTCCAATGGACCCCAAGCCTGCTGCATTCGAAGTAATCTTATATCACAACAGCACTAAAAGGGGAGTCGACACTATTGACACAATGGTTAGGAAATACAATTCCAAAAGAATGACGAGAAGATTGCCGATAGCTCTATTTTACAATATGATCGATGTCACTGCTGACAAGGCTTTAGTGATATGGAATCAATTGCAAGGCGAAAATAGCAGCACAACATTCAGCATGAAGAAAGAGAAGAAAATTTTAGATCCAACTAGGAAAAGAACTTGCTCGATTACCAGCTTCGATTTCAATATCAACAAGACATCTAAACCCGCAACAAAATAAAAGAAACAGATGTTGAAGATCAGGCGCCAAAATCAAAGAAGGCTAGATGCTATCTTTGCGAAAGACACAAACATCAAACATGCAGACAATTCTGTACTATTTGCAAACTCAACGTTTGCCAAGAACATTCGCAAATCATTTGATCGAGAATGCGATAATACATAAACTCACAATATTTCTTGTGAACTAATATGTAGCCCTAATATGCGTTTTTTTAGCTAATTATCTCAGTAGTTTCACCATTGCTCAAGAATAGACCAATTCCGTAACAATTTGGTTTGTGCATGGGCTACTGTATGAATTGTTTGTTAAATTTCGAGTACTTTTCGTTTTTCTACAGTGTTTATAAGTTATAATTCTTGTAGTCTGTTACGTCCATTCCTATTCAGTTTTAATTTCATCATCGGAACTGATTTTTTTTGTCCAAAACCAGTCCTTTGAAGTTTGGGGACCCCAACGGTAAAACTTGTATTTTTTTTTTTTTTTTCGGTAGACAGAAGGTTAACACTTAACAATTCACTTGTCATCTATGGTAGTAAATCTAGCTTGTAGTTATTTTGATATATTAGAATCCAAAGCTTTTTGAATCAAGCGTCGTTTAAAATTTTAAAGCCATCGCACAACAAATTGGTTTTAAAAACATTTTAGTGACTAAATCAAACGAAACAAGGAGGCTAGTTCTTCCATGAAATGTCATCATTTCAAACAGCAAGGTTTTGATCAATGACAAAGCTGCGATTGAATCATGACTTTTGCTGATTTGTACAAAAAACCTACGGAGTTTAAAATCAGTTCCGAGTTAGTTATAAATTTGAAATGCAGCTTCTAGAGGAAGTTTGTTGTTTCATTGCACGTGCAAGTGGCTTTTGTTCGGAAATGCTTTTGTATAGCTTAGGCTGCTAGAGCCAAAAACTGGTGAGAAAGCAAAGTTTTTGGCAGCAAAAGATTTTTGTAGCCTGCTCCATTGGGTACCTCAAAGGCTTGATGAAAATGAATTTGCCTTAGTTTATTTATTCTGAATAAATAGATCAAAGTTTTGTTGAGGGCAGTGAGAAAACAAATTGATGTACAAAGGTGTAATAACATGGAATTGAAAACCTAAGACCATAAGTTTGATATGTAGTAAAATTATTACTCTGTTTAAAAATGCTTTTAGGCTTCTTAGTTATTACTGATTCCTGATACTGTGTGATGGTAAGCGATCAGCTGCGTTTCTACCTCAGACAAATTGCTAGCTCGTAGTCTCTGCAGCTACCATCCAACTAACTCAGATCGAAAAGAAATACCTAGTATAGCAGTTTCAAAAGGCTTAGTCTACGCAAAATGAAGAATGCAGTAATAAATGTCAAATTGGGAATCAAGATAAAGATAAGTACGTTGAATTTGGATAGTGTGCTTAGTGTGCTACTCAAATTAAAATTTTTCTTCGCACGTTCAGTTTTTAGATTTAGATGAAGTCAAAATAGGTTTATGAGTGTTTTTGCAGTATATATCACAACTTTTTTCAAAAATTGCTTGTTTTGTTGAGACTTGACATCATTTTCAATTTTCCCAATTTTGCCAATTCTGAAATTTTGAAGATGCATGTCGAATTATATCAACAAATCCGCATATGCAAACAAGCTTCCAAAAATATTTGTCATTGTCTTTATTCGTTATGTATGAACATATTTTACAGCAATATGTTTAAATTTAATTGGCAGCAAAATTTTCGAGAAAATTGATTCAAAAGATTGGTGTCCTATATATAGGTCGCCAGGCACACGTGTTAGCAAAATGAAGCAAACGCGACAATCAATTCCCACACATCAAGTGGTATCAAACAGCGATTCCCTATGATTTCTACGCTGTATAACAAAGTAGTTGTGTTTGCTTTTAGAACAATAACATAATTATCGTAATTTACTCAAATTTTTGATAATTTTTTGGTTTTCTCTTGGCGTTTTTACATGGAGGGCATCTTGACGTAGGCGAATTCGGCCTCAAAGCGATTTCAATCCGCTAAATGACTTATTTCAGTGATGTGTTGCTTTGCTAATTTCGTTCTTCGTATTTTGTGAACTTTCGTTTCAATAAAATGCTCGATGACAAGAGATTTCCCATTTATCACTTTGAGCGATAACGATTAGGCCTACGCATCACGCACAAGAAACTTGCGAAATTTGATAGCGGATTTGCCTAGCGTCCTATATGTAAGACGGTCTTTTTCTCGACCGGTACTAAAATAATTAAGAATTTTTTAGGTCATGATTATGCAATACTTAAATTTTCAAAAAAAAAATTTAAGTACTTTCACTTTCGGCACAAATGGGTTAAAACCACATGACAGGTGGAATTATTAATGGCGTATAAGGTAACCAGCAGCTTATAATTTATGTATAGGCTAGGCTAACCACCAATTGGATGTCATAGGCTATAGGTTATTCTGTCAAACTAAATCATTTCAAAGGCCTAACTTCGCTACGCAGTTGATACTCACCTGCGGTTGGAGGTGCATTGGTTGTAACTGTCTCTGAAACTCTATTTTCCACTTGCTCTACTTGCTCTACTTGCTCGTACACACGATTGAGTCTGGTCGTGAAATTCTTCATGAATTCTAAAACGGTTTTCTAATTGACATTGTGTGTGATCTAGTTGTTATAGCCATGAGCATGGTTAGCTAGTAGGCTACAAAACTTAAGATCTCCTTCCCAACAAATTTTCAATAATTAATCGAAATCTACTTGATTGACTTTTAGTATTTTTGGTCTTTCAAACACGAATATTTCAATAAAATTGTAGGTAAAATGTGATTTTATGATGTTCAAGCAAAGATATTCATCATAAAAGTTATTGTGGTCCATAAAACTTCATGCAAGAAAAGATTTGTGATTAGGTATAAATTGATACTTGGACTGCAATTAATTAAAAATGTTAAAGTAAATTTAGAACAACAAAATCTTAAATTTGTGATAAAAATAACACTTCAAAACAATAAAATTAGAAACTTACCGTCAACCACTTCTGTAGCAATTTGTTGTATCTGTTCTTTCTTGCGTTCTTCGCTAGGCTTAAGACCACCATGCTCACTGCTTGACTGAACTATTGTCACCGTCTCACCCTCGCATTTCGGTGGTCCAGACTCTTTATCAGGATTGTAGGTTCTACAAACAGTCACCCGCTCTCCATAGCTGTCATCAACTGACAGACTGAGCGTAAGAGTCAAAGCTAAAGCAACATACTTTATAAACATGTTCGTTTTTAGCTGTTCAAATGTATCGCAAAATTACGTTTTCAACTATAACATGGCTTTTAAAAGACAACTAAATGTTAAAATGAGCTACTCGGTGAATTCTTTGCAAACTATATTAACCATCTAACCAACGTTTCAAAGACTGAATGTGCGTCATATAAGTCACATCCGTTAAAATGCATAGCGCAGTTTTTCTGTCTCTTATGATAACACTCACGTATGCCTGGTGAACAGTTTCACTTTGATTTTACTCACGGTTGTTTTTGTTCACGATAATTAAATCCTTATTGTAGCCAAACTACAGTTGTTGGTGAAATGAAATCCGTAAAAGAATTTTTCGTAAAGCATTTCTTCGTATACATCAAATCTCCATGGCATGCACGAATAAATGCTTTGGGAAGAATTGTTTTATAAAGAATTAACTTTACGAAGAATTGTTTTACGAAAAATTGCTTACGAAGAATTGCTTTACGAAGAACTGTTTACGAAGAAAACGTCGGACACCATTTAGTAGCCTAAGTATGCTTGAAATACAAAGATAGTTTCACATCTTTTTCGTATCTAAGTATAATTATTATGAACGACATACTCCACAGACTAGACAAAAAACTTAAGAATGAAGGCTTTTTTTCACTTTCGCATAATGTCGATATTGGTACCGAAGAAGAGGAATGCTCATACAATGAAGATGAAACGGGACAAGACGAGGAGGAAAGCAACATCTTTGACGTTTTTGATGATGATGATAGCTTCAATTTTTGTTTCGCTTACTTTGTTTAATTCTTGTTAACGAATATAGAAGAATAAGTCCAACAGTGACGAATAATTTCAAATTTGCCTGGAATTCACAGATTTATCCTTTTGCTTAATCGGTAGTAACTCTTTTTCTGTACATTTTCAGGGTTCTTGTTAATAGAAAAAGTTATTCCCCTTAAAAAAAGCTAAAAAATGATGTATAATATATCCTATTTTGAAAAACTTGAAATTTTCATAAAGGGATTGTGACGTCATTTGGAAAAAGGGGGTTTCCCATCATGCGATCGATGGGGATTCTTTTCTGAGCCATTTGCACAGTATGGGGAAGGTCTGAGAAAAGTATCAGCTTGATAAAAAAAATTTCCCACAAAAAACCTCCCACGACTGCACTATCCAATTGTTGAAAAGATTCAAGAAGAAGTGGTGAAGTCTCAACAAAGATGCTTAGGCCTATGGAGTTTGTGATGATCCTCGTTTAAAAACCACTGTTATGGATTTCAAGAAAAAAGCTGTAAAATTTCTACATTTAACACTCAGTGGTACTGTATAGTTATACCAAGGGGTAGTTACCGCAAACTTATTGAAGTTGCTCTAATTTGCTTTGGAGAAAGCCACAGCGTGGAGTACGCTTTCGGCTTCCAGGTGCCTTCCATCATGCACGGTGGACGGCCAAGGTCATTTATGTTTTCAAAATATATTGTTTGCAAGACCAGTTTGCCTTGACGAAACAAGAGGAAAAATGCTGTCTAGAGTTCGAATTTTTTGCATCACTGTTGTTTACGAAATTTGTGGTATTTAAGCGAGGCCTTTTGCCTATTTGCAAGCAATGATGTTGTTTCAGCTTAGGAAAAACAGAGAATGATGAAAAAGATAAATGTTTTAAAATAAAAAAAAAGGAAAATTGCACAATATTGGATCAAAGCATTCGTTTAAACTTAAAAGCTACAGATCCAAATAAAGATATTTTAAAGACGGCACCATTCAAAACCTTTATTAGAAACGGCTCATTATTATTTTCCTCTCTGTGACAGATAAAACTATACTGGTGGATCTAAAATTAGGAAATGCGCGAGTAATGTTTAAAACTGCGCAGTGGCGCGATTAAAGTAAATACGTCATGAATTCATAAGTGGTAGGATGTTTGTTGAAACGTTATGATGTCATATTTCTAGATTCAGTTTTGTAGAAAGTGGCGGGTTTCCCTGATGATACTGACACTGCTTAACTTACGATTTTACTACAGCGTAAGCTGTTAAAACGAGTTTATTATACACGATAAACATTCATATATTTTAAAATGCGTTTTCTGTAATAAGGACACACCAATAAACGTTTTGAATATGTTTTACAGCAAGCGCATATGCTCACAAAGTAACATTATTGTGTTGGTTTAAAAATGAGAATGGATTGTTGCGTCACATGCACAAGCAAAAGGAGGTAAAAACCGTAGAGGGAATAAGTCTGAAAGAGGTAATAACCAGCGCGCTTGTAAACAATGACGGCAAAGATAATTTCAGCCATCTCATACATTATACTTCTTGACGAAACTCTAGCCCGAAATGGACTATGAAAAGAGTATTTTTTAATGTTGTTTGTTAGGTTTTGTTTTGCAATGCATGTATTTTCAAGCGTTTGTTTTGTGCTGTGTTTCGTCTGTTTTTTAAATGGAAGTGTTGTTTAGGAAATTAGGAAGTGTTCATTCCCCTCTGTGGCAGAACAACGTTTGCTAGACTCCTTTCATTGTTTATATCCTATACTTTTTATATCTATATACAGGTTTTGTTAGGAATAAATCTTTTTAGTGGATGAGTGGATTCTAAGCAATAGATTAAAGAGTTTCTTAGTTGTTTATTAGTTTGTTTTTGGATGAAACGTTGTATGTCTTGATTTTAATAGGTTTTTAGTTCGTGCTTAACGAGTGCTGTATTCTCTCAGCTTCGTTTCGGTAGGCATTCGATTTGGTTGATCTCCGTTTCGGTTTAAACCTTTATTTTACCAAGTCTTCGCTTCCTGATAATCAGGGCAACAATCAGTAAATATATAAATCTTAGAAACCTGTGACTGCACAAATTTGCTACCTAACTTTAAACGTTATATGATGAATGTTTTGTGGTTAAATAGGTAACTGAAACTTCTGCACTATAGCGCTATAGGGTTTTGGTAACAGGAGAGTAATTCGCCTTCACCATGGTATAAGCTGTTAAGCTACGTTTATTATACATGGTTGACATATTCTGCAACTTGCTTTCTACAACGATTCACGCCAATCAACGCCTGCATCATAAGTATTCACATCACTTACAACGCGAAGACAAGAATGCAGTAGCCTACAAATCTTTAAGCTTGGAACAAGCATGAAAATTAATTTTGTTGACATTGTATAACTTTAACTTGGAAGATTTTGTCGAAATGACGTACATTTAAGTTTGTCATATTTTGTTTGTACAAAAAATCCCAAACCGTAGAAGCACTGATTTTAATGCATTCTGTTTAATTTATATATGTCCGATGGTTGTCGGTTCACTTCGATGGCACTTCAAAGACGTAACAGATCCTGCATTCCTTCATCTTGGTTTTGGTAAAGCTCGCTTTCGTTGTGATCAAACGATTTTAGCTCAAAGCTCGTTAAAATAATAACTTTGTCGTTATGTTTTATTTGTAGAAATCACTTTCATGTTTTTTTATGTGCTATAAATTACTAAATAATCATATCATAACAACACGACCCGGTAAACCACTAAATAAACTCCTGCAAGATATTTTTACTACACTGAGACCAAATTAACAAATCATGAAATGTCACACAAATAAATACATACTGTAGCACAAACTTTGCAAGACCGTATCCTCACAAAAATAAGAACAAGCTAACAAAACTCTAAGCAAAAGTGTTAGCTTATTTTTTTAATCAATATTAGTTTTTAAAATTCGAAGAAAATATTAGGTTTGTGATTTCTTAAGTGTATTTAGTTTGCTCGGTTATAAAAAACCACTGAGTTGCCAATAAAAACCAATAATAAAACTGAAAAGCCACTGATTCACAGCTCTATTCCAATGAATAGACCAATAAAACAACATATTTAGCAAGAATTAGAATGAAATTAATAATCAGTATTTGAAACGATGTGGAATCGAACCGGTAAATAGCATAACAAACACAAAACCACATCTCACAGTCACCAAAATAAGAAATATAACTGGGTTGATCACCAGAGGGAAAATTGGACAATATTTGCCAAGCTTAAAGCTTTGTAAGCTACTATTTTTATGTGTTCTAGTCTTCCAGTTGTATGTGTTGTGAATATTTATGATGCAGGCGTTGAGTTGAGTGTCATCGTTACAGAAATCAAATTGCAAAATATGTAAACCATATATAATAAACATAGCTTAACAACTCTTACACCACAGTGAAGGCTCAAATTACGTAGCGCCAGGGAATTACTATCCTGTTACAAGCAACTCAGCGCTTTGGTGCAGAAGTTTCGGATACCTATTTAACCACAAAACATTCATCATATAACGTTTGAAGTCAGGAAGCAAAGTTTCTGAAGTTACAGGTTTGTAACATTTATATATTAACTCTCAATCTTTGGCTAAAACTGTTTGTTACACTGACCATCATAAAGTGGCGACTTAGCAAAAACAGAAGGTAATTGATTGATTGATTGGTTTATTTTGTTGTGCAATATTATAACAGCAAAATCATTAAATGATGCAGCACGCTTAACGAACACAATTGAAACAAAGAAGAAATAACAAATGTACACTGCATCGTTGAAGTAAATCACAACGGGAAGCTGCGAAGTGACCATGACGGTCTTCGAGTCAAGCAGCCACCCTCAGCCAAGTCGATGAATAAACATTTAGTAAACATTACACTAAAATATCTACACTAGCAACAAAGAGTCAAGACAGGAAACAAACCGAAAAGAAGAGGAAAGAATGCATCACTCGTTTCTCGTTATGTTATCTGTTAAATGGTCTGAAAACGAACCAAAAACTTAAGACATAGAACATTTCATCCAACAACAACCTAATAAGCAATTAATAGACAGTAAGTTTTGTAATACTGGGCAAGAGCAGGCAGGTAGGTACCAAGCGACCAACAGATGATAGCGCAACGTGAAAGACCAAAGACACGACACCTTTTTTCAACGGAGGTAAGTTTATTAAGAGCAAATTTTTGTGTACAATTAAAATTAAGATGAAAGAAAATGAATAAGGAAAGTTAATGACATAAATTGCTTGTTTGTTTGCATTAAATAAAGCCAAATCTTTGAAATCATTACATACTATATGTTACAACTAAAACACGTGTAAATAGCAACAAGGTTATTCCAACCAAAATGAACAACAATTCCCCTCTAATAGATTTTGAGCTAAACCACGAATTTCGAAACACTTAATGTATGAAATAATGACGAATTTACTTAAATCCGCCACAATGTAGTTTTAAACATTACTTGCGCATTTCCTGCAGAATAATGAATAAGTTTGAGCTGCTGTAGCCTTCACTATTAAGCAATTTTTTAGACCGCCTGCAAAAAACAAATCTCGACAACACACAAACAGGCTACTAACGTATTCGCATAAGCTTCGCCTTCTAAAAACCTCTATATAGATATAAAAAAATATAGGACGTAAACAAGGAAAGGAGTCTAGCAAACGTTGTTCTGCCACAGAGGGGAATGAGCACTTCCTAATTTCCTAAAAAAACAGTTTCATTTAAAAAACAGACGAAACACAGCACAAAACAAACGCTTGAAAATACATGCATTGGAAAACAAAACCTAACAAACAACATTAAAAAATACTCTTTTCATAGTCCATTTCGGGCTAGAGTTTCGTCAAGAAGTATAATGCATGAGATGGCTGAAATTATCTTTGCCGTCATTGTTTACAAGCGCGCTGGTTATTACCTCTTTCAGAGTTAGTACCTCTTTGGTTTTCGCCTCCTTGGTTGGGAGGTAGTACCTCTTTGGTTTTTGCCTCCTTAGTTGGGAGGTAATATTACCTCTCTTACTCGTTCTACTGTCCTTAAACTACTACTGCTGCACCCATCAGATTTCTATTGTTGATCATCATTTGAAATGGCTATTTAAAATCAACGTAACCAGTAAATCTATGCTATTTTGCTGGAGTTTACAGAAGAAATAATTCTACGCTCTCGCTTTATAAAAAAATGTGTTTCAATGATTAATACATTGATTCTACTTTGTTTAAAGTAGGCCGTTTTGCATTCAACCCAGCGTCTTATTTAAGTCTCATTACAAACACTGCCTCATTCTTTTCACTAGTTTTTAGTTTTTGAGGAATGTCGAACTACAGACTGGTATAAGAAACACACGATTGACTAAATTGGCAAAAAAAAGGGAAAGCCTTCACTACGCAGCAGTGGGCTAGCACAGGTTGAAAATGATGATGATGAAAGTCTTTTGATTAAACTTCAAAGCCATTTGCATTGTAATGTAGTCAAAGATAGAGTAACAACAGATTGTGGAGTCAGTCTGATGTTTTTGATCCGAATTCATAACCTATGATTTGAAAAACATTGCAGGCACCTTTAAAGTAGATACCCACCTGTGAATTTGGAGGAAAGGGGGCGGAATGCTGCTCACACAATTATGTTGGGTAGACCATCTTTTTCGTTATATGTGTTGAGAGTGCGATACTTTTTGTTTAAAGTGCCATAATCAATTACATTCGATATTTAAACTTTTACAGAGAGATTTGCTTTATGATTTAATCTGAAGACATTGCCTGCAGGGGCGCCGGAACGATTTTTGACTGGGGGAGCAAGATTACGAAAAAAGGGCACTTTTGTTTACTAAAAGACCAATTTTTTTTCAAGTTTTAAGATAAGATATAGCGATAATGCTAATCTATCAGCTCACTATGTATTGAGTAATGATAGTCTACAAGTGTCCGGTATACAAAGAAGGGCATCATGCTATGTTATAATGGTGTAACCTACTGCCAAGCATTAAAGCAGCCGGCGCCCATGGCCGCTAAGTAGTGCTTGAATGACCGCTGGTGCTAATCGGCCAAGTTTGGCCGCCGGTCTCTTCTAGCCAATTATTTAATTTCGCAGTAGAATGATCGTGGATTAACTGTCGAAAATATGTAGTATCAAAGAGTGACGCAAAATTAGGTCAGCGTGTCATAATCGCCACTGTTGCTTTGTGCGGGAATATTTGTTATTGATGGAATATATCCATCTGCGATCACCAGCGCTGTAAGTCTTGTTTGTAATTCCCGACGTTTATTTTAACAAAGTCTTAATCCGAAGTCCTAATTTACATCGGCTGACAATATTGTCGTTTTTATGTCGATTCGATGTTGTCGGAAATTGAATCGTTGTTAAAAGGAGAACTAGGTTAGTTGACATTCGAGGGAAAAACATTTTCGGATCATATTTTGCGAAAATTATGCTTCTTTTAGTAATGTCCTTCACATCATTGAAATACTTATTTTATTACCTTGCCTTCATCGTCAACACATGTCGAACGTTGTTTTTCGTTGCTAAAAAGAATTCTAGGGGAGTGGCGAACTTCTTTAAAATCAGCCACATTGGAGACACTTGTGCGAGTGTCGTTAGATGGTTCCGCAATACTGGATTACAATCCCCCGATAAAGCAGTTGTTGCGTGGTGCAACGATTCTATTGTAGGACGTTGCCCAGGTCCAGACTTCAACAACGCTAAGTGATCATTTTAGCATTGTTGCAAGTTTAATTCTATTTACTTGTGCTATCGTTATTTTGTATTTTGGCCTCCAAGCACGCAGATTTGGCCGCCGAGAAGGAGCTCCCGGTAGGCCACGATGACTGCCGAAAAAAACAAGTTTTAAAGCCTGTTACCTTTGTTGCAAAATTTTGTGCCGTAAATATTATTTTGAGGCAAAAATGAAAGATTATAATTAGGCTAAAAGCGAATAGCAGAAATTGTTATATTGCAAAATGTGCAGTAACTTACATGACTTTAAAAGGGCACCATTGCCCCTCTGCCCCTCCATCTGCAGAAAAATTGAGGGCAGGGGGGGGCATCAATTAGTACAAAATCTATCCAAACAAGCAAACTAGTTACTTCAAACTAAAAAAAAAATGTCAATTCAAGCTGAGTACGGCAGGCTAATCTTATACAATATGACTACTTACTGATTGTGATTAGCAAACGGGCTTTTTTTCAATTCGTTTTCGTTTCAATTCGAAAAAAATTTCGAATGCCTCCAAAACAATAAGTGACGTCCATAAAATGTTAGAAAATTAAATGCAAAAAGTAATTTTTAGGGGGGAAGTTCGAAGGAAATTTCAATTTTTTCTTACTAGAGGACTTAGAATATTCTGTTGTATCCAAAAAAACAGGGTTTAAGTTGCATTTGGAAAAAAGAAGCCGATTAACCTCCACCCTTCCTAATATCATTCTAACAATTCAATATCTCATTAAAAAATTTGTAACATCAATATTTACCTGGTTACTTATTATTAAGAGTTGGTGGTAATTATTGTTTTGTAACAATGACTAGACTGTACACACGTTTCTCTAACAATCGATAATAAATTATTCCAATCGAGATTTCTTTTGTCATTGAGTGAAGTTCGTCAATACAGTAGTTGTTTCACTCCACTGCTTTTCACACAAGGCTGGGAAGTCGACTGAACATGAAATGTCGTAGCTGAGCAGGTTGACATTGTGTATAATCGCGCAATCCCTTGCAGCCCCACCACTTGGTCCTCTAGTATTCAACAAAGCGTCAGCATGATTTACAAGATCGCCATCAAGCCATCTCCAAGTTCCCTCTACATCGATATCATTCATTCCAATGTATATGTAGCGGATGGAATTCAAAGCGTTCTTGATGATCCTAAGAACACAGCGAAAAAATATGAAAATGATGAAGCACTGAAGCAGACCGAAAGCACAATAATCAGCTGTTGCTTTTAGGCATGTTTTAATTTGTCTTTCCAAACAATGAGGATGTTGCCTCAATTTCTCAATAAGATATAGTAAAAAAATTATCCTTGCCTACAACAACACGCCACGATTGACCAAATTGGCTAAATTGACAAGGGGATACATTTGAACCCAGCCGGGATGATTTTAGGGGGCCATAACCTTTTCAGGGGGCCAGAGAACTTGAAGAAACCACCGCGTATTATTTGGATATAATTAATTATTTCTAGATATTTTTAATTTGGTGCCCGAGAATTTCATTGGTACCGGGCTCAAATTATCTTCTCAACGGTCTTGAATACATTTGAAATTGCCGTTCTGGATTTAAAACCAAAATTTACGAGGCACTTCAAATAAAAGAATGCAATCCCAACCTCAACGTGCTGGAAGAGCAATTATACGCTGGATGGCAATTATTCGCAAGTGGAGCATCTTTCCTACTGGTGTTAGGCTCATATTAAATTACGTTTGTTTCATATTTTATAGTCGTTTGGCTAAATGGCTGAGTGTTACTGCTTGCTACCTCGCAATGCTATGCTTGTCTTGTGACTATACAATCTAGCTTGTAACTTACCTTTTGAAAAATAGTCTTAGCACCTTTGGTGCCTATGTCTTTTAGTCGTTTGTACTCAACCTGGTATTGTTAAAATTTGTAGGCTAATTATTTCTTATATTCAGTGATCAAGAAAATGAAGTATCTTCTGGCAGGTGTCAAACCCACAACAATGCTTGATATGAACGACTCGGTTACATGTCTTGCAATGCAAAAACATTTATTTTCACACGAGTCAGTTCAATCATATACAGCTAAAAATCGATTTCGATCAGCTAGAAGCTAGATCATCTTCAGTTAAGCTTATTCAAATAGAATGTTAGAATTTCTATTGGAATAATAGAATTTCTAATAGAAATTTATAATAGAATTTCTATTTGAATAAGCTTAACTGAAGATGATCTAGCTTCTAGCTGATCGAAGTCGATTTTTAGCTATATATGATTGAACTGACTCGTGTGAAAATAAATTTCTTTGCATTATATTCAGTGAATATTTTTTATAGTTATCTTTGACTTTTGTTTAGATGTATTAGATTATTTTTTGATGAAGGCACTGATTTTTGTTGAAAACGCTCAAGCTCAATGATATGTATGTTATGAATAAGGGAGCGTTCTTCCTGGTTATCAGCACAAGGCTGAGCAATCACTAGTACAGCAAGCAGTTGCGATTCGCTAACCATAGCGGTGTAGCTTCCACGCTAGCCATTTATACCAACCAATAAACACAGACCATCCGAGAAAAAATCCGCTAGCCATTTAGACCATCCGAGAAACAAATATGTGTGTTACTTTGTTACTTTTTTGTATATTGTTTTGGATAATATTATTCAACTCCCATTATATTTGTTGTGAATCCTCTGTTTGTGGTATTCTAAAATCACTTTTTTCTCAAAGCTTTGCTACAAAATAGTTGTATATGTTACGGAATGGCGTCGTGGTGGAATGTCGCAGTGGATAAAGCCATGGTTTACCAGGGTGCAATAAGTCTCATATCCCGATGCTTGGATTCGAGTATGGGACTTACCTTTACCTTTGATGGCTGAACAAATGTTGAAACATTTGATGTTGAACAACTGGCATGTAGCGTCAAGTTCACAATAAAACAAAGTTACTTTTTTTTATAACGAAACCAAAAGAAAATATTTTGTAGAGTTAATTCGTGGTTCAGAACGTGAAATTATTGTTTTAAACAATGTTCATATTAAAATTAACAATTTATTGCTTTCATAGTTTAGTTGCAAACGCACTTTTCTATGTTTAAAGGGTAAACTGATTTGCTTGTAATTATAACTATAAATCTTGCAAGCATTAATTGTAATCTCACCTTCTATCGTCAATATTTCGTATGCCGTAAACTGCCAAATCAGCTCCCATTTCTTGGCAGATCTGTCTGCTTGTGTTATAGTCTTGACCTCCACTTGATAATTTGTATTGATATCCATTGAGCAGTCCTATCCATCCGTCATCCAATCTTGTAAATTCGTTGTGGTTTGCTATGAAAACATCCTAGAATGTTTATTTTTAAGTTAAAAGTTGTTAATTAAAACAATCTGCTTACTTTACTGTAATATTTACTACTATTTAAAACTTTGTGCTGATTAACACTTAACCATTCATTTGTCATCCATGGTAGTAAATCTATCTTGTAGTTCTTTTGACATATTAGAATCCAAAGCTTTTTGAATTCAGCGTCGTTTAAAATTTTAAAGCCATCGCACAACAAATTGGTTTTGAAAATATTTTAGTGACTAAATCTAACGAAACAAGTAGTTCTTCCATTAAATGTCATCATTTCAAACTGCAAGGTTTTGAGCAATGACAAAGCTGCGATTGAATCATGACTTTTGCTGATTTGTACGAGAAACCAACGGAGTTTGCAATCAGTTCGAGTCAGTTATAAATTTGGAATGCAGTTTGTAGAGGAAGTTTGTTGTTTTATTGCACGTGCAAGCAGAGACTCCAAGAGCTCTGCCGGGCCCCGGTGCAGACGTTGCTGCAGAGCCCCCCAGCGCGACATGTCGCGTGATATTTTACAAATCACAAGCAAAATTTGTGGTGCGCGTTGATCCAGAAGGCCAATGTATAGGCTACATGGTGTTCCCGGACAGTTTTTTATTTTAAAACCAGATCTGTTTAAAAAATAATAATAGGCTACAAAGAATACGTTAGGTTAAAGCAGTGCTTCTCAACCTTTATTTGTGGCGACCCAAATATTAATGTTAAATTAATAGCGAAGATTTGGCGACCCTATTTCCAAATTAACGTTTTGCAAAACGTTTTGTAAGCATGAAAAAATGAGCTACACTCATATATAACACGATTAAACACAACAACAAAATGTCGAATTTAATTATTGTGAGTTTTAACTTTGTATTGTTGCAACAACTTTGTCAAATTTGGAGCTGTCTTGCTTAGTGTCAATCTCATGTCATCTTCAGGCTGAAGACAATTTTTCTCCTTGGTTTTGATGTGAGTGAGCGCAGAATGTTAATAAACTCCTCTTGAAGCCTAAAAATGCTTTGGTAGTTTTCAGGAAGGGTATCAACATCAATAGCAAATGGATTGCGCACCCATTCCAAATCCTTTGCATTTTTAGGGAAAATCAAATCAAATTCTGGTATCAATGAACCCAAATGCCTTTCTATGACAAGCTGGACATCGTCAAAGCCAAACTCCGTATCTACCGGTAACTGATTCAAAACTGTAAATGATGCTGTTTTCTGGGACGCGATCTTTCTCTTCCACAACTTTAGCTTTTCTGTAAAAGCAATCAGCTTGTCAGACACATCGACTAACATTATGTTTGGTCCTTGCAATGATTTATTCAAGATGTTCATCTGCGAAAATATATCAGAAAGATACGCCACAAACAAAAGCCACTTTTGATCAGCAAACTCTTCGGCCAAGCTTTGCTTCTTGTTTATCAAAAATTCCTTCACCTCCTTGCGCACCTTTTTCCTTTCTTGAAAGGGGTGCGCGGGAAATGCATTAATTTTTTATTTGATAAGGTTTAAAATAACTAATTGTCCAATTTTAGCAATTAATTGCATTTGTTTGGTGTTTGAAGCAATTAATTTTTAGAATTCCCTACTTCACCGCAAAATGCTTGTGGCAAAATCGTCGGGTGAAACCTGCGGCGTAGTGTGACTAGTAGGAAATATAAAAAATAAATTAGTGGCAGGCAGTTTTAACTTTGCTCAAGAGACACTATCTTTTATCACCACATCTTACAGCGACCCAGCCAGATGAAACGGCGACCCAGTTTTGGGTCGCGACCCAGGGGTGGAGAAGCACTGGGTTAAAGTATTAACACTCCATTATTTCACAAAGAATGCAGTATATATTGTAGTGGTGTAAATATGTCTTTAAATTCACAGATACACACTAGTTATACACAAAGATAAAATGCTGTGGCTATATTTACACTATGTAGTGTAAATATAGCCTCAATAGCGTAGCCAGATAAGGAATTCTGCCCTAATTTGAGGAAAAGTTTATAGCTGTTGAAAACAAAAACTTGTATTTTGGAAATTTTTTTTAGTCCTGGGCAAAGATCAAAACCCTAACCTTATTCCTAACTCTAACCCTTTTACCTTAACCCTTCCTAACTTTAATCCTAACACTGGCAACACCTGATTGTAACCATGACAACAAGTGGTTAAAACAGCCATTTCGAAGATAAAAATGGCAATACTATCCGGCATGGCTGACATAGCATTGCATATATGTGCATATGCATATGTGTTGCTTGTGTCATAAATTGACAAGATGTCAGAAAAATGCATGGAATACCTTCTGTGTAGGCATAATGACTGTAACCTAACCTGATCAATCAATTGCTTATTAAAACATACACACACAAATATTCACAGTAAAGCACCCAGACTAACACTGAAATTAAAGCATTGAAATAAAGTGAAATATTCATTCACACTAACTTACAATATGTGTTTACTGTAGTTTTTAAAAAAAGAATGCCCATGATGGGCCAAATCAAAATATGAAACTAATATAAAAAATAACATTTTATGCAAAATCAACCTTACCACGCAAATTTAAACATTTTGTCAGGCCCCCCTGAACGAAAAAATTTAAAATTCTGTAATTTAAAAAAAAAGCATAGGGCCTACCCATGAAGGGGCCCAATCGACATACAGAACTAATATAATATCTATATTTTATGCAAAATCGTTGAAATCAATCTTTTTAGCGCGTGAATTTAGACATTTTGTCGGGCCCCCTTGAACTCACCGGACCCCGGTGCAATGCACCGGTTGTCCCCCCTTCTTGTGGGCCCTGCGTGCAAATGGCGTTTGTTAGGAAATGCTTTTTTGTATAGCCTAGGCTACTAGAGTCAAAAACTGGCGAGAAAGCAGAGTCTTGGCCACAAAAGATTTTTGTAGCCTGCTCCATTGGGTCCCTCAAGGGCTTGGTGAAAATGAATTTGCTTTAGTTTATTTATTCTGAATAATAACAGAGTTTTGTTGAGGGCAGTAAAAAAACAAATTGATGTAGGCTAAGTTACAAAGGTGAAATAAGATGGAATTGAAAACGTTTTTTATCTTCCATCCTGAGACAAAAAGTTTGATAGATAGTAAAATTATTACTCTGTTTAAAAATGCTTTTAGGCTTCTTAGTTATTACCGATTCCTGATGCTATGTGTTGATAGGCGATCGGCTGTGCTTCTACCTCAGACAAATTGCTAGCTCGTAGTCTCTGCAGCTACCATCCAACAAACTCAGATTGAAAAGACGTGTCTGGTATGCAGTAGCAGTTCCAAAATGCTTACGCAAAATGAAGAATGCAGTAATAAATTCCAATTTGGAAATAAATATGAAGTTAAAGAAGTTAAAGTTGAGCAGTGTACCTAAAACAAAATTTAATGTCCAATAAACATAAAAGTGGAGAAAAGAAATTCTTCTTGAATAACTTAGTTTATCAAGCTTTTTCTTTGGGCTTTAGCTGTTGGACTGTGTTGCTATAAGATAAACAGTAAACATGCAATATTAGCATATCAATAACGTAGTTGAGATGGAAAAGTGATGGATGATTTGTGCAGTCTGTGGTTTCATCAACATACACAAGATGGCACTTCTGCAAGGCCATATTTAAACTTGATGTGATTCAGCTTTGCCCAATCATTTCTAGGTAGCTCTAATGCTGTAGAAAGGCGAGGTGATTAGGAAGGCTATCGTCTGTTTTAGTGTGCGAAAGTCAAAATTGGAATCATACAGGCCTGTAGTCAGACAATTAAAAGATTTTAGGAACTGAAACTTTAAAGATTCTGCCTCTTAAACCTACTAATTTCTGAGATGGCCACCGTCCATTTCCGTTCAACTGTATTGTGCTAAGTGATATACTGTACCAATTTGTCTTTCTGGGAAAAGCATATTCGGAGTACAAAAGCCGAGCTACGAGCGATGTTCAGAGGATAACTTAGACAGTTTTGGACGAGCATTGCGCTCTATATTGAGCTACTAAGAAAATTTTACCAAATGCATTTTTTTGCAAGAAAAATATAAAATAATAAAACATTCATGATTGAAAATTATACAAAAAAAATTTAGATAAAATTTAGGGAAAAAAATCTAGATTGTTGGATCCATTGGCTACCTAGCAGGATCAACTCTAAACTGCTTGGCTCAGAATCAACGCCATACGGGCATTATAGAGTTGAGAGTTCAATGGTTCAGATATATATACTTCAGTTTAAAAAAATTCGCTTATCACCCCTGTATTTTCTTTCAATTCTTTAACAACCATTATTGATAGGTCCAATGGCAATAAAGCGTCAAATATTCCCATTAGTTAAAAAATGTTACTTACGAGCTGTTGTTGTTGCTGTTGTAGTGACAGTTGCTGCAGTGGAGTCTGAGAACAACGGCACTGTCGTTTCTTCTTGTAGTGTTGTAAGTGATGAGCCGGCAGTCGTGATTTTCTTTGTATACTCTGCAAATGTGTAACATGATAATTACATATACTGCTGACAGTGCTTAGGTACATTTTGTGTGTGTGAACCTTTGATTTCAACTATTCTATCTGTAACAACCTGCCAACTACTAAATTACAGATTGAAAGAATGGGAAAAGAAACAGCATGTTGAGATAATCATGAAAAAATAAATAAAACTTTTACTAAAACATAAATATACGTTTGGAAATTTGCAAACATTATCAGATATTATAAATACATAACTTAAATTTTAGTCAAACATGTATGATGTATGCAATCTAAAATGCATTTATCTGTTAAGGTTACGACCTGGCAAACAATTAACTTACAAGTCAAAAAAAATATATTTTAAAACTATTTCCTATTAAAAGAAGTTGTCTTAAAACCACATGACAGATGGAAATATAAATGTCGTATAAGGGAACCAGCACATTATAATTTATATATAAACTAACCACTAATTGCCGCAATTGGATGTCATATACGTTATTTTGTCCAACTAAATCATTTTAAACAACTTCGGCATGCTTCTGTATGCAGTTTACTCACCTAAGATTGACGGTGCATCGGTTGTAGTTGTCTCTGGAAGTCTATTTGTCACTTGTTCTACTTGCTCGGACACATGATTGAGTCTGGTCGTGAAATTCTTCATGAATTCTAAAACGGTTTTAATTGATATATGTGTTTGAACTACTTGTTATACCCAAGATCAGGGTTAGCTATAGTACACAAGTAACGATCCCTTTTCAAACAGTTTTTCGATAATTAATCGAAATCTACTTGATTGACTTTTAGTCTTTTTGGTATTAAACACGAGCTGGTGATACCATTAGCTCACCATGTAGCCTACTTCATAGATGTAGAAAGTCACTTTCAGTGAATTTGTAGGTAAAATGTGATTTTTGATGTTCAAGCAAAGATATTCATCGTAAAAGTTACTGTGGTCCTTAAAACTTTATTCAAGAAAAGATTTGTGATTAGGAATAAACTGATACTTGGACTGCAATTAATTTAAAATGTTTAATACAACATAATAGTAAATTTAATACTGCAGTGATACAAATAACACTTCGAAACAATAAAATCAGAAACTTACCGTCAACCACTTCTGTAGCAATTTGTTGTATTTGTTCTTTCTTGCATTCATCAAGAGGCTTATTACCGCCTTGATCACTGCTTGACTTAACTATTGTCACAGTCTCACCCTCACATTTCGGTGGTCCAGACTCTTTATCAGGATCGTAGGTTCTGCAAACAGTCACCAGCTCTCCATAGCTGTCATCAACTGACAGACAAAGCGTAAGAGTCAAAGCTAAAGCAACGTACTTTATAAACATGTTCGCTTTGAGCAGTTGAATGTGTTGCAAAATTACGTAGTCAACTATAACCTGGCTTACTAGAAGACAACTAATTGTTAAAATGAGCTACTCGGTCAATTCTTTGCAAAATATGGTAGCCATCTAATCAACGTTTCAAAGAGTGGATTTGCGTCATTCAAGTCACATCCGTTAAAATGCATAGCGGAGTTTTTCTTTGTCTTATGATAACACTCACGACTAGATCAAACTTTTACTGGTGGCCACGACTTCCTGTAGTCATTTCAATACAATTTTTTGAAATGTTGTGTCTTTCAGTGAAACTAAGAATGATACCAGCTTAGATTTTGAAATTATTATTAGTTTTGTTTGTTTTTATTATGTTCCCAAAATGGAAACGTTGGTATCTACAGGTAGGTCAAAAGCAGAGTATTTTTTGCAAAGCATACGCCAAAAAACTTCATCAACAAAACACACGTTGAGTAAATATACAAGGACTGTTTACAATGCTAAGCGTGATTTGCTTTATTTTTTATGGCATTCATCACTGCGTATCTTATGCATACGCTTTTCACATTTTGGACATCGCAATCTTGTGTTTTTCATGCACACTACGCATCGTCCTTGTGAGTATGATACCAGGACATGATTTACAGCGTCAAATCTCACGGTTGCACTTGGAGGCGCAGTTGGTCCTCCTAGGCGGAGTCTTGGCACTTCCATGTTTGCCAATGATCGTGCGATCTCACTTCCAAATTGGAAATGGTTTTCAGAGGACTTCTTCACATGGTTGTAAAACGGGAAAGCAACGACAACTGATAAATTGACAATGCGGTCAAAAGGGCTTCACCACCATTTCGATCAGAGTCGTGGTTTAAAGGAGGACGTATTAATAAGGTGGCTAAATAATGTTAGTTTGCACGCGGTGAGGTGTTGCAATATTGTCTTAAGTGCTTTTGAAAATAGTACGATAGGCTACGATAATAACTCTGGCCAACACGATTGGGAAAAATGAATTTTTGAAAAATGGTTGATAGGAATTTTGATGTGTAAAAGATAGCTATTAAAAGGAAACCTTAATTTGACAGGATCGGTAGCCTACCCTTTGTCTGTAAAAGATCTTATGGAAAATAGTCAAGTTTCTGGTTTGATCAGATATTCCAAATCGCCTACAGTAACAAACTTAAAATTAATGCAAGCTCACACATGTCTGCAATCTTCAGTACAACTTACCAATCTGGTTTGATTCTAATTTAATCCATCAAGTTCCGTGTCATGACTATGATTTAGTTCACGTTCTACAGACAAAACGTGATCTTAACTCGAGAATTAATGAGTGCAAAAATCTTTTAAATTTCAACGTCTCAAGAAATTTGTTTTTTGCAAACGATCAATAACTGTAACCATAGACAAATAAAACCTAACAACTAGACGGCATTTAACATAATACCATGAATATAAACTAAAAATTAGAAAGGTTTTCGACCATACTCATGCTAGCCCTTTTCAAGTAACAAACTGACTGATGTTCTTGACAGATTGAAATTACAGAAACTGATCTACACACACAAAATTCGAAAGTAGAAACGCATGAGAATGGAACGGCCAGGCAGAGGAGAGGAAAAATCACAAGACGCTTAATTGCCTGGGAAAAACACAAATCAATGTCGCAAAAAATTACGTGAAGGCATTTAACAAATAGGAGGCACCTGCGGCAAACAGCTGCCTATTGCAGGGGAAGATTGCAAGATTTTATGAGCAAAGCCTCATGGATTTTAGTATCAAAATCGGTGAAGCAATTACATACAATTCTCAAAGACTCCAGAGATGGTTTATTGTTTGAACAAGTTTGACAATCGAGTATTATGATCTTTGCCACCATCCCAGCCACCCAAATCAGTGGCGGATGTGGAGCAGTATGCTCATGTAGCGACATTTTTAAACACTAGTTGAAGTGCCAAAGGCATTGCGTATAAAAGTTGCAAATCATACGACTCTAAGCCTACTTTAATTTTTTCTAAACCAAATATTAGGCAACAATGACAATTTTGATACAAATGTAGGCTAGTTAAGGGATTTTTGTTGATTTTCGTTTTGAAAAAAGTTTTTTACATGTCGATACGTTTATACCATCAAAACTTTAAAAGGAATTCAATTTCACCCTGAGGAAAGTATGCCAAGTTCCAAAACATAGAGTGCAACGCATGGTACAAATTCGCTGCTTTTTATTTTTGCTGAAAAAAATGTTGGAGCCATATTTCGTATTGTGTCCCGACCAGCCCTGACTTCTCTCGGAGACCCTAGTAGCAGTGGCGAACGCAAAGGGAGGAGGCAGTGGGCCATGGCCTTCAAAGATATGTTGAGTTTTTAACGTTGCTGTGATTGTGTCGTGCAAATATGTTATTATTCAAGAGTGGTCTTGGGTGTTAGGGCTGTATTAACCGCACCTCGTATCTCCCGGGGGGTGGACACGACTGTGTAGAGCCCATTCGTTTCAGTTTGTTTAATGTTTTTTGGGCTATTTGAAATAAAAAAATGTTGCAAAAGTGACTGCAGAAGCTTGATGCTCGATAGCTTAAATCAGAGGTGTGCAACCTTTTTTACAGGAGGGCCAGATATAAATATCTGGGTGAAACCGCGGCCGCACGTTTATTTAACATATGTTTTCTAGTAATTGCAGGCACGAAAAATTAGTTTTTCTGTTATTCGTGCTATTCTTATAGCATTATTAGGGGACCTTATCTCTTTGAAGAAATAATAAGTTAAGACGCATAAAATTCTGAAGAAAACTGCTATTCAAATTTATTGTCACACTGACTTTAAACGAGTTCAGTGAGAAATTTGCAGCTAGCTTTTTTTCCGGACGACTTCTTCTGTTTTAGAAAAAAATTGTTCGCACAAATACGTTGAGCCAAAAAGAGCCATTTTTGAAGCCATGAATTTTTTCAAGTATGGAATGTCATCTTAGTTGAGATGTTTTCTGTAAGAATCGCCAAGATTCATTTTTAAATACTTTGCTTTCAAAGCCGTTTTCTCTTGAAGATCAATCAGTTCGTTGGATATCAGCTGGTGCTTTGTCAATGTCTGTGTTGAATGGCGAAGAGAATAAGATTTGAAGTCCTTGAAACGAGCCAAAAATTCATACAATAATTTTTCAAATTGGTCCGCAAGTTCAGTTTTCTCTTCAGGATGCATTCTATAGTCTCTCAAAGTTGGAAAGTGGAAAAGATTTCCTGTCTTTATATGGGCTTTCCAAAGTCGTAATTTGTTTATAAAGCCTTTTATGTGACCATACATTTGATTTGCATACACTGATTTTTTTGCTGCAGTCTTGTATTGAGATCAATAGATCATTCAGGTGCGTAGTTATGTCAACCAAGAAAGCTAGATCGCATATCCACTTTTTGTTATCCATTTCAGCTATTGGGTGCCCTTTAAGTTTCAAAAAATTTACGACTTCTTTCCACAGTTTGTAAAATCGTCTCAACATGCAACCATTGCTTAACCAACGCAACTCGAAAAAGTACAGTAGCCTACATCTTTATGTGTCCTGTTGAGATCATCCAGAAACTTTTGAAACTGACGATGGTTGAGCTCTCGTGCTCGAATGAAATTACTGCCTTAATAACCGCGAGCTCAAGACGTGTTTGAACTTCAAGCATTTTGCGCACAAATTTTGCTGGTGAATAATACAATGAAAAATTGCTATGCCATCATCGATTTTTCTCTCCTTCAAGGCAGAGAATTCAAGAGACCTATGAATCCAATGCCAGTTCCGGACATGGATCAAGCACCATCAGTTACGATTCCGCATAAGCTGGACAAGTCCAGTTCTAGCTTCTCAAAAGCATCAATTATTTCAGTAAAGATGTCAGCACCAGTTGTCGTGCCCTTCATTGACTGTGGTGACAGAAGCTCTTCCGTATCGTTCAAGTCTTTGTCCACTCCTTTTTACGTATATGGCCATCTGTGTTGTGTCCTACTGGTCCGTATTTTCATCGATCGCAAAACTCCATGAAACAAAGTTCTTCACCTTATCCCTGAGAGCGTCACTAATATCACAAGCAAGATCATCGATAGACTACGCCTGGCTATCGTCCACCGTGACAGACTTATTTTCTCGAACTCACTCTTTATTTTAGGGCACATTTCTTCTGCGACATCGACAAGACCCTGCTTCACAAAATTACTGTCAGAATACGGTTTTATAGTTTGAGCTGTTCCCTGTGCAATTCTGTGCCTCTGATCTACTGACGTTCCAAATAATTAAATACAATCGGATTAGCGGTGGCTGGTGGGAGATTTCTAAAATGGTTAACAGGAGGTGCGAAGTGTAACCTGCAATAATCCAATCTAATGAATTGTTCGCACGTAGACTACCAGACTAAACTAAATTATAAACACGTTTCGCGGGCCGGACACAATTCAAAATTGGTACATCTTCGCGGGCCGCACAATTTTTCTTCGCGGGCCGCATTTGGCCCGCGGGCCGCACGTTGCACACCCCTGGCTTAAATCATGCAAGGCCCCATTTAATGCTTTCAAAACCCTGGTTAGTGGGACAACATTAGAGTGGTCCATCTCAGAATTCGAAAAATTAAAGTTTACTGTAGCATGGATGCCTTAACTTATTTGGATACAATACCTTAAGAAAACATTTTCCCAAAATTTCCAGCCTATACCTTTATATTTAGTACTACTTAGCGTGTAGCCATGCACTATAAATCTACCTTTTTGAATTATTTGTTGGATTTTAGACCTAAGCTCTCGTAATTATTAGAATTGCAATAATTGCTACCAGTAAGAAGGATGAAAAGATTTTAGGTGTTCCTAACATCGAAAAGGGTACAGGGGCTGTGATTTCCAAGAGTGTTTTCTACGCTGTTAAAGATTGGAGGGAATGATGTGATTGTTGGGATGTCATTTGACACTACAGATTCAAATACTGGTCTATTAATGGAGCTTGTCACTTGCTGGAAAAGGAAATGGAATGTAAACTGCCTTGGTTAGCCTGTAGGCATCACATACATGAAATTATAACAATGAAAACTATTAATACCGGTACTACAAAAGTGCTTAATGCTAAGCAAAAAAGCAAAGCAGAGCGAATTAAATCAATAATAGTTATTACTACTTAAAACCTTAACAGCCTGTTTCACCTAAAGGAGGATCATCAGAAGGTCCTGAAAAACATGCAAAAGCAATAAATTGGTAATTCCTGAAAAGATATTGAATAACGTATAAATGAGATATGCAGTGATGAATCCCATAAAAAAATAAAGCAAGTCACGCTTAGCATTGTAAACAGTCCTTGTAGATTTACTCAACGTGTGTTTTGTTGATGAAATTTTTCTTCTTTACATCATTCCACCAGTAAACAACTTTCCTATTACACTTTATTCGATTGCGTATGCTTTGCAAAAAATACTCTGTTTTTGACCTACCTGTAGATACCAACGTTTCCTTTTTGGGAAGATAATGAAAACAGACAAACTAATAATAGTTTCACAATCCAAGCTGGTATTATTTTTAGTTTGATTGAAAGACACAACATTTTAACAAAATTGTATTGAAATGACTACAGAAAGTCGTGGCCACCAGTAAAAGTTTGATCTAGTCGTGAGTGTTATCATAAGACAAAGAAAAACTGCGCTATGGATTTTAACCTTGATTTTAACGGATGTGACTTCAATGACGCAAATTCAGTCTTTAAAACGTTGATTACATGGCTAATATATTTGGCAAAGAATTGACCGAGTAGCTCATTTCAGTTAGTTGTCTTCTCGTAAGCCAGGTTATAGTGGACAACGTAATTTTGCGACAAATTTTAACTGCTCAAAATGAACATGTTCATGAAATACGTTGCTTTAGCTTTGACTTTTACACTTTGTCTGTCAGTTGGTGACAGCTATGGAGAGCAGGTGACTGTTTGCAGAACCTACAATCCTGATAACGAGCTTGGACCACCGAAATGTGAGGGTGAGACGGTGACAATAGTTAAGTCAAGCAGTGATTATGGCGGTAATAAGCCTCTCGATGAATGCAAGAAAGAACAAATACAACAAATTGCTACAGAAGTGGTTGAAGGTAAGTTTCTGACTTTTTTCTTTTGAAGTGTTATTTTTATCACACCATTAAGATTTTGCAGTATTAAATTTACTATTATGTCGTATTAGACATTTTAAATTAAATGTAGCTCAAGTATCAGTTTCTACCTAATCACAAATCTTCCCTTGCATGAAGTTTTATGCACCACAGTAACTTTTACGATGAATATCTTCTCTTGAACATCATAAAATCACAATTTCCCTACAAATGTACTGAAAGTGACTTTCTTCATTTATGAAGTAAATGGTGAGCTGATGGTGTCTCCAGCTCGTGCTTATTACCAAAAAGACTAAAAGTCAATCAAGTAGGCTTCGGTGTTGGTGATCCTTTTTTCTTTTGTTGAAAAAGAATTCTCACAACACATAGAAAACTAAAGATTTTATTAGTAAAAAAGACGGCATAGGCTAAAGTATTTGTAAAGCCATCATTTATTAGGTTAAAGCCGTCAATTATTAGGCTAACGCCGTCATTTATTAGTAGCCTAATAATGACGGCTTGACTAAATTAATTGGTTAATTATTGAAACATTGTGTGAAAGGAGATCTTTGGTTGTGTGCTAGCTAACCATGCTCTTATAACAATTAGATCACACACAATATCAATTTGAAAACCATTTTAGAATTCATAAAGAATTTCACGACCAGACTCAACCATGTGTACGAGCAAGTAGAGCAAGTGGAAAATAGACTTTCAGCGACACTTACAACCGATGCACCTCCAACCGCAAGTGAGTCGTCGTCGTCGTCGTCTGAGCTTCTGGGGCCGAGGGTCTATCCTTTTACCACCCCAGATTCACGATGTTCCCGGACTACACTGGAAGGCTGCTAGAGAGCAGCCAGTCTTTAGTTTCATCATCCATGACGCGCAGACCTTCCACTCCGTTAGGTGGCTTGAAGATGGTACAGTCATTGATGATGTGGTCTGCGGTCTGTTCCTCGGCACCACATTCACAGGAGGAGGAAGAAGCCATTCCCCATTGGTGCATGGTTGAGCGGAAAAGCCCGACGCCCGTACGGAGACGGTTGAGGCGCACCCATGCCTGTCTCTGTAGTGTCAGGCCGATGGGGCGTGTGTCGGCGTCGCGGATGAATGAATGGAGTCTGGTGGTGCTTGACCTCCATTCAGAATTCCATTTATGGTCCGCCCAAGTAGCCGCAGAGATGTCTTGTTCATCAGCTTCGTTAATCAGAAGCCGAGCGGCTGGCACGAATGGGTGTCTTGATTTCAGTCGGCGGGGGTGCCCGTTTGGGAAGGCAGAGATCTTGTGGTGGAGAAGATGATTAGGCTCCAGTGCCCGTCGACCGAGGGACAGAGTGGCTTCTTCACGACGAAGCTCAGCAGGTTGGATGCCAGCGAGAATGGGGAGATTGTCCAATGGTGTGGGACGCAGGCATCCGGTCACTGTGCGCAGGGCACTGTTTATGGCAGTGTCGATGTTGTGGCAGTGAGCACTGCGGCACCAGACAGGTGCACAGCTACAGTGCACAGCTGAAGAGTAGACAAGGGCTAAGGCTGCTATTCGCAAAGTGTCAGCCCTCGCCCCCCAGCTAGAGCCTGCCAGGCGCTTCAGTAATGCAGCGCGGGATGTCAGTTTTTTGCGCAGTGACACCAAATGGTGGCGGTATGTGAGTGATCTGTCTAGTGTCACCCCAGGATACCTTGGCTCGGGGCAGAAGGACAGAGGTTTTTCGTTGTTGTGGACATGTAGCTCACGATCAGCTTCCCGATTGTGTAGGTGGAAAGCTGCCGCCACAGTTTTGGTTTCGCTGAGTTTCAGTCGCCAGTTCTGGAGATAAGCTGAGATGGTTTGCATGTCCTGGCTCAAGGTGTCTTCTAGATTTTCCCACGACTTTGTGGAGTGGAGAATTGCCAGGTCGTCCGCATAAGCGTATTTTGCGGAGACCGTGGTTGGCAGGTCGTGGGTGTAGATGTTGAAAAGAAGTATCGACTGCATACAGAAGTAGGTCTAAGTTATTTAAAACGATTTAGTTGGACAGAATACATCTTTATGACATCCAATTGCGGCAATTGGTGGTTAGTCTGTATATAAATAAGCTGCTGCCTGTATATAAAATAATAAGCTGTTGGTTACCTTATACGCCATTTATAATTCATCTGTCATGTAGTTTTAAGACCACTTTGTTTAATTTGAAATAGTATTAACTTGTAAGTTAATTGTTTGCCAGGTCGTAATCTTAACAGATTAATGTATTTTAGATTACAGACATTCAATTGTCTAAATTTTAAGTTATATTTTTATAATGTCTGATAAAGTTTGCAACTTTTGAAACGCATATTTATTTTAGTAAAAATTTTATTTATTTTTTCATGATTGTCTCGATATGCTGTTTATTTTCCCGTTCAACCCATCTGTAGCTTGGTAATTTGCAGGTGGCTACAAATAGAATAGTTGAAATCACTAATTCACACACACAGAAATGTACCTTAGCAGTGTATAACTGTCATGCAACACATTCCACAGAAATCACTCCTGCCGGATCATCACTTACAACACTACCGGTACAAGAAGAAACGAAAAAGCCGTTGACGTCAGACCCCAATGTATCAACTGCCACTTCAACAACAGCTCGTAAGTAACATTTTTTATCTACTGGTATTATTTGACGCTTTATTGGCATTGGGCTTATCAGTAGTGGTTGATAATTAATTGACCGAAAATACAAGGCGTAAGAAGCAAATTTATTTAAAAACCAGGTATGTTTAATTAAACCATTCAACTCTCAACTCTATATTGACCGTATGGCTTTGATCTGAGCCAAGCAATTTAACCTTGATGCTGTTGTGTAACCAATGAAACTATCAATCTACAATTTTTTTAGTTTTCCTTAACGTTATCTAATTTTTTTTTTGGTACAATTTTCAGTCATCAATGCTTTATTATTTTATACTTTTCATGCAAACACATGCATTTTGAAATGCATTTGGTGAAAATTTTTTTAAAGTTTTCTTTATGAAAACTTTTGTGTAGCTCGATCAATTTTGAGCGCAATGCTATCAAAAACTGTCTCTTAACATTGCTCGTAGCTTGTCATTTGTACTCCGAATATGCTTTTTCCTAGAAGACAAACTGGTAGGTCTATATCATTTAGAACAATGGAACCGAAATTTACGATGGCCATCACCTAAATTAGTTGGTTAACGAGAGAGAACTTTTAAAGTTCCAGTTCCTAAAACCCTTTTCTTGTCAGACTACAGACCTGTATGACTTCAATTTTGACTTTCGAAAACGAAAACAGATAATAGCCTTCCTAATCACCTCGCCTTTCTACAGCATTAGAGCTACACCTAGAAATGATTGGGCAAAGCTAAATCACATAAAGTTTAAATAGGGCCTTGCTGAAGTGCCATCTTGTGTATGTTGATGAAACCTCAGTCTGCACAAATCATCCATCACTTTTCCATCTCGACCCTTATGCATGAGCTAATATTGCTTGTTTATTGTTTATCTTATTGCAACACAGTCCAGTAGCTAAAGCCCAAAAAAAAAGTTTCATAAACTAAGTTATACAAGAAGATTTTATTTTCTCCACTTTTATGTTTATTAAATGTTTTTTTAACAATGTGTTTCCTTTGGTAATTTTGTTTTAGCATTTATTATTGAATTATTCATTTTGCGTAAGCATTTTGGAACTGCTATAACAGACATCTCTTTTCAATCTGAGTTAGTTGGATGGTTGCTGCAGAGACTATACGAGCTAGCAATTTGTCTGAGGTAGAAACACAGCTGATAATAAACGCTTATCAACACACAGCATCAGGAATCGGTAATAACTAAGAAGCCTGAAGTATTTTTAAACAGAGTAACAATTTTATTATATAACAAACTTGTTGTCTCAGGATGGAAAATAAAAAACGTTTTCAATTCCATCTTATTGCATCTTTGTACATCAATTTGTTTTTTCACAGCCCTCAACAAAACTCTAATCCATTTATTCAGAATAAATAAACTAAAGCAAATACATTTTCACCAATCCCTTGAGGGACCCGATAGAGCAGGCAACAAAGCTCTTTTGTTGCCAACCAAAACTCTGTTTTCTCACCAGTTTTTGGCTCTAGTGGCCTAAGCCATACAAAAGTATTTCCTAACAAACGCCACTTGCACGTGCAATAAAACAACAAACTTCCTCTACAAACTGCATTTCAAATTTATAATTGATTCGGAGCTGATCGTGAACTCCGTTGGTTTCTCGTACAAATCAGCAAAAGTCATGATTCAATCGCAGATTTGTCATTGCTCAAAACCTTACAGTTTGAAATGATGACATTTAATGGAAAAACTACTTGTTTCGTTTGATTTAGTCACTAAAATATTTTCAAAACCCATTTGTTGTTCGACGATTAACCGTAATATGTCAAAAGAACTACAAGCTAGACTTACTACCATGGCTGACAAGTAATTGGTTAAGTGTTAATCACCACAAAGTTTTAAATAGTGGTAAATATTAAAGTAAGCAGATTGTTGGTAAGCAGTATTGTAAGCAGCAAGCAGTTCAATTGACAATTTTTAACTTAAAAATAAACATTCTATTATATTTTCATAGTTAACCTCACCAAATTTACAAAATTTGATGACGGATGGATTGGACTGCTAAATGGATATAGATTCAAATTAACAAGTAGACGTCAAGACTACAATGCAAGCAGACAGAGCTGCCAAGAAATGGGAGCTGATTTGGCAGTTTACGGCATACGAAATATTGATGATAGAAGGTGAGACTACAACTAATGCTTGCAAGATTTATAGTAATTACAAGCAAATCAGTTTACCCATTAAAAATAGAAAAGTGCGTTTGTTAACAAATTGTTAATCTTAATATCAGGATTGTTTCAAACAAAAATTTCACGTTCTGAACCACGAATTAACTCTACAAAATATTTCGTTTCGAATTAAACACTTCCTCTTGGAAGCGATTAAGCGACTTTAGAATAACACTTCCTCTTTTTCTCGACTCGTATTAGAAAGGCAAATAAACAATCATCTCTCTCTCTCTCTCTTGGTTTCGCTATAAAAAGTAACTTTGTTTTATTGCGAACTCGACGCTACTTGCCAGTTATTTAACCTTGCATCAAAGGTAAAGCTGAGTTCCGTACTTGAATCCAAGCATCGGGAGATGAGACGATAAGGTTCTCATTAAGCCTTTGGCACTAACGAGAGTGGGGTGGTCGGTTGCTGTCTCTCGGCCGCCTTTCCTTCAGCAACTACGTCCACCCAATTTATTACACCCTGGGTAGAAGTGAGCGGTGTTTTTCAACAACCAGCTTAAGCCAGGTGTCGAACCAGGTTTGCATTAATGGAAAGCCATCGCCTCATCAGTTGCGACATCCCACCGCGACGCCATTCCATATCATATAGGGTACAACTTACTTGTAGTTGTGGCCTATGTTATGGAATGACGTCAATATATAGCTTTGAAAAAAAAGCGATTTTAGAATACTACAAAAAGAGGAATCACAACAAATTAAAGGGGGATTGAATAACGTTATCCAAAACAGTACAATAAAGTAACAAAGTAACACACATATATGTTCATTAGGCTGTGCCAAAAAATGGCAAGGTTCGTGGATTTTTCCTTAACTTTCTGAAAATTTGTAGTGGACTTTTACAAACACAAACTTGAAAAAAAAAATGAAAATAATGACGTCACACGGTCGCGCTGGGCGTTTCTATGGCCCATTTTCATAAAAATTGTCATATTTCGAAAACTACTGGAGATAAAAAGATGAACGTTACATCAAAAGCTGCAGAAATAGCATGTTTATGTTTATATTTGCTCTAAGAACAGTTTTTATTCTAGGACTACTTGAAAAATAGTTATAAGCAAAAAAACTCAATTTTACTATTTTTTTGTAGTAGGGGAGATGCAGGACCTATTACACATTTTTTTCTTTTTTGCTCTCATTTCCTCAGCTTATATCAAAATAAGACAAAATTTTTAGAAGATACGGCCAAAGTTAAAGGTAATTGACTGTGTAAATATCTTGACAATCGAATATATTTTTGTGAGGTTAAAGCTTATACAAACGTTTTTGAAGAATGTATAATCGGTCCTGCCCCTGAAGGACCTATGATACACAAGCAAACATTGAAAAACAAAACATGTTTTTTCACTTTCATTGCAAAAACAAGCACATAAAAATGTGAAATAATAATACTTAGGGTCGAATGCAGAAAGGTAGCTCAAAACTAGTTTTAAGCAAGCCGAGCTTAGATAGTGGCTTGAGCCGAGTTTTGCGCTGCAGAAACTATTCTTACTTTAAGCCTAGCTTAAAACTCGTTTCATTCCAGGTTTTGAGTCACCAATTTAAGTCGCCAAAAATGGCGACTTAACAGCGGCGAATTTTGACTTAGGCATTTTGCAAACTGGATTTCAAAGGATTCCGGTGAAGTTGTGTGTTCTTTACCTCTAAAATATGTTCGGTATTCATTTTGTAAATGCAACTTTCGAGAATATAACTTTGCAATCTAACGAGTTACTAACAGGAAATGGGATGAGATGGAAGACAGATTGTGGATGGAAGATGGAAAATGTCAAGGATGGAAAGGAATGGAAGATCTTGATGATGGGATGGAAGACAATCTGCCGTCATTCCATCCCAATTCCATCATTAACTTTCTTACACTTTATCAAGACAAGCAAAATATTACGTTGCTTGCTGAAACAACTCGATTTTCGGTTCGTATTAAACCAACGGAACTGTTGCCTGACGCGTATTTGTCAAACCTACTGTCGTGAGGCAGAATTGACCAATCAGAAAGCTATGGTTTTTAGGTTTATTTGTGGCATATTCAACGTGGAGATCACAAAATGTAAAGATGGAATGGAAGATGGAAAAGATTTCTGAGATGGAAGATATCTAAGATGGAATGGAAGAAAATCTCAGGATGTAAAATGGAAAAACGTCTTCCATTCCACCCCATACCCTGGTTCAGGGCCGGATTTAGCTGATGGGGGCTCCGGGGCACCTGCACCCTCTGCCCCCCTTAAGTCCGGGCCTGCCCTGGTTACTAAACAAGATCAATGCTTGGGCAAACAATGGATCAACCACGCAGTATAATCAGTCCATCGTGCAGGGCAGTTTTTGAAGCTTGCTAAAATGTGCATTCTCCGTCTGTAGAACTGTAGGCCTTTCTGGAAATGCTGAAGCTTACTAGCAGCATCTCATACGACCAAGTTAAGGAGAAAACTCTGACCAGATTTATTTGAGTTACAGGTGGAATACAAAAAAGCAGATCCAGCAATTATACAGAGGCAGAAAAGAAGTTATTGCTTGAAACTATGAATGATGCAACGTACAACTTCATTCAATCTATTTTTAGACTTCAATAATACTTCTAATTTTTGTTTTTATTAATACCCTTCCCTATTTAGCCCCTTGACAAACCTCCAGATATTTATGGTTCACTGCCATTTTTCAGTCACAAAGTTGTTAAAAAACAACTGCTACTTGTAGCCTACAAATTGTTGCTACTACATCAATATGCATGCTTGTCTTGTTGTAACAGGCTGCTAACTTGCTACCACCATCTGGAAACTGCATTTCAAATTCAATTGTGATGTAACAAAAGGTATTATATGATGTTATGAGGTAAAAGGTATTATATGATGTCATTAATAAAGCATCCCTAATTACACCAACAACTTTCTAAAATCTAAACTGACAATTACTTTATTTGTCGGGTAGGTTTCAAAAATCACCATGGCAAGTCGAGTGACGTCACACTTTGCGTCAAAAACGTGGCTTAAAACCAGTTTTATTATGAAGCGCAGCTCAAAGGGTGGCTTGGCCAAGCGACCTTGCAAATTAGTTTCTGCAGCGCGCTCAAGTTTTAAACCGAGCTTGACTAAAACTCCGCTTGCCTGAGAAGAGCTTGGCGTTAAGCTAGGTTTATTTTGAGCTACCTTTCTGCATTCGACCCTTAGTGTCTATAAACAATTTAATTGCCAGAGTAAGATTAATTAATTAAAAATAAACTCTAACGTTTTCGACACGTACGTGTGTCCTCATCAGGAATTACATATCTGCAATATACATAAAATGAAAATTGTAAGGTAAATTTGACTTTGCACTATAACTGTAACTGTATACTAACGACACTCCAGACTGAAAAGCACAAACTGAACGAGTGACACAGGAATGATTACAAGTAAATTATACGGTGGAAAACAGATCACATAAGGTGTGAACTACAGGCATTTGACAAACAATTAGAACACACACAAGAGGAACGATGAGCCACAGGCGAATAACTGCCGGTTGAGAGACGGATTATTACGTTTGATTCTTAAGGCTTCCATAATCTTAGTCTGAAATTCAGATCTGCCTCGAGAGATGATTTCAAATTGGTCGATCGAGACATTGTCAGTGCACGTTTTACAAGAGGCAATGTGCTCTTTAATTGCACTTTTGGTTGTTAAATTTGGGTTTAAGTGCTCCCCGGCCCTTGTCAACAAATGTCTGGTTGACATACCAATGTATGTCTGGTTTGCGTCACGCAAACAACTAAATTTATACACAACATTCGAAGAAAGAGCAAAGGAGGTAGGCGACTTCAGTTGAAAATATTGATGCACTTTAAATGTTTTACACACAGGATGAATGTCACATGAAAATTTATTTTTTATAAGTTTAGCTAGGTTTTTTGCAAAGCTTGTTGAATGTTGAAGGTCCTGTTATTCATGTAGACTCTACATGAAGCAATACTTCGAAAATGTGTCTTTGGTGTTTGTCACCTCAACTCCAGTTATAATCAACAACGGCGATGGCTTTTTTAGTAACCTGCTCTGATGATGTCGCCAAACTTCCAAGCTTTTCTTTCACATCTTCACACTTTTGAAATATTAAACAGTAACGTCCAAGACCTATTATACAATGAGTTAAGGCACTTGAAGAATTAACTTTTATAAGTTTTAAAAATAAAGCTTACTTTTCTAGCAACATTATATTACATGTACGCTCCAAAAGTCATTTCAACAAAAATAGTGAATTTTGGCCGTGGCGGAAAAGAGTTTAACACCCCCCTTATGAAGACGCCTCTTACACAGTAGAGCTATTGATGTAACGCTAATTAATTTTACTTTGGCAATGAAAATGTTTATAGACACTAAATATTATTATTTCACATTTTTATGTGCTTGTTTTTGCAATGAAAGTGAAAAAACATGTTTTGTTTTTCAATGTTTGCTTGTGTATAATAGGTCCTTCAGGAGCAGGACCGATTACACAGGCCAACAAAAAAAAAATTGGTACAAAAGGTGAGAGTCATTTTAGAGTATGTCAGGGCTCCTGATTCCGAAAATGCACTTATTTTTTTCGAATTGGCTCTAGTTTTTGAGATATTCGACAATGAAAATTATTTTGAAATCGTTACTCAAAAGCTTTTAACTGGCACTTGCAGGAATCGAATTGACGGATAGAGATACGTGGTGAAACTGCA